>NC_064436.1:42457215-43075382 GCF_023343835.1 Lagopus muta | reverse complement strand
GCACTGAAGAGGAGAATATAGATTACCGTGCTGCAGGCATCTATCACAGCAGTGGATGAAACAAAAAAAACTTTGGGAAACAGACATATCTTCCAACAGAAAAACAATCAATTTCGGATCCATCTGTAACACAGCATATATATTATTGCACTAAAAGGCTTCAGTTTTCCAGTCAATACTTTTACGAGAAATACACTATAAAACAGTATCTATAACAGGAGATTTGTTTATGAATTGGAGTGCTGCAACTAGTCAGGAGTCTAAAGAATTTTTAAAAAGCAGTTAATTTTTAAGATGTACTTATTTTGATCAAGGATTTTGGACTGGCTCGCCATGCAGATACACATCTGTTAAATGTCAGCCTTTAGGCTGTGGTATCTCCTAATTCCAGGAAGAATCGTTTTATGCTCCCCACAAGTCACAACTTGCATCATATTCAGTTTTCTGTTACATAAGGGTTTGTTGCTAGCAATGTGTATGTATGTGTGACAGCAGGGCAGGAAAGATTATGATGAGTGTTGCTGTCAAATCATTATTATGTTTACTACCAGAAACAGAGGTGCACAGCTCTAGCACCTGCCTGTCCCTTTCCTATAAACAGCTGGAATCAATTTAAATACAATCTGACAGCAAGACCTAGACTAATAATTGCTTGTGTTATAAATGTGAAATTGTTGTTGGCTTATCTTTTACGGATGTGGTATAATAGTAAAGAACTCTCACAGACTTATTCTAAACACAGGAAAAAAAACCAGCTTGTACATGAAAATTATTTTACTCTTTTTAGACATTGAAACAGCAGTAAATGAACATTTTAGTAGCTAAGGCTTTCAAGGATTAGCAAACACCACTGATTAACTAGCCATTATTTTTCTGTCATAATGATCAAATCAATAAAGATTAATTAAATATCTCATTACAGATTTCTGTGTGGTGATGCAATTTCTGGTGGTTTCTTGCATGTGTTTGCAGGTGAAACACTCTAATTTGTGTGTAAATGATTGTGTTTTCAGACATTGAAGGCGATTTCCTCTGTATGTTAATGGTAAAGGTACCGGGTCTGCCAAGTAGCAATAAAACAGCGATGAAAATTCTGTATACTATTTTTAATTTTTTTTTTTAAGTTGCACTTCTTTACATTCAGTTATGTAGCATCAAAGCAACCACTTTTACAAAGCTAATTGCAAGAAGGAAAGAGAAAAAAGGGATTGAAGAAAAGGGGAAAAGTATCAGGTTGTAACTGATGACTTTCTTTCAGGTCGCTTTACCTGAGATAATGTCTTCTCACAGTTCTGTTTATTAGTCTGCTTTGTCCTCCATTTTTGCAAAATAATTTTGTCTTAACTCAAATACTGCAATGAAATAACAGTTCTCAAAGTCCTGTTTTTCTGTGGAATCCATGGTGACTGGAAAAAATTGCTGCTGCTGAAATGCAAAATGGTGCATGTGCACAGTAGTTGCTAGTAGAATGCAGGCACTGCCATGGCAAGCAGCACGTTCTGGATAGAGCAGCCCACATGTTCTTTGCTGAACCAAAACCTTTGATTTCTGCAAGCAACCCTTCAACATAATATTTTAAGGCTATTCTTTAACACAAATTCTGCTTGTGTTTAGGGGCATATCATTTTGCTTTCGAGATCTACAACTGTTTAATACATGAAAGACATTTGTGGATCTCTTATGTAGAGTTTTTTTTTTTTTTTTTTCCAGAAGAATGCACTTTGGCAATCATGTCTGCAAGGAGCAAAGATTTTCTGCTATCCTTTGGGATTAAAACTTTGGATTTGTTCTTCTATTTGGTGAATGTTTTCCACACCACCTATGATGACTGATGTCAGACTCTATCAGGGTCACAGTTTTACTGTTTTCTGGGTCCAGGAAACTCACGGAGTCCATATGTTAGTCCAATCAAGAAGCATAGAGTTTTTTATCGTCAGATAATTGCCTCCTACAGTTCTGTTTTTACTGGCAGAAAGTAATTTTTATACAACATTACCTGACCCCCAAGTTCTGGTTGTTTGTAGATTTTCCATCACAACCAGCCTGTTCCCAATCCCTTCTGCATATAGTTAATTCCTGGTTCTAATGACCCACATCTGTCATGGTGAACGTGATGGTAAAGAAGTGTTATAAGAGGCAGTAGTCACATTACAATTCACTGAAGATAAAGGAACTGTTTCTAAAATTATACCAGTTACTTTGGTATTTAACTGTGGGTAGCTGTATTTGGAAAATCATACTTTGAAATGGAAGCTATTTTCTCTTAGTTTTGAGAGATCTCTTTGGCTACTAGAACTGTAACTAAGTTTGTAGAGTGTGCAGTGAAAATAAGATACAAAGAATTGCCACTAAATCATGAAAGTGCATAGAATGTGATATATGATTCTCCAGAGATGGAGACAGACACAGCAGTTTTGTTAACTGTTTTGTACTTACATGCTGATATATATGTGTATACATGTATATATACACATACATATACAC
This sequence comes from Lagopus muta, assembly GCF_023343835.1. Taxonomy (NCBI): domain Eukaryota; kingdom Metazoa; phylum Chordata; class Aves; order Galliformes; family Phasianidae; genus Lagopus; species Lagopus muta. Next base: position 43,072,898 of record NC_064436.1, on the reverse strand, counting down.
ATGGCAACATTAAAAATTGTAGCTGGGAAAATTTTCCCTAAGAATGGAAGGAATATTTCCTCTGCTAGAAACAGGAAAAGCATCAAAAAGATTCCCTTGCTCACCAACCTGTTCCGTATTAGGCTGTGTTTAGGTGGACTACTTGGTGTCACTTTATAGAACCTTTTAAATAACAGATGTTAAGAAACAATTGAATGGGAGAAACAGAGATGTGAGCAGCTTAGGAAAGACAGAATGAATATTTGCCTAAAGATATATTGAGTATTAAAGAGAGATTTTTCAGCTGTAGATCTGTATTAATTTGACCTACAAATGCCACCTTTAGCAGCCCTTAGGTTTACTGAACGCTAGGTTTGACCTTTTCATGATACTGTCTGTATTTACCAAACTTGCCTTTTTTGATAGATCCTGATCTGCTTCAAACTGACAATATTAATAAATTTGAGTCAACACACACATGATACAGCTTTAGTTTATTCTTTTTTTCCCAAGTACATCAGTAATTTTTTAGATATTCTACTAAATTTGTTCATACATCTGCTGAAGGCTTCCATTCTTGTCAATACTAATGCTACTTTATTCATTCTCTCAACAGATGGATGAGGCTATAGGAAACAGGGATGTGTGATTAGATATGTACTTTCATGTTGAAAAATAGCACTGCAGTCTCATACATAAAATGTATATGGAATTGGGACTATGTGTTTGTATGAGATTTCAATTCTGGTACCTCTCCTGTCCCATAAATTGTCCTTAACATTTAAGCTGAATCTGTATTCAAATAGTGGTAACATTTCTTTCTCTTTATGATTGAATATAGCCAATGGTTGACTAACAACCTAAATATTGAAAAATTGTATTTAACCTCTTCTAATTTTTTCTAGAAGAGGTCAAAAGAGGTCAATCTTTTTAGGGTTTTAAATCTCAGATCACACCTTTTCTAAACTTGTTTATATTTCTTCTCTCCTTTTAAATTGCTGTAAATCCTTGTTCAGGTCAGTATTTTAAACAGGACATGTTCTTTCTATCAGAGGACTTGTGACAGTAAATAAAGTGGAATAATTACCCACATGTTGCATAAAAAAATCCAGTTAAAGTATTTGAAGATGAATTTCACAATTTTATCTTGTGTTTTCCATTGTTAACTCCTTAATCAGTTTATGGTTAACTTTCTTCTTTTCTACACTACCAAGTTTGGAGAGATATTTCTAAATTCATATGAGAAACTGGCACACTGGATTTCTTTATCCCAAGTACAATGTTGCCCTCTGTTTTTATAAATGTTAGCTTCTGATTTTGAATAATTTTTGCGATTGTTAAAAATTATCCTGGAAACACAGGTGAATTGAAAATGTTTGCAACACTTTTCATCTTTGTAATCTGCAAATTTTGTTTTCTGCTTTCCATCTCCTTCACATTCTATATCACTTATCAGTCAATCATCAATGAAAATATTGACTAGAAATAGGTTTTTTTCTGCTGTTCAGAATTCTCTATCAATTTGACATAGAACCACTGAAAACTTTTCTGTGGGAACTTTTTCAACCAGTATTTCCCCTGTTAAGGGGAAATAATCCAGACCAGACTTCCATACAGTATTTATGAGATTGCCATAGAGAATATTCGAAAAAATAGTAATGTTAATGTATATCACATCAATTGGTTCCCTGTTATCCATTAGCTTGCAACTCTGTCAAAGAAATAAATTGTGCTGGTTTGATACAACATTTTTTCTTGACAAATCCACATCATCTGTTTTTTATCATCTTATTATACCTAAGGTGCTTATAAATTGCTCAGTAATGTGTTCCAGAATCCTTCCAGGATTCAAATTTAGGCTGTCCCTAATTCCCCAGTCTTTTCCTTCCCTCCTTCTTAAAGGTAGTATCATGATTATCTTTCTCCAGTCCCCTTGGACATTTGCTATTCCACTGTGAATTTTAGAAAAAATCATTGAAGTTTGAGACTGTTTCAGCTGCTTCTCTGTGTCCCCAAAACTGAATTTAATCAAGCTTTGCAAATTACGATGTGTATAATTTATTTAAATGTTTATTAGTCTAGCGTTTCCCTAATAAGGCTGACACTCCGGTTTACTTGGTAGGATATGGTTACAATGAACCTTATGTGTAAAGAATAAAGCTTCTTGATGTGTCAACTTCTTTATCATCAGTCACTTGCTTTGCCTGTGAAACAGTTAACCAGTAATTTCCTTTTGTTTTGTGTTTTAGCGTATTTACGGAATCTTTCCATACATCTAAGGTAATCAGCTGGCATCTTAGCCCCATGCTTTATAATCGTACTATTTTTTTAAATTGTTTCACTTTACATGTTCTTCAAGGTCTTGAAGTAATCATTATTGTTTTGATACTTTTTCTTCTTATTGAATTAGTTGGAAAATACTATTTTTAGTGTAGTCTCCGACAGAGATTTTCATTAATCTGGTAGCAAAGTGGATGAAAAGTCCTTGTAAAAGGGCAAACACAGCTTTTTAAATTTTGACACAAAAATAATTTTGTCATACTTGAAAGCTTAAAGTCATGAGGCTTGTTATGAAGTGATAGACTAAAACTGTTGTCCAACCTTTCTCCCATCAAAAACTTCAAGTTGATTTTTGATTAGACTTGGGCAACTTTTTTCCTTCTTTGCATTCTATATACAATTTCTATATACAAAAATGTTTGCTGAAGAAATGTTTGCATTGCTTTGCCAGCTTTCAGTAATACAAAAACATATATTTTCCTCAGTCTGTATAACAGGAGTTAAGTGACTTACTTTTTGACACCTGTATGATTTCCCTGTACCTAAGTATTAAAGGTTCTTCATGTTTTGCGTTGATACAAGCTTTGTCACTGTGCTTGGGATGTGGCAAATGACTCATTTTGCAGCATTTTCACTTTTGCATTTTGAAACTGAAGGAAGGAACAGAGTGAAAGACACTTACTACAGAAACTGGATGAATTAAATATGTGAAAAGCATAAAAGAAAAAGGGGCAAGAGATACTGAATATTTATGAATGCTTCTTTGTACTGCTTATTTTGGATAAGTTCTTTACTCCATATGAGTAGGCTACTCAACATTGAAAAATAATTTCTCTCATATTGGTAGATACTGATTTTCTTTTTTTTAAAAAAAATAATTGTTCAAAAACAACAGGTCTTTTTATTTTGAAAGAGACATTAGTAAAAGCAGGTACAGGTGTGAGTGATATGCAGAACATGTAAATCCTGATTAACAAAAAAGCTCTGCAAATTTACAAAACTTCAGATTTTCCTCACACTGTGCATAGCTTTCAGGCTGTTTCTCTACATTGCATGCAAGCTGCATGAGCTAAACTTCCACCATATTCAATGAGACATGCAGAATAAACTTTCAATCTAAAATTGTCCTTTGTTTATCCTGGTAAGGACTTGAAGTCAGTTTTTCTAATACGTAATTCTAAGAGCAGATAAATAAATAGTTGCATAGGCTTTTATTCACCACAACTTGTTGTAGGTGCAATTTAAAGTCGATATCCCACTGGGTAGAGATGTAATCAGGAGTTTATAACTAGTAATAAATCTTTAATATTCCAAAGATTATTTAACAATGTTTAGAGGAAATATTTTTAAAGTAACAGAAAGATCTATATGTCACTTGCTTAGGATACCACCTAGCTTAGTTGATAACCAGCCAATCCTCCTTTTATTATTATTATTTTTTCTTTGCTATTATATTTCAGTTCAAGCTTTTCAGATTAGATGCAGGATCATTTGAATGCCTAGCTGGGGACACTTTGCTTATCTTACTGCCTGGCATTTCTCTGTCATGGCTGACATTTCACATCCTTATTCACCATCATTTGAAGTTTTGCAGTATTTTAGCTACCTTCTATTTGTTTCTACCCTTTCCAATGTTTCCCTTGCTTTAGTCTCAACAACCAAACCAAATGAAAATAAAAATTAACAGTGCTATATTGGTAGGCATTGTATGTTTGGTACAGTGGTAATTAAATATTAATACGTAACTACTGTTCAGGAATATTTTGTTTTGTTTTTTTAGCAGAATACCTTTGATTGCAGGCCTCAGCTGGGAGGCAGAGCCCAAGAGCAGCTGCACATTGCATTGCCTTGTTTGAGTGTTCCCACCTCAGCCAGCATAGAAGGTGGCTTGGGGAGAGCAGTAGGATTGCCCTGCAGAAGCGAGTATTCTGTGATTATGGGGTAGGAAAAAAGCTAACATGACTCATATCAAGAAGTCTGCAGTTAACAGTTTCAGGTTGTGTTTTATGAGCAGCCTCCTTACTGAACTTTCAAAGCATCGTTTATAATTGTAATTATTCTGTAATCAGGTTTAAAAACAGAGCTTATCTTCATTTGCATCTGTGGTGGTCAGTTGAGCTCACGGGTTCCCATTCAGCACACATTTGGCAACTACTGAATTGATGTTACTGTTTTTGTAGTACTGAGCTAAATTAATAGTAACTTGTTATACTGTTCCAGGCATTTGGTTGCCTTTTGTTGAGAGGAAGATGTAAAATGGCTTTACGAACATTTTGACTTCATGTTGAATATCTAAGGAAGCTGAGAATGTAGTGCAAACTGGAATTTATTTTGAAAGTAAAAAAGAAAACGAAGGTGGAGATGATAAAATGGGAGTCTTTGGAAGAAGGAAGAGAAAATTTTGCCGATTATATAACCAAGAGCTACACAGAAGATACATAGATGAATAGATAAGTATTATTTAGGAGTATTCTAGAAAAAAATGGTGTATATTTCCCCATCAAAACAGAAATAATTGCCTTAGAAAGAAATCAGAATATTTCTCTTTTTTCTCTACTACTTTTTGATAAAAGAAGTGAGCCCCAAATATGAAGAAAATAAACACAAAGAAAAATCTCATAAAATTATTAAAAATATACATAATTTTGCTTCGAAGGTAGATATGATCTCTGCTATTTGCTCTAGTTTTCTAGAGTTTGTCCACCAGTAAATCTTGTCTTCTACCTCGTAGTTCATTGCAGTGAGAATTGGTGTTCAGAGCAGAATGTAATAACACATACCAGGCTTATAATTCTGCCCCTGCAGGTGCTAGAGCAACGAATAGAAAGATCAAATTAGGAGAGAATAAGTGTTATGATTTTCTGAGTTTTTAGTGCATTTTGGATTGTTTTAACAGTGACAGTTCTAGCAAAGAGCAATCAAATGTGCGATTAAAAAGGAAAATTTTCTGAGTGTGTCAATGCCAGGTGAAAGTGAACCATGTGCAAAAAGTCGGCGTCAGAACTTCTCAGACATCTATGTTTTTAACATAATGAGATTTCACTCTTGCATCATGTTTAAAAAAATTGGAGTTTAGATGATTTAGATGAACTTCAGATGGTTTAGATGACCTTCAAGTATTGTCCTCCTATGCTAAAATAGGTAGACTAGGTGTTATATCCTTGGCTGGCACTGAATTACTTCAGAGTGAAAAGAGAATATTTTTCTAACTAATAATATGCCTTCTCTCTTAATGATTTCCTAAACATTGTGTTTCTGCCTTTATCATCTGCTATTCTTATTCAGCTGAATTTACAGTGAAGGGAATGTGAAAGAAGACAGTGTGCCCTACTTGTATGAATGGTGAGATTAAATTCTAATTTTATGTTGTTTTCTTCAGTCCCCTTTTCAGGACCAAATCCCTTACTTTTGGATTACTGATGCGCCTGTTTCATAGCTCACTTTCTGAAGTTTGGTGTCTGTATTAACTTAGAGTGAGACTGGAATGAGCATGAATGTCCTTATATTATCCTCATTAAAATTAACTTACTAATCTGGCAAATGAATATCTTTCTCATGCTGGTGGGTAGCTCTATTTCAATACCCTTTATGGTTTAAAGCTCACTCTGTCTTCTTTGAATTGGATATACATACCAGCAACTGCAACTCAGGCTGAGAGATCAAGGAGATTTTAATTACCTTGAGGGATTTAAGATTGCTTTTTCAAATGTAACAGACTCACTTAAACTAGATTATTAGCCTTTCCATTTTATTTTTCAAAAGGATCAGTTGTATTTTTTAGAAGATATTCAATTCTATATTATGCTATTATTATCTGGATGTCCATTCTGCAGCCTGCCTTCTGACTTTAAATTTTGGATACTATTTTAGATTTTTAGAATCATTATTATATTATTATTTGATATTGCTGACGTTGATTTTTTTTTTTCTAACAGCTTTTGTCAAATACAGAAGTAATACCTTTCAGCTTTTTATTATTAACACCTTTTCTTTATTTCCCATCCATATTGTGCTTACATCAGTGAGGTCATAAATATCGATCTTCCTCTCCTTCAATTTCTTCTCTCTTCTTATTTGCCCCATTCCTTTTCTATTTTTTTTTTTAATGGGGAAAAGAAGAAAAGAGTGTCTTTGGCTATGCTATTTATATGAGAAGCAGAAAAGCATGCAGTTTCTTTTAGCTACCAGTGAGCAATGAATTTATATGTTTTGACTATACATCTTTTTCCACTCAAATTGCTTTAACCTTTATTTGGATCAAACAGTGCTACTCTGGACAGTTACAAACATGTTTTGAATAAATTAGGTCATAAACATTCTATTCCCATCACTTAATGGGGATCATTTCACAATGCAATGCCAAATATAATGAGATTTCTTATTTTCTGTATTACTTTGTCTACTGTATAGTGATTACACTTTCAGTGGCACACTATTTGTGTGAAGTGATGGTGATGTTCAATACCCAGTTAGACTACAGTCTGATTAATCCTCTTCATACTTTGCCTAAGGGTCTTATAACTTATATTCACTTGTTTTAGAATGGCGGGTATGAATTCAGTAGAGAATCTGAATCTGAAATAGGTTCATCTATGTCAAATATCCTTTAACAGTGCTGAAGACTGCTTCTGAGGGTATGTGATTTTATAGTGATTGGGAAAAAAACTGGAAACAAATTGTTTTATGTGATATTTAAACTCTATAAGCTTTTATGTGTTGAAGGGTTAATTATAAAAACAACTTTATCAGAAGAGCACTTCAGAGCTATCCTATCAAGAGCTGCAAGTGTTTGTTATGAATGGATTGATTAAACACCATTCTGTAAGGGACAGGCAAACTAGATTTTAGCTGGAGAATCCAATTCTGTTGTGAACTAGAAAAAAGTAAGCTCCCCTTACCTTTTGAAGTAGCCTGTGTAGTTTCTTGGAGTTATGAAGGAAAGATGCATTACCTGGGCCTTCTTTGTGGATTTTGTATGAAGCGCTGAAGTATAACTGTTCCAGGTAAATCTAACATACTTTGAACTGATTGTATTGGTACAAAATATAGTTGTGGGCTGCTGACTTTCTCAAATGCAGCTATTAAATTGTATATAATGTTTTCTTGGTTAGGATATATTCTCAGTTCATACTTCATAGTTCCAAAGATACTCAAATCCCAATCTCTTATTTGCCAAGACAGATTTTTGCCTCAGACAATGCAGTAGTTGGAGAAAGGAAAAGGATTCTAATTACAGCTGTTAGAAAGATGTCCACTGGCAGGAAAAACGTTGAGGGTCATAGCATGATTAACCAAGTTTAGAGTACTGACTTCTGCTTCAGTTTGGCTTGAAGGCAAGTAAGGACTTTGAGGATTCTTTACCAGTTTATCATCACAAAACTGGTGAGCGATTTTGATTTCTGCTTCTCTGATCTCTCTCAAATGGTGCTTTTCATCCCACCTATTACCCTTCCTTCTTTAGAATACCTTTGCATCGTTCCATCTTTTCTTATTGAAGCACATTCAGGATTCCCTCAGAAGCAAGGCTAGGATATGTTACCTCGTTGAGACTCTTCTTCCAGGCATCCCCCTCCCCTGACAGTGTATGGGATGTGATGTCCTTTTATCCCCGCTCTTCTCAATTCCACAGACTGGGTTGCTTTGTTTCTGCTTTATCTGCTAACTGAGAGGCTTTGTCTTCAAGTCACGGTCTGATCTGTATACTTGAATGCAAACATCAATAGCCTATTAATCCCAGGTGTAAATCAATTGAAATCTGTAGAGGCAGACTGATTTGGGTTCAGCTACAAATCCACGTTATTGGAATAAATTATTATTTCTTTTAACACTGAGAAGCCCTGCCAATTTCTGTTAGACAACTGAAGTTAGACTTATTTCTTGAAGTCTGTTTGAAAGAGATGCAGCTGAAATGAGTGAGATACCAGCACCAAACAGTGAGCAGCAGACTCAGCTTTCTCGTGGTGTAACTGCTATAAGAAGGTGGCTTGGCTTTTGTTCTGTGGTGTGTCTTGCCGACTAGTGGGAAAAAGATCACAGGAGAACAGAAATCTGCTGACTGTGCAGGAGTCTGCAGAGCTCAGCGCTGCTATTGATGCTTCCACTAAAGTGTTGAATACAGCCCAAGGAAGAGAGGGTGCTGCTGGGCAGGCAGTGAGGTCCTTCTGCATTAGACTGCACCAGCTGCCTCAGTCCTTCTCATTTCCTGAAAGTTGCAGGAACATCAGTCCTATTTGGTGTACCTTTTGCATTTATACTATGCAGTGTGTGGAACTGCTGATGCAATCAGCTTGTTTTCAACCTGTTTGATTTGCTCTTGGGTCCATATGCAGTCTGCAGCATTAATTTAATGGGCTGAATATTACTCCTGCAATAGATAGATAATGAAATTAGCAAGTGCTTCTCTGGGTGGTCTTTGAACTGATCTTTTACTTTGGACATTTAATAAATACCAGATTAATTTACTTTAATGGCATGTGTTAGGATGTATAATAGCTGCTGACCTGTGACTGCTATAGTATTTGCCTTACTGTTTAAAATAAGAACATTCAGTCAGAGAATGGAAACTTACTGAAGCCTGTAGGGAACTGTATACTTTGTTGTAATTCATAACCTGTCAGAAAGAGATGTTAATTCTGATGGCAATTTATTTATGGCTAACATAAACAAAAACAACTAAGAAAAACAACAGGAAAAGAATAATGTTAGAGTAGTTGAATATTAGAATTAAGCACTGTGATGCAAAGGTAGCAAAGGTAGCAATTAGTTTAACTGACAGTTAATAGAAACAAAGTGAAAACAAAAATCATTCAACACCTCCAGTTTATTTAATGTAATAAAAATATACTGATTTAATTGATCCTCACCTCTTTAAGTAAAAACTAATGGCATGAAATGGAGTGTAGTTATTGGCTTCTGGGAAAGATATTTTCTCGTTTAAAATAATTACATAAATGAATTTCACTGTGAGAATGTAAATACCTAAAAGAAATTAACAGGGGAAGTCAACTTATTTTTTAAAGTATAATGTCTGGCACCAAATGCAATGGGGACTTACACCGCTTAATTAAACGGTTCTGGAAACAACTTGATAAGGGGATATTTTATGACATCTTCATTGTCTAATTAATTGCTCAGGGCATGCTTGACACTTCTCAAAATTCTATTATCTCTGTTTATTCTGGGATTTGATAATATTTTGTTTGTCATTATTGGTATCCTGACTTTTATAGTGTCTTAAACGAGGACTATTAATGTGACTGCCAATGTGACATAACTAACAGTAACAGTAACTGTATAAATCCCATTTTAAGTAAATTTTAACAGACTTTGTTTTTGTTATCTTTTCTGTAATTAGTTATATTTTCAACATGAGAAAAATTGATGAATCGGTAATCATAAGAGATTCAGGGAACCAAACCAACCTGGGCTATGTTTCATCACAGAGTAGGAAACTGACTACTGAGGGAGATGGAAAGTTGACGTTATTTTTGTGCGCATGTGTCATTCATATTTTCAGGAATGTAAATGAAGAAAAGCTAAAATCGTTTACTGAAAATAATATGGCTTCTAGGTAACTTCTTGTACTTTATTCATCCTCACAATTCAAGCGCGAGTTGCTGTCGGAAAAGAAGAAATCCTCTGTGTTTTTTTCTTTGGCTAGTTGCAAGCAAATTAAAATGAAAACCAAACACACAATTAAACTAAAGTCACTTTGTTTGTCATTAAATTAACAAGAAAATGTAAACATCTTAAGGATTAATCAGATTCACAATTAAAATAAAATAAGAGAACCAGCAGTGATAATAGATTGAATCTTCAGGTGGGCAATTTTATATGCTCAGTACTGTGAATAGTCAGACTGACCATAATGACAAGAAATCCTTTCTTAAACTGAAAATTGTTTGAAAATCAGCTGGTGGAGGTTATTTTGCATGGTGTGATAAACTCAGCTTAACTGCCTCAAAGGCCTGCTTTTGCTCCATGAAGACCTTCAGGCAGTTCTTGCTTTGGTGATAATAAGAGTCCCTCCTCATCAGAATTTTATGACCTTTCTTAAAAAACTAAAAAATAATTTGTCTTTGCACTGAGTGGGTACGGTGCATATTGCTCTCAGCATGCCTAGCTTCTCAGAGCTGTGGTATAAACCACGTACACACACCAGAGCATGACATGTTCTGTGCCTCTGCACTAGCATTTAGTGGGAATTTCCATGGTTATCCCCAAAGTTGCAGAAATGGGCATGAGGCAACTCAGTTTGAGTGTGAAAAGTGAAGCATGATTCAAATTACTAGGCAGTTATGTTAATTTTATCATATATGAATAGTCTGAATTGGAGGTTATCACCTCATTGCCACTTCTCTCATTGTAATTTCATTACTGCCACTTAGAAGATTTTTCTTCTGTGAATGTATTTAGTTGTTTTTCAAACACTTTTCCATTTAATTTTCTTCATGTGCCCTGGTACAATTAGTTTCATAGTTTAGTTATGCATTTTGTGATTTTCAAATTTTAAAATTAGTAATTTATATTAATTATATAATTTATATTAATAAATTATTTTTTTTTTCATTTTTTTAATTTCAAAACCAAGTGAGTATTTAATTGGTGCATGGAATATTTTATTGAGTAGGTTCTTCCAAACTGGGTAGAACTGCTCAACTCTCTATAAAATACATGTCTGTTGAATTCACTAGTCATTTCTCATGTCTGTATAGTCAGTCTTCTTCATCCTGGCCTAAGGAGGATTAAATTAAATTGTACAAAGTGAAAGAGCTCCAGCAGGAGTTGTGGAGAGTGACTGTAAAGACTGATGGAAAAGCATTCACATGGATGTAGAAAAATACAGACATTGGTCCAGTTTTCTCACTTGTTTGTGCAGTACTACAGGAACAGACCAAATGTCATCACCTAAGCTTGATTTAAACAATTTGTATATAAACTGGGTTCCTGCAGTGGCTTAAATAAATATTCGGTGTGTCTCAATTCTTTGAATATTTCAGAGAGTGTCCTTTGGTCATTATTACTGCAACATTGGCTCCAACATACCGTGAGGGCAGTGCTACTTAAGATGGGAATTGCAGAAACATGGTTCTATGTAGCAATTTGCTCTGCAAGCAGTGCTAAGCTCTGCCCTTGGGAAAGCATTTGTTTGGACCCTTGATAGTGTGTGCAGGTCATTTCTGCTAAATTAGAAGTAGCGCATTTATTTTCCACATTTTCCAGTGTGATTTCTCTGACAACACCTTTGCTCAAAGTTTCACTGGCTTGTCTCTTATGTAGTGATTGCATGAAATTGCATATCACTTGCTGTAATACGTATTTCTTTCTCCAGCTGAGGTTCTTTCTTTACCTTTTCACTCACAGCAGTGTGTAACTGCTCAAACAAGATTCCATTTGAAGCCTGAGCTCCTTTTGAGCAAGTCTTTATTACTGTACACTGTCATTTTGTAATCGTGTTAAGAATCAATGGAAGTATACTTTATTTTAACAAGAAAGGTGCTATCTCAAGTCAGAATCAATTTATTGAAAATCTCCTTTGTATTTCAGATCAAACCTTGGTTGTTGTATCTCTTGTGCTGCTATTAATAGCTAAAAATAAAATCTGATTTTGTCGCTTGTGTTAAGGCCTTAAATACTTTCTAGTTTTGTGAAGCTTTGATCAGTGTTTACCCTACAAATAAGCCAGAGGCTCGCTCCTGGGAAAACTTCCCTGTTTTTTTTATTATTTCTGTTTCAGTGTACCCCTTTTGAAACCAAATTTCCATTTGATAAGCCAAGCTTCTTATAGCTTATCTGCTTCTTTCTTAGGAAGTTGCCAATTTGCCTCTTATTTGAAAGTCCTTCTTTAAAATTGGTTCTGCTTTTCTGGAATAAGATAGCAGATTTTCCACAGGAGTTCGTTTTTTAATCCCTTCCCTGTTTTCCTGCAAGCATATTTCAGCAGCTTTAATTTGTCAGTAACCCACTTCTGAGTTGCCTCTTTATTTGCTTAACTTTCCTTTTGTTCTAGCATGAAGATGCAGAATCTCTGCCTTTAATTATAATAGTATAGATAATTCCCAATCTGCCAACTCTTTTTGCTTTTCATTTTTAAAACAAATTGCTGAAAGGAGGTTGAATAAATACATATTTTTGTTGCAGTTTAATTGTGACTTTTCTTATATTTATTATCATAAAATTTCATCTTATGCTATACCTGTAAGGGGCCTAATCATTTTATCTCTGCATCTCCATGGAGACAGCAAGTGGGAGTGAGTTTATTCCACTCATTTGAGTGAGATCAATCTGAGAACCAAAAATTTATTTTCAATTGGCTCTAAGCCTGAGATAGTAAGTGTTGCTGGGTGCAGGATATATTAGTTCAGGCCCAAAATCTTGCCAGCATCACTAAATAACTTCCAGTCTGTATCATCTCAGAGTCCAGATGAAGATAACCACCATCCGAGTGAAGCGAGTGCAACTGCTTGTATGTGTCTTTGAAGTGCATACTAATTCTTTCAGCATTAGCAACAAAACTTCCTTTCCACCTTTTCCCAGAATAATCTCATGCAATTTCTAGGTTATTCTATTTTAAGACATTCCAAATATTTGAAATGTAGCAAGCCCTGGCTGGCTCAACAGACAAAATTTTCTCAAATATAATTTTAAAATAGGAATTTCATCAGAAGTTTTTAAAGTGCAAACACAAAGCTTATTGCTTCAGCATCCTCTTTGGGATATGTGAAATACTGTGAATGTAACATATCTTTCTCTCACAAGAGCAAGACTCAGTTGAATGTGAGCTCAAGAGTGTTCTGATTTTTAAATTCTAGAAGCATATCTTGCTATTCTGTAAGAATCTCAGGTGAGTAGAGTTCTGGAGAAGTTGCAAGTTTTGAATTAAAAACTGTGGTTTGTGGTCACTTTTCACCAAGAATCAATAATATTTTACTTTTAGTGGTATAGCCACTAGTTTATAAATCATTCAACATTTAAACTATAGTTATTATTTGGAGCGTTTTTTTCAGACTTTGGGAATCTTGCCATTACTGGTTTAGCAGTACTCCTGCTGAATTAGTGGAAATTATTATTAATGGAAACACTCCCATTAATGGCATCAGAATCAGTCTTAAAAACCATGAAAACTATGACACAATCCCAGAGGATTACTGAATTAGCAGGAAATACATTGGGAAATTTTTAATAAAAAGTTCTTGAGGTGCACTACTTCTTACCACCTTCTTACAAGTAAGAACATGTTATGTTTAACACTTGATAATGTAAGCACAAATTTTTCTGTCGTTCATAGAGTTATCCAGATTGAGAGAACTCTTCCAGGATCTGAGTAGAATATTAGAATGCCACAGAATAGTGCTGTTGGGTTCAGACATAAGATTTGCACTTTTTTAATGCCACTGGGGCAAACGTTTTGAGCCTGCCAACTAGATTGTCAGAGCATTACTCTTCTCTATTTTTAGTAAGACTTGAATACAGAGACAACAAAAATATTATTTCTATATAGCAGGAACTTAGATTAGTTCAAGACGATCCTGCCCAGTAAGAATGACTGCAGGTTTATGGTGCCACTCTGGAAGAAACCCACTGGGTAATCTTTATCTGGTAAAGATGTCTCCTTACCATTTTGTTCATTGAGTATGATAGTTGTAGTTGTCAATAAACATGGGATAAAACTATAGCAAAACTGCAGTATAGGTTGCTAGGCTCCTTGATAGAGGGTAGACCTTGTCTTGCAATGAAGGAGAGCATTTCAGCAGGTTCTAGAAACATCATATACTATGTTTTCTGCCTAGCAGATCAGTTTTAATTTTTTCGCACATCCATGAATTGACACAGTTAACTACCTGATAGAAGAAGGAGTGGTTTTGTAACTGTGGTTGTGATACGAGGTTTGAAGATTTGGGTATTCCATTGAAGTATTTCAATTCCAAGCTAAGTTAATCATTGTCTGCAAATTGTTTTAGACCTTTGGGTAAGAAACATCCTTGAACATCTTTGAGATACAATGTTTTTTTGTTTTTTGTTTGATTTGGGTTTTTTTTGTTTAATTTTTAAGGCTAATTAAAAAACACCCCCCTCTTCCCCCCCCCCCCCCCCCCCCCCCAAAAAAAAAAAAAACCAAACAAAAAAACGAGATAAAACATAGCTTTACAAGACATTTTTCTACAGTGCTAGCAAGAGTAGCTAAGGAGAGACCTCCATGTTTAATCACTGATGGCTCTATTTCTAGAAGGAGCTTAACAGATGAAATTAATCAATCTTTACAAGAATCTTAGAGCATGGAGTCCTGTGTGATATTTCTTGAAGGCAGGCTGTTCAGTGCCACTCCACAGATTTCACTCTTTTGTTGTTCTAGTTTCAAGGTCATGCAGCCTTTCTAAATGACATGTAAAGAAATTTTGGCACATACAAATCAATGTAATGGTTGTTTTTGATGTTTTGAAGCAGTTAGTAGTTGGGAATAATTTTACAGAGCTGACAATTATTCCATTGTGAAGTTTGGGAAGAATGCCTTTTCCTCAGCGCTTCTTCCTTCTAACCATTATTGTTTTAATCTTGTATTATTGTAAATCAAATTTGTTTTTCCTTTATATAATTATGTTGTCACCCTTGATATTGAAAAGCTATCTATATATGTACTGAATGGTTTGGTAGCTTCTACTTTGTCTTGTATGTTCAGAGACAGCAAATGGTTTTAGACTGTCACTGTATATTCATTATTGAATCTTTTTATCTCAACAATAATCTATCAAAAAATATGCATTTTTAGTTAAATTGCTCATTTGCTGGCAAAATTTATGAATGAGTGTTCTCCCTAGAAGAGGAGCACTCTACCTCTTCAGTATAGGCAAGATAACCTTGTTATAGAACCTGTGTGGTTTGACTGATGGTTCTGCTTGCTGCTACAGTTCCAGAGTTGAATCAGTGTTAATAAAGAGTGGAATAAAGAAGGGTTATAGATGTGCTAATGATCTGACTGTGGTTTTTGGGGCTGAAGTGCAGAAAAACAAAATTTTATTTTCATTAGTTCTCACATATTGAACTGGTATTTGAATCTCTGAGAGTAAACATTGTAAGTGTAACTATCTTGTCAGATTTACAGTCTTAGTCTTAGTTGCTTAAAGACCAACTCAAAAAAAAAAGACTAATCCAGCAGTAATCCTCCAATGCATGGGCTTCATAGTGTCTCAGTAGTACATATCTTATTACAGTTAATACCCTGAAGTCACAGCTATGTTTTACAAGATAAGAACACTTGTGACAAGTGCATGTGTGACTTGCTATCTAGAATACTCAGAAGTGAATATATTTGTCCCTTTAAGTGTAGAAGGGTTTATAAAAAATTGTTGTGGCCATATTGAGAATCTACGTGGATTCAAATGCAATTTTTTATGCAACGTATTCAGCACAGAAAAATAAAGGTTGCTGTTGCAGACCTACTGCATGATAAACTGACTAGATCTTGTTAGGCAATGTTTTAGAAGTTTCCTGTACTATTCAAATTTGATAACAGCTATTTCAAGCTTTTATTTCTCCTTGTTGTCAAAATATTTCTATTAATGTGGTTAGAGTGAACTGCAGGGATAAGACTTTTAGAGGAAGGATTATGGTGGAACTATACTTGGTCTTAATTGTCTGTATTAGGTAATTTGCAGTGTGAAACAAGAAAAATGTCAACTGGCACAGACTCAAGTAAAAACAGGTACGTGCCATTTCAGTAATTGTTCCAATTTGAAGCAGCTTATAAGGATATTGTGTGACATTCACATTCATTTCACGTTTGCAATTTGAAAATAAATAGAATCCAATATCCTTTTATAAGGATAACCACTGTAGTGGTTTTGAATAAAAGGCAAAAATAGTTTCCAGCGTGATTACATTGATTGTGATACTGGAAATGCTCTGTAGAATTTGAAACACACAGGAGGAAATGCGCCAAAGGTGCAGTAATTTGATAATAAATATCTTAAAATCATCAACACGCTGATGAGAATTTAAAATACTGTTAGCCCCTCTAGCACTGTAAGGCCTAGAAACAATGGCTAGTTTTTTAAAAACCACTTGTACAAGAAATGGAGATTAAGACACTGAGTTATTGTATTATCAGGATCACCAATGCTTTCTTCCATTTTTTTTTTTCATTGAGGCATCAACTTCTATATAAAAACTACACCACAGAACACTGTCTGCGCCATTTATTTCAAAGGAATGTAAAACTCCTGAGATTGTATTTTTAAAGGCAGCAGGACATGGCATTTCATATTTAAATGATTATATTGAAGAAATCCATAATTTAGAGAGGTATACAACAAAAGGTGTTTGCTTTCATGTAATTAAGGATCATTTGTAACAAATACTGGCATGAGACTGAATTTAGATTTTCTTGACAAGCTTTATGATTGCATCCCTTAACTTTCAATGACTGTATTTTGTACTTTCTGATGAATACTCAGACAGTGGGAATCCATTGAAATTCAAGACAGTGGAACCAAATGGGACATCAGCAGTGAGAGAGCAGCTTCAGGCGGAAGTGGTACAACTGATTTTTTTTTTCTTTTTTTTTTTTTTTTCTGCTTCTCTCAAGTAAGAATAATATGGCATGCACTTTTCCTGGACCCTCACAATCATGTGTTGGGAACAAATAGTGAGATGAAGGAAATTCCCAGGTCTCAGGGAAAATGTGTTGACTCAGCTATATAACCTTTGTCAGTTTTTAAAATCTCATCCTTTCTACTTTTGTCCTCTCCATGCCTCACTCAGATTCCCCTTCTGCATTTCCTCCTGTTTCTCCCCCTCTCCTCTCTGTAGGCACAGCCAGTGGAAACACCGACAGCTGTATCTCAGGCCTAATAACCTGTATCAATGAATGACTGTGTCAGTCTTTGAAGTTCTGGCATGTGCGTGTCTGATATTGTGGGAAGTCTCAAAAAAGAAGAGGATATAGGTTCGTTGAAATAACAATTTGAGAGGCATCCAGTTGCCAGCAAATGATTTTCTTTTTAAAATCTAGCCCTGAAATAACAAAGATTATCTGTAGTGTACCTTTGCTTTCTCTATCAAGCAGTTCATTATAGGTTTAAAAGGAATGAAAATAGCATGAATTAATTACCATACCAATGAAACTAAATGTCTTCAATTGTTAAGATTATCACTGTTTTATAGCTCAACAGAGTATGGAGGCATTGGTTAAAACACTACAAAACACATAAAAGTTAATTATAAAAAAGAATAGAGTGTAAGTATCATCTACAATTACTGAAATCTAAGTTTGTTTACTACTTGGATAATTTTCAACTTATACTACCTGTCAGAAAGGAGAAAAATGGAAGAAGGTGAGAAGCTTTTTAAAAATAAAATATTTTGAATATGGCCACAGAGGAGAGTAATTCTTGTTAAGAATAAAAAATACTGTTTTGTCACATTTCCAATATATTTTGTGAAGCCTTCTACATCTACTACCTTCTGCCATTTAAAAAAAATATACCAGAGGACAACGGGTGTCATGGCTTTATGATTTATGGCCTTTAGCAAAAAACTACGATAAAGAAATTCTTTCCTGTATTTTAAATATCATCTAACCTTGAATTCTTGAATTTCCAGACTTTCTAATGCAGTGCAACTTGGTCACTATCCCTATTGAGCTTTCCATGTGTACAACTGTATGACTTGAAAAGCTTAAATTAGAATATCTTATATCAGGGAAAAGAAAAAAAAAACACAAAAACATCTTTTGGAGCCTAAGCTTTACTAGCTACCCATCTCCTGCTGGAAAGTGGATTTATTTGCAATTTAAAGAAGTTTTGATGGTAAATACTAACAGGTGTTTATTGCTAAACAACAGGCAATTAAGTATTGGACAGCATCACTTTTTGGTCTCAAAGTAGGAAATAGATGCCAAAAATGAATTAGTGAAGTTACCATGCTTCAGCAGAGCAAGGGAAGGTTCTTTTGAATTTCCTGTCTACAACTATTTACTCTCATACAAATAGAGTTCTGGGTACACTTTATCCTTTACATGTAACATAATCATTCATTAGCCATAACGGAGTCAGTCATCAAACAATATAACCTAAATGTACTTTCATGAGGTTGTAAACTTCTGGAAGAGAAACTGTATTGCTCTATTTGAAACATTCTGCTTTTCTGAAACTTCAGAATATTCATTTCAGAAACAATGAAAATGATATCTTTTTTTTTCTCCCATCTGTCCCATGCAATTGGTTTTTGAGTGCTGAATGCTATGAAGCCTAGGTAATTATCTGGAAGTCCTCAGCAAGCAGTTCTTTGTTACTATGGTGTTTTCTGTGATGTTATTAAAGATGGGTATGGTAGCATGCTCACCAAGATATTTTGGGATATACTAGTATGTGCTATATACTATCTAACAGTACAGAAGACACATAAGTCTTGCATACATTACAAGTGAAAACACAGTGTGGTTTGAAGACTTCAGATCTTCAGTGTAATGCAGATTTTCTATTCTCATGATTGGTCTTTCACTTACCAGTGAATGGGATAGCAAGGAAGAAAGGAATTTCAATTTGTTTTGATGCCAGTTGAGAACTTAAATTTTACAGAGTCAAGAGACTGAATATCAACCTGTGTCAGAAGTCCTGGGGACTTCCAGATACCCCAGAAATATAAATTATGTCCCTCTGTTACTTGAGGGCATTAGAGTGCACTTTGCGCTTGTGTCCACCGTTGCGTTGTATTTCTGTAGTTCTGATGTACCAGGCCATCAGATCCACACTGTCCAATACACTCTGTTGTCCCTTTCTCCCCACTGGCTGGGGCAGGGCTCCTCTAATTGTTATCTCTGTTGTTCTCCTCCAGTGAGTCACAGCAAAATTACTAACCAGTGTTGAATGTGCTGTGCTTTTGTGGCAAACTTTTGGAAAGTACCTGAGGTACAGACCCTTCTAAATTAGAATGTGTTATACTGGTAGACATCTGATGGCATTAAGCAGGGACAGGATTTGCTTATGAGCCCATTCTGTTCCCATTGTGTGCCAGATATGGTTTACAGTCAGTATGTAGTCCAAATGTAACCTAATCCTAGAGATTCACTGTAATGACAGTTTAAATAGCAGAAAATTAAAACTCATAGTGAGCTCTTTGTTATTACCAGGCCTAGCATTCAACTAACAGGTTTTCTCTACTACACCTATTTTGTTTGAACTGCCTCTTTAAATTAAAGCAAGTGTTAATAACCTATAATGTTAATACAAGGAAAGAATAGCTTACGGAAATGACTGGCTTGCCAAAGAAGCTGTGCTGTTCTTTGTGAAGTCTTTAAATTCAGTGTCTCCTCATTTCCTGATCCAGGTTTTGAAACGTGTATGCATGAAGAAATTTAAAGTTACACTAGAGTTTCTTTCTAGTTTGATTCACAAGGTTTCTCCTTACTGCACTTGAACCTGTATTCCATGCAAATAAGTCTCTAGTGTTTGTATCTTGTATTACTGCCAAGATTTATTGGGATATTACAAAGAAGCAACCATTCTTAAAGGGTGCACAATTAAAGAGTGCTTTGTCTTGTACATGCTCTAATTAAATATTTTAGTCAAAGCTTTTGCTGTTCTTTGTTAGTATTCAAAACAATAGAAAATCTGTTTCTTTCATGGAAATGAAAATTTCAGTACTCAAACTTCTGTCTTGTCAGCTCTTTATCCTTCATTTCTTGCTTTTGGTATATTTTCCATCTTTTTCCCTCCCCAAATAAATCACAATGACTAGGGTGTTGTTTGTTAATCAATTTCATATTGCATGAGCATTGTGTCCTGTAAAACCCTGTCTCCAGAAACTTAAACTTATACACTAGCAATAAGAAAGCAATAAGAAAAATAGCATCTAGCCTTTTTCTAGGCAAATATAGCTTGCTCCTGTGACTCTTTGTTATGGAAATGCTAAGTCATGGCTTGAAGCAGTAGTTGAGCACCTGATAGGAATGCAGGGCCAATGCAGGGGAGCTCAGGTGCATTACATGTACCTGAGCAACCAGAAGGGGTGAAAACAGAATCCACCCCTTCCCAGACTTCATTTAAGGGTTGGCATTGGGGGCAAGGATATCTTACTGGAGATCCTTGCATGCCTGAGGCTTTCTGAAGGTAAGCAGCGTTTGTTAGTGCTTTTGGCTATTGTATTTGAGCAAACCTCCACTTGCTGCAATCTAGGACCCTGCTGTTCTGCTATCATTGGTGTACTTTCCAATGTGTTATACTCTTTCTATGTGTAGACAAGTGAATGGATTTGCGTTTCAGCTGCATCGTTATAATTAATAGGTATCAAATGAAAATGTTTAATCTCAGAAATGTGAATCAGTGCATGAACTGGCCATGCCATTATTTTTAATATAAAGTGAACTGCTAGAGAAATACTTCTCATGGAATAATGTGGTTTTATTCTGTGTCAAACATAAATTAATGCTTTATTGGTTTTAGTTGGGATTGGGATTGAGTATCTGCTGCAGACTGTAAAGGTTATTGACAATTCCAACATAAATTTAGGGGGAAAAGGGCTTATCAGAAAGCTATGAATACATTTGTACGTTCATTCATACTTTAATCTTTGGATTAAAACATACCAATCATTTGGCTGATGCATGATTATGTGACACAAAATAATTTTTGAGAACTGGTCTTCTAGACTTTGCTTTGTTTTCAGTAGAAGTCAGAAACGCAGCTCTTACAAGAAGCTCAAAATAGGCTCAATTCATTAAATGAAGCACCAACAGTGAAATGAGCTGCTCTTGACTTCATATGGATTTAATCCATATCTACAGGAAAACTCTTATTATTGATTTACACTCAAGAATCCCACAACATGGATGTATGTCTGTTGCATGTTCTTTTTTCATTCTGCATGCAGAATTTACATATGATCTCAAAGTCTAGCTCATGTATTACAGGTAATACTTTGCAGTGCTAAAGAGTTGTGATGATGCAACCTTAGAGCAGCTTTTGAGGCACGTCACTTGTTTTAAAGCTGTACCTGAGGGCCTAAGTAAATGCTTGAATTTTCAGTGCTCCTGAGCAGACCTGATTTACTTTGACATTATGGGAGACTGCAGAATGCTCTTGGCGTATACAAATTGACAAAACTAAGGACAAAACTAACTTCATTTCCTGAGTTAATTAAATTTTTTGGCCAGAGGACTATCTTTTTTGTCAGAACCAAACATTTTAGGTGGAAGTACTGTACCTGAATAAAATAAAAATGAAAGGTATTGCACAACTCTGTATTGCTGACTGCTGTATGCTTTTGTACTTTGCTGTAATTTGCTTGTTTGCACACCTGGTCTATGACAGCCTTCTTCATATAATATTGATTTTATTTTATTTTCTTTCTGCAAGAAGTCCCACTGATATTTTTTTGAAGAAAGGGTGCACAGTGTAGGTTTTGCCAGTTTAAATTAAGTAGTGCCATAGAATGCAAATATTAGGAAGATACCGATAAGAGATTTACAGGTAATCGTCAGTCTACTAAATGTACTGCGGTTCCCATTGAATGACTTCACTACTTGTTTGAGAGTGGCTGTATGGGGCCTTTTTTATGGAGAAAATTCTATCATCTTCTGTGTAAGATAACTCACTGGTAATACTGTAGGCATAAAAAACGAAATGAGAAGAGATATCAAAGTAATTTTTGGAAATAGAGATTTGCAGAAAAGAAAGAGGGGCAAACAAATGCTGTTGTGAAATCTGTCTTAATTGAATGGGATAGTGGCATATAAGTGGTAATTCCAAATGTTACTTTTTAAGAATGTCTTCGTGAATTGGAAGAAAAAAAGCAGCAGCATTGTTTGTTCTTGTCTGTGGCACTTGGTAATCTAAGGTTAGCTGAGTTTTTCACTTTCAGTCTGAGATTCAGCCTCCTGCCTACTGTAGAGCAGAACTTTGTGGAAATAGAGAAAAAAACTTATTATTTTTCTTAGGTGTGTTACAAAATGCTGCATTAAAGAGCTTGTATTTGTTCCACATTTTAGTAGTAAGAAAATGTCAAAGTAAAGACTGCAGGTGAATCTATATGCATACTCTTAGATTCTGCTGCCTGCTTGCACAGTATGCGTTCTGGTGAGCATAAACATTAAGAGCTAGATTAAGCTCTGCTAAATTGTCAGAGTACACTGAGGTTTAGACTCTTCAATAGTACCAGATGTTACAGAGCAATCGAGCTGTTCTAGCACTGCATAATGCAAAGCGTATCAGGCTTGGCCTACGTGTTCTCCTATGTTTAAGCAACAAAAGTGTGCAGAAGCACCTTGTTTGGGAATAAATATGACAATGGAAGTTTTAATACAGAATAGGCACTTAGTTTTAAGGGGACAGTTACCTAAATTCAGATAATGACGTGGTTTTTGAAGATGGAAGCAAAGCCTAGAAAATGACTTCTGGATATTTGCAATTTGAGGAAGTCCAGGCCTACATATTTCACTAGAGTGTAATTCTGGAATGTAATTCTAGAAGGTAACTTTACGATGAAAGAAACAGAAGAAATATGGTGATAGGATATGATATAAAAATGCTGTGAAACTAGCATTTGCTTTGGATGATCAGCTGAGTGATTTACAGCTTGGACTACAACTTCAGCAGTTCCCAAAAGACTATCTATCATGCATATCTGTTACGCAATTGGAATTTAAAATCTCTGCTTATTTCATAGCTGTCAAACAACTTAGATAAAGTAATTTTTCTGAATGTAAAACGTAAGTAAGTAAGCCAATGTGAAGTTGTGTGATTGATTGGAACTAATAGGATCTCTGCTTATTACATGATTTCTTTAACAGTCAAGAATGTCAACCAGATATACATTAGGAAAGTCAGTTTTGTGCATTGAGTGAAACTTCAATTTCTTAACTGGAAATTTGAATTCTTAATGGAATCTTAATTTTTTTTTTTTTTTAAATTTTCCTTCCCTTTCATTGAATGTCAATAATAATGCTAAAATAAGCGTAACTAAAACAGGGATGGAGTTTTTCCTCTTGTTCCTTCATATGCATTTGTTCTTGCCTGAAAATGATAGGGTAATAAAAATCATTCACATGCTTTTCCAAGTTTCCTGTCTTGCTGATAGGATTTTCAGTTAATTTTCTGCCCTGCTTCTCATATCCTAGAAAAATATGTTCCACGACTTCTCCCCTTAGCTAACTTAAGCTTCCATTTCATATCTCTGATAGATTTTAATTGCTTCTGGTGATATTTGAGTTCATTCTACAAAGCTCCTTACAAGGGATATTTATTGCAATAAAAAATCCCGGTGTACCAGTTTGACATAGTAATCTATAATGCTTAAATGGCTTTATAATGAATAGAGAAAATATGAATGCTAGCATGACCTACATCTGAGACAAAAGTTATTCCCTTAGGGAATGGAGATAATTTATTTTTATCTCATACATTATGCATCTTTTCTTTATACTCTCTTTCCACAAAATATATTTTTTGTTTTCTATCAGAATTGTTTAAGTTGGAGCATTAGGTTCTGTTTGTTGATGCATTAACATCCTGTTAGGATTCCTGCAGACTTTCTTCTTTTTTTTTTTTTTCCTTTTACCTATTCGTAATTTCCTTTTTGTCCCTTGATACTTGACTTTGAGTAAATTTTTCAGTTTCCTCCTTTTTTCTTTGAAGAATGATGGCTACTGATTTTTGTTGGGAAAGTTTATAAACAAAAAAAATATGCTGTAAATGTTTCATTGATGCCATCATGTTGATGGTTAATAATTGCTTTTTTTTCATGTTAAGATGGAAACAAAATTTAGGTCTCACGTACATCTATAACCTGATGGATTCTTTGACAAGCAGAGAACAGGATGGAGCTCCTCCTGTAGAAGCACTGTGCCATTTCCTTCAGACATTGCAGGATTTATGGGCAGGGCTTGTAGTTAAGGAAACAGTTTGACATGCAATGGGTGTTCGGCCCTACTAAGCAAGAAGTCATGTCTGCCACAGCATTTAAGAAATTATCACCTAAAAGCAACTGAGTTGAAAGAGATGAATTTTTCAACTACTTATACTAAAGGCAAAATGGTGTGGATTAGCATTTGTTAGTGTTGCTTTCTAACTTGTTTCATATCGCTTTCCTTTAGTAATTTGTAAGGCAAAAATAATAGTAATGGTACAGGGTCTTTGAAAATTACAAGACCTTCAATTCTGTATCCACCGATGTTCTTAGTAAAAGTATATGTTACATAGGAGAGAATTGCACTGTTTTCTAGGTGGGGACATGCTACTGACCTCTGTAACAGAAACATGAAATAGTATGTTACTTGTTTGTCTTTAGAAAGATACCTATTTGTTTAATGGACGCTTTCTTATCTGCCTCTGAATACAGCTCATTTATAATTTTAATCCTCACCTGTATTTTATCATCTAGGATAATGGTTTAAAAAACAATTAGGTAATTTTATAAATTCTGCCCACAAGTGATGGTCAGGTAACTAAGATCTTTCTGAACATCTACACAATTTACTAACTGCTGTGTTTTATCTGTTGTGGGCGTTAATGCTTTTTTAGACAAGCGCAGCTGTGATCTGCAAAACTATGAACAAATATACCACAATACCACTATATCTGGTGTATGTGGCTTTGGACTGCAAGACATTGGGGACTTTGTTGTTGTAGTGCTCTGTGATAATATTAACCTGGATCTCTCATTTGCATATTTAATTTTTAAAAATAATATCAAGGTTGTTGCTTTTTTTTTTTTCTTCAACTGTCAATGGAAAGAAGAGTTCTCGTCACTTTACCTTGCAGAACAATATTTATAGCATCTAACTTTCCACAGAGGTATTTGGTTGTTATTCGTATCACAGTGTGACATGTTTTACGGTGAAAGACCCAGGGGGGTTATTTGTTGTTGCAGTGCCATTGGCTAATGTGAATGCTTTAGAATACATCAAACTTATATATCTAGTAGAACATGAGAGAAAACACTGGATCATCAACTTGCTGTGTGAGAATAGAGAAGCACCAACCTGACAATGTGAGGAAAAAGCAAAATCAGCAGAGAGAGTGGCCTGTAAGGTTGTTGGGCTCTGAGTAATACTGGAACAAACATGAAGCAGAAATTAGTAGATGCTGCATGTGATGTTTGTAAGCCTTAGCCACTTATGGCATGAAAATACTGTTTTTCTACCACACGAGTTGCTATGTGTGTGTCTTAACACTGTATGACATTCATCTGCACCACACTGAGTTATTGTGGGCTTTGTGACAGGCTGTATTATCTGCCTCGGAATTTCTGATATATATTTTTATAGTTTTTCCCAAAGCTGTTGTTTACTTTTTACATTTTATTTTTTTTTTTTCATCATTCCCCGTTCTGCTTAACTTTTTCTTAGGGTTTATGTAAGGAAAGCTAATAGGGGAGAACAGCAGCTACTTTTCCTCTTGTGAGAATACTTGCAGTACTTACAGTGGCTAAACACATACTAAAGAAATTCTTTAAGGGCTAATCCTGACTGGCAGTAGTGGTCTCTAATAGGGTGTTAAATGCTACAGATTCTTGTTAACTTCCTTGGGAATTGTATTTAAGCTTTTAAATTGGGCTGGATGCAGAAAATCTGTGGTGTTCATGATCAGGAAGGCATATTGCTGCTTTGTCCTTTTTACTGCGGAAGATGTGAAATTCTTATTGATGGATGCATTTTGTTCCCAAGGGTATAGTTCCAGTGCTGGGGTGTTTTGGTGGGTTTTTTTTTTTTTTAACTTGTTCAAGATTCTTGTTACTGTAAGACCAGTCATTTTTACTGTGTGTTGCTGATGTATGTGTCTCTTTAGTTGCTGTATATACCCGATCCCTTGTGCTTTTATACACTTCTCCGTTTTCTAGAACATTCTCTTTTATGCCTAGCTAGCTCTGATTCTTATTAAAACTTGTCTTTGTCAACACTATTGCAATTAATCTATAATCCAGGCATCTCTTCTTGCTCTTGGCAATTAAAACATGAAGAAAAAGCAGAGCCCATTTAAAAAAAAATAGAAGACATGAAACAAATGATATGATATACCCTCTTGACAAGCAATGACCTCTAAAGAAAAATATTCCCTCTATTGATATCTCATGTCTTTTCTCATTCCCTGCTGTGACTGTTGTGATTATTCATGGTTATTATGACTTTCAAATCCTTCAGCTCCTGTCTAAATGAAAATAGGAGAGATTTTCAAAGGCGCACAAATGGAGGATACGCACTCAGTGCTTCTGAGATGGATTTCTGCTCCCTATAGGTAGTAGTAGTGTAAGCATGTGCAAATCTTTCTCCCTGTCAGAGGGGATTTTGCTGTTTTCATACACTAAACCTCAAGAAGATCTCAATAGGAGAGTATGGTTTCCAACCATCCGTACCTTTCCTAAAATTTGTGCTATTTCTTTTATGTAGACCAAGTATGACAGTATTGTGAGGGCAGGAACACATCCACCACTTTACCTCTCCTTTGATGAGGTATTACAACTTTCTCTATTTTTATTTTTAATTAATTTGAATGACTGTTCCTATTATATCTGTCCTGTCTTCCTTTTTTTGCTGCTGTTTTTTTTTTCAGTAAAGTGTCTCATTCCAGTAGATCTAACTCTATGCATAAACTGACTTCTTTTTGATGATAGTTTACAAGTTGCTTTCTATGTTATGAATCATGCAATGGCTTGGATTGGAAGTGACCTCAAGGATCATCAAGTTCCAACCCCCCTGCCACAGACAGGGCCACCAACCTCCGGCTCTGGTACTAAACAGGTTGCCTAGGGCCCCATCCAACCTGGTCTTGAACACCTTTGAGGATGGCGCATCGACATCCTCTCTGGGCAGCCTCTTCCAGCACCTCACCACTCTCTCTGTGAAGAACTTCCTCCTGACATCTCTTCTAAACCTTCCCTCTTTGAGCTTAAAACCATTCCCTCTTGTCCTGTCACTGTCTACTCTTGTAAAAAGATTGTTCTTTTCCTGTCTTTTCCTGTTTGTTTCCCCTTTTAAATACTGGAAGGCTGTAGTGAGGTTGCCTTGCAGCTTTCTCTTCTCCAGACTGAACAAGCTCAGCTCCCTCAGCCTGTCTTTGTAGGGAAGGTGCTCCAGCCCTGTGATCATCTTTGTGTCCCTTCTCTGGACCCTCTCCAACAGTTCCATATCTTTCCTGTATTGGAGGTGCCAGGCCTGAACACAGTACTTCCATAAAGGGCCTCGTGAAGGCAGGGCAGAGAGGGACAATCACCTCACTCTCCATGCTGACCACCCGTCTTCTGATGGAGTCCTAATGAAGCACTGCTGTATATGGAAGTTTCAATCCTGGGGTTTATTTTGTTCAGCTTAGCTTGATCAGCCAAATAGCACTCTGCTAGAGACACACATGAGGGTTGGGGAGCTGACTTTCATGCCACAATTATGTTGTCCTGACCTTGGATCAGTGAGGGCTGGTTTGCTCCCCAGAATTTGCTGAAACAGTTCCATTCTGTTTCTGTTCATCCTGTAGTCCCAAGATACACTATTGGAAAGCCGCATCAACAGAAGTGAAAACTTACCTCACTGTTACTTTCTTTTCTCCAGTCCTATTAAATACAACTCAAAAATGTGAGTTTTAACTATAAGAAACTGGACAAATGAGAAGGAATGCATTGGGTGGCTGCAGAACTGAATAACAGCCAGAACCTTATCTTGAAATGGTATTCCCACGTAGAGATGTGCTTTTTCAGAATGACAGTAGCCATAGAAGTCATAGAGCAGGAGGCAGGATTAATGAGTAGGAGAGTTAAGCTGTTTTCAAAGAATGTTATACTAAGGACTAGCATTACAGCTCTCTGAAGAGGTGTGCTTGAAGTTGGCTGCTATGTATATTTATAATGAAGCCTCAGAGAGGAATAAACTGTGGTATATATTGGGAAAGGCTAAGAAGGACTGGAAATGGTGTGGAGTGTTTAAAATAGCTCAGGCTGTAGACTCTAATCAGAAAAGCATTTTACAAATCAGGAAGCATTTTACTAATACTTTCTGCTGATTTTTTTGTTTTCCTTAAATCTTATAGTGCTAACATCACAGCTTAAAAAAAAAAAAAAATTGTTGTTAGGTATTACCATATTAATAACAGCTTGGTCATTGGCAGCACTTATCAACTGATTGGATTGTTGGTGTCCAGAGGCAAAACTATGAGTCATTCAACTTTTGCTGAAAGTCATGAACTATGTTAGTGATCATTGGTTTGGAACTTTTACTGTTTGTGTTGCAGTTGCAGCTAGTTGTGGTCAGCTATAATTTGTGTTAATATAAATTCAGCAATGCAGAGCTATATGTCATTTTTGTATTTGTTCACAGATGATTTATTACCCAAAAAGGGAATCATTGGATTTTTCTCTGACTAATACTGTATATAAAGCAGTTATAGATTATTGTGAACTTCTATCCAATTCTGAGTGAACGAAGGATGGATGAAACCACTCCTGCGTAAAATACCTTGTAATGCCCAAACGTGAGTTGCAAGATAGTAGCAAAACAACTGTTCTGTAAGAGTCAAAAATGGTTCCTTGGCTAAACAGTGATTGTTACAGTTGTATGTGGAAAGAACCTAAGGATGATGGAACAAACCATCCATCTACTGTCTGTTTCTGCCTTATTTGGACTGTATTCATCAGTAAGAAGTCATTCTACTTGCTGTGTGTGGTGTGCCATGAGTTGGTGGTAAGTCCCTTTCAGTCAACTTCAGAGATGCTTCTTCCTGCTCCTCAGGCAGTTGCAGAGCAGCTCTCAGTACTTGGAGAAACTGCTGCTGAGCGCACAGACTGGTTAGGGAGAGACTGGTGTTCACACAAGTGGTGAAGTTAAATAATTGAGATCTTCAATTCAGAGTTGTTAACATCAGTTGAATTTAGACAGAGTTCCATGTCTGTTCCAAGTACTTTTTCACACTAATGGTGCACTCTTCAAAGACTTAATTACCATTTTGAATTTACTTCTGCATCCTGGATAGCTACTAAAATATTAATATCTTCACAATCTTCTGTCTTTTAAGTGAGTTTCTTAATATTACTAGTATAAAATACAGGCAAGTAGTTCTTTCAGAAGTTAAAAAAAAAATACTCAGAAGAAAAACTGACAAAGTTTGGAATGATATTATTATTGTTATTTCTGATTGCCTCCAGTGTGCTAGGATCTTGCTGTACTTTGACAGCACTATTTGCACACACCACTGTGTGTTCAGAGAGGTTGTGAGAGGGAGGCAAGGACGTTGTTCAGGGAATGTCTATTCTGTTACAGTCACTGAAGAATGAAGTCAGCGATAACTGTAATAAACCCACGTGTGAGTTTTGGTGAGAGGAGTAGTGCTGTGGACTGTTGATTGTGAATCTAAAATACTTGGAGATCTTTGTGGCTATGTGTTAGGCCTCTGATGCAGAGCTCAACATCACTGCCGTGTGGAAGCACTGTTTTAACTGAAGGATGCAGCTCTGCTTGTTGTGACTACAGCAGCACGGGGCTGGGTAGAGCTGAGTGACGAGACAAGAGCACTGTGTATCAGCTTGAGAGAGGAAAACTGAGGAATTTTAACTATTTTAGGTGCCTTGTTTGATAAATCTGACCACAGACTCCTTCACATCTGGTGTGTGTCCTAGCAGAAGTGGAGAGGGCGCATTAGTAAGTAATTATGGTTGGTATTAATAAAATATTCTTGCCTGATTTTATGTGCTTTTCTCTTTTTTCTGATCTTAGCACACAAGTGGGGAACTTTTAATGGGTGCTGCATTCATCTGAGATGGCCAGCAAATGCTGAAGGCCTGGAACCAGCCAGGGAAGTGAATTTGCAGAGTATCTGATGACCATTTTCACAGAAAAAAAAGATTGCTTTCTTTTAAGAGGATCAGAATGCTTTTTGCACACAAATTTTGAAATATTCCTTTCTTTGGATTTTGGAAATGGGCTGGTTTTTCTGCTTAAATGTCTTGATTAAGTTTAAAACTTTTTAACCAGTTGCACTTTATGGAAAAGTTAATAGATTGCACAGTAGTTGTGCTGCAGCCATGGTGAGATTTAACCATGACTGTTGAATCTGCAGCTGTTCATCTGTTCTATTGACAAGTTTACCATGTGGCTGAATAAAGACTGCATTATGTGTGGTTTTTAGGAGTCTATCTAGTTCCCATAGCAAAATGAGTTTTCAAGGCAAAAAATGTTAACAGCATCCTCAAAGTTCATGGTTACCATAACTGCTGCCTGATTAATGCACAGATTTAGGGAATTTGGATGAGATGTGCTTGTTAGTAGCATTTCATCTTTAAGAAAGGTTTCTCCTTCCTTTTTTTTTTTTTTTTTTTTTTTCCAAATGGAAGCAACAGTAGGCCTTCTGAAGGAGAACAAGTAATCTAGCAGATCCAGGCTGTTCCTTTAAGGGCTTTCTCAGAACAAGCTAGATGTTGATTCCTTTATTCACACTGCTGAGCAACTTACTGACTGGGTAGGTAATTCTAATGTTAAATAAAATTTCTTAGAAAATCCAGTTCAAAGGAAATAAACACGAGATAAGGAATTTGTACAGAACTCTTACAATAAAAGGGGGAAACTTAGTGCCCTAACCTTGCCCTAACCACAAGTAACCATAATCCTATACTTTTCGGTTGCCTCATCCAGAATTAGTTCAATAGGTGGAATAGGCATACTCTTCAAGTCAGTGCAGGTGACTCTGGCATAAAATGTATTCAAGTTCTTGGAAAAATTCAGGATCTTGGGGTGTTTTGTTAACTATTTTTAGCTGTGTCATGACCTGTCTTAATGAAGAAACACCTATTTATTAATCTTACTTTCTGGACTGTGAAATGGTTGTCTTAAGTGTAAATATATCTGGTTACACTCTGTGTTAAATGAAAGATATAAAGCAGAAAGACCTGCTGGAATTGATGTTACTACAGTCTGCTCACCTGGAACACATTTTGCTGAACAAAGACTTTTTGATGAAGTTTCTATTGCTTTAGCATCATCTGTAATACTGCATCGTCTGTACCTGTACCTGTTTGCAAGTGCTACAACTAGATGGCTTGCAGAGGGGCAGTTCTGTTCAGAGCTGTCATGTAAGCAGAAGGCTGTGGATGGAACAGGGAGTATCAGCTCATGGATTTTGAGTAGGCTGGGGAAGGAGGGAGACAGCATGAGGCATAATGCAGCAGATGTAGCCCATCACAGGAGATTTTGTTGCAAGATAGCAGAAGCTTATGCAAATAATGGGAATGCCATGTGGGGGTGGGGGGGAACAACCAAAACCAGAGCACTTGCATTGAAGCTTTCTTAACAGACTGTGCAATACATGCAGGCTTGCTATAAATTATTGCACATTTTCTGAGTCTTCCTAAGTACATGTATTTACAGGATTTTTGGCTTTTTTCCTCATCTTTTCTAACTCTTCCTTAGAGAGTCAGTGTAGACATTGTGCAGAGTTCACATCCGCGTTTTTGCTAATTGTTCCTGATGCTTCTCCATATTGTGGACTCTTTAACAGAAAAGTAATGGCAGATTGCCTTCTCTAGAGAGAAACAAAAGAAATCTGTTGAAGTGAACTAAAAAGAGAAAAGGGAGAAAATGCCACTTAAAGTAAATGTTTCCATTACAGTGCATGCAGAATGACTGGTTAAAAGAAATCAGAGAACTTTCTCAAACAAACAAAAAAACAACCCAACAACTTATGCTTCTTTCCCACATTCTCCTCCCAACTTATCTAGATTCTTGTTAAAACTTGATTGTTACTATGAAATTACTTCCTGGAGAATTTGCTTTTGCAGTAATGCTGATGTATGAACTATGCTTTACATTGCTTACAGCACTGATGTATGATTTTTGTTAAACTGAGGTTAGTACCTTCTCACCTTGATGTATGCTCGCTCATCTGTCATGAGAGTTGAGATTTTTCGTCTCTTAGTGTTTTGAGCTGTGGTGAGGTCTGACAGCATGAGAAGGAGTTTTTGGATCATATTCCACGGTGCTTGTTTACCAAAACTGCGGATCAGGAAGTTCTTGATACCATTCCTGCAGGCAGCCAATTTCTGATTGAATCTTATCCTCCAGTACTACTCCAGTGGTGCATGTGCCTCAGCTTCAGGGAAGAGAATCTGTGGGATGTGTGTAAATGAACTGCCACTAGCTGAATACAGATCAAATTACCTCAACCTGAATGTGGAGCATTATCATGCTGTCACTTCACATTTACTCTACAGTTAATTTGAAATGTGTTTTTTTTTTCCTACAGAAACGATCTTCCTTTTCAGCCTGCTCAGCAGAACTGCTTGTGCGGGTCTCCTCTGAACTTATTTTGTGGGGAATTCAGAGCTTTCCTTGATAGTTTGAGTCCATGAGATTTGACAAAACAGTATATTAAGTTGAAGCTCACACAGGGCTCAGCCCAAACAGGGTTTGGAGTCTCTTGTGGAGAGTAATGCTTGCATATATTTTCCATTTCTGTTCGAATCATTAGAGATGTGTGTCTTTGTGATGGGCGAGTTGTGCTATTTTCCTCTGATGTGCCCGTTATTATGCCTCAAGAACTATTTTTCATCATCATGATGTCAACTTTCATTTTTATGATGATAATACAGTTATGATTGTCTTTGAGATGTGATATCTCTAGGTCCTTTCTTGTCTGGCAGGCATTAAATCATTAATATTTCAAAATCAAATGCCTCTAAACACTGGCAAAATGGAGCTCCTAGTTGTCTTGTTTCTTAAATTTGCAGAGAAACATCTGTCCTGTTTTTCTAACCTCTGATGATCTCCAGTTCTGTTTCAAGTATTAAGCAGTTATCTTTGAGGATTGTTTCTCATGGTTTTGCATGTATAAGAAACTACCTTTTATTGTGGAAAGCTAACTAGGTTGTAGGTATTTCTTTCTATTATTAAGACAGAGGCACTTTTCACTCCCAATTTTTATATTTCAGATTGGATTATTGGAATTCTTTGTTTCCTTTCCAGAATGTTGAATATTCTGGCTGCAAAACTTTCTCTAACCTTCTTGCTTTTTGACTCACCCAATACATCAGTGAATTGGCTCTTCTTAATTAGCAATAAATGAATAATTGTGTTTTTTTTGTTTGTTTGTTTGTTTTTGGATGGAGGGGGTTGGGGAGGAAGGCTATTTTTTCATGAGCCTTTTCATTTCGTGAGCTTTTAAAAGCTCTTTCAAATTATATTTACAGTGTTACTTGCTGATGTTATGCACAGTTTTTTTCTGGGAGCTTTTAAATATAAAAGTGGCAGCCTCATTTCATTGTGATTCTTACAAACTTTATTAGAAATTTCGTTTCTTCATTTACAGGAATAGTTTAGACAGGCTGGTTATCTGCAGAGGAAGAGCAGAAGTGGAAGGACTCTTTCTACCTTTGCATCATCAGGAGCACCTGCTAAAAATATATCAGTAGGAATGTTACAGCAATCAGCCATTCTTGACCTATGAGTCACTGAGAAGCTTTCAGTTTTTTCTGATTAAAATGAAACACGATTTCTGCCTTTTCATACTAATTCTCTGCCATTTTTTCTCTCCCTTCCCCCTTCCTCCCCCCTCCCCCCCCAAAAGCACATTTTCCAAGTACCCTTGTAACTACTTTCTGTCTTCATTCCTACCGTAATTTCCTTTCTTCATTTGATTCCTAGTGTTTGTTGAGTTATGGTTCTGATTAGACCTTATCAGTTTCTTTTCAGTCTGTGTGACTTTTTTGCTGGCTAGTTCACTTACTCTTTGCATTTGCTTGCTAGAGCATAGGTGTTGTCCATGGGCAGGCATACACAGAACCTTTTCAGTAAAGCTTACTTAGAGATAGCTTTGCATCAACAGAGAACAACATGGAAGTAAACTGAAAGCAGCAATGTGGACAGTCAAAGATTGGTTTCAGCCTATGCTGGAAAATGTGAGCTCATGCCTTCAGTTTGCAAGAAGACCCTGGC
Organism: Lagopus muta; assembly: GCF_023343835.1. NCBI lineage: Eukaryota > Metazoa > Chordata > Aves > Galliformes > Phasianidae > Lagopus > Lagopus muta. The sequence continues at coordinate 43,038,745 of NC_064436.1, read as the reverse complement.
TCTTTCTGGCCTTCTGCTATCAGAAGCTTCCCTTGTCCTCCTGTGTCACATGTTGGAATTCTGTCAGAACAGTTGTTAAGAGAGTCCTGACTGCCTCTCCTTCCTGCCCAGCATAAGGCAGCAGTCTTTCAATTCTGAACATAAAACAGGAAATCCCATTTGTGTTGAAGTGAACAGCAGGATCTTGTGCTGACTTTGTCTCAGCACTGTTTGGGTCTTATTGTTCCTCCTGACTTTAGGGAATGCAGAGCTAGGTACTGGAATAAAGAGAAAGCATTTATATACATTGTATGCCTTTCACAGCTGTGAAAAGCCGGAGCTTACTGATGTTCTTTTAATTACTGGATGATGTTGTACAGGAGTGTGAATCTGATGTTGTTGTAGGCCTGGTGGGAGAGATGCTTAGCCAGCTGAAACTGATTTGTGTTGCAGTTTGAAAAGGCAGCATCAGGACTAGCCTGGCTGTGTTCAATCACCTTCTAAAGCTACTATTGTAAATAGCTGGCTGTTCAGCTACTGAAGAAATCAGCCTGTAACTAGGGATTCACTTTTGTTTTCTTCAAACTAGCTCAGACAAACCTCTGTGATTTCCCTAGAGAAATCCTTTATGTTCATAATGTTTATAGTGTTCACTCCAGGTGCCTAGCTGTGGCAGCACACCTTACTACTCCACAACAATTCACTGCACACATCAGCAATGGCTTCACAACTGTGGCTCAGATAATTTGTTCTTGCTCATGAAAGGAAAGCTGAGAATCAAGGATGGTGGAGCAAAACTCATATTATGCTGCAACTAAACCCCATAGGGAGCAGTTAATAGTATACAAGAATGCCTAATTCTCATGAAAGAAAAGCAATCCATATCAATCCGTTTTTTCTATGCAACTCTATCTACAAGCTATTTCAGAGAAATGGTGTGATTCTCATAGTGAACAAGAGGAAAAGACAGATTATTACTTTTTGTTACAAGCTTTTGTGAATCTTGCTGTCTCCTGCAATAATAGTGATGGTAATGATGGTGACAAATCCTAAGCTTTGAAAAGAGGTGGCTATGCTTCTGTGTACAGCATGGTGACAGCTTTGAAGTAAAACATTTTCCTCGTGTTCAGATGTTAAATTATGGACAATCTCTTTCTTGCCACTTTTTCCATCTGGTCACTAATAGGTTTTTGATGCTCATTTTTTTCATGAGTGAGGGAATATCTAAACATATCTGAGAATATCTGCTTGAGTGCAGAAAATTACACAGGCAGAAGGGGCTTATGTCTCTCCAAAAGTGTTTTTGGACTGGTTCTAACTTCTTGTTCAAATTTATTTTAGCATAACTAACTGCTAAAGTAGAGCTAGCTTAAAGTCGGACTTTCTGGCTTCCAAATAGTTCCTTATTTTTTGAAGTATTTTTGTAATCCCAGATTTGAGTGGGGGATGTGCATATATTTGACTTTATGCATAAATCAAAATTTTCTCCAAACAAGAAGGACAAAACTTATGTTACACTCTGCAGCTCCCATGGGTATCCAGAAAAACAAAAACAAAAAACCTTTACTTCTTCACTCTAGATTTTGTGGCAAAGAGCCTGAAAGCTCACTCAGGGCATGGATAACTGTGGACTCCAGGATTCCACATTCCTTGGCTGTGGCAATCCAGCTGGGTTATTGGCTGTGGCTTTTGATGTCCCAAAGAATGAGACTGTAGTTTATCTTGTCATCCATGATGGTCTATCTGTAGTGACTTAATCGTGAGTCCCATGGGAAATGACATAGAAGAACGCTAAATCTGAATAATTTCAGCTGAATGGTTTGGGCTAAGCAAAATAACATTTTCTGATCAGGTTTTATGTTAGTCTTTGGACTACGTTTCTTAAAGTTTGACTTTCATGCACATGATTAAATGACATCTTCAGGAAACCTCCCTCACATTCTTTGAAATTGTGTTCAGTGTTACGTGCAGCGTAAAACTGAGAATAAAACTCTACACAGATGCAGGCCCTCTAGTGGTGTTCAGGAAGTTAGTGATTTAGAAATCTGCAAGACTGAAATGTAACACCGGGTCAGTTATGAAAGTTGCCAGTCATACCCAGAAGCACAAAGTTGCTTGGATTCCTCTTTGTCCTCTGATTACTTATATTATGCAAAAAGAATGCTGTTGGCATTATCTATGAACTGTGCCTGTGCATTCCTCTACAAATTTTAGTTTAGTTTTCTCTATTATTTTTATTAGCAACACTATTAGATCAGTAGTTTGTGAATCTGAAACTGGCTGTGCTCATGTTCTCTAAATACAAAACTAGCAGAGCCTCTTTATTGCAAAGATCTTGTATTCTAGACGTAAGGTAAGTATTGGTCAGTTTTCTTAGTCCACTGACAGTCAACAACCTTTGTTTAATGTCTTTAATGTCTTTCACAGCTAGCAATGAACTGGCATTGTTGCTGAAAGAAAAAGTCATACCTCCTTATTGTCCCTATTGCTAAGCCCTCATCTCTTTTCTGTAGGCACAGTGGACTTGATAAGGAGTGCATGCTGTTTTAGACTCAATGACAAAAAAGGGACAAAAATGTCTCCTTATAATCTTCACTGACATACACACCTTCATAAATAAAGTACAGCAACTGATTAACAGATTACCAAGTTTAAAAATTTCTCAAAAAAATTAAGAGTGCTAATTGGAACCTGAGTCACAATTAGCTTCCATTCACAATTAGTACTCCCTAATGAGATGCATGCTTGAAGCTGTCTTTTTTTGTATGTAGAGATAACACTGTTGTTTTTTTTTCTGGCAAAGAATGGTGATGTGATTAACCCTGCTGCAGGGCTTTTCCATTTGATCATTTACATGAAGAATAGTTTCTTTGTATAATTCCATTTTTTTTTTTCTGATTTTATTTCCTCTCTCTCCTGCAAAAGAGCTGCTGCCAGAGAGAAGTGCAAGATGCCAGCTGTAGTAGAAAACTTGATTATACAAATGTAGTTTAAAGTTTGTACATAGTTATGGAAGATTAGCAGTGCGTGGCACGAGGAACGAGTGCAGCTTCTCTTTCAGAATGATGAACTGCAAGCTTATGGAGGCTCTGTGGATGAAATTCAGATACAGTCATAAGCTGTCCTGTTATGCCTTTCTCTAACCCCTCCTTGTTTGCTTGTCTATTTTTAACTGAGTATCCTACAAAACTCACGCTGTCTCAGCTTCTGGAGAAGGGGATGGAAGCCTATAAAGTCACAAGTGGCATAGATATTTGAGCAAGGATCATGGTTCATTTGCTTTTATATACAGGAGCTGGAAAGGATGAAATTGTGACTGCAAGTATCAGATTCAAAGCATATAGAAAAATGATATTTCACACAGTACATTACAGAGCTGTGAAAGGTTATTGTCTCGGGATTTTAGGAATACTGAGGAGTTCAAAAATTGATTAGATATGTTAATGGAAAGAAAATCTAGGAGGGTTACTGTTTGTGACTCAGAAAATCTGTAAGCCACAAATCATATGAATGAGGTGAAGGTATTTCAAAGAGCTATATTTCTATGCTTGTTCTTTTCTTACACTACTCATCTGCTACAGGACTCTGTCACAGGCAGGGTGCTGTGTTACATGGACATGCCATTGTGTTCTTGCATCCTTGGAGAGAATAAGATTCGGTTTTATTTCAATTTTACTTATCCTTGAGATCCCTACTTTCAGAGGAGACTCAAGCCACAAACACTAGGATTTCTTAATATTGTTTCTACCATAGCTGAAACTAGAAGGAAGCATAAATTTCAAGGAAAAGTCTTGCTGAATTCTTTCAAGACGGAATTAAAACAACAAGCTTCCTTCCTAGTTCTCTGGCCTTCTGGAAATAACAAAACCACTGAGCAAAGCACCTTCTCTTTGGCGCTTGAACATATACTCTTTTCCTTGAGTGAAGATATTGGATCCCCCTTAGGCAGGGTATTTTTAGCTTGGATATTTTGGCAGCCTTGAGGCTTTACTGGGGTATGTGTAGATTCAGCTATCTGTGTCCTTCCTCGATTTCATTAAAAAAGTTTTGTGCTTAGCACAGTTTTCCACTTCAGCGTCCTTGTGATGTATTATGTTTATACTTTTGTAAAGAATCAGTATTGTTTTATTTATCATAGTCCTGTTATATTGTGTCTTTCTGTTTTCTGCAGATCTTACAGGCTTTACTTCCTGCCTCTCTTTAAAATGTCGGGCCTTGTTTTTGTTATGTCATATGAGAGTCAGAAATATTAGGTCTTGTTATGGTAGAAATTTTATTCAAGTGAAAACTTCTGAATCTTCATAAAACACTGCTATGATCCTTAATGACAGCATTTTTTCTGAGAAATTGTCAAACAGTTTAGTAATATGAGTTGCAATAAAAGCAAGTGCATGATTTTTAGGCAGCTTAACTAAATGCCCTTCCTTTGGTAGCTGCTGAGGTTTTTTGTTTTTTGTTTTTTGTTTTTTTTTGAGCTGGAGATGCACAGACTTTCTCTGTGTTTGTATGACAAAGAGATCATTCAAAACTATAATTCTTTTTTAGAGACTAAAGCATATTTGTGGTTGGCTTAAATTCCTACATCAAGGAGCTACATGATTCAGGGAGGAATGTCCATGTAGCATGCTGACCATGGAATTGCTGAAAGGAACCTATTTAACTCTGGTTCTTCACAGCTTTATAGCGTAGTCTAAGGTAATGCTTTCATTTCTCTGTGCCTCGGTGCCCATCAGAATAATGAATGGTTTTGAAGATGAACTCAATGCAACTTTTGATTTCACCTCTTGTTGCAGGTTGCAATTTTAGTATCTGAGTTCTTTTCCCCATAAATTGTATAAACACACTTTTCTGCAGTCAGGAAGTGTGTCTGACACAGAAACAAATGCCTGATTAGAAGTGGATCATTTTGTAGAGATTCATACATTCTTGAATGTACTTGTGTTCATTTAGGGAAAAAAAAATTGTAGACTAAGCTTTTTTTTTTCTTTTTAAGATTTTCTCAAATGCCTTTAATTATACTAGGTTTTCTGTGTGTTTTTCCTTCCTGTAACAAAAATTGCTAGTCCTGATATGGATCAGGGCTACTATCTCCTGGATTTTCATCCTTATCTAGTTTGAGAGATAAGCATGATTGTACCCTGCATCTGCCATACCCCAAGAAAAAAGCTAGCGTTACTTTATCTTGAAATCCGTACTGTCATTTACACTTACTGAGAGAATATGTAATGCTTCAAATGCACAAATTTTCAAACAGGTGTATATAAAGCTGTGTCTATTTATATGTCACATTAATGTAGATGTGGAGACTAATACATCCATTGTATACAGCATTGTATACAGTCTTCTGGCTTTCCTGGGCCACACTGAATGAAGAGGAATTGTCTTGGGTGTCATAGAATTTTTTTTCTATTTTTTTTTTTTTTTAACATTAAAAAAGAGAGCATTGAAAACAAAAAAATGAGTAGGATATTTGAACTTTTTTTGGTGAAATTAATGCATGAGTCTGTTTTGGTGGAAGTGGTTGCAATTCTTAGTGAGTTCTCAAGTTGTTCATCAGATTTTTGACGAAATTTATCTGGTTGCAACTCTATGCATTCTATTTGAAAATTTACAGGTAATGTATTTATGTCAACTGAATATTGAGTTGCAAATATGCAATTTTTTTTTTTTTCCCCAGCATTCTTGGAACCTGTTTTCAAATTCCTTTATCAACATGGAAAACATGACTGCGTATTTTTCACTGTTTACAGGGTTCTGTTTAACTAATGTATCAGAATGCATAAAAATATTTACTATAATTCAAGTTAGCACTGCAGTGTGTCCGTCCTGTGCCCCGTTTTCAGCCCTGACAGTGCTGATTGTGTGCTAATGTTTGGCTATTGCTGAGTGATGTGTGCACATCCAGGGCCAGGCTGAGCTGCTCAGTGGGAAGAGCCACCACTGTGGCAGTATTGGGCAAGGGGTGGCCACAGGATGGGCTGTGGGTTGGATATGCATGTATACAGTGTGCTTCTGCACATTCCTGTCAAGCTACTTTGTCTGTGGAAGTTGCCACTTAAAATAATTTTCATATGTAAATTTAGATTACCATTTTCCCTCCAAAACAGTACTCTGTGTCTGAATCTCTTTCATCCCATCTTCCTGGATCAAATTTATCTAGAGATTTCTAGATAATGGATAGTTGTGTTGTATATAGCATTGGACTGCAGTGTGTACAAAAAACTAGGAGTTGTTTAATTACTTGGAATTTTCTCTTTAGTCTTATAGATTCATTCCGGAAGTAGTGAAACAGTGGCTTCATTAATCACTGAGTTTGATATATGGAGTTTCATTATCAGCCAGGTTCTGGTCTTAGTTTTCTCATACACAGTTGTAGATTGTTTGATACGCAGCTTAGCTGAGATTGGGTTGGCTCTTGTGTCTGCAGGGATGTTGCAATTTTTTTCCTCTCTCCTCTCTGTCATTGCTGTTTTGTGGTGTTTTTGTTTGTTTCCTTCTCCTTACCCTTTCTTAAATCTGATCTCCCAGAGGCATAACCAGTGTTGTTCATGACTCAGCTCTGGCCAACTCTGAGTTCCTTTTGGGAGCCAGCTCTGATCTGACATGAGCAGAGTCCAGCTGCTGCCTCACAGAGGCACCCCAGTTACCAGAATGTTGCTATGTCAGACCAGTACACTGGAAGAAGATAAAGAAATACTGAACAAAATTAATTTTGATTTCTGGTAAAGGTCATGCTAAGAAATAGGTCTGAAAAGCTGTTTTATCTGATTTGATGGAGGTGGAATGTGGTGTAAAGCAAGGGTGACAGGATTCAAACAAGTAAAAGGGAAGTAGTAGCCACAGCAGAAGCAACAACAGGAGGATTTGAAAATAGGAGGCGATCAGAGCTAGCTGTAGTTGAAATAAGCTTACTGGAAGAGTAGAGGCATCATGTTTCAGTGCAGAGGTCTATGGCTGGCAAATGTGTTAGAGGGGATGCAGTGCTGTGGAGGAAGAGCGCCTTAAACAGGAAAGAGCAGTCAACTTTGAAAATAGTGTAGAACTGTGTTATTGTTTTTTGCATATGTGATGTTACTTGTGGTACCTAAAGAATGATAAACCTGAGACTCTTGCAGAGTAGGTGTGCTTCGGGGTTGGATCCCTGAAAAAGTAAAAAGTTTTTGCCTGAAACTCTGGCAAAAGCTTTAGTAAAAATACAGTGTCAATTTTTATGATTTTCCAAATATGAACTTGGAGGAACCTACTGATATTCTTAGAAAGAGTCATTGATTTTTGTTGCTGTTAGTTAGTGACCTAATTAAATTTCTGAAATAAACTTTTCTCTTTGTTTCTCTGTCTCACTGGGAAGATGAGGAAAAAAAAAACCACCAAATAATCCTTTGGCATATGGGATGTGGGCTGAGCTGTACTTGTATTTGGTCTCACTCAGATTTTTGCTCTATAGTCACTCAAATATAACATCTGCCATTTTTGTGGATCAAAAGCTTTCTGTACACTGAACTTTGTCTCTGTTGATTTTAATTGTTTTATGCTGCATTTTATAGTTCGTGCCTAGAACACAGATGGTAGATATTTACCACATATAAAAAAATTACTATGCTGCTCACATCATATGCCAGGCACCACTGATGTAGTAAAGAAGGAATGCCTTGATGTGCATAAATTTGTTGTGTACATTTTTGGTATTTTTTTTCTCTTTCTTATCCATTAGCTTTGTGTCATTTTTTTTTTTTACAATAACCCACTCTAGATACTCCCATTTTAGCTGTTTATTAGCTCTTGATAAAATATGTTTTGCTTTGGCTAGATGCTCCCATTGCCTAAGCTACCCCTTTTCAGGCAGAATGTGGAAAATAGATTCTGTGTTTCAGTATATTTGGAGCAGACATGTTCTGATAGATGTTACCTTGCAAGCAATTTGAATAGTAATGAGTAATTTGAATAGTAAGAATTGAGGCATTATGTATTTTCAGAAAAAGCTTTGTAGTCTATGTGCTAGCCTGCTGGCTTATGGGCCCTATATATGCATTCAGAAATGCTGGTAAGCAGTAGTTTGTATTGTAGCCTGTATGTCTGTCTAATGTTTTGATGTACGTTGTATGACATTCTACTGTGTACAAGCCTGTTGCTACTTTTCTCTAACAGTCTACATTGCGTTGCTTTAATACCTTTCAGCTACTGGCCACAATATGTAATACATTTTGAGCCTGATCTTCTTGACCTCTGATAGGTGCCTTTGTGTTCCTTCCTTTTCCCTGCCCAATCTCCTACCAAAATAACTTGTCCCTATTTGTGTTTTTTCCACATCCATCCCAACTTGGCTACAGAAGTTCCCTGATTTGGTTTTTCAGACGTCCTTCTGATACCATGCTTACAGGTTCCTTACAGAGGAGTGGAGGGGCAGATCATAAAATTGTGGAATCATAGAATAGCCTGAAAAGGACCACAGTGATCATCTAGTTTCAGCCCCCCTGCTATGTACAGGGTCGCCAACCACCAGATCAGGCTGTCCAGAGCCACGTCCAGCCTGGCCTTGAATGCCTCCAGGGATGGGGCATCCACAGCCTCCTTGAGCAACCTGTTCCAGTGCATCACCATCCTCTGTGTCAAAAACTTTTTCCTAATATCCAACCTAGACCTCCCCTGTCTCAGTTTAAGACCATTCCCCCTTGTCCTATCACCATCCACCCTCATAAACAACCTTTCCCCCTTCTGTTTCTATGCTTCCTTCAAGTATTGGAAGGCCACAGTGAAGTCTCCCTTCTTTTCTCCAAGCTAAACAAGCCCAGTTCTCTCAAGCTTTCTTCATAGGAGAGGTGCTCCAGCCCTCTGATCATCTTAGTGGCCCTTCTCTGGACCTGTTGCAAGAGCTCCATGTCTTTCGCGCACTAGGGGCCCCAGGCCTGGATGCAGTACTCTAGATGGGGCAAATAATGCTGAGCTCTACTCTCTAATGGTGGTGGCAGGGCTTAAGGGAACCGTCTTGGAGAATGCTGAACCCCAACCCTTGTGACCTGTGTCCAGGAACACCACACCCTACTGCTAACATCACCCACAGGCTCTGCCCATGATCTCTGAGAAAGTCTGAGACATTGACAGTACAATTGTTGTGGTTTTTTATATATATCTGTTATTAAACATCTGTATAAGTCTTTCTAGTGTCACTGCCTTTTACAGGGCTGTAAAGTATCCTGGGCAGTGCTGACACTCCTCTTCTTGAAGCAGTTGGGCCCTCTGAATGAATGGTCCCTGCCCTGGTCAGTAGTGGTGGGGTTGCAACTGCAGCCGTGGCTAGAAGGTCGTATTTCTGCCCCCTGTGGGGCTTCTCTGATTCTGTGGAAGTGAGTGTGATGGAATGGGCATTAAGATCCCCAGATAATTTCTCTGACTTTTGTAGACAGATATAAAGAAGCCATTGAGAACCCCAGCCTTTTCTTATCTTCCGTAGTCTTGTTCCCCACTGCATCCTCTAAAGGATGGAGATTCTCATTAGCACTTTAGAGAATCACAGAATTGTAGGGGTTGGAAGGGACCTCCAGAAATCATCGAGATTTGTAAATATATTTTTTGTTCTCTTTTACTATGGTGGGAAAAAAGCTTAGTTTTTGCCTTTCTACTTTTCTTCCTGCATATTCTAATAACTTCTTTGTATTCTCCCTGGGCTGCCCAGAGCTCCACAGCGCAATGCAACACAGCCTTGCTAGATCTCCAAGCTTTGTAAACATGCTCAGCCAGAGAATGGGTGCAAGCTTGGCTGTGCTGGGCTCTGCTGTGTCCCAGTATACATAGTAGAGGTCCATGAGTTCACATTGCCCTCAACATCACATACCATTACTTTACGACACCAAAGCCACTTTCTTGGTAGTCACCCTAGGGAAGCCTGTTCAGCTCAAGAAGGCTAGAGAGGAACTATTTATAAGGAGTGAAGTGATATTACAGGGCGTAACAATTTAAAGAAAAAGTAGATTGGATGTTCGGAGGAAATTCTTTACTGTGGGGGTGGTGAGGCACTGGAGCAGTCTGCCCAGGGGTTTTGTGGATGTTCTGTCCCTGGAGTTGTTCAAGGCCAGGTTGAATGGGGCAGTGAACAGTCTAATGTAGTGGAAGGTATCCCTGCTCATGGCAGGGTGGTTGGAACTAGATGATCCTTTCCAATCCAAACCACTCTATGAATCTACCTTGAATGTATGCTAACAGTAGTAATCTCTCACAGTAATATACCATTTAGGATATACGTGTCTGTCCAGTCAGACATGGGAGAGAGACCAAACTACCGCAAATGCAGTCAGCCGAATATCTCATTGCTGGTAGTTTACAGTAACTAAATGAACTGAGATGAAAAAGGGAAACAAAACCGAGATGTCTAGCCTGTAGGCTCGTGTTTAGAGAACTCATTTTATTCAGAGAATTTCCAAACAACTGATGGTTCTTTTTTAATTCCACTTCTTCCAAGTTTTGTGTATCTCGTGGGTGCTGTAACATGACAGAATCACCAGAGTTAAGTCTCTATTCACCACCATAGTATGCGCCCTTGAGGAGTCACCAGGCACTTAAAATGTGCACTTTTACAGTTGTTTTATTTGTAGGATTTCTTTTTCAGTGTGCGGCTTTGGAAATATTAGAAAATATATTTAAGCGATTCAGCTGATATCTCTAGTTGCTGTTCCTGTTTTGGTGTTGCTACCTGGCTGAATTTTAAAGCTTCTTTTGTTCATGAAACAGGAGCAAAGAAAATGCTTTTGCTATTTGAGTCTTCCACTGTCATACAGCTAATATACTCTGTTATGAGCAACACTTGTGTGTGTTCATGTTTTGGTGAGATTGTAACTTGGATGGATTCTCATGACCTAATTTTAAACTGGTTTATGCCACATGAAGTTCCATTGACTTGGCAGAATTCAGTCCACTAAATGCAATTATACATGTGTAACTGAAATAGATTTTTTTTTTCTCCTTATGTACACTTTGTGTTTTGGTTACTCCTGCATCCCTTTTACAGCCACACAAATTACAGAAGTAATACTACCACAAACAAGTCTATTGTGTTCTAAGGGTGGCTACTGAATGCTTCAAATGCAACCTGTGAAGCACATATAAATAGCTACTGTGTAATGTTGTTTGTTGGTAAATTAACTTGCTTAAACGCAAATTTATGAAATAAAGCTTTCAACATAATACTAATACAGAAGTACCAATTAGCAGAATGCTATGTGTTTTTCCACTGTGACAATTTAGATACATGTGCCTGTGTATCCAAGCCAATTTTCACACCAAGTGGACAAAAAATTATCATAAATGATGTGTATCAGAGAAATAGCAACAGAGTCGCTGAGTAGCTTAATCTTAAAATTGATTAGGAGTAGATTTAAATGGTCTGCAAAGTAAATTTTTGTAAGGATATTTTGTAATACCCAAGTTGTGATTTTATGATCCAAGGGAAGCACAACTTCCCGTGGATGGCTTGATGAAGTGGGCACAGGAGACAGTGATTAGATGTTAGAATGGTTTCCTGGCCCCATATGGCTCTGTACCAGTTCCTGTGATGAAGAGAATTGGGCCTGTTAGTTCCACTCCTATGCTATAAACTTAATACTTTTCCACTGAATTCTGCTGTATACTTTCATGTCAGCTTTCCCAACACTGTAATGTGTTTTATATCTTAACTGTCTAACGTTTGCCCTCAAGGTAACATGTATGTATGTGCATATCTATATATGTATGTATGTAGCAGTAAGTATTTTTATTTTCATAAGAACGTACTTTTGATTTCGAAGAGATCATTTCTAAAAACTTTGGGTTTCATTTGAAAAAAAGAAAGAAAATGGGATTCAGTTTGGTGATATTGTACATGATTACAGTTCTGGCATTCAAATCTGTGCACTTTTAGGAAAAAAAAAATCCAAAACCTATTTTAACTGAAAGCTCATATTGATAATGTTTTTAGTGATATGAGTGCTGTGACCCTTCTGCCTGAGCTAGCAGCCACCAATCCTTGGGGTTTGTCTGTAAAAAAATCACAGCCTGGTACCTTCAGTGCAGTGAGTTCTGCATGATAATTGCAGTTTATTGCAAATCTGTAGTTCTCCTTCATGCTTTTTTCAATGTGAAGTCTTCTATTGCTAAATGACATTGAGCTCATATCAGATACTTAGAAAAGATTCAGTGAGTTACTTTTATTTTCACATGATTAGTGTTGATGGTCAGTTCTGTTGAAATAGTTGGAGAATTGCCCATCTCACCCTTGAGGAAATACCTGTCTTAATGTGTCTTGGATTGTCCAAAAAAAATCCCTGCATAAATCATGCTATTCAGAGAACACATAATCTTATCAATTTATTGAAATACTTTGGCAAAGCTATATAGTTAGCATCATTGCTTAGAAGAACAGATTCTGATCTTTCTTGGATGCTTGCAGAGTAAGCATTTTACCATTAGGTGGCAGATAATAAGAAATGGCCAAAAATGAATGTAGAACAAGAAGTGGTGCTTGCTTAAAACACAAACACAGGGCTCTTTATTTCAGTTTCCTCAATCATCATCAGTGTTTTGACAACTTGATAGTGCTGCTGCACGTTGTAAAAATCAAAGCAAGTACTTTATGGATCACATTATAAACAAACCAACTAGCACAACAGGTACCTTTATAGAGCTGCAATTTCATTTGTTACATGCTGATTCACATATCTAAAAAGCAACCAAAGTGCTTCTTTGATTTCTTAGAGGCATTTCAATGTTGTATATTTTTTATAAGGAAGTTAATTCCATTTTGAATGTCTATTTTCAGTCTATTTTAACCTAATTCATAATTGGAAGGACAGTTTCATGTGTATATCTGAAGTCACACTTTTAATAATAATTTATTTAAGCATGGGTTACTGGGCGACAAATATTATAATTTAAGGTACGTAAGAAAATTGCAGGAAAAAAAGGGATTTCAAATAGGAAATAGTACTTCAAGAAGAAACAGTCCATGTTTCAGCATGGTGATATGAGTTTCGTGATGTATGATTAAAATATGTATGTAATTAATTTCAGGGCTTTAGAAATGTTCTGTCCTTGATTTCTCAAGTATTCATTGTCAGATTCTATGAGTTGCTGCACTGGCTGTGCTAGTTGTTGGCTGATTTTTCCAGAATAAGTGCTGTGTAGAGATTATCTTACATTTAAATTGCAATGATTGCTCTACTGAGGAAATTTTATTTCAGTAATCTCCCTTTTGCTTTGTTACTTTGCCCTTCTTTTTCTTTTAAAACAGTATTATCAACAGTTGTTTTTGTATTATCAACAGATTCTGTAGGTGGATACTACTTTTATTTATAAATAGTTGTCAAAGTACAGTGTTCTTCTGTGACAGCAGTTAGATTCAGATGTGTATGTAGGTGCTTTCTTTTCTTGTTTAGAAATGATTCACTGTGTAACAACTGAATGAATGAAGCAAACCCAAGGATATAAGCTCTAATTCTGCAGTTGTTACGCATAAGATAATTAGTGTATCAAATCATATATGTTTAACTCCACTAAATTGCATGAATTTGTCCCTAAGAGACTACAGAGATCATTACTTGTTTGTCATGTAATTCATCAGCTACTTTGCTTTATTCTATTTTGCATACTCTTATTTATTTGCCCCCATTCTCCCATTAGTACCTTTCAAAATAATTTGTTAAGCAACGCTACTTTTTCTGTCATCCTCTTATCTCCATTCTTTTTTTTTTTTTTTTTTTGTATTTCCACTTTTTCCCCTCCCATTTAGTGTTTTTTTTTTTTCCCTTATTTTTTATAATGCATATCTCTATATAAAGGAATGCAGCTTTGTGGGATAATTCCACCAGCTAGATAAAATCTATTGAGCTGTTCTCAGTAACTATGAAATCTGCAGCACTTTGCACACTAAAAAATGAAATCTCAAAACTATAGCAGGCAACAATTGAAAAGATAGCTGACCAATATTTGCATTCCAGCAAGTTTGTTTTGGTATCCTGGAAACTAGTAAGAAACACACAAACTTCTGCTGGAAACGTTTGAGAAATAGTTTGGGTGTTTGAAGTTTTACTTCCTGCTTTTCAATATTATAGTAAAATACACATTTTTTTCATTTCACATTTTATTTAATGATCTTTTGCAGAAATGTCTATATGGATTCTCTACAAATGTAAACTTGGAACAAACTACACAGCAATAAAAGGAATAGCTGCCTGTATATTTCAGAAGTTTTTTTTTCTGGAATTTAAGTTGTGTTATGAAAGAAGTTAGATAATATCTCTTTCTGTACCCCAGGACATGTAAATAGATTTCTTTCACCTTGGTGTTCAAAAAAATTAAACTTATAAAAACTAAGGTGTACCCAGAAATGTATTTTGTAGTGATGGTATGATACTTAAGTTATGTCTTCACTAAGGATGAAAGTTAATTCAAATTCACCTCAATCACATTCCGAATAACTGTAAGATCATGAATGGTGAAAGACTCATGGAATGATCTGGAATGAATGCACAAAAAGAAGATATTTCTCATTTAGTAAATAGTTAATCAGGTGGATCATCCCTCTCGCTTCACCAGTTTTATACTTTTGGCATATAAATTTGTCTTGGTGTCTTTATAAACAAATCGAGTCTGCAATTGGGAAGATCTCACATTCTTTATTGCAGTTTATCATCTACTCATCATCGTAAAAAGGGGGCTTCTGAATTCTGAGGACATGCATGTAATTTTAATATGGCTTAAAAGGAGAAAAGTGGAGTCATGAAGCCATTCAAATTCTGTTTGGAATAAGCATTTTTTAATATGCATTTCATATTGTAGCAGTAAAATTGAGACTAAATATGTGCATATTTTTCTGACTCAAAGAAATGCAGATTTTAAACTTGGAAGGTGAATGAGAAACCACGTGCATTGTATTTCTTTTCCACTTTCCCTAAAGATATAACAAAAATAGTGTTTTCACAAAGTGGTTTAATGAACAAAAGGTTTTGAATTCCTAACTGATAACCACTTACAGATGACCGTACAAAGGCAATACTTCAAAATGTAAAAGATAATCAATGTGAATAAAAATTGGGCTTTGAATACTTTACTGCAATGTTATTACTTCCTCTGTATGGTGTGTTTCCAATTTGGAAAAATAAAAACCCGACTGTGAGCAGGAAAAAATATATCCTTCAATAGTGACTCCATTTGTTGAGAAGATCTAATAGTTTTATTTTCATGCTTAATGCCTGTGAAGTTCCACAGACCATAATTTCTAAATCCATCAGGAATACCACTGTAGTACTGTTGCCCTCAAAACTAACTGTAATGGATTGCTTTCTTTTGATTTGTAGAGTGACATGGCAACTAGGATTAACTTTCACCCCTCCCCCTTCAAACATGTATATATTTTAGATCCTATTAAAAAAATTAAAAGGGGAAGTCATAACAGTTAGATTAGATCATATTTTTGAGTTCTGGACTCTTAAGATCTCTGCACCCAGGCTGTTAAAACTTAAAAATTGATACTTAATGATATTTTTTGCCCTTTATTCCCTTTGTCTAAGCTACAAAGCAGATTTGACAACCTTTTTCTAAAAGTGCTTGAAGAAAAGGATAAGACAAATGAAAGAAGAGAGGAAGAAAGTAGGTTCTTAAAAGAGACTTTGCCGTCTGAAGAATCGGGATATGAGTCCTGAATTTGGCAAGTCCACAGGAAATATACTCTGTATATTTGAAACCAAAAAAAGAGATTCTTGTGATTATAAGATCCGAGCTGAAGCAGTCTAGATTTGATATCTAACTATATGACTATTTTCTTAGAATCATAGAATCATAGAATTGCTCAGGTTGGAAATAACTTTAAAGATCACTGAGTCCAACCAAAACCTAACCAGACTACTCTTAACTAACAATCCTCCATTAAATCATGTCCCTGAGCATCACATCCAAACCGTTTTTAAAAACATTTGGGGATGGTGACTCAACCACCTACCACGGGAGCCTATTCCAGTGCTTAACAACCCTTTCTGTAAAGAAAAGTTTCCTGGTATCCAACCTAAACACACAGCTTAAGGCCATTTCTCCTTGTTCTGTCACCTGTCACCAGTGAGAAGAGACCAATCCCGCTCTCGCTGTAAGCACCATTTGGATATTGGAAGAGAGCAATAAGGTCTCCTCTCAGTCTCCTTTTTCCCTAGACTAAACAACCCCAGTTCCTTCAGTCTCCCCTCGTAGGGCATTTTCTCTGATCCCTTCACAAGCCTTGTTGCCCTTCTTTGGACCTGCTCCAGCACCTCAATGTCCTTCCTGTACTCAGGTGCCCAAAAATGAACACAGTACTTGAGGTGAGCCCTCACCAATGCCAAGTTCAGGGGCAGGATGACTTCTTTAGTCTTGGTCACCACACCATTCCTGATCCAAGCCAGGACTGGATCTTCTTGGCCATCTTGGCACACTGCTGGCTCATATTCAGCTGACTGTCCATCAGTACACCAAGGTCTCTTTCCATCAGGCAGCTTTCCAGCCACTCCTCCACAAGTCTGTAGGTTTGCCTGGAGTTGTTGTGACCAAAATGCAGGACCCAGCACTTGGCCTTATTGAAACTCATACAGTTTACCTTGGCCCATCAATCCAGTCTGTCCAGGTCCCTCTGTAGTGCCTTTTTCTCCACTTCTTCTGTCAAAATAAATTTTTGTTAGGTAACTTCTCTGAAAGTAGTAAATAAGACATCATTTTAGACAAGAGAAATCCTTTATAAAGTAAAGCATCTTCTTCTTCTTCTTTTTTTTTTTTTTTTTGCAAAAGATACTGTATATCAGATGGTTCCTCATTTAGTAATCAAAAGTACGTTAAAACAAATGTCTAGAATGTGAGATGGAAAAACTGAGAATAATCTAAATACAGAGTTTTGTTAGAAGTATTATGAGCCATTGTGCATTTTCTACACTGAAAATTCTGAGACAGTGGTTTTTTAGGTCTTTGATATTTTTCCTGAGATTTAATTCAACCACCATTGCTGGAACTTGAAAAAAACAATAATTTATCAAAGGTTTTGATGCCCCCTATGCAGGTCAAACTGAATGATAGCACAAGTTCCGTCTTGCTTTAAAATCTGTAGTTTGGAGATTTTTACACTGGAATATCTTTGGGGGAGATTTTTCCTAGGAAGAAAGAAAAAGCAAAGTCAAAAGCAGAAAACTGAGAGTTAATAAATTAATGTATTTAAATGACCTTTTATTTGAATGTGTCCAGGTGGAGGAATAGCTTAAGTTAAAAGTTTTTAAACGGAAAGGCTTAGCTATCTGAGCAATCACTCTACCTATGCTGTGAAACCTGTTACCTAAAAATGCTTAAATGCATTAATGGATTTTTTTCTACTTTTCCTGTTTGAGACAGCACAAAGCTGAATCCATCAGACACATCACTTTGAAAAAATACCACTTTATTAAGAGAACCTTGGAGTTGCCCAGTTGCTTCTAATGTCTTGAATTTGGTGTTATGCTAATCAGATTGTGTATGAATTCAAGATTCTTTAAATCTTTTCACATGTCCTATAGCTACTTTGTGAAATGTTTCTGGGTAGCATTCAAAATCTTCAGAATGTAAAAAATATTCATTTTATATGAATGTAAATATAAATTTTCTTTGGGAAACTGAAATTTCAGAAAGTGTCAGAAATCAAAATATAACTTGTTAATCATCTACTATCAAAAGCTAACTTAGTTGAAATTATCTACGTAGTGGACTAACACTGCAAAGTAGTTGTTGTCCATGTATGCTGTTTTAAAATTGAATGTGGCCAGATGAATTTGTCCAAGATGAATTTATGTCCAGTAGACTGCTATGTATGAGAAAACATGAAATAACATGAAAAACGTGGGATAACCTGGTCTTTATCACTAGTGAATCTTCATAATACTTCAGACAATTAAAACTGGTTTAATAATTTTCAAGGGAATTTGTGAGTGATACTCAAAAAGGAAAAAAAAATCCCCAGTGTTTTTATATGTCTCAGAGGACTGTAATACCTGGGTTACTTGAAAGGCATTTTAGTTTAACAAAGAACAGTAAAGCTGAAACAATTGAGGAATGAAAAGGAAGAATATTTTCCGTGTTCCTGGCTGTCTGGTCATCAGTTTCCCCTCTGGCTGCAGAATAATTAATTAACAACTTCAGAATTTCATCAAAACAGAGAAATGAAAGGATGAAAAATATCTGATTAGTATCCCCATTGAGGCAAAAACCTGATGTGTGTTATTGGAAAAATTACTATTAAAGTTCATCCTTTAGCAGGCCTGAAATATCTTCCTAGGTCAAGTGTTCCCCGCCTTACAGATTTTCTGTCGAGAAATAGTAAAATTCCCTTGCTTTTATGGATTTGGAATAGTGTCTTTGATTTGATTTTCTGATTCTATAGAAGGATGAGATCGTTCTGCATATTTAGTATAAATCAATTGGAACGTCATGGAACAATTAAGCTAAATCCACCAGAGATGTCGCATCATTGCTTCTGCTGGCTTTGTGAGGATATACATAATGTACTGAAAACAAAAACATTTCTACAGTAACCAAAATCTGTTCCAGGAATTCTTGACAACTTTCTAATGGCGCCTCTAATAGAAGAGCTGTGAATGAGCCAGCAGTTTTTTATTTGTTTTTTTTTAGGTTGCTCTGAAAATGATGTATGATTGAACTGAGACAAATTAGAAGAGTATGTAGAGAAAGAAGTCTGAGAAGGGGAGGTTAGAAGGAAACCATACATCCTTTACCCTGATTTACTCCTCCTGGAAACATTCTCAGTGATAGTCTGCAAGTAGCTTTTGCTCATAGTTAAAGGGTTAGCCAAAGATGGAGTAAAAACTGTAGAAATGTATTGAGAGATGAGCAAGTGAATCTTACCCCTCGATGCCTTTCATGTAGAGGTAAAACAAAATCAACAAGCTCAAGGTCTGTTCATTTTATTGTTACAAATAGGACTATTTTTTTTTCTGTTCTCTCAGAGATGTCCCTGATTGAGAAGCTCTTCTTGTGTATGGTTGAAGAATTCCACAACTCATCTCTTTTTAATTCAAATCTATTTCTGTATTTCTGCTAGTCTTTTTACTGGGGGAAAAAAAAAAAAAAAAAAAAAAAAAAAAAAGTTTTTTTCCCCTCTGGTCCTTAATGCAGACAAAGCCTTTTTATTTATTTATTTAAAAATTTAAACCAGCTGCAGTTTTAGTGTTCTAAATCATAACTGCTGCAGCAGTGGCTTTATCCTGCAGATTATTGCAGTATGTTAAAATGATATTATGAATATTAAGATCTAAAGGAGCCATGATGGTGTGTTGGATCACAGAGGGTTTAAAATAAGAAAAAAGCAACAAAACCCATGCTTTCTTTATTCCCTCCCAGATGAAACACACCTCTCTACTCCAGACACCTGACTCCATGCAGATCTATGGAACTGTCCAAGAGGCCTGAATGAATGTATAACGTGTGCATGAGAATGATAGGACAGTAATGGCTTATGTCTCTATTAAATACTGTGTTCTAAAAGTTGTGCAGATACATGTTTGTGAGGCAGGTCCTATTTCTCTTGGGTTTTTTTGTTTTTTTTTTTTTTGCTGTTGCTAATCTCCTGGACAGAAAAAAAATGGTGGCAACTTCTGAGCTTTGGATTTAAAAACCCTGTAAACTGCAGCACACTTTGATGGGAAGCAGTAAGACACCTTTAAATTTTAAAATGCAAGTCAGAAGCATAATGTTTTCTTGTACCCTGCAGTTCTCAGTCCGAATAACTGAGTTACAATTAAGGAAGAGAAAAAAAAATAATAAAAGAGTAGAATAAAAAGGAGAGAATAAAAAGGAGTGTGACTGGGAGATAGAGATCACGGTGTAATATTCTGTAGCTGAAAGTGAAGTGACAGAAGTAAAGATTACACAGACCATGCAGGAGCAGTCCCTTTTCCATACCGTATTAAGCTCAAAAACAGAGTTCTGTAAATGGTGAAAAACAGTTTCGAGAAGGACATAAAATCTTTGAAATTCCTCTTCATTACAGGTAGGATAAAAACTTGTAGAACTTTGAATGGTGAAATGAGTTTCAGATTCACTTCAATTTTGTCTCTTTAGAACTGTAATTGTATAAGTTCCGTGAGGTAACTTTGGATGGAAAGGTAGTTTTGAATAGGACAGTTGACCTCATAAAATGTCAAAAGTGAGATGTTTTCAAACTATTAGCACTACATATTTATTATTAAATGCCACCTGTACCTCATAAAATTCTGCAATAATGAGAACAGACACAGATCACTTGTGGAACCAGGCAACTGAAGAATGTGTTTACCCTGAAATTATGACAGACTAAATTGCTTGTGTATTCAATATCTTTGAAAGTCACTCCTAAATTAGTATACTGGCTCTCACTTAATTTGACTAGGAATTCCAAATGTGCTGGTTCAAAAACTTCCAGTAGGACGTAAAGCAGGACGGACTGGTGTTTGAATTGAAGTTGCATTATTATCCATCTACAAAAAGGATGCTGAGGAGGATGAAAGGAACTACAGGCCTGTCAGCCTGACCTTAGTGCCATACAAGGTTATAGTGCAGATCATCGTAAGTGAGATGGCATGTGCAGGACGTGTGGGGGAACAGGCGCAGGCAGCATGGGTTCATGAAAGACAGATCTTGCTTAACCAACCCGATCTCCTTCTGTGACCAAGTAGCCTGCCTGGTGGATGTGGCAAAGGCTGCTGACATTGCTTACCTAGACTTCAGCAAAGCCATCTACTGTCTCCCCCAGCATTCTTCTGGAGAAGCTGGCAGCCATGGCTTAGACAGGTACACTCTTTGCTGGGTAAAGAACTGACTGCATGGTCAAGCCAGAGAGTGGTGGTGAATGGAGTTAAATCCAGCTGGTGACCAGTCACAAGTAATGTTCCCCAGGGCTCCGAATTCGGGCCTGTCTTGTTTAGTGTCTTTATGGATGAGGGCATTGAGTGCATCCTCAGTAAGTTTGCAGATGGTACCAAAGCGGGAGGAAATATTGGTATGCCTGGGCTTAGGAAGGGGTGTTCAGAGGGGTCTGGACAGGTTGGATAGCTGGGCCGAAGCTGGGGGGGTAAAGTTCAGCAAAATCAAGTGCTTTGTCCTGCACTTTGGCCACAAAAATCCCAGGCCATGCTACAGGCTTATTGCAGTGTCTAGAAGACTGCATAGAAGAAACAGATCTGGAGGTGTTTCTCGCTCCAATTTATAGGGGGGAAAGGAGGTTCTTTTAGTATATGTATACCTGATGGTGAGACATCATCCCCCTGTAGTCATCACTGGTGAGGCTGCATCTTGAGTACTGCATTCATTTTTGAGCCACTCTAAAGACCCTGGTGTGTGTTCAAAGAAGGGCAACAAAATGGGGGATCTGGAGCACAAGTCTTAAGAGATGCAACTGAAGGGACTGGAATTGTTTAGTCTGGAGAAGGGGAGACTTGGGGAAGACTTTATCATTCTCTACATGTACGTGAGGGGAGATTATGGTGAAGTGGGTGTCAGCCGCTTCTCTCATGTAACCAGTGATAGGACTAAAGGGAATGGCCTCAAGTTGTGCCGTGAGAGATTCAGGTTGGATGTTAGGAAAAACTTCTCCAAAAGAATTGCACTCTAGAATGGGCTGCCCAGGAAGGTGGTTGAGTGACCATCCCTGGCGACCCTGCACATAGCAGGGGATTGAAACTAGATGATCATTGTGGTCCTTTTCAACCCGGACCATTCTATGATTCTATGATTTTACGATTCTATGTTATACTGAAGAACATCATTTAGTGAAAATATTGGTGGTTAGGGGGGCAGTTGAAATGGATGATCCTGGAGGACTTTTTCAACTTTGGTGATTTTATGATTAATAAGCTACCAAAATTGTATGCTTTCATAGCCTATTCTTTTGGAGAAATAGAGATGTTTTAATGTCATGGGGATCTCAATCTCTCAGCAGAACTGTATTGTATAGCTGGGAACCTGAAAACGCAGAAGATTTTTGGCACTATGTAAAGAGACTTGAAAGTGTAAACAAAACAAAACAAAACAAAAAACAAACAAAACAAAACAAAAATCATCTGCTAGAATGGGCTTATGCAAATCCATTCTATAAACTTTCTAGAGCTGGTGGATTAGTCTTTCTGGAGTCATACACTACAAGTGGCTGAGCCAGATGAGCCATTTGCTTGTTTTCCTTGTGGAAAGATGGATACATCAGAAAAATAATTTTTCCTTCCTGGAAAGGGTAAAGAAATGCATCAGAACATTGTGTATTTTGAGACAAAAGCAATTTCTTCTCTGCATGCAGAAGTGAAAATTCTATTTTTATTTCTGCTACAATTATAACTGGTACTATTTCAAAGTGTCAGAGGTCTGTGCTAGTGTAGCAGCTTGATCGGTTCTGTTATTCAGTATCAATGTGATGATAAAGTTCTTGTCTGTGTTTAAGACCAGCCTTCAAAAAAAATGTATTCTTGATGTCGTAGATAAAAAGACATGATCTACAGAAGGTAGAAGTGTAGAACAGAGGCACATCTGTAACAGCAGTTTCTCATTTGCACATTAAAAAACATGGAAAGTGATAGTGTTTTATGCTAGTTTCTCACAGGCAATATTCAGTGACACTGTGTGATGAGGAAGGGATGCTGGAAATTAGTGAACAGGTTTTTCTTGCTCACTATGGCCAAATCCATTTTTGCTCAAAATGGATATGGGAATGCAATGCCAGCAGGCATTAAAGTATAACAGATGTGGAGTGTGAACCACTCTTTAGACTTGCAGATAAACAGTGCATACTGATATGAGCCACTGAGCTCATCTATAACCTGAGATCGTGTGGTTTCCAGAACAGATTTTAAGTGTCTTTCTAATTACGTTTTTATAGTTCCCTACTTTGTATCAGTTTAGCTTGATAAAGTATTCCCTTTGTGTTCACTTTCTCCCCTGAAAACTTTATCTCCCATGATTCTGAAATACTAGGTTTCCTGAGAGAACTCAATTACCTGCAGAGGCAGATGTGCTAAATGGCAGTACAAGGATGATTTGTCCAAGCAGATTTGAAAGCTGGCATCTGATACAACCTGCAGCACTGTCAAGAGATGAGCGTTGTCAACAAGCTGTAAAAAATGATTGCTAATCACTGAGCAAAGTAGACGAAACATCAAGAAAATCTCCTTGTTCTTACTGATTGCCTAATTTAATTGGCAGTTTTATTGAATTTTTTAATAGAACAAAATGAGGTTTCAATGTAATCTCATTGAGATTGCTTCTAATTAGATATATTAATTTATTATGACTTTCTTGATTAGAAGAACTTAAACAACTGATTAATTTTTTTGTGCAAAGTTACTTTAGACAGAGTTCCAGAACCTTCCAGCTATGTGTGAATACTTGGTTATGCTAGTGGATACTTGTTTGTAATCCTGAAAAAAAAGAACATAGAACAAATAACTTATTTTACACATTCCATTTTAATTAAAACTCTAAATAGTAAAAATATTGAAACCTTCTGCTATTTTCTGGATAGAATTCTGCAAGCTCCTTGGCCATTGATTCATTACTGCTGTAGTAAGGATGGGATGAGATGACTAAATTTCCTTGCTTATGGAATTGTTCAAAGGATCGATCAGCTTGGTGACTGAAAGTCTCAAATAGCAATAGAAGGTGTGAGTTCAGTTTTGGAGAAGATACTGAGAGACAGTATTTTTGCTTTTAAGCAAGCTTCTTGAAATATGGTTTACTGTACTTCATACCTACAAGACGTTTCAATTCAGGAGTGATCTTGAAGTTCTCTCATATCACTTCACTTTAATAATTTCCTTCCAAAGTTTATGCATCGCCCACGTGTGGATCTTGTAGAAACATGAGAAGTGGAGTGTATAATTCACAGAGTTTCTGATAGTTTTTTCTATCATGAAAGGACTAGAGAGGACTTTATTGTCTGCTCTTGATGTGGCATGGTATGTATTGGTGAGGAAATACAAAACTCTGGTAACACTGGAAGTTTTGGATGAGTAATTTGAATTTATAAATTCGGAGGGGTTTGTTTTGTATTCACCCACCCTTGAAATGTGATACAGTGACTAGCCACGTCAGATTTTAGTTGCTATTCAACTATTTATTTTGATATTTTCTCTTGAGTGTGATTGTTATAAAATATTGCGAACGGCTGCAAATATCTTACTACATCTCGCAAGTGGATTTGCTGCTCATGAAAGGTAAATTCCCAAGCACTTTCCATGGCTGGAAGTTACATACTATCATGCCATGGTACTTGGAAAAGTCTTAGAAAGTTTTTACTTCCTGTTATTATTATGTTTATTTATTTATTCTATGAGGATCTTACCATAAACATTAACTTCCTGGATGGAATGGCATTGTCTGAATATTAATAGTACTGGTTTTTGTTTTGTTTTTTTTGTTTTGTTTTTTTTTTTAAATTTGTTGTTTGTTTTTTAATAGAAAATGTGAGTTTTTTGTCTGTAAAAATGTGATTTGTACAACTTTGTTCATTTAGCAGTGCAGATAAACTGGCATTTTTACTGCCTGTTCTGTTTGAACACAAGAAAGCAAAACTGCTGCATGGCTGAAACAATTACATGTTATGGTGTATCATTGTTTGGAAAGAATGTATTAAATGACTCCTTGCTCCTGTCCAATCAGACAATAATTTCTGATACACTTGCAATGTAATAATTTTTTTTGAAAGTGCTTCCTTGCAAAAGGGAAAGGATTATTGTCTGTCTCTGTCTCTATCAGAGACAATTTACATAGTGTAATTACTACTTCTCTGTGTTTATTTTTGGAATGGCTGGTTCATTAGTGGTGTGGTGGAGAAATACATGTTGAACAATGTGTATCAAAGAGGAAGAAGACAAGCTGGGGAGCTCACTGATTCAGGGCAATCTTTTAGGAATTTTCATTTCCTCATATGGAACTGTCAGGCAAATGTGAAGGGAGGGTTCCGAATTCCTACTGTGAAACATTGTTAACTCCTCAGATCATCTGAGTATTGAGCCTGAAAGGACTGCATCAACCAAAGCAGGCATCTCTCATTGCTGTGAGGTGCTATGAATGCTTAAGTAACAAAGGAAACAAGTAGGGCTTCAACTTCACCTGAATCACTTTGCTATGCCTACATCTAGACTTAGACGTTGTGTAGCACTGAGGTAGCTCAAGTAGGTGGGGTGGATGGTCTTAGATTCTTTTGGATCAATTCCTGAATTTGAAAGTAGCAGTAGTAAGAGGGGGCTGATTTCCAGTTTCAGAGACATGTTGTCAGGATAATATGTTTGATAAGCTTGTGCATGTGCTAAATATATTCATGTCATAATAAGGTGTCTTTAAGACTTCAGAAGTGACATTTAGTATCTTTTTAATCTGAACTTTGTTTGATTTTTCAGTTTCACATTGATCAGAAAACTGTGCCCTTGTGATCTTTGTTTCTCAATGCAGGTTTCATAGAATCATAGAATGACTTGGGTTCAGAGGGCACCATAAAGACCACTTAGTTCCAAACCACTAGATCAGGCTACACAGGGCCCCATCCAGCCTGACCTTTGATGCCTCCAGGGATGAGGCATCCTCAGCTTCTCTGGGCAGTCTGTTCCAGCACTTCATCACCCTTTGATTAAAAGTTGTTCTAGTATCTAATCTAAATCTCTCTTATTTCAATTTTAAACCATTTCCCCTTGTCCTATCACTATCTACTCATTCAAAAAGTCTGTCTGCCTCCTGTTTATAAGCTTATGTTAAGTACTGGAAGGCCACAATGAGAACTCCCCAGAGCCTTCTCTTCTCCAAGCGATCAAGCTCAGCTCCCTCAAACTTTCTTCACAGGAGAGGTGCTCCGCTCTGTCCATCTTTATGGCATCCTCTGGACCTGCTCTACATCATCCTTTGTTGTTTGCAGAGCATGTCCATAGAAATCTAGGACACAAAAAATGGTAAGAATTGTTGTTTCAGAAAGCTTTTCCTATAACTCTTCAACTGTTGTACCTCTCTAAACAAACACTCACAGAACCATGAAATATAGTATCTATATCTGTTCATTTTTGACATGCCAGGAGTATGTCTAGATCTCCAAGTTGGTGATGCTTTTGTGTATGCCACTAGCCTCAGCTGGAGTTTTTTTTTCCTGCTGCTTATCATTTTCTGGATTTATTGAAACCAGTCTCAGTCTTTAATAGATATGAAAAAACATTGTAGGACATTGCCCTTGCTGCTTCCTTCCTGCAGTGTTTGTAACCTACTTTAGCTCTTACTTTATCTTGTATTCTACCAGTAAAATAAACTTTACAGGAGGGTGACATGAAAAGAGCTAGCTAGATAGAAATAGGAAGAAAAAAATACCTGTATGTTTAGCTTGAGCTCTGCTTGTGTGATACAGAAGATACCTTTCTGCTAAATCAGACTTGACTGAACACTTGCCACAGGCTGTGAATGCCCCGATGTTTGACAGCTCCTGTTTCAGGTTTCCTCCATGAGCGCATGATTCACTATCAACTGATCCACCCCTGAAATTGAATCTTAAAGCTTTCTGCAAGTTCTGTGCTACACTCTCGTCATGCTGGAGGGAAATAAGTCTGTTGCTCATTCTGACTGTGAAATGAGCCAGTGCTATGTGATTACCCTTCAGTTTGACTCTGGGAAGTAACTTGAACCTCATCAGATTATGAGTTGTTTGGTTTCCCTCTGTAGGTGCGCTCTCTTTTCACAGGCTTTCTGAAGTGTTGCTGTAATTGCTGATTTGTGTTGATTTTCTTTTCATATAACACCATATGCTGCATTTGAGAGATGTGTTCATAAGTTGTTTTCACACAAAGTCCCGGATCACATACACACGTGTGTTGCTGCAATTTCCTTTGAAAGCTGAGAAAGCCTGTTACAGTTGTGAACTCATTAAAAGGCAAATTTCTTGTGAAATTCAGCAGGCAATCTGTGTAACTTACATAGAAGTGGAATAATATAAGAAATGTGTAAATGAATTTGTGATAGTTTCACTTTTTTGTCAGCTCACACAATGAAGTAATAGTTTCTTCCCCATAAAGGAATAAAAAGTGCTTCAGGTGAAAAGTTTCACTTTTCATGGGGAAAGGCGAGTAGGAGAAATTGATTGTCTCTATGAAAAATAATACATTAAATAACTCCTAACCAAAAGAAAGTGTTCATAAATTTACTGGAGGATGAAAGTCTATGGTAATAAGAATACCCCAAAAGAGAAGAAAGCTTTAGAGAAGCAGTCTTTGGAAATGAATCTAGTTCAAACTTTTCAGTCTCAATCATTAGGATGAGAATAGTGTGTGTGACAGCTTACCATGTATCTCTGTCTCTAGTGGAGCTTGAGAGCAATGTAAAGGACGTAGCTTCTGTCAGAGGTGTGACCTGAGGGTGGAGTTATATCCGTTCTGACAATACCTGTGCTTCTGCCTTCTCCCATTCTCTCTGTCATTGCTTAGACACAAGCTATTTTCTTTCAGTCAAGTCAATACCTAAGCCATTATCAGAAGAACTTGATGAGCCAGAAAGTCATTTTACAATACTTTTTGAAACTTAGGGAAATAAATTCAATAAAAGTGCCTGAAATCTTTCGGGAGAAGTGACAGTCTAATCAGTTAAGCAACATGCTTGTTATGAAACCTCGGAACGTTTCTCACTCTGGGCAGGAGCAGATATACTTGGTTATTGAGCTTTCTTTTCTTCAAAAATCTAATCAATACCTGTATAGGCAAAATGAAAGCATCCATTATTGTCAGACTTAATAGGTAGCCATGGTGTGCATGATAAGGATAAGAGTATAATTAGCAGGGGAAGTGATGTTAATATGATAGCCATAAATGCATCAGTAATGTTCTTTGCTTGGTGTTTTAGCTTTCTTAAATTCAAAAGCCTCATTTAATTCTTCCCAAGATACAAATAGAAAAAAATCATTGGCTACAATTGGCTAAGTTCTTTGCAGTTATTTAACACAATTACCATACATTTTCCTTTTGAATATGTCGCAGTAGTGCAAGTAGTGATGGTAAAAAGAAATTCTGTTCCAACTGGGTGCGATATTGCTGACCATTGGGAAGATGTATGGATGTGTGAAAATGACAACAGTGTTCCTACGGTTTGCTTGTTAGACTTGTTAAACCATAATATTTCCTAATAAAAGGAAGTTTTTGGCTGACTTCACCTCCCCAGATTCTTGTTATCTGCTGCTCTGATTCTTCTTGCTGTCTCTGACAATGAGAAATTTTGAAGATGCTTAACAATGGTGTCTTTGTGTTAAACTTTTGTTTGGGGAGGCAGGATACAATTTTAACTTTTTATAGTGCTCTCTTGGGATCCAGGAATACTCAGGTGGCCTGAACTGTGGGATGTTTGGCAAGGGAGTCCCTGAACATCCAAGACACTCATATGTCTTCTTTTCTGGGGCTTCTGAAAAATTTGGTGCCAGCCTGAGTTTGGTCTCTACACTGTGTGGCTGTGGTGTGTAGTGGGACTGATAACCTTTTTCTTGCCTATTCTCTAAGGAGAGCCTGTTCTTGTATCCTTGGCACAGTAAGGGAGTATAAAGGGTTTTCCATTTTGTAGAGAATTTTGCTACTTTAGAATCACCCTCTCTGTGTAGAAGTTATTCCTAATATCCACTCTAAAATTCCCCTTGCACAGCTTGTGAACATTTCCTCATGTCTTGTCACTTGTCACATGACAAAAGAGACCAACACCATCCTCACTGCTTTAAGGTAGTTGTAGAGAGCTTCACTTTCTTCACATTTAACAACCCTTTTTATTCAACTTTGTTCCTCTTAAGCTTTGTTTTTTAGTCCCTTCAGCAAATGTCTCAGCTGAGAGGAGCTTACAATGCAAAACTCCCACTCATAGTTGGAGAGGAGGCCACAGCTCCAGAGTGAGCTGCAACACGTGCTTGCCCCACAACTTGAAGGAAGCATCAGATTAATAGCAGTCTTCCTGTGGGAAGGTGCATTTTTATTTCTGCAAAAAGTAGATGTTCCTTCAAACTGCTATTTTCCTGCCATGGTAGGCATTAATTATAGGGATAGTATTTTGTTCTATATTAATTTCTTGTGATTTTATCCTATGATACCTCAAGACCTTCTTTGTGAGTAAACCTGTTCACCTTTGACCTCCAAAGTTGTGAGTAGGGAATGCCTAGTTGTCTATTACCTTGTCATTTTATCGAATTTCGTGAACTTTTTAATTTAGCAGTAGAAATAGAACTATTCATGATTGCATTGTTTTAGACAGTGTTGCTTTCTGGCATGAAATGAGGTTAGAGCCAGTTATGAATTATGTCCTAAAAATAAGACCACCTTTTTTCATAACATCTTGTTAGCTGTTTACTTATTGGGAACATATATAATAAAATATCAGTGCTGATACTGTGCAGATAATGTAAGTATCCCTATCAGCTTGTCTATAGCTGTTATAATATCTGATAAATTCAAGGGCCTCTAATCCAAAATCGTATTCCATCTGAAAGTTTATTCAAGACATTTTTTAGAAGAAATGCAATCTTACTGCAAGATTTAAACAAATGACTTTCAGTTGCCAGAGAAACATGTTGTGCTTCTGAGAATGTCATGTAATGAATAGAAAAGTTTAATTGCATACTAATGTCACATTCAGAAATTCTGACCAAAAATCGTACAAGTTCAGGTGTATGAAGTATAGAAAAAAGTTTACCTTTTTGCTCATTTTTATTTTTAAATTTTTCTTATAACAGATTTGTCATCTGCTAGATAATTTCCCATTCAGGGCTTTTCTATTTTTTTTTTTTTCTATATTATCTCACAGGTACCATTAGCATAGAAGAGACAAGTTTTCTGTCATGGACTGACTACTGTCAACTACTGTCAAATGACAATTCATTAGTATCTTTAAAAAAAAATAAGAAATAAAATTGTTCTGTCTTTTAGCTCTTCTGTTTTTAACATTTAAATAGCTCCTTTGGAGGGAAATCATATATTTTCTCTGGTTATCATTTAGCTCTTTTGTTGCTCACTTTAATTACATATAGCGAGTGGAGACAATTACCCCCATTGAGAAATATTTTAAGAATTATCTTTTTACAAATAAAAAGTTTCAAGGGGTTACTGGGGGTGAATCAGAAGGGAACCTGCCTGCTGATTGATGAGAAAACAGAACCCAACCCTGCTGAATTGCCAGCTGTGCAACTCTTCAGCTTGTGGTTCACTGAACTTTGCAGTTTGAGCAAAAGGTCATGAATATATTAAACTGTGAAAGGATTGTGAATTGTGTCTCAAATATTATTCTTCTCAGCTTCTGTTGTATCCGGATATAAGGGATCTAATAAGGAGTTCCATCTATGTTAATTTTAAATTTTTTTTTTACAAAAAAGGAGGTACTTCTGCTTTTTGCTCATCTGCCTCACATGAAACAAATTGGTGCTGTGGTTAATCTTAACTCATATTTTCCTCCCCTTTTTGTTTAAGTAGTAAAGTGATTTAGTTGAATTAATTTAGTTTTGCATATTTAATTTGAAGTTATCAGCATGTCTGAGGCTGTAAGATAGGCTTGTGTCAACTTTGCTGCCTGAGTTGCTGGCAGTACCGGAGTAGAAAAGAAATTGAAAGCAGTGATGAAACTTTAATTAGATAAGCTGTAGCCTTTTACCTGTTGTGTATGTGAGTAAAACCAAGACACAATTTGTGGCTCTAAGGTATTCCTGAGAAAGTTAAGAGAGCTGACTCTGCAGAAGAAAAAAGCTTTTTAAAAGTGTATTTAGTACAACTGGTAACAGATCGGCAAAACGTAAATGACTATTTTAATACTGCTAAACATTTTATTTGGTTGATCACACGTATTTCACACTAAAAGAATAGTAGTAACAGAGTAGTAAAAGAAGAGCATGCCTAATGTAAACCTGCGTAAGATAGCAGCTATTGTTTGGTGAGGCAAAGATGGTCTGCTGGTGTTTTCTATACTGCCTTCCAGAAAATTTAGAGTGACCTGTTTGAATCATGGCCAGAAATGGAAAACTTCTTTATTGTCCCGCTGACTGCATCTGTCGTTCTTGGAGGTCTCAAAGAGAATGTGCAGAAATGTCTATGCTGTATTTCAGATGTCTGAGGTAGAGCACAGACTGGGAGAGCTTGTGAGAGTTTCCACTGTACTGTGCTGTAGTGAAATCAGGAGGAAGTGTAGCTGGCAGTAAGACAGTGCGGCCCTAAATATGTGCTGGCTGGGCTGAGGAGAGAGGATTGCTTCTCTTAATGGCTTGACCATTCCCCGTTGACTAAAAGGAGAGGTTTGGTGCATTGATTCGGCAGAAAGGTTGACCTGCTGGCTGGTCGTTTTGATTTTTGTGGGTATTGTAATGCAAAAGATGACTATTTAGGGAATGGATTATGCAAATCAGGCTTCATCCTGTATCTGTGGCCAAGTAAGTAAGAGTCTGTATCAGTTTGCATTAAACAAAGCCT
The DNA here is from genome assembly GCF_023343835.1 of Lagopus muta. Classification (NCBI taxonomy): domain Eukaryota; kingdom Metazoa; phylum Chordata; class Aves; order Galliformes; family Phasianidae; genus Lagopus; species Lagopus muta. Next base: position 43,007,336 of record NC_064436.1, on the reverse strand, counting down.
TTTTTTTAGCCACTAGTTGTGCTTTTGAAAGATTTCAATGGTAAGCACTTCTTCACGGTGCAATAGTGAATCCTTTTGAATCTTGAGCAGCAGTTACAACACCTTGCCTCTTACTGTGACACAGATTGCTTTCACACGGAAATTGAGCACGTTATTCAGAGTGAAGAATGGCGTGTTTTAATGAGAATATCCTGCTATATTGTCAAACAGCGGTATTAAATAGTCATTTATGAACTTTTAAAACATTCTCCGAAGCTGGATAATGTAGTATTAAGCATAGTTCCTTCAAAATATGTTTGGATTAAACATTGTTGATAATCCCAGTAACAGCAGAATTTACAGTAGAAGGTGATTATTCCATTCTGATATTGAAATTACTACTTCACAGAGTAACACACAGAAGAGATTTCTCTCTATTTGTGTTCATATAAATATAAAAATCTCTTTATCTTGTGTTAGTACGTTGATTCAGTATTGTTGTTCATTCCTTTGGAGTTCATCAATATTATTATACCAAAATATAAGTTTTTTTGAATTATTTTTAGCCTGCACAAGGACTTACAGGATTTTGGTTATGCATTTTAGCAAAACAACTTGAAATTCATACTACCTCTGAAACACATGGTAGGTAATGGGAGAATTTAAATTACTTTAGCAGAGAGTGTTTTATAATGTGTCTGTAATGATTTTGCTTTAAGGTCATTCAATGAGGATTTAGACTTATAAGCCCCTGGTAGTTTCTATTTTATCATATTTCGTTGTTCTCCTTTATTAGCGCAGTTTTTACTATATTTTAATATTTATAACTTACGATGGTATTTATTCTGGATGTATAGATTTATAATTTATATTTTAATATTATAAATTCATTAAAATGCAAGCCTAAATTTCCTGTTGGTCACTGTGGTTGCTTTGCAAATAAACTTCTAGGTCTTTTCTGCATCCCCTCCCTCCTGTTCTCCATGTTTAACTGTGCAGACTCCAAGTATATGTTAACAGTTTTGTTCTTTTCCTGTTTAACATGAAGGATGTTTCCATGTCTAAATCAACTGAAGAGTTTATGGGTATTATTGGGAGACTCTACTGCAGTTTTGATGGATCCATTTGAATTACTCTTTATGATTTGTGTAGTGGAGGAGGGTGTAGGAATCTAAATACATTCAGTTTTGGGGCTAGATTTACAAAATAAAGAATTGCTTTCCATTAGTAACCTGATAGTTTAGGAAAAGAGTGTCTTAGCCAGGTGCTTATGGTACCGCTGTTTTGGGAAGGCTCTTTCAAGGAGTAAAAAGAGAGCTGACAAAAGTTTTTCAAAGTATTTGTTCTGTCACTACGCATCCCCTGATCTATAGCTGTCACTGTGGGTGTTGGCTTTTAGGCCCCTAGGAGATGAAGAAGCTGGTAGGTTTTTAAAGGCTTGCAAATGTGTTCCTTGTGAGTAGAAGCTTTCCATTTGCCAGAGCCATGCTTGGCTTTTAATACTCATTTAATGAGCAACTTAATGCTGACAGTGTCAGATTTGATGTGAGCCACCTGTTTTGGTGGCTGGTTTAGAGAGCCTGCATGTGCCCTGTGTGTCTGTTTGCCGGGAGAGGGGGATGTGGCCTTGAGGACTGACACAAGCATAGAATCTTACCAAAGAGCAGAACATGCCACTCGGGTGTCCCACTGCATACAGCCACACTTGGGCTGTGTTAGAGTCATTACAAAGGCTTAGCTGGGAAGTCTGTGGCTTTTAATGCCATTTCATGGTAGTAAAACTTGTTGTCCCATCAGCTAAAAGAGTTAGCATTTTAATAGAATAAACATTTGATTAATGAAACAACGTGTACTGTACAGAAGAAATGATCATAAAATGCTGCTTTTTAACTGCCTAAAGTACCTTTTGCAGCTTGGAACCTTTTATCACCTTGTAAATCGCCCCTTGAGATGAATAGTCAGAGTTAGACAAGGCACACTTCCATTACCAGCATATCCTCCTTCAGATATTATAGAGCTTGGACTGCAGCTGCTTCAAAGCTGCCCTTCTCACCAACACATTTTTACATCTTGCTTTCATTATGCCAAGGGTGCGTTCTGTGTTATTGAAGTGGCTTTGCTTTCAATAATCTTGATGCAAACATTCAGGGCTGAGGGAGGTCTACTATTTCTCCTGTGCCACATTCCTTCTCTTATAAGGTGGTGACTATTTTTTTTTTGCCATTTTTGTTCGATTTTATAGATAATCTTTGAGGATATTAGTTAACAAAGGCTTGAGCTTACTTAGGAGGCAAGGAAGATGCATAATAAAGCCTGTAACCTGAATATGGGAGAGAAAATAAAGCTATGTCTTTTTCATTACAAAGGATTGAGAATTTCTCATTGCTTTCAGTGGGAGTATAAGTAAGAAAATAAAATACATGACCCTAACAACAAACAGATGGCATTCCCTTTTCTGTGATTTTGTACACTTTTGAAGTTGTAGAGGAACCACATAAGCAGTCATGCTTTCAATTATTTTCCCCGCTAACAGAGGCAGACACAAAATTTATTTGTTCTTTCTGACTGATTACTCTTCCATTCCAGTCAGTATGTCTGAGTGCTAAATTCTCTTCAGTGAAAGAAAGAGAAATAAACTTTCAGAAAATTCTTGGCTTAAAAACCAAAGGAAATATTTGACTAAGTTTAAATTCTCATTTTATTAACTTCTTTATTATTTTGTCCTTCTTAGAAATTGAAGTGATGTCTGCAATGATATGGCTTCAATTTAGAGTAGATGAACATCCAGAAACTTTACATAAGAAGCAGCTCTTCACAGAAAGAACTGAAGAGCCTTGCAATTTCTTTTTCTTTGCTTTCTCCAACCTTGCTGAGATGTAAAATGAGCAGCCAGATTTAATCCCTTCTACATAATTGTAACAAGTCTGTTATCTCGTATGGCTACTATCCTGAAAGCTTAACCTTATAAATAGAGAATATGCTAAATCCCATACTCTAAAATAGTCCACAATGTCAAAGCAGTCAAAATTAAAACAATACATTCTCAGTATACTTCTAATAGCTATTTTGTTTCATAGTCGTGATAAGCTTAGAAACAAGAGTATTTTACATTTCCCTATGCTCTTATACAAGAGTCTCAAAGCACTCTACAGCCATAAATAAGCAATGTTACAGCTGGTGGGGAAGGAAGTCACCATCTTGCAGACGGAGAAATAAAATATGGAGTGGGATATGATGTAGCCCATAGTTAGAAGAAGTAGGAAGAGAAGCACATTTTTTTTATTCGTGTATCTAGATTCTGAAGGCTTGACAGTCACCCTTTACAACATGTATTTTCTTGCAGTCTCGAACTATTCTGCAACTAGCTATGCTGTTGTAAGTTAGCAATCTTAGAAAAGGAAATGCATTATTCCTTTTGAGTTAGATTTTTGACTCTGCTATTGACTTGCTAGGTACCTGTATCCTAACTTGCCTCTGCAGTTTATTTGTCTGTAGCAAACTAATGCACTGATATCCTTAGAAGATATAGATAAACACAAACATGTTGGTTTCTCTACTGAAAAATATCTTGAGCTCGAAGCTATGTAGCTGACATCTGTCACATCTCTGCATGTGAGTTCTTCTTCATAATGAACCAGAACTGATGATAAGAACTGAATTCTGTTACTTCAGACTCTAACAGGAGTTTTTTGGCCACTTTCATTTACTTTTTTTTTTTTTTTTTTTCCCCAAACACACAAGATACAGCTATGAATATACCCTAGAAAGTTACATATAAAAATATAACAGGAAGTCTCTTCGCTGCATGTGGAGTGATCTTACTGCTTCTTTTGTGAACACCAAGGAGGGTGTTAATGCATATATTGATGTGTAGTTTTGCATCTTAACTCTCCTTGGTATGCACGGATTTATCTTGTTTTTGTCCTCGGATGTCTAGATTAGACCTGATGAATTGTGCCTATTTATATTTGTATCATAGAAAGGAAGACTTGAATAACTCAATCAGATATCTTCATCTAAGCTGCATGCCATCAAATTTAGGTTACTCTGGTCAGCTCCTGTCCTGAATGGCATAGCTTAGTTATGGAAAGCTGCTTTATCTATTGGTCTTGGCAAAAAGGATTAGAATCCATTTTCCTTTGGTGGATTTACCTTAGCTGAAGTCCCAAGGCAAAACCTACAATAAAATGTATTAACAGCCTGTATCAAGCATTGTTTCTCACAGAATGCAAAGAAAATTAGTTAAATCTGAATGGAATAACTATATCCTCTGTGCTTTAAAGCAATTATAATACTGCTCTGTCACCAAGCAATGATTGAAAAACCCAAGCAGACCTATTTCTTTTTCCAGAACTTATGTCAGCCTTTTATGTTAAGAGCCACTCAAAACTCCCCTTTCTTTCCTATTTTCCTATTAATGTTCAGGGTATTGCATCCATGATCATGAAAATATTTACAAGAAAAGCACTGTTCCAGAGTTCTCTGTAGTGAATCTTCAGTGAAAGCTTCCCATAGTCAACTATGGTTTCTAATTAGAAATAAAACAATTCATTTCTCTTTCATTAATTTTTCAGTGCAATGTTCTTGCTGTGCTCTTCATACGTACTACATTCTCTTAAGATTTGGATTTTGATGATGCCAAATACTATTTTAGTGAAAAGCTTGCAAGTTTTTCTGAGATCTATCCCTATTCTTCAAGCTTCAAAAATAACTCCCCATATGCTTTTAGATGTTTTAGTAATCTGTTTTGGGTGTTAATGATGTTGGATTTAGAAGTAGTCCAAAGAGACAAATATAGTGCGTAGATGTAATAAGACTGGAATTTCAAAAGAGAATTTTAATGATTTGATTATCTTGTAAGAGAATTAAGGGATAACTTCTGTGTTAAATAATTCTTTTTGCTGGAAAAAGCAGAATCAGAGGTAAGGATGCTAATGCTGTTTGTAAATTCAGTGTGTTCCATTATATGACAATCTGCATGTGTCACAGAGAATTAAGACCTAAGTGATAGGTTTCTGTTACAGTTTTGCAAAGGTTATTTTAGTCATAGAATCTTTTCAAAGGCTATATCAAGAAGCAAGGTACCTCTGATAAGTATTTTTTTTTTTTTTAAATCTCTTTCATCAAGTACTGGGTGTGCTGAGGACATTTGAATTTATATATCTGAACAACAGAAAGAATGAAAAGGGGTGAAGTAGTGGTATTATATGACTGTAGAGAATTTCCCTGTTGTGGCTGGTAAGGTTCATATGAGACTACATGATATTTGTGATCCAAAAAATCAGTTCTCTGTGTAGACACAACAAAATTCAACTTGTACATTCAAAGTAGCTAGACACTGTGATTCTCACCTGGAAGCCTTTGATGGTCAGTGGAACAGGTATTTTACCTTTTCCCCACTTTCTTTAAATATCAGACAAAAAACCTGATTGTTTCACCACAGCATCAGTAATCTTTGTTGCTTGGAATCAGTGCTGGAAATACTGATCTCATAATGTGAAGACTAATATGATTCCACATTCACTGAGAGAATTCTCTGTATCCTCTATGAGACTCGCTCTCTCTGAAGTTGGCCTTACTTGCTAATAATCCTTATACAGGGTTCTCTCTTTGTCTGTTTCTTTCTCTTTGGTCTTTTCACATGAACCAAACTCAGTGCTGGTTGCTGAGAATTTTATGGGACCTAGGTATTAAAATATAAAGGGGTTTGAACACCAGACTGCTATGAATATCTCAATTTGCAATATATACTATAGATCTACATTTTATCACACTGTTAAGTCAGTGGAATTATTCATTTATTTGCACTTGTATTCACCACATACTTTTCATTATACTGAAGTCACATATATGTGTTAAAATACAAATACATCTTTTTTATCACTTTAGGAAATGCAAATAATGTTTAGTATTAATGTTCAGTAACTGCAAAAAGCAAAACAAAACAAAAAAAACCCCAATATATTATCTATTTTTGATTGCGTATTTAAAAGCAGATTGCAGTAAACAACTAGCAGCCAGTGAAATAAATAATGATTTCTTTAGCTTCTCTGAGAAAAAAACATATTTCTTAATAGTTGTCAGGTCTTCATTTCATGCCCTTTTCTAGACCCTGTAAAGAAAAATGGTGGAACCAATTTAAATTAAACTTCTGGGGAGGAAAAATATATATTGCATTTGAGTTGACTGCTTGGAGAATAGGTTGCAAGCTTATGGGATTCCAAATATTTGAATTTTAATGCCTGTAAAGCAGGGGATTTGTTATGGAAAAACTGTAGCACCAGAAATATTGCAGTGATATTTCTGAGCAGGGCTGAAATGGCAAGATGTATGTGCTGATACATTATTGTGAAAGTACCTTGAATTAGTGACTTAATTGCATTTGAATTTTTGACTGTATTGAAAATATGACTGTATTCACAGAAATCATGGAATGTATATGGAGAGATTGTTTTCCTCACTCTTCTGGTATTTTGGAACATTGCTTCGAGATATAAATGATTTCCTAGCACCCTGAAAGCCTGCAGAAAAACCCCAAATGTAACAAACCAGACAAATGAGTATCAAGTAGGTCTGCAGCACAGCTTTCTTATTAAGTAATTAACCCACTCTGATAGATGCAGCTGTACCAGTGTCGACTGCAGCAGACTGAATTTGATCTTTCAAACAGGGATTAAATATATTGTTCTTGTTCTAGTTAGAACATTACCACTAAAATTTCAATACAAGTTTTGTTCGTCAAGTAAGCATTCTCAAATATTTTAACTGACAGCATTTTAGTGTTTGCTTTATCTTTTTCTGCTGGTGCATCTTTCACCAGTAACAGATGATAAGAGCTTATGTGAGGAAAGCAGTAATAACAAGAAAAGGCTTCAAGTTCCATATTACTGTGGACTGCAGAAGAAGTTGGTGATGGCTAGAAATTGCATTAAAAATTACTATATTTTTTAGGAATGAGCATTTTTGCATATTTGGCTGATGCTGCTTTTTTTGCTGGGAGGTTATGCATTGTCAATCTTATTCTGATGTTAAGGCCAAAGTTGTACAGAGTTTTAAAATATTCTCCGAGTCTTCTGTAAGACTTTAGAGTATGATTTTTGCATGGATTAAAAGTAGATGTAAAAATGCAGCAGAAGGTATTATGCAGATCAATTATTTGAGAGAAAATAGGGCCTGGTTTCAGACGCCTTAAAAATAGTTGTGCCCTGGATTGTTGTGCTGTCTGTGAGGCTCTTCTAGATGTAATCTGCTTCTGCATTTTGGCACTAGTGTCCAAGGAATACAGAAAATTCAGAAATGGTCATGGTTTCTTGTCTGAGGATTCACATGATACCTGCTTTTTGTAGAAAGTCACACAGTACAGTCTGCCTGAGTTGCCTTCTGTCCTCCTGATACCTTCTGGCTTCAGCCACTTTAGGTGGGCTAGACAGACTGCCAAAGTCTGAGCTGGTACTCTGGGCATTCAGCCCCTTATTGTCAGCCTGGAAACTGTCATTGAGTTTGGCTAGCATCCCTTTCCTGTGCAATCTGCTGGACTAGTGGATAAGACATGGAAATTGACAGCCAGTCCAAATACATATGTTGTCTAAAGCCTGCACATTGCAAAATACTGCTATATTTCACTTTCAATTTATTAGGTATTGAAATTCTAATTATGCTTGCTTGTGGAAAAGATTGTACAGAGAGACAAAACAGCACTGTGGGAAGATTGCTTGTTGAATATGAAATGCTAATAGTTTACTTCTGCCTAATTATAATAGATAGATATATAGCTGAGTCCCACTAATCAAGAACAGTACAGCAGAAGCATCAAATCTATCAGGAAAGGCTCCAGTGTGGTTGTATGGCTAAACTGTCAGACCCACACAGAACAAGCGGACATTTATGCAGTCTTCACTTCTAAAGCCTTGATCCAGATTCCATTGTATTCAATGAAAGAGCCCTTGTAGCCTTATGAGAGCAGTTAAAGAGAGTGCTCAGTGTGTTTCTGATAAACTCTGTTCTCGGCAGAGGTGGCTATGACAAAGAGTCACTGAAAAGACTAACTGCCTTCCTAGGCAGAATGTTTTCTGCACACAAACTAAGTTGCTTGCCCAAAGTTCTGTTCAGCGTATTGCTCTGTGTGACTGGGACTATCTACAGCAACAAGTAGAGCAGTGCAATAGAAAAGGTACAGCAAAATAATTGATACTGAGGGTCAGAAGCTTATGCTGTAAGCATTTCAGGAGCGCTAGTTTGAACTAAATCAAACCTGTCAGATAGACCTGCCTCCCACAGGAGTTGTGGGTGTGCTAGGTGTACTCCAAGACTTCTGGCTCCTCAGTTACCTCACCTGAAAGGAATCCAGGTGCTTGCTGAGAACACAGAACGAAATATGATATGCAGGGTGAGATGGTGATATACACAGAAATCACACTTCTGCTACTGAACACATTGTTTTGGTACACTCAACATCTCCTTGGTTTGAATTGTGGCTCAACTGAGCAAGCATCAGGATCAAAATAACTGAATAAAAATGGCAGATAAAGCAAATAGCTATTTGATTTATAGATTGTGAAATTTTATTCAGAATTCTTAGAAAATAGTTTCTGTGATAGTTTCAGATTCTCTCAGTTAATGGAGAGCATATATCTTATTACCAGCAATATGTGTTGTGTTGTAAATGTATATGTTCCCATTTAAATGAAAAATCTGAGATGTTGCCAAATTTGAATCCTCATTAAGGCATGTGAGCATCTGTTGTTACTGATAAAAAAAATGAAATGAATTTGTCTGGCTATGGGGATATGCTAGAGAGACATAACACAAACAAGAAGGCTAAGATATGTTCAGTACAAAGCTCTCACATGGAAGTGTCTGTGTTGGTCATATTGTTCATTTGTCTTCCTCACTTAAAAAAAATAATGTACCCATCACTCAGTTTAATCTGACAGTAGTGGAGGTTTTTTCAAAGATACCAAGTTCTTACAAGTTTTGTGACTTTGGGCAGGAGAAAGAGATGCTATTTGTACGTGAGCTAGTAGAAGGCTGCTATAGCTTCATTAAACATTAAAGGAAATCAGGAACTGTTCTTATCTTTCTAGGCATACATAGGAAAAATCCAACAAAACAGCCATAGTTTGTTTTGTTAAACTTGGAATTTTCATTTACATTATCAGTTTTTTGTCTTTCACCACAAAAAACTCTGAAATTAAGAAGCTGGAATTGAGGCTTCATATTAACAAGTCACCACTGGGACATCTGTTCTCACTGATTTAAATGAAAGCATGACTGTTGCATTTTACTGTCCTTTAACTTGTAGCCTATTTATTTTTGTGGTTCACTGAAGCGAATACACAAGAGAGACAACTCAGTAACCAAGGCCATATGGAAAACACATTGCCCTGATGTTGCACCTCAAATTTACTGTTGCTGAGAGTTGCTGGATGATGCTGTTGCAGGCTTTCTATTTCTTTTATCTGTTCATAACAGCAATGTTCTTTTGAAAATGAGTGTTTAATGTGGTCAGTGTTCACTTGACAGCTCTGCTCTGCATGAATCTCATAGTTGCTTTTAGGAAGATTAGTTTAGATATCCACATTAACACAAGTTACTACGTAGTGCCAGTCTTACGGAGCTCCTACAGTCTGAAGTGGTTTATTTTCTATTTCAACACCAGGAACTACAGCCAACAGAATAGTTTCCTAAATTGATTTCATTTGGAAATGTCTCATTCAGGCTCCTTAATTCTTTTGCTTAACATTTGTTAGTTGTTCTTGCTTACTAATGCAAACTTACTAATGCAAACATATATGCAAAACAAAACATTGTAGTACGGAAATAATCTTGTAACAATGACTTCTGGCTGGAATTAGGTGTCCTTCACACCTCAATTTATTAAATGCTATGAGTTGTCAACTTAGAAAGCTGAAAAGAACATATCCTGTAATAAATAATATGTGCTTAGAAACTAGCCTTAGAAAAGTCCATGTAGCTGGGGAAAGTAATGTGTAAGTTGCTCCGAAAGTAATGTCTCCTATTTTTTTCCATGGAACTACAATAAATACACAGAGCAGAATAATAGTGTTTGATAGAGCGATTTCTCAGGTACAAAATAGTGTTTTTCAACTTAGTCACCACCAGTAGATACGCATTTTCATAGTGATGAAAATGAGCTGTCCAGAATGCGGCTTGTTTTTCTCATTGCTGTCACTCCTGCTGAAATGCACCACTGTCTCGCTCCAATTTATAGGAGGGAGATGAGGTTCTTTTAATATAACATACCCGGCGTGGGATTAAGGAACAACGGTTCAAATGTTGGTCCAACCAGATTATTATAAATCTTAATTGGGGAAATGGGGAAGAAGGACAGCTACTATTACGAAGTAGGGTGATAGGGAAAGGAAGGAGAGCGACAGAAGAGATAGGAAACAAGCAAGAATTGTGTAAAGCAGGAATAGTCACCACCAGGATCCAGCAGCGGTCCCATTGCATGACGTTTTGAAACTCCGAGGCAAAATCACAGCAGGGGCAGAGCAGCAGCAGCACGGCTGGCCTTGGGCAGCAAGCAGGTAGAAGTTACAGAAGAAGCAGGAAGAAGTTGCAGAACCAGTCCGGGAGGAAGCAGCAGAACTCAGGTAGCAGCCCTAGAGAGTCCGTCAGCAAGCAGGAATTCCGTAGTGAGGAGCCTCATGGCAGACATCTTTGTTCTTGAGCACACAAGTAGAGCGCAGAGCAAGTCCAGGAGGGAGAGAGGCAGGTTATGAGGCTTCTCATGTCAGAAACAACTTCTTCTTCATGAGGAATCTGTTGCTGGAAAACCTAAACCTCGTGGTTGTTGATCCCTCTTTTATACTCCTTTTTTTCCTGTCTATGTGACATCCCTGGGTGCTGGAGCAAGAGTCATGTGAGTACCCCCTGAGATGGCCATCTTCCTTGAGATAAGTCCACACAAAAGACCGCTTCACAGCCATTAAGCTGCAGCTTATCTCTCTCTTGTTGCCCCTGGCCTTGTCTGTCACTGTTCCTCAGACAAAGGATTTTGCAACCTTTGCCCAGAACTTGTCCATCAGTGTTCTCCAGACAAAGGATTTCTCAACCCTTGCCCAGGACTTGCTTGAATTTGTTCATCTGTGTCCCCAGCAAACTTTGAGACAATGATGTAAAAGAATTACAACCACCCACTGCCTCTCTGTGCTCACATCCACTGTTTGGCTTCCCTATATGTTCAGCAAGCATCGATGAATGTCAGTGGCTGCCATTTTTTTCTTTTTGGAGGAATTAAATGGCACACCTTTTCTTCATATGCATTTCCATGCCAGATGCCATTTTATCAGACTGCTTCCCTGCTGCCATCTGTCACATAACAACAAAATGTAACAGAATATTGGTCGGAAGGTTCCACCTCTCCTGCCATACCACCAGCATCCACCTCTGATGTTGCAGGCCAACATGAGGCATTAATATCAGAACAGCCCTTGCATATTTGTAACAATACAAGGCTGCATTCCCAAACACATACCGGTGTATTTTCTGTTACAGTACAGGAGTAGTTGTCAGGAATGTGTCTTTGATTTAGGTGTACACTCCCAAGGTGTGTATTTTACCACTCAATTATTGGAAGCAGGGCCTTTGAAGTAGTGCATTATCTCTCAGTAGCCCTTTGTTACAGGCAAGAATCATAATCTTTTTAGAGAGAAAACTGTGAGAGAGATTACAATTTTCAGAAGAGCAGAGAAGTCTTTTCATGCTGAAGTAATAGGAGAAGTTGCTAAACTTTCTTGTTCATAGGGTCAGTATGTTTTAAAAGTTACATATTCTCTCAATGTTGTCCATTGTTTACAAACATCAAAGCCTTTTGAAAGCCTGTAAGTACATGTACAAAAGTGTCCTATGTTTTTTTAATAGCATGCCATAAAGATTTGTTTCTAGAACTCTACGTTGGATGGCAGGGCAATGTGTCAATGGGTATAACACCTTATGGCTAAAACAAGATGTTGCTGCAACAGAAAGAATTCTAACCATGACACTCAGCAAAATATGCGTATCTAAAATCCAAATTCTGTAATCTATAAAATCTTCACTATTTTATTTAATTTTTATATCAAGTGTTCAAAACAGCAAGACTATTGTGATTGTAACTTTTTAAAAGTTATATATGTCTTTTTATGTTTGCAGAGGTTATTAGTAATTTTTAATAGATTAAAGCATGAGTGACTAAAATCCAAATGCTACACTCTAACATCTTAAGTGATTTAGTTGGTCATAAACTAAAGAGCTGAAAGACAGAGAGCAGATTTAAGTTAGTTAAAACGTGATAGACAGACATCCATGATATGAAATCTCTTAAATTCAGATACAAATTTGTTTTACCTGCAAGCGTAAATCATAGATATGCATGTTTTTATCACTAGTTTTTGCTTAATTCCTTTCTGATATCATTAAACACAACTGCTTAAGTAAATCCATTCCCTTGAGAATTTATATTATAATCAAAGATTCTCCTCTATTGCCAACTTTCACTTAAAAAGACATTAAAGATTGTTGATTACATTGTTGTCTTTGAAAGCTGCATTGGAGTGGATGAAGTCCAGTTGTACAAGTGTTATATTTTGAAATTAATTTGTATGGAATTTAAGGTAGGAGATAGCTATCTTTTCCTCCACACAGCTGTTCTATTTTTACTGAAGAATTTCAGCTTTTCTTTTCAAAGATATTTACAAGTGCTAATTGCCACTACTGGCAAACACAAACAACAAAGATATATTACCAGATGTTCAAGTGTGTGTTGATGATAGAACTGGAAGAATATTTCAAGTATACTATATTCTGAGCATTGATTATATCAGGTAATTACCATGATGTGAGTAATAGAATATTAGGTCAATAAAGTCAGATCTGAGATAACTGCAGTGATAAATCTACATAGGAAATTCTGATGGAGATATAAAAATTGCAATCTTTCTAACTTATTTTATAATGTTTACCTGCAGTTTTGTGAGAGAGAACCCAGTTCTAGCCAGATTTTTAAGCCAGTAGTTACTTTCATTCTTGTCAGTAGAGCTGGTCAAAGACAAAGCTGATATTATTACCAATGGCAAAGTCTTATCATGAGTATGATATGACCAAATGGACTAGCAGAATTTGATGCACCTTTAGTAAGAGTTAATTTAAACAGTCTTTGAATTCATTAATAAGAACTGTTTTCCCCACATTTGCTTGAGTGTTTCAACTGATATAACGTTTATTGTTTTCCTGTTATTTTCTTCCCCCCATCTTGTTACCCAACATCCTTTGTTAAGTACCTCATTGGGAAAGGGAACTGATGTAGAATCATTAGGCATTTTTGCATTAAGATGGTGGCTTGTTTTAGTAAACATAGATATGTAATGTCTTTCCAGAGTTTGATGTGTCTGGTGGAGCTGTTGTTTCCATGCATTGCTTCTGAAACCAAGTTTCAAAAAAAACCTTTGCTGGCACATTAAGTGAGAATTCTGTTCTGAGTGATGAAATGGGATTTGGGCTAATTTTTTTTTGTTATTTTGCAAGATTGTACTATTTTGCTTGTCTTGGAAGCAATCTTGTCTTGGAAGCAATTCCCTGGTCTATGGCAGATTTTCTGTTAAGAAGAAAACAGCTCTAACTGTGGTTTGTCCATTATTCTATGGATGGGATATTCATGTAGTACGAAAGAAAAGCAAGTTTGAGTCCTCATCCAGTCTGGGCTAGATCAGCAATAAACTTTGTTCTCTGTGTTTGTGTGAATGATACCTATGTTTAAGTGTCTGTGACATTAAGACAGATATCTAATGAAAATGCAGATGGACTCGGTTTCATGCAAAAAAGGGAATGGGAAAAGCTTGGAGGTCTCTTAACACTTCCAGAAGCCCTTCAGTCCTCCTGACTATGCAGGAAGCTTCAAGGGTGGTGAATCCAACCCTAACAAATCAGTCCATGGAGCCTACTTCTTCCCAATCTTTGCTGCAGTTGTTAAACTTCAGAATTAAAGGGACCAAGAGAGCAGAAATGCCTGTGAAACTCAAGAATGCTGAAATTCAGAGGACTAGTGTCTTATTTGGTCTTTTCCCTTTCTCTCCTTTCTCCACAGTCAGGCAGAAAACCCCCTGTGTGCTTGTGGAAGGCTGTTTATCCCCATCATTTATTAATCAACTGGTGTGGAGATCTTTCCTGCTTCTATGACCCTGCATATCTATTAGATACCAGAATGGTGGGTTAGACTCCTTTCTTCATAGTCCAGTGATTCCGTTCAAAAAGCTTGGGGCAGGAAATGATATGCAAGTAGTAAAAAATTCCACTAACTGCCCAATACAGAGAAAGGTCTGTATCATTTTTACATGACTGAAACTTAGGTTATCACAATTAAAAAATAAGTGCATTTAAATCCAAACTCTTACCTTTAGGAATAATCTTGCAACAAAATAAGAGGAAGCAGTAAAGATTTTGTGAAGCTGGTACGATTTAACTATACAGTTCTTGGAAAATACATTATATATGCACACTGCACACTATATATATAAGTGCTTTTTTTGTGCTTTTTTTTGCTTTTTTTTTTTTTTTTCTTTTTCCAACTCTGGAGTATTATGTACCAAGAATATAATGCTAACTAATGTCTTGGGTATTATAAAATTTGGAATCTGCTTGCCACTGCATAATTTTACATAGCAAGGGAAAATTGGGAGGGATTAGTTCCGTCTCTTTAACGTGTATCTGAAAGGTTGTTACTAAGGTCCCTTGTTAGCCAGCCTTTCCATATTCTTTACCTCAGGGAGATAGCTGCATGCAAAAGACACCTGGCTACCTTCCTTTCACAACCTTGAAGGCCTTTTGATGTGTTCACATAAAATGGTATGTGGTAATGCATCAGGAGCTGCTGTTCTTTAATTTTCGTTATTCATGAGAAAACAGTAAAAAACCCTCCGAACAACCAACCTTTCCATTCATTGATTTCCTGGTAGCAGGCTGGATTTGATGGGTTTCTGTTCTCAACCAGAAATCTCCTACTTACTATTCCAGCTACTTAAAAACTGTCTTTTTACTCCTTTTTTGAAGAACTCATCTACAGTTATATACTTGAAAGTATCTGTAGTATTTGTTTTCCTTTAGACTTTCACAGCATCGTAATGATAAGAAATTGGCAATCAATAACGGCTGAGTGAGGTGTAAAGTTAAGAGATTTTCCAAGTTGTATATTTTCAGGGATGTATGAACTACTTTTTTTAAGGAACTAAACAAGGAATCAGAGAGGATTATTTTTTTCACAAGAGTAGCCCACAGAGCAGTATCAGCCCCATGTGTAGGTAAAACAGTGCCCAGAGTGGCAGAACCCTATTTGCTCATTGGTTGATTTGTTTCTCTGTTAGGCAGAATAGTGAGTCACAGAGTGACCTTAAGACAGTTTTAAATGAAACAGTACATATCTTGCTGAAAGAGAATGACTATATCTCCTTGTAGCATTAATTTACTGTTTGGCTGCAGAAGTACGCTTACAAGTCTGTAGTTTTGTTTTGTTTTTGGAAACGCATAATTCTTCTGCTGGTTGTCCAATAAAATTGCAGTGACAAAACAACGCACAATTAGGAAAATGGCTTCAACTTTATATGCATGTATTATTCGGAGGGTCTAGCTTTACCAAGTAGCTTTGTGTAAAATATATTTTTCTCAATATCCACGACAAAAAAAGTAAGATAGGGAATTCTTTTCTTCATTAAATTTTACAATATACTCATCACCATACTACTGACTATCTCTCAGCTAGATAATCAGTGCATTGAAAAATTAATTCAGGCAGAGCACTGATACAATAATGCCTTGCTTCTTACATATGCGTTTAGTCTGACTACTGAGTTTGCAGAAGCAAATGAGTTACTGTCGTCTTGTGGACAGCAGGAGTTTGTAGAACATGAATGTTACTACGCATATGCAATCTGTATGGCATTTCTTTCTTCCTTAAAATTGTTGAAATGACATTGTACAACTTAAGCTGTTATGCAGAAAATCAAATGTTTGTAATAATAGACTGAGAAGGTGAGAAACATGGCTTGGGCCGGAAGGGGACTTACAGGGCTGTCTTGGTTGATCACTGGTTCTGCTAAGTCTTATGAAGAAAATTGAAGCATTGGCCTGGTTTCCATGTTTGTTGCTGTTGTTGTTGTTGTTGTTTGTTTTGTTTGTTTGTTTTACTGAACTCAGTAGAACCCATCCATCCTACTTTGGGATTCAGCTTTCAAATAAGGACTTATTTTTTTTAATGGTGGCAACAAAAAAAAAACAAACAAAGGTTTCTCAAGAATCTTAAACTGGCATTTATTTCTTTCTGCTGAAAGTAATATTTTACATTTCAGTTAGATGTATTAACACACAATCTGTTTCATGAATACTGTTTTCTCCAGCATTTCTGATTCTGTACTTGTTTACCTATATGTGACTACAAAAAAGGATGATAAGCAAAATTTCATCTTTAAGGACTGCTACCGGCAAATAAGCTTACCGCAGGGCTGTATAGAGAATGATGGAGAAGGGGTTATACATTCATTTAGAAAATATACTCTGATAATTGTTTTTTTTTTACAGTTTCCCCTTTACTTGAACAAATGAAGAAGATGAGTAAAAGGAGTGCAGTACCAAAAGGAGTTCAAAATTACCCCTCCAGAAAAATAGTTCATCACGCTGAAAAAAGTGTTGTAATTCCTAAAGCAATTGGGTGGAAATAATTGTAAAATAGAAGAAGTATTTGTTAGCAAGCTTAGGCTTGTTGAAAATGTGCTTTTTAAGGATGGTGAAGTTACATTTTCTCTACTCTTCATTGCTTCCTCCGTATGTACTACATGTAATAGTAATGCTCTTGTAGACTCCCAAGGAAACTGTATTCCACAGAGTAGCTTTGTTTTGTCTATATGCTGCAGGAGTTCTTTTATATTGTCTTCTGTTGTGCCCTTAAGCATTGTCACTTTGTTCTTATAATGTTAATTACCTCTACAAGATCTCTTTAGCCTTTCTTAAGAACCTGAGTAATTTTGAATACATTAAAATGACTTCCATCTTGTGTTCATACATTAAAAATGAACATACTTGACCCAGAAATTTATCTACAAAGAAGTTGGGAACAATGAAGTTTGACAGGCTTTATTTTCAAGGCTACATTGGATACGTTTTGCTTAGAGAGAAATATTTTGTACATCTGCAATAGTGCCACAGATATCACTGAAATTTTCTCTTGATGCATATGTAGCAGTTTAGACTGAAGCTTTTTTTTTTTCCTGAAATGTTGTGCTTTTCGTCACACTGGAATTCAGATTAGCCATATGACTGTCTATCACAGGAGCTCACTAAAGTTTCTGTGAGCCTCTGAATTGTGTCTCTGTGTAGCTTATATATCTTAAGTATAAAGGATGATCAATGTGTCTACATGTTAAGTCAGTACTTCTTGGTGAGATGACAAATAAGGCTCTCCCTACCTCCAAGTGTTTCAAGGCACCTTTGACCTTTCTTCACATATGCTCTGCTTCTGCACTTGGCAGAAACTACCACACTGCTACCTTGTGAGCAGCTAGAACTCCTCCAGAAGCATTTTTTCTTTGATTCAGTGACTAAGAAGAGCCTCTTGCTCCTCTCTTTCTGTAAGGTGTCCATTGGGGCTCTCTTCATTGGGTTCATGGCTGTTGGCTCCTCCTTGCCTTCCCCTGCCTCTACCCTATGCCCTTCTAAAGTGAGAAGTTGACTAGAATACTTTTCTTGTGACACACTGGACTTACATATTTAAATAACATGCTTTCATTGGTTACCTGATGAGGTATATTAAGTGCCTTAGAAATTTTCTAATGTAATATGGCAATGAGAAAGCTATAATGGCTTCATTTCCAAGCTTTGGTATAACTGGTGCCTGTTAGAATATGTCATGGCATCGAAATTCTCTGTTTGTAGGGAATTAAAGAAGGCAATAATAAGAAACATAGTATCATAGAATCACTGAATCATCAAGGTTGGAAAAATCCTCCAAGATCATCTAGTCTAACCATCTACCTGTCACCAATATTTTCTCACCAAACCATGTCCCTTTGTACAACACCTAAATGTTTTTTGAACATCTCCAGGGATGATCACTTAGTTACCTTCCTGGGCAGCCTGTTCCAGTGCCTGATCCCTCTTTTGGAGAAACAATTTTTCCTAAGATCCAGTCTGAGCCTCACCTGGTGCAACTTGAGGCCATTGCCTCATGTCCTATTACTAGTTACACATGAGAAGAGGCTGAACCCCCACTTTTCTCCCCTGAGCCTCCTCTTCTCCAGACTAAACAATCCCAGTTCCCTCTGCTGTTCTTCATAAGGCTTGTGCTCCAAATTCCTACCAGCTTTATTGTTCCTCTCTGGGTACGCTCCAGGGCCTCAATATCTTTCTTTTAGTGAGTGGCCCAAAACTGAACTTAGTACTCGAGATGTGGCTTCACCAGTGCTGAGTACTGGGGGTTTCTGCTCCTGCTGGCTGCACTGTTTCTTAAACAAGCTAGGATGCCATTGGCCTTGTTGGCTACCAGGGCACACTGCTGTCACAAATTAGCCAAGTGCCAACCAACACCCCTAGGTCCATTTCCTCAACACAGTCTTGTAGGCACTCTGCCCCAAAGCTGTAGCTTTGCCTGAGGTTTTTGACGCCAAAGGGCAGGACCTGGCACTTGTTCTTGTTGAACTTTTTCCCACTGGCCTCAGTCCATCTATCCAGTTTGTCCAGACCCCTCTGAAGGGCATTCTTACCCTCAGGCTGATTGACACATCCTCTCAACTTGATGTTATCTGCAGTTATGAAATTAGATTGTTCTTGAAGCTGCATTTCATAAATCGCACTGGAGACAGGGGAAGTGGTATATATGGAGCATGCAGGTATTTGATTCAGTTTTGCCTTGCACTGAACCTTGTCCCCTACCTGCCTCCAGTAAGTGATTGAAGTGAGAAACATACATGTAAATTCTGATTGCCAAATGACTTCTGAAATCTGGGCCAACTCTTGGCCAATTTTGCTCCATTTAATGTATCCCGTTTTAAGCATTCAACTGCTTAAAAATGGTTTTCATGGAAGACTGCATGCAGAATAACTGAAAATCATCCAATTTGTTTTCATTTTCATGTCTCAGCAGCACCATTCCCTTGATTCTGTCATATCCTCAAGGGTACTGCTTTCTGGATGATAATTTTGTGACTTTTACAGGCAAACAAATATGCTATTGCTTCCAATCTCTCATCTAAAACCACTGACTGAAAGGTCTGAGAGAAACAAATAGCAAGTGCGTTGATATTGCATTTAGCTTTGCTATAAAGTACTTCATCTGCCCTTCTCCTTCCCCCGCCCCCAATTTCAGCACCTTCTTCTACATAAACATTAGGACCACAACTTCCAGTATGTAGTTATGGGTCACTGTACCAATATTATCACAGCTGGAGATATAATTTCATTGGAGATATAATTTCATGTTATTTCCTTTGGAATATAATGTGCTTTTGCTTTTGTTTAATGCCTTCACATCATGTTCCGTTAATTCCCCTAGAAAGGAAGGTTTTTTAGTTTTCTTTCCTTTGCTGATTTGCAGGATAGGCCAGCAGCATGTCAAAAGCCTTCTAGATCTCTTGCTATATTAATTCTATTCTCAACGGGTGCACTTTTATAGATGCCAATAGATCCCATCTGTGTCCTGGCTGAAATATTACAAATGATGCAAATGAAGACTACGTGTTAGCAGAAATACCTGAGAAGTTTGGGAAGGTTTCCTCTTATTTTTCACTGAGTTCCCATTCCACCCCACTAGAAGGGACAGCTGGGCAGTCCATAGAGATGCTTGGCTCTACTATTTACCCCAACTGTGATTTGGCATGGAGTTTCAGTTTGGGATATTTGTTGCTAGTATTTGTCCACTTTTATGTTTATGATCACAGGAAAGCTTACTAGAGGCTTGGTAGCCTAATAACTAAAATGAACGTTTTCTTCCATTTATTTTTTGTTGTCTTGGACTAATGAAAGAAATGAAACTGTATTAGAAATATGTTGAAATGAGCTCAAGAGGTAAGAGTGAGGCAGAAATAAGTGATTTTGATCTAAGTCAAGAGAACAAAACTTTCATGTGCGTAGTTGCCAAAATCTAAAATTGTAAAAAGATGTTTAACATAAAGTAAAACATAAAATAAAATAGTAGTAATATCAGGTATCTACAAAGCAGTTTTTAGCAACAGCTGGTGAAAGTCCTAACCTGAGATTAAGGATTAGTATCTCTGTTTTGCAGAAGGAGGAACTGAGGCAGAGAGCATTTGACTTGTTTCTTCAATATGACAGAATAAATCGATAAAAGTTGAATGCCACAGAATGAAAAATAAATCTTTTTAATTTTTTGATGCTTCAAAGTCATTTTGTATTAATATCTCAGCAAGAGAAAGAAGAAAATAACTGGAATGTGCATTTTGAGATGGTACAAGAAAATGCTTTTTACTTTATTATGAAGACATTGAAGTTTTCTGATGTGAGTGTTAATTTGGGAGATTGTATGTTACACCACATCTATTTCCTCCATGTTACTTCTTCAGCAAAAGCCAGGAGGTGCATGAGAGTCCTGCTGTGAGTTTTTTCCACTGAAGAGAAAGTTACACTCGAGTATTTTCCTTTAGTATTAGTCTGATAGATTGTTTTCTGCTCCAAATGTATGAAAAGTGCCTTTCTTTCTTTCTTTCTTTATTTATTTATTTTTAAGAATTTAACAGTGCTAAGCATATAATGTTATTAGTATTAAGCATCATTATCAGGATGAATCCATGGAACTTAAGTTTGTGAAAGAAATGAGTTAAATTGTGATACAAAATACTGTGGTTTGTGGTCCTGTGGACTCAGTGTATAAATAAGTGACTGCAGAGGAAGCTCTTGGAATAGAATTTTGTTGGAGAGCCTTGACATTTTGTTTCTTCTTTCTTTCTTCTTTGCTTCTGTTCTCATTGGAAGACCTGGCAAGTCTTTACTTTTTCAATTTTAATGATTATTCAGTGCTCCAGTTGCTAGGAGTTCAGTTCCAAAATCTAAAGATGGGAAGTGTAGTGGTGGATTTATGCTGCTCCATCAAAATTAGATGGAGAGTGGGTGAAATGATAGAATAACCCACTTAAACATTTCCTTAGGAAAGGAAAACCTGCTAAAGTGGGGAAGTCTGGGTGTTCCATGTCTGCTTACTTGTCAGCCTTCATTCCTTCAGAAGGGGATTAGGTGAGAGGATGGACAGGTCTGCATCTGATAAGGTAACAGCAGAGTGTAACTTGGAAGAAAGGAAGATGGAAGATTTATTGATGCTGTAAGGAAAAAAGAAAAACAAGATCTAGATAAGGATCAAACTTAATATACTTTTCCAAACCTCTGAATCTGCTGAGAGTTCATTGACAGTTCATCTGTCAGTACCTGACTAAATCTCTTTCTAGGAGCTGTCACTGGTATAGAAAATAGTTATGTTAACAAACATGGTGATGCTTAAACCCATGGGTATTCGTAAAAAAAGAATATTCACTCAGGGAAGGAGCTGTGGGAAACTATTTGGCTCTCACATCCCTCAGTAGCTTTGAGACTCCCAGAAGGAACCTGCTACATTATTAGTGCCCTGCTCACAGTACATGATATTAGAAGGATTTTTTAAAATAGCAGTGTTACTTTAAAATAATGCTGTAAAATAGCATTCTCCCTAAATTAAAGGGAGTGTGTGGAATCAGCAGTTACAGAAAGGGAGATCTTTATGTAATCAAAATTCACAAAGGAGATAATGGAAATTTGTTTCTTCATTCTACATGACAGTGTTTTGCTTAATGTCATTTATAAAACTATATATTATTAATATATAAACTAAATGCAAATGGATTTGTGAATGGAGCTGGCATACTTTGAATACAGTTATTATTCCAAAAAACATCTGTTGTCATTAATTTGTCACGCATGTTAGTAGACTCATCAGAAAGAGGGTAGATGCAGATAATGGGGGAGATGTACTAAGCACTTTTTCTCTTGCAAGCCGTTCCTACAACCAAGGTTGAGCAGATTGGATACTCCCACTTCTCTGCTGTCAGAGATGGCTGGGATCAAATAGCTGACCATCTGTAGCAAAAGACTTTATCTCACAAGTGACGTGAAAGAGAGAAATAGGGAATCGGCTTGATTCAGACCAGGATGCATGGTACCTTTCTGGACAAGGGGTTTCTCTTGTCTGTGTGGTATTTCACACTTTTCCATGGTGAATGACAGTGAAACAGCCTTGTAGAAAGAACTGTTAAGTAGGCATATATACATTTTAAATGTTATTATTTAGTCTACAAAGAGATTCTGGGATTCTTGTTCGAAGGATTATTTCCATAAATGTTGATCTCAAGGTCTGGAAGAGATCAAAAATAATGGAAAAAAAAATAACTTACTGCAGTGTCATTAGATTGTAATTGTGTATATGTGTGTGTGTGACTCTAGCTTAGGATATCATCAGCTAACAGTAGCTAGGCTTTTTAAATAACATTTATTCTTAGAGACTCCTATTTTTTTGTGTCCTTTTTCAACTCTGAAAATAAAAGCTGATGCTGACAAAGTCAGCGGATAACAAGGATTTGAGATCATAAACCATGGCATTCAAAGCTGAAATAAAACTTTAAACCGGAAACTACAACATAAAATAGTTAATTATTTTTTAAAGTACTTCAGACTCCCATAAACCTGCTCAGAAGTTATCCAAACAGTATAGAAGTTTTTCTTCCTTTACTAACAAAAATGAACGTTTATATTTATTTGCTTTGGTATTTTTGCAGAGCAGTTTGGGGCCGTCTTATTTAATAAGATTGGAGTCAATTATCTGCTTTATTGAGTATGTGTTTTCATGTGTGTGATCTATGTACAGCTTGCTGAATAATTTTTATGTAGTGAGGAAACTCACCTGTGTTTGTACTGTATCTGTTTACTACAGATTTACTCTTCTGAAACCAAAATGTTGAACTACCGTGACCTGAATTTGATTGGAGTGTTTGTTTTCATTGTAATTTGTAATTAGGTTTTTTTTTTTTTTTTTAAATCTTTAATGCAAATTGAAACTGGCCTTTATTCTGATACAGAAGATTCAGCATCAAACCAACAATGCTATTGCATGGAACAGATGGTGAAGATCACAGAGATTTCTGAGAAAAGACGATGAAATTTCACTGCTGAATTACCCTTGGTGAAGGGCTTTACCTCCAGGAGCTGATAGGGAATACAACTTCATGGTGTGTTTCTTCTTTGAGTTTAGGCATAGTTTACCAGAGACTAGGAACCTCTGTTTGATTTGTTGTTGAGTTAATAGGATTTGAATGAGCATTCATTCACTTAGTGACCTGTATGAATTATTACTGTACGTAAAATATGTGAAGAAATAATCTGATGTAAAATTCTTGAGCTATTGTTGCCAGTGACAAAGCTTGCTTTTACCTATGGGGGATCGTCTAGCAGCACCTCTTCCTTGCTACAGTGTGACTGTTGTTTTGAGTCTTGAAAGGTATACCTAAAGGAGATAAACAGTAGCTAGTTTTGATTGAAGACAGGTGGGAAAACAGAATGGTGCCGGAGCTTTAATGATAGCAGTGTTTAAGACTGTCTTGCTGCGAAGTGCCTGGAGTTCTGCTCTTACTGAAAATGTAGTTCATACCAAAGCATGATTTTTTTTAACTCTTAAGAACACATTCTAATGAATCTGGGTACAGGTTTTCATGCCATCCCCCAAGAGACCTGAAAAAGTTAAATGAGGATAAATGCTTAGATGTAAACATCCCAGGAAGAGAGAATTGCATAGTGTATGGTGATTGCTAATAGAAGCATATTCTGGAGCCCTAGAGCCTCCAGGAGTAAAAAGAAAATAAATAATAATAATAATAATAATAAAAGCTGTTTTTAAAGAAGAGAGTCTACATGTCTAAATATTACAAGTCCTTCATGGCTCCACGTTCTTTGAAGAGAACTTTCTGGAGGAAAAAGGTAAAAAACATAAAACAGAAGGTAAAAATGCACTTTGTCAGGTTTGCGAATGGCAGACCCCTGTATGCTGGAGAAGAATGAATTCAGAGTCTATTGTGCACCTGATCAAAATGAGTTTTTCCTGAGGTTCCCCCATGTCTGGCAAGTTTATCAATAACTGATGCGATGCTGCCAGAAATGGAAAAGAAACTTGGAAACATCTTTGCAAAGTTAAGGCTGCCTGCATATATCCGACTGGAGTACTGTTTGCAGCTGAGTATCTCTGCAAATAATTATCCTGAGGGAAGGCCAGATTAATTTAAAAACCTGTTGGACTCCTCTTACAGATTGCCACTTGTGGTTTGTGATGCACACTATTGAACTGAAGTAGCATACCATTTCCCATAAGCCAGAAGCAATATTTGCTTATGCAAATGTAAAAATAGAACTGCAGTGTGGAACTTCCCAGGGGTGATTTGAGCCTTGGTGGCTCAGTTTTGATGCTGTTCCAGCTGAATATTTCAATCAGAACCCTGCCATGGTCCTGCCAGATCCCTGGCCCTCAGCAAGGCTGCCTTTCTCCACTGCAGAGGTGGAGACTCCAGGTTTCTAGGTCAGTGATGCTTGATGGTTTATCTGTCACTTTGATTTTGATAGGTTATAATAAATTGCCATACAGTTTTAGGCTGATTTAATTGGAGTTTTCTGCTTTATGCATCATTTTTTGAAACAGTGAAGGTTGCTTTTTTTTTTTTAACACCTTATTATAATTAATGTTGGCATTTAGAATTCTGTTGGGACCTTTCTACATTTGCTTAAGTGCAGCACCTTTATTTTTCTAGTGTAGTGAATGTGGCCAGGACATTCCAAACTCAGTTTGAATTTATTCAACTTGTTAATGAAGGCAACATTTGAAACTCCAAAATTAGGTGTGCCATGTCTGCGTCAGTATTTTCCCGTTCAGAAGAGATAGTGTTCAGATCACATCTGAATTTTCTTCTGCATGTAAATCTCTTTCTGTGTAGCAGAATATGAGCCTGAAATGAGATTAAATAACAGAAGTTAGGAAGTGTGGGTCTATATCTCTGTGCCTAAAATCAAGTTCTTATGTCTGGATTTAATGCCTGATTTGTTAGTTTTATTTTCCACTATGCTGAGCACTCAGTAGTTCATTAGGGTCTTATTTTTCTATTCTGCTGAAATTGAACAAATATTTTCATGTAGTTGCTTTGGTATTTCTGCAGCAAAGTAATGAAGAATGGTTGGCAGAAACACCACTGTTGAAAATCAGGCCAGTGACCTCTTTTTAAACAGTTTTAGAACCTTAGCTTTAGTCACGTAGTCTGGAAAATCTCCTATAAAGTTGCAGTTGGTATGTGTAAAGAGGATCAGATTGCACACAGGTGTCTATGCAATCACATCCAGTTGAACAAGAGTTTATTTAACTATTTCTTTCAGTGCTACAGTTTCATTAAATGGTGTGTGTAGTTGTTATTATTTCCACCTTTTACTTGACTTTAGATGATGGAAATAAAATGATGCAGGATTGTCGAATGCTTAAAGTATTTACTTCAGCCTTTGTTCATCTGCGAAGGCAACAGGGCTGCCAGCCTTACAAGTGCCCAGTCCAGGTACAGGTTCATTTGGAAGCAGGACACATTGGGACTGCAAGCAAAGATGCTATTTAATACACTGTATACTCATGCAATGTCTGTAAGTAATATGTCAAGTTTTATGGGATATAGAATTAATGTGAAACTTCAGAAGT
Source organism: Lagopus muta (assembly GCF_023343835.1). Lineage (NCBI taxonomy): Eukaryota > Metazoa > Chordata > Aves > Galliformes > Phasianidae > Lagopus > Lagopus muta. Next base: position 42,981,619 of record NC_064436.1, on the reverse strand, counting down.
CTATGGGAGTTTTTCTATTAACTTCGTTGCACGTGATTCTGGGTACTGAAGGATATTGATTCTAAAGTGAAGGAGAAAGAGCAAGCATGTCTTATAGTCAGTCCAAAGTGTTATTCCACTCCCTTTCATCATGAATAGCTTGCAGTGAATAGCTTTCTAGAGGGATGGATTGTCTACATTGTAAAAGGATGGCAGCAGTTCTTTGCAAGTTGCTCCCAGGTAATATGCTTCTATAGCTTCCAGGCTGTTGTTTGAAGATGAAATTGAAGCTTTGCAGGAACTAAGGAGGAGTTTAGTGTTATGTTCAGTGCAGTCAGAAGTTTCAGGTGCACTCTTCGACTCTTGTAACTGCTTCTCAGTTTGTCACTGATTTTGATGAAACTAATGATAGACCAGAATTCTAATAACTGTATAAGGTGTTTTCATTAGTATGCTCTTTTCTTTCTTCCTTATGAGTGAAAGTAATTAAGTCAGTCTTTCTTTCTTTTTTTTTTTTTAATTATTGTAGCTTTGGAGCCAACTAAAGTTAGCTCCATGGTTGTATGCTGTAGAATTAAAATGGCTTGTTAGGAAAAAATGAAAAAACTAGCACACCAATCTCTTGAAAGTCTAATGAACTAAATTGTAACCAAGCCCAAATACATGTACTTTTATGGGATAATTTCAACAATAGGTACCATCTGCTTAATGTGTTCATAAAGCCAAATATTAATTTCCTGCTAAATCAGTTGTAAACCAGAAAGGATTATTATTATTGCAATCATTTTTGCATAAGATAAATGTATCAGTGATTCAGGAGGTTGAAATTTAGAATAAAAGCTGATATTTACTTTTCTCTGCAATTTGGCTAAAATTAAGTTGTGTGAACATGAATCTAAGTTGTATTTTATCTTTCATTAGAATAGAAAAGACCTGGAAGCAATCTGTAGACCACCAGGATGTCTGAAAGTTATTTTCCAGTTATAAAAATAAACTAGTCTTGAATTTATTCACCATCTGTCAGTGTTCTGTTTTGACCAAGAATCTGAATTTTCAGGCAGGTTACTTGCAGAGTTAAAGAGCAGCTGTAGGAAGCCAGCATACCAAGATTGCTCTAATTATATTGAGAGACAGAGTGGCTTTTGGAAATTTGCAGTAGTTCACTTGCAGTATCCAGGGAGATATTTAATATTTTCAGGATTCTCAAGAATGCACACATTTCCTACTGTGTCTGAACCTCATCCAAAGGGGATGTAAATTAGCAGAATGACTTTCATTTGCTTAATTGTCCTCTACAGGGGTGAAATCAGTAGCAGTGAAACAAGAGGCAGTGTTAATCTTATTAAGGTAACTTGCAGTGGCAGAACAAATGTTACTTTGCCTTGGTAACCTTTGAGGCCCTATTGACTGTTGCTGTCTTAGCAGCAGTGTGGTATTCCATTTGATAAAGTAAATCAGAAGGTGGTTTTCAGTACATGATGATGATTGTTTGCAGGTGGGTATGCCTTGCTGCAGGTATGCACAGAGGGGTCTGATTTGCAAGCAAGTTCTCTCTCACTACCTTCAGGACACATCCGTAACAAGATTAAGTTCACCTTCACTGCAGAGAGGCATGTAATCACCTCAACCTGTTTGTATTCTGAGCTTCAGCTTTTTTTTTAATAATTGTTGTAAAAATGCATCAATATTAAAGCACTCAATAAGCATAGTGGTAACTGCATATGAAAAAGCCCAGATCTTATTCAGACTGATTGGGGTTGTTATCAGTGCAGAGGCTGGTTCAGAAGGGGCTTCTTAATAAGCAAAGAGAAAGCTGGGGACATGACAGAAGAAGTGTCTCTAACTGAGTTCCATAATGGATTTGACTTAAGCATAAGAACAAATTAATAAACCAACAGACTTTGAGGTCAAAACTATCTGACCTATAGTTCTAAGAACAGTGGCTTAGATCTTCTTGGAAACTGTTTAGAGGTGCAAATCCCTATCCCACAAACTTGAGGAACAAACTGAAAACAATTGCTTTCCAGAATAAATGCAAGAATAGTTAGGGAATTATTTGAACAGTATTTCCAACTTGAAGATAAGTGCCTTTTTTTTGGTATGTCTTTCATCTTAGTTCTTTTATTTGAACAAAAGCAGATTAAAACTACTGTGATGTATGCAGGAAATTACTGACAGACTTTATGACTCACAACACCAAAATATGGAAGGAAAAAATGAGACAAGAAGCATGAAGCCATGATGTCTGACTTATGAAAGGCTCAGGTTGTGCACCAGATTTATGAAGCAATGCAAATAACTTCCTTACAACAAAATTGGAAGGATATGCCCTAGTTTTCCTAATCTGTTTAACTATGTTGTTTTCCAAAGATGTACCACAAATCTATCAGTTCTACAGTTTCAAGTGCTATGCAGTTCAAAATATGTATGAGGAAAGGCTAGGTGGCTGGCAAATAATATATTTTCATTTGCTGATGTTATGTGAACTTCTGCTATACAGGTTGTACTGCTTGTAGCAGAAGACTCCTTTGAGTATGCAGCAGTGAAGATTGAAGAACTGAATGCCTGAAATTTTATAAAAATCTAAGGAGACAAGTCATTATTTGTACGTTATAAATGCATCTCTGTTCTTTAGTCCCCTTGGCATTACTACTTGGTATGGAAAATCTAACCCTATTAATGCTGACTGAGTGAGGTTAAATCTTGGAAGCTTTTGAAAGCTTTTAAAAGTATCTGGGGAGTACCTTGCACTTTTTGTTGTGTAGTGTGTCATCTTTTTCAAGTTTCAGAGTTAAAAAAAAAAAACAAAAAAAAACAGAAAACAAAAACACAATAAAAACACCCAGGGATTTGCTTGCCCTTGTGTGACCTCCATATTAAAGTATCTGTATAACTCAGCTACTTTTTGTGGGAGATAAAAACATCCAAATGGTATCCATTTTTGATAGACTTCAAAAAACATGGTTGATATCACAATTCCTCACAATTCCTCTTAAATGTACCTATTCACAATTTTTCAGGCTTGTCTGGAAAATCGAAAATGTATCCTCAGCCTTCATACTACATGTAGTATTTCACTGTGCTTATGGAGCTATTTCTGGTTTATTGCTGAGCATTCATAATTTTTTATTGGGTATGTCTCTGAGTCGAGACCATCTTTATTTTTAAATATTGTACCACAGATATCCACATTCAGATGCAGATATTTTGTTCTACTGCAACAGATCTTTGCTGATTCCTCTTAGAATTTCCATCAGGAAAGAAATAATTTACTGTTTTAAAACCATTCTTCCTGAAGTGTTTTACCCACAATTCAAGTTCATCCTTTCAGCTGTCCTCACGCCTCACTCCTAATTCCATCTCCTGTATTTTTTCATGTTATATTTTTACGGAACATAACAATTTAAATCAGTTCGAACTTTGTGGTAAGTATGATTATTGGGTTTCTGCATCTTCTCAGTTCCCATTCTAAATCCCTTCTTTCTGGAGTGATGATTCTAAGCTGCTATGTGAAAGTGAATAAGGTCCAGTTTGTTCAGTAGTGGGACCATTTCCTGGTCACTCTCCTGAACAATATGTATCTAGAAAGGCTGAGCAGGGCAGGCAAGCATTGCCAAGATACTATCTACAGAATTCTCTCTTGATGTTTTATAAAAATATACATTTTTTTGTCTCTTAAAAACTGCAAAAAATCTTAATGCAAGACTTAATGCATAGCTGGGTTGTGGTTATCCCAGCAGTTTGAATAACTCTTAGGTTTATCATCTGATTGTATGAGCATTACCTATTATTAATTCATAAATTTTCTTGGATATACTTTTACGGACAACACTAAGTGTCTTGTTTTATTTATTTATTTATTTATTTATTTATTGCTAAAAGGAAATAAATAGAACACTGTGATCTCACAAGAGCAAAGAATTCACTGAGCCAGCTTGCTGGGAAGCAGTTGAGTGGTAGCCAAAATTAATTTGTTCTTTAGATCTTACTTCTCTGAAATTCCCTATCACACAAGGTTACTTTGGTGATAATTGTTGTCTTTTAAGACAAGTACGGCAACTGCAGGTGGGATTTTCTGAGGTGATAAAAGAAAGTAAAATAAATGCTCAAATCCTACTATTCTGGAATACATCTTATAGTAACCAAGTGATTTTTTTCAGGAAAATAACTTTAAGAAAACTGTCTAGATCTATTGAAAACTTAATATTTCTCATTTTTGTCCATTAAAAGAATAGGGAAAATCAAATTAATTCAGTACAGTTTTGTCAAAATGAGACGTATCTACTTTAGTATCAGAATTCATATTCATTTGAAATTATTTAAATTTATTTTTTAAAGCAGAATAGAACCTGAGAATAAAATCTTATATCTCTGTATTTTTAACTAAATTTTTTGAAGTGTCTTGTTTTATTTTGTGGAATCAGGCAGAAATTTCCCCAAAAGGTTTATTAATGTGCCCATCTTTTAGGCTTATTGCAAGTGGTCTGGACCAATAGGTTAAGACACAATAATCTGCCATTAAATAGTTTAGTCCAGATTTTGAACTTTGATCCCTCTCAAATATGTGATTGATTTCCTGGAATGCAGAAGACTTGTAGCTAAAAGCTGAATTGTGTGCTGTTTTTTTTTTTTTTTTTTTTTTTTTTTTTTTTTCCTTCAATTTCAATTGAATCGAATTCAATTTCAAACAATTTCATATGTTTGTATTCTGTTTCTGAAGTCTTACTTGTTAGGTTTATTAATCATGTAGTCAAATAAGACAAGAAATCATGGTATAAAGATAGATTTGCACATCTCACATTTCAAAGACACAAATCTGTTACATTCAATTCTTTGCACTTGATATTTGCACATTTTAACGTTTTTATCCTGTGAAGATTTTTGTGAAACAGAAATATACCACTGTTATGCAAACATTTTTGAAGTCTGAATTCATTTCCAATTCATATAGTTTATTCATGACATTAGAGATGCATGCATTCTCTAATTAGTGCTGCAATAATTTTTATTAGCAGTAGATCTTTGATATTTTTGCGATTATTTATTTTCTACTATCATTATTTACTTATTTGCTTATTCTTCTTTGCTTATCCATTAGAATTCTTTTTGAATTAATAATATTCCCAAATCCATGCCATCCTGAGACTTGCCTTCTAAAGAGCTGATCCCAAGGAAAGCTGATGTACATATAGTATAAATATTAGAGTGCTTGCTCCTTCTGTTTTCCAGTTTAGATACCCAGCTCCTAACCCAGTGGCAAGGAAGAACGATTGTCAGATAATCTTGTCTAGAAAATCAGTCCTCGGTCAGATAAAAACAAGAAAAATTTCCTTAATGTTCCAAATGGATAAATTTTTAGATCAAGTTGTCCAACCCTAATTTCTTTCAACCTTTATATGACAAACTTTATTGCAGATTCCTTTCTCTACAATCCTATTCAAGTGAGTGTTTCTAATGGCTGCCTTTCTTCTTGCTTGGGTTAGACAGACCCCCAACCACCCTCCAGGTGATGCACAATTGGATTACATGTTCATTTACAATTGGATTTGACCCCTGTAGCTGTTACGATTTGATACTGATAATACTAAATCTCACAAAGTAGTCATTCTTAAAGGAAAATTTCATAAAGTGGAAGTTGAAAAAAAGGCCAGATCTTGGTATACAATCCCAGATTTATTCAGAACTGAGCCGGATAGGGTGCTGTGTATAGTTTGCGCCAAGTATAGTTTACTGTACTGTTACAAACAATGCTTCTCTCAGCAAATGGTATAGTAGATTCCATACAACCAGGTATTTTGGAAGACTCAGTCCTAAGGCAAGCCTATAATAATATTTATTTATTTTGTGGAGCAGTCTGATTTCATGGTCCACACAGAAATGAGGGTAGAATTTTTTCCATAAAGTACATTATTACTTTCTTGATGCTGAGGTTTTAGCTGATTGTGTTGAGAACCTTTGGATGGGAAAGCGTGTGAAAAGCTATTTTGCTGCTCGGAAGATGGATTTGTTCCTTCAGTCAGAACAGATTGGTCAGCTAAGCCATTAAAATGATTATACTTCCTTGACTGGCTGGGAAAAGTCTAATATTGCTTCATGGCTTTAGAAAGGAAGGTGGTCTAAATCAAGAGTATTGTAAAGTTTTTACTAAGCTTGTTTTAATGATAATTTTTTTTTTTGGTCTATATTTTATTGGATCCTGTACAAATACAAATAAACAGATTGGCAGTCACTTTTTTGAGGAAGAAATAGTTAATTTTCTTGTTTGTTTATTCTCATCATTGTGTTTTCTTTGATATTCTTGCTCAGGTATTTGGCTTATGATCAAGAAATGTGTGTAGAAAAAATTGTTTAAACTAGGCCTTTCATAAAAATATCTTAAGCAGCAAATATGTTTCCAGCTTACAGCTTACATTAAACATTATAGTTACAATTCCAATGAGAGATTCAGTGACACCATATGTTGGTTGCAGTCTTCATGTATCCTTTGCTCTGAGAGATTTGTCTTTTTCTTAACACTTTGCTGCTCCTTGTGAAACTTCTGTGAGGAACTGATCGTGGCTTCTGGAGGTGCTACTTACATTATTTTGAATTAAGTATTGTCAAAGCAGGACAGAGAGACACACATTTACAAGTTGTGAAACACGTGTGCAATTTAAAAAAAAAAGAAACCAACCAACTGATTTGGACAGGAAATCAGTGAGAAATTATTGAGACAATTCAGGTAATTTAATTAAAAATAGGATTTTTATGAGCAGTGTTAATGAGTGCTACCTCAGCTAACCTGACAATAAAGGTTTTTCAAGCTAAAATGACATCTGGCAAAAAATCACTTGTAGGAATTATGCAGAGGCAATAAAAGGCACTCAATTAGCATTGCAAATAGTATTCCAACATTTATGAGATGTCTGCAAATTTGCATACAGATACGTAATTACTTAATTTGCAGCTGTTGTGTTTGTTCCTTAAGACCTTGCCACTTTATTAGCAGAATATGTAAATCAGGAATTAATTCCTTTTATCACCTACTTTTTTTAGTAGTCCGTAAATATGTGGCAAATTATGGAAACTTGCTGCAGCTCTTTTATCTGGACTTTCTAATCTTGTCTTAGAATGGCATGGAAAGTAAAATATCCTTGGGCTTACTTTGCTCTAGCAGTCTTTTAAGAGGTTTGTAAACATTTATTATCATTTTCTTACTCTCCATTCATCTGTGAAATCTTAGTTTGTGAGGTTGTACTGCAACTCTCTTTTGATTTACTTTCTTTCAGTTTTTAAGAGATTTAAATTAATATTTTTTTCTCATTAGTACCTTTCTGATAACATTAGTTATATTGTGTTATAAATAGAGAAGTCTGGAATGGAAGGATATCTGACCAAACAACAGTGCTATTTAGGTAGCACATTAAGTTCAGCATGAGTCTGGGCATCTCTGGTGCCTAAATAACAAAATTGGATGTCTAAAAACAAACTTAGCTAGAAGAAATATTGCTGAATGTGTAAGAATTGCTCTGAAATTAATGCTTCTTATCTTATTATGTTGGTCTGTGGCATCAGAGACGGATGGTAGTATGACAGTAGAAGCTGAACTTTCCTAGCAGTATTACATTCTGTTTTGTTGCCGCATGAGAAATGGCAGCAGAAGGGGCATTCTGACAAAATGGCAGCTGATATGGAAGTCTGTATGGAGCAAAGATATGGGATTGAATTCGTCCAGGTGATAAAAACAGCACCCAGAGACATTCATCCACACTTGCTGTATGTTTTTGGAAAGCAGAAATTAGCAGAGTGGCAGTGGGTGGTGTGTTTCAGCAGTGGTAATGACCATGTGAAAGACAAACTATGTTCTGGATGTCCATGCACAGTTCTCACACCCTGAAATGAAGAATGTCTCAATCAGCTCCTCTGTGTGAATGAGTGGATTACAACCAAGGAACTGTGTATGGACTGAATGTCAGCTTCATGACTGTGAAGAGGAAAGAGACCTGGGAGTGTTGGTTGATGCTCAGCTGAACATGAGCCAACAGTGTGCCCAGGTAGCCAAGAGAATGAGGAGCTACAAGATATGGTTTAGAGGCTTGTGGTAACAATGGTATGGGAGGACAGTTGGAGTAGATGATCTTGCAGGTCGTTTCCAACCTTGCGATTCTATGATTCTGTGATTCAATGCATTGGAAACAATGGTAGCGATGTTGGAATATCGCAACATTCGTGCCTTTTGGGTCCCTCCAATGCTCACTGTGCTCCAAAAGCACTGTGTGCAACTTTGTTAGGACCTGTTGAACCAACACGAGACTGAAGGTGGCAGTTTCCTGGATTGCATCATTACCAGAGACAAGATGTGATGTCACCACTCTGAACTATACTCAAAATATCAGTCCATGGAGTGGTGACATAGAAATTCTCCATTGAAAACTGGCAGCCCTCAGCAAGTAAAGTGAGGTACACTGTCATTTGGGAAAGGAAAGGGGTGATCTTTCTGGGTTTCCTGGAACACAGAAAAACATCAACTCTGATTGCTACATCATGAAGCTAACTAAACTGAAGGCACAAATTTCCAGTTCAGGCCAGAGAAGAAGACAACTTTGATCTTGCAATACAATAACACAAGGCCCCATAACACTTTGAAGACCATGGAGCACATTGCCAATCTTGACTACATCCAGCATATATTCTAGACGTAGCTCCTTTTGTTTTCCATCTGTTTGTGCCAATGACAGACAGACTGTGTGGGCAACATTTTCCTTGCAATGACACCATTATGGCAGCTGTGAAGTAGTGGGTAACTTCCACTGGTGCATATTTTTATGAGCATGGCATGGAGGCTCTTATCTCTGGTGAAATTATGTAGCTAATGGTGGTGACTGTGTTGAAAAACAGTGTTTTGTAGCTGAGAATTTGCTTTATCGAATAGTGTTATTATGTTCTTTGTATCTGTTGTAGTTTCTATGAAAATAAATAGGAGGTATTATTTTCAGAGTGACCTACATACTTTATTATAAATCCCTGGCCTGTGAAGTTCTTCTGCCTTGATATGCTTGGACCTTCACTTACGTACCAACAAACAATTACATGGCAGATATCATTTTTCCAAACCAACTTTCTTGACATATATTTGAATATTGTCTTTTATGATGTTGGCAATGTGGCTACTTCTGTAGCATCTTTCTTGTATTTGTATATAACAAAAGTAAGTTCTGGCTGCAGATTTTGTACGTACTGTTAAACCAACTGAAGTAAGTAATAGAGAAAAATAAGCTGTTTTTGTTTTTTTTAAAACAATTTTTTTCCTTCTTTGTTTCGAAAATACTTCCACATAATCATGGCATTGTCCCTTTTATGACATTGAAGCTTCTCTTTATGCTTGCGCTTTTCAAAGAAAGAAATTAGTGCAACGGGGGAGTTCAAAGCATGAGAGAGGAAAGTCATTTTAGAAAACTGTGATTGTGTTCTTCCCTGGAGGACGTAGAGACAACAAATTTTAATTTGTATTTGGAAATTTACCGTATTGCACAACTGCCAGTACCTTATCCAATAAGTTTAAGCGACAGTATATATATCATTATGAGTTTTGTTTCTGTATTGTCTGAGGAGGTGTAAAGTTGGAAATGAAGTCTTTCTGATCAAAATGACTGATTTGCTTTACAGCATTGCCAGCAAAGAGTTGTTTTTTTTGTATTTTTTTTTTTAATGGAGAGAAGGAAGTAGTAGAAACCGGAAAAATGAAATAGAAAGCTTGCATAAATGAACAAAGCTAAGAAAGGAGCAACAGATGTTTCTTTCAATGTAAACTGAGTGGGTGAGCACAAGGATGAATGTTATTCTCTTTGCTGACTGCTCCAGTAGAGTCTTGTTGCTAGTAGCAGCTCTGCTGAAAACAGAAAGAATGAAGACAACGCCCAGCTTCATCTTGCTGTAGCTAGACCTGGTTTACCACAATTCATCTTTTTCTTTTTTGAAGAAAGTTCATTAAGCAGAGAGTGAGTTGGCTCTGGTAGTGCAGATGGTTCCAAGCTGTCTTTGCACTGATAACTGCAGAATGGGGAGTGAGGGTACTCAAACTCTGAGACAAAATCCTTGTGACTCAAGGTTAATGCATCTGAAATTGCCTGGATTTGCTACCAGCCAGATGCAGATAAAGGAGCTGTCTTAGCTCAGTGCCTGATTTCTGCTGAACACAAGCTGCTAAGGCTACATGCTGACCCACTAGGCCTCTGTTTTGTGGGAAAGAAAGATCTGTAGTTACACAGACAGATACAATCATTCATTCAGTAGTACAGATGCATTGTGAATGACAACCCTATTTTTCAGACTCTTACGACGCTTAAGACAGAGAATTTCCTTGAAGTAAGGTGTCTTTGTGGCAGCAAGACTGTCTCCTGCCACCATCCAGCTTTGCAGCTACTGCGTGATGCTGGGTTGAGCAGGTGACCCAGTACAATTCTGACCTGTTTTCCCTCCTCTCTGTTGTCAGATCTGTTGCAGCCCCCAAATTTATTGACATAAATTGGAGGTGCTCCTATGTTGCTATGTCAGCAGCAGCACAGCTCAAAGAAGATGAGGTGGGGAGCTGAGATGCTGGTGTTGTTACCTGTCCTGGCACTGCCCTCCTGGCCTTTCTGGAGCTCTCGGGCATTTTACTTGGATTTTGGATGCTAAGCTTTTAATTACCTGTAAAACATATTTTTGCCAGAAGAATGATGGTGAGCCACAATGTGTCGTGGAGAGGAATCGTACAGAAATAACAGAGTTTGAGAACGTGGCAAACTACTTGGGCAGGGGCTGACTTTTAGTCTGTTCTTCTACAGGGATGAAGCCATAGTCCTAAGGCATGACTGGGGGACCCAAGCTACTGCCTTAATACAAATAAAACTCCGTAAGAATTCCTTGATGAATCTGTATGCCTTTTTCTTGTGAGATACAAATTCTGAGCACCGAATGGTTGACAATTAAGGCTTTATTTCATTTTCTAACGGTGCTTCTGCTTTTATTTTCTAGTTCTTGTAGATACAGCTACTAATAGGCACAGTGACATGGGACATTCCCTTGAACTAAAGATCTATGACATTTTTTCTCCTAATTAAGCTATGTGTTTCTAAGGCATACAGCAGAGCCTTTTCATTTTAAAAGGTCGGGGAGTTCCTAGATCTAGTGTCTAAACGTTTTTACAGCTTGAAAGAAATTCTTCTGAAGATTATAACCAATTTTTTGTCAGTGCCTTGCCACAGCCCAAATCTAGGACAAAGCAATGAGAAACACACATCCATTGACCATTGCCTTCATTTCTAAGGGCTTAGAAATTTCAGCTTCACAGAGGCCTATCTTGTTCTAGCTGTGGCATTCTTTTTTCCCCTGGCTGTACCCTTGTTATTAATAGTAAAGGAAATAATATGCACAAAATCACTTTTTATTGAGCTCTTGAAAAGAAACTGTATTTACATATGTTTCTGCAGCAGTTGGCATGGTTTTGTCTGTCATCTACAGATACTCTTGTTATATGAAATACTGAACTCATGTAATATGAGCCAAGTAAATAATTTCCTTCCTTTTAGTTGGGAGTACATGGTGGGGAAACTCCTCTATCAATTTAATTCATCAGCTGCACTGGATGTATTTAAATTTAATAGTTTTCAAATGTATTTCTAATTTTATACAAAGAAAATTAAAATAATTTTATCTTATTTACAGAATGCAGTATTCAATACAAGTTAATCTGCACCTCAGGCAGGGATTCAGTTGTGGTTTTTTTTGTCCTTAACTGCTCATAATTAGTGTGTTTGCAACAAGCGTGTAATTTTTATTATCTATGAAGAGTTTGATGGACAGAATACATCATTACCTGCACATCTAATAATCTGCACTGCTACAATTCATTTTCTGAAATGTCCTGCATTCTGAAGAAAAGGATTGAATTTCTTTTTTTTTTTTTTTTTTTAAATAGGCATGGTAGACACCTAGCAGTTGGAAGCAGATAAAACATAAGAATGGACAATGTGTTGTAGAGGAAGCAACAGGAACAACGGCAACATCCAATCTCAAGGTCCAGTTAATGGCTACATGCTTCAAGGACTCTGGAAATTTCAGACAGCAACAAATTACATTCCAATTGCCATCCAATAAACTTGAGTATGGATCTGTAAGTATTTTTACATATATGCTTTTAAAAATAGCATGTATAAATGACAAAGTATTGTGCCAAGAGGAAACATACCATTGCTCTTTATTGATGGCCTTTAGGCCTAGAAAGTACAATCTCTTAAACATGTAACTTTACTATTAAATAGGATTACTTGTTAAATTATGGATGTAACTGTGAACAAAATAATTTAGAAGGTCTGACTAGCTATGGACACAGACCAGCTCTGAGAACTACAAGGATATCTTTGTTGATGAGGAAATGTCTACCTACTTGAACACTTCATGTGGTGGCCTGATGTTAAGGATCTTTTGATTTAAGGGGGGAGATATCAGAACTGAATGGTAAGCTGGCAAAAAGTGTGTGAAGAGTAAGAAAATGAAAAGGGTGAAAACTGCTTGAGGAAATGCTTTCTGAGAGTAACTAGGGCTCTTATCATTAGAGAGCTGTTCTGTCTACCACAGTTTTTTGAAACATTGCTTCGAGGTCAAGCAAGCACACCTATCTGGACTTCCAGAGGCACTTCTTGAGATAAAATTCTTTTTTCTTGCAGTATATGAGACCTCAGGTCTGTTTTGAAAAGCCAGATCAGACCATGAGAAGCCTTCATGTGCAGACTACTTTTTAGCAGTGAAAAAGCATCTGTATGAGCTGGAGGGTGGGTGTGCCAGGAAACATACCAGAAATATGGTTATTCCTGCATACCTTTAATATACTGTAGATCCACACTTTGAATTTGAGCCATATATGTAATTTAAACAGGAGAATGAAATTCAAATTATATTTCTTCTATTGGAAGGAAAAATTTTATTTCTATTACTATTCTTAATTGATTTGAAGCATTTCTTCTGTACAGTTTCTCTGAATATGAAAAAGAGCAAGAAAAATGTCTGAAAATCAAATATATGAAAAGAACATGTTCTAGAAAGGAAGTTCTCTGAATAAATACTTATTCAGTATTAAACTTCAGAGATGGAAGTCTCTTTCTAAGGTGAGGAAATTAGATGGGTCTAACTGTTACCATCAGGTGATCAGTGTTGGAAACCAGTATTCCTTGCTGAGGGGAATGTGGATTTCTCCTCTGGACTGTGACTGTGTTCTGCAGAATCTAAGGTAATGCTTTGTTAGTGAGAGTCTATTTTATTCTTTTGGATTGCTAAGATTGTTTTTAGAATATAAACCGTATTCTGTAAGGCTATAATACAATGAGTGCAATTACTAAGTGGGATTTTCTGTCTTAATGAATACTAAAATAGTATTTCAAGGTTCATAGGAGTACAAACAAACAAACAAACAAACAAAAAAAACCCAAACAAAATAACATTATTTATATGGTCTTATTAGATGAATTGGCCACTTCCTTCCATGATCTTCAATGGTGACAGCTTTTAACTTCATGGACATATAAAAGGCTGTTGTATTCCAGACAGCAAATATAGCTAGTTGAGCTATTTGAGCATGAAAAGGACTGTTAATATGTATAATGTAATTTTGTTTTGACTACTGTTATAAAATCTGATCATGTAGGGAAAAGGAGAGAGTATGGAGAATAATACTGTAAGATAAATATCCTGTCTATCATCATTCATGAAAGGCTTTGAAAAAAAACATTATTCAGTGTTTGAAATAGAAAAATCATTTCTGTAGGAAAATATCCTTTATGCTTCTAGGAAGGTATTAATGGATTGTACAAAATTCTCAATTGACTTCTACTGTATGCATACATTTTTACTTCTTTTTTAGAACTTTCATTCTTCTTTATATTCATTTTTTTCTTAATTATTAATACAACTTGGAGCTAACAATATGAAGTAATTTTTTTTTTTGCTCCTATTTTTATGAATGTCATTTGTGGTGTCTAAGCAACCCCATTTTTACAGACTGGCATTTACATTGGGAATTCAAACATTACAGCATTCCAAATAAGGAGTTGCTAAGTAAAATCATTGCCTTAGTTATTATTTCTATTTCCCCTTTCAAATGTGTTCTTCCTTTTTGTTGACTGCAAATGTTTTTCAAGTCTTCTCAGTTACTGAAATTATACATGAGAAATTAAGATATCAATAACGTTAAGCCTATGTATATTAAACCAGGAATAATAATAATCCTATAGAGCCTTCCCATTTTACTTCCAGTAATTTTTTTTATTTGCCTAGTTGATGCTCTAACACATGACAGTATCTTCTTACTAAAGAAAACCACTATCTACCAAAGAACACCACTATGATTGAACATTACCAAGGGAAGTGGCCAGAACATTACAACTGCAGAATACTTATACATAACTATTTCTTTCCCATAATTAACTGTCATTTAGAAATAATTAGGTCTTAGATAAATTTCAAGAGTTCCAGAAGAGATTTTGTGGTTTTGGATGAAATGTAGTGAAATGAACAGTGTTACTGTAGGAACAGTAACTACTGGTAAAACCGCTGTGTTGAAGCTGAAATTCAAGGAACTACTCCAGGAGATAAATACTGGTAAGCTGCAAAATTACTACCCATTCTTCTGAGATTCTGTGCACCAACAGTTAGCCTCAAGTGATTCAATCATGGCTAATTACATGTTATCACTCCTGATCTTTGACATTTCAGTCAACCTTTAGTTGTGCCATTTATATGTAATTTGTCACTGTCTATGGTTTTATAATTATGCCAGTCTTCATTTAGTTAAAATTGTCACGGAGATGGTGGAGGCTTTGCCATATCATTCTTATCATTTAGATACTTGGGTATAGAAATTATTTCCAGATTTGAATGTTGAGAAATGCTGAGAGCTTGATATCAAGGCTGTTGAAGCACAATCTATTTAGAGGTCCCCTCTGGTCAATGCAAAAGCTTCCAGTGAACATATGATTCAGTTAAAAAAAAAAACAAACAACAATAACAAAAACAAACAAAAAAAAAGATGAATTAAAAATAAACCTACTTAAAATATTCCTGTTTATTTGTTTTTCCCATGTCCTAGTTTCTCTTGCCAACCCCACTTTTCAGCTTCCTCTGAGTAGTTTGCCATCTTTCACAGGACTGCTGGGAAGCTGAAAGGGCAAGTCAAATATCTCTGCATGCAAAACATGACCAATTGGGTTGGGCAACCTGCAGTGGAGTGAAGTGCTGAAATACATTGTATAAGCGTGACCAGTAACAAGCAATATTGTTCAGCTATATCAGCTTGATGCTGCAATCAAGCTTGTGATACATATTGAAAGGAAAGGCTTATCTGTTTGAATGAGATTAGTTCAGAACTATCATGTCTTCTTTTCCTGGGTTCTAGCACTGTGCTTCCCTGCTACTGAGATATGCCTCCCTGTGGAGCCAGCTTTGGGGATGAATATCACCTTCAACCTGTGGTGCAGACATGCCCTTAAACATCCCTTAAGCCTCCAAATCTGTGGCTGTGAGTTAAAAATGAAGATTCCTTGTACTGTGTACAGGGAGAGCTAGATACACAGAGCAGCTCTGATAGGAACTAGTAATAGAACGAGGGATTTGCAAAAACAGGTCAGCCCAGATATGTAATTTATCTGATTCTCTGTCTGATGTTTCTGAGCTGGGCACCTTCTTACACTTGGGAATCCTCAGACAATACTTCACTCTCTTGGAATTAAACTTCAAAAGCATGTCTGTGTTTTTACAAATGCATATCCCAAAGACCCAGACTTTCCTCCTTCCTTGCCACCAGTAACTCTTTTACCTCTTTTACCAATTTTGTTATTCAATTCTCTATACTTTTAGCTGTGGTTTGTGCAGGTGGTATCTTTTCACTTCAGAATTAGCAACACACTTCCACATTACTTTCACTGATGTTTTTGAAACACCAGAGAGTAAAAACAGAGTGGTTTAGAAACCACTCTGGGTGGGGGAAGGGGAAACACTGGCAGGAGAAAACTGAACTGTAGTTTTCTGTTTGATTTCAAACATATTTGCAGTTGTGAGTTAAAAACTGGCTTGTGATAATTCTAGATGGAATAGTGCTGAGTATTCTGGTGTGGATGCTGCTCCTGACAGCATTCAAACATAGTAACGCAAAAAACTGTGTGTCTGGAGCTACTTCTGTTCAGCCTTCTCCTGTTCTTCATGAACTTGTGGCTTGGATCTCTGCTAGTTTAGGGAACACTGTGTTGCACTTCATTTCATGATGTAGATGTGCTGCCAGGACTGTCTGCCTGCATAAATCCAGTCTGAGGTGTTTCTGTAAAGCACTGAGACTATATCTGGAGCCAAAATTTTGCTTTAATCCACTTTTAGCATCGACTGAATGTTAACTGTAGTCTGAATGAATGGCTCCCAGCTGTGAATATATTGACTGCAAAATGAATCCTGAAGTCCTTAGCTGCAAGTTTCAGACAGAATCTAAGAATAGCTGTGGAAAAACAAAACAAAATAAATAAATAGTGTTTTCAGTTTTCTGACTGCGAAGATAACTTCCCACTGGGGATTGAAGCCATGGTCCTGAATCCATGTTTATGTACTTGATTTTCAAATATCTTCTCAAAAGATCAGCTCCAGTGGGAATGGCTGGGTACTGAGCATTTCCAGATAGAAACTATATTATAGATCCGTTATGAAAGATTACCTATGTTTTTGCCATTTTTGACTCAGAAATTATTAAAAATAAGATTTGAATGGTATGAGTTGAGTGCAAGCATAAAATATTACTAGGTGATTGTTGTTAGAAGCATTTTTGTTAAAATTTGCTGCAGCAACACAAAATGGGAGTAACTGTCTGGGAGTAACTCACAATTCCTTATGTAGATCTGTAAACAATTTGTTTTGGTCTAATAAGCAAGAGTCTTTGGTCATCCTTTGAAGGGAAGGAAAAAGAAAAAGAATTCCTTTCTCTCCTCCAGATCTATTGGTTGAAGAGGGAAAGGCATTACTGAATGCTGGTAGAAGAAGCTGTGCTTTGAATATGAATGGCAAATTTTGAAGTCATATGACTGAAGATATGTCCTTTATCTTAGTTTTGTAAAACTTCAGTTAATTTAGGTAATATACAAAGTACTTTAAAATGCTGTAATTATCTGAATAATCCTTTTCTCTGTGCCTCATTTTTCAATCTCTTAGGTTAGTTAGTTCAGATCTTGACAAGGCTGACTGTTTTTTGCTGTAAGTCCTGGCAGAACTGAGAAATGAGCTTTTTAGTTTGGCCTTATTCAGCTGATGACCTATTGGAGACAATTATAGGACATTTGGATCTGACCTAGGATTTTTCTCAACCGAAATCTAGTAAGCTAGTAACTACTGGAGATTTTAAGTTCTTCTACTCTAAACAAGCAACCTCAACACTGATAAACTGTCTGTTTCAGATGAAGAGAGACAATTTTTCAATTGTACATTTACTATTCTCCCAAGCCATTTCTAGGAGATTAAAATTATTAAAAAAGTATGGTAATACAATTATGGCATAATTGTAACGTATCATGCTGGAGAAGGCATTCTTTTTTCAAAAGACACAACACAAAACAATTTTAGGCTCAGTATTTGTTGTTGTTTTTTATTATTATTTTAATGTTTATATTGTTGGCTTTATTTGTTTGATGTTCTTCTTCTGTTGTTGTCATTGTCCTGCTGACCACAAAAGTCTAGTTAATTTTTTTCCAAACATGCAAAATTCCTAGTACATACTCTGAGTCTTCTCATTTTCCCTTTCAATTCTGATTAATGTCCTTATATTGGGAAGTAAATGAAGAATGAGTATGAAGAAAATCTATAAGAACGTGAATAGCACAGGGAACAGCACTCTTCAGAGAAAGTTGAGCTACAGACCTCTCAAGAACAAACAAAAACAACCAGGTGTGTTTTCAACATCTAACACCTATACCTGATAGCAGACATTGCCACAGAACTTTGTAGAAGATTAATATTTGTATGCTTTCTAGAAAGGATGCAACAAGTTTGTGATTATGTCTATCAGAGATTATTCAAAAGAATGGTGTGGCTGCCATCTCTGTCTTGTTTGCCAGACATTGTTATAGCAGGGAAGAATCAATCTATACTTGTTCTGCTCCTTATATCTTTCCTCTAAGCATCCATTACTCAGTACACCCAGAAACAACATACTTTTCTTCAAAAAAAAAAAAAACAAAAAAAAAAGCATTAGGCTAAATGTTAGAAATGGGAATGTCAGAATTGACAGGATTGTCAGAATGAGTAGTTTGCAGGAACTGGAAAGCAGTTCAACAAAAATTTAGAAAACATTTTTACTGGCAGGAAATCACCTGTCCAAGAACTATTTTAGGTGGACAATCTCATGTCCAACTCCTCTATTAAAAACAAATGTTTAGTGGCATTGAAAGCATTTCATTATGCAGCTCATATGCCTTACACAGAGGTAATTTCTAACATATTTCCACTTGCTCAGTAAACATAATTTTGTAGGCACTTATTTGCCCACCCCAAGATGGAATTTCGTAAGTGAACTAAAATCACTTCAAATTCATTTTTCCATCACTTTACAACATAGCAAACTGATACCAATTAACTGTGATAAAGTTTAATGCAGACTGCTTTTGTGTGGCACCTCTTTTCACATTTACGTGCAATATATCAGTATTTCTTTATTAAAGCAAAAAGTGTAATTTGATATACAAAATTTAAAACTATTTCCATACTCAATAAGGTATGCAAAGGAATAAATCCAAGAGCTGGCAAAATATGACATTTAATATCTACCTTCAGCATTTCTAAAAATAAGTTACTTCAGCAGCCAAGTGCATATTACAAAAATTTGTGTGCTTATTAATAACTGTAAAATATTGAAGATCAAATTATGGCTTCATGTTACAGTTTTGCTATGATTTAAAAGGGCAGTAGAAAGCTCCACGTGTTTCTTGTATAATTGGGAAACACAGTATACTTCCTGCATTTCTTCTGCTTAGAGAGCTTTGGCCAAGTAATCTGGCAAGAAAACAAACCTGGCTTAGACTCTAATCACAGAAAAGTAGAAGTTTAGAAACGTAGAGCTGAACAAGCATACGGCACTGCTTCCCAGAAGTAATTTTAACACCTCAAAATACATTCCATGCAAGATCTGATATCTTTTTTTACACAAGGAAATAATTTCCTATCTATTGTTTCCTTTCTGTATTCTGACATGCCTTATTATACAGCTCATTTCATTTACATAAATTGACTCATTCTCTGGATATGGAAGAATTTGTACAACAGTGTGTTTAAGCAAGGCTACTTTAAATATAAGGCTACTTTAAATATACTTTAAATATAAATATAAGGTTACTTTAAATATATCAACATGATCTGATCTTGCTCAGAATACGAATTCTGACTCTTCTGCATCAGTGTGGAGAGTCAAAACTGTGGTCTAAACCAGTGGTTGAATATTCCAATAGTGCTAGAGATTTTACCCTGAAATTAAAGCTTCAGGTGAGATAGAGACCTTTATTTAAGAAAGCAAATCAATGAAGATGGGTCAGGTTGCTCACTTAGAAAAAGCTTGTCCTGTGTAAAGTCCGGCAATTAATTAATTAGTTCTTGAACTAGAATTATTAAGAGGTTCAAACTGGAGTTTCAGAACATAGAAAACTTTAAGCAGGTTACAGATCCAGACATGTTATACATTTTATAATCAAAACAACAAGTTTTTTTTTTTTTTTTAATCTGTGATAAACTGTGTATTCCCTCAAATAATTCTGAAATGCATCATCTTTGAAAAATTTGCAAAGCTGACTGTTCCAAAGGGTCCATTACCACCGTAGGCCTGATACATTTAAGATCAAGTCAAAAGAAGAGGGAAATGAGTTTTTTCAGTATATCTGCCCCCAAAATTATTGTCAAGAAAACTAAAAAATGGTCCCTGGTGTCCTGATTCTATCAGACCCTGTTTTACCACCAGCTAAACTAGAGGAGTTCAAGTAATTAGAATATTCAGTACTTACTAGTGAACTCCTGGTTTAGATTTCGCTTTTTTTTTTTTGGTCAAATGAATCAGTGTAAATTTTAATCCTTGTGTGTAAGAATAGCACTATAGATGGTCTTTTCTGGAGACACATTTGACAACCTAGAGAAAATCACTAAAATGCAATTCCGTGTACAGATATACAGAAACACTATTCTGATACTGTGCCTTTTTCCTTACCAGAACAGCTCCCCATTTCCATCCAATCTCAATAGATGAGCCATAGTTTCTTTCTTTGCTGTTCCACAGCACAAGCCCATATGCTGGACACCTTTGGAATAATTACTGAAGCTCCATGCAGTAACTTTGTTACATTTTATATACTTGGACTATAACAACAGATAATGCCATCATCTATGTGGTTCTGAATACAGGAATGGTGTATATCTCCAAATCATTTAATCCAATCCTCTGCCACTTCAGGAATCATGTAATCTAATGACATTTGAGTGGAAGAGGTGTTCTTTATTCCTAGTTCATTTAGGAATAAGTTCATTCCATTTATTCCTAGTTCACATTAGGAATTCATGCTGTCACCTCAATCCTCAAGAGGTAAAAAGCCTCCATCTTCCCAGATCTTTCTGGGGCCCCTTCTCTGAGCCTGATTAATGGTCTGATGATTGATGGTAGAGTGTTATTGATCCAGCCACAGTAGTAACACTTTTTTTTCTTTAGTTCTCTCTTGGAAATGCCCTTCTTACCTGTTCCACAATTGCCTTTCATCATTCGTGCATAACTTCACTGTCTCACAGCTCTCCAGTGATTACTTAATAAATTCATATATTTTTCCTTGTGTAATTTCCAGTATAGGATGAATCAGCTTCTAGTGAATAATAATTCTTTTTACTCCTGAAGTTTATAACCTCTCATCTTTTCCTATTGTATTTTACCTCAATTTTTTCTGTTACAGTGCTCAAGATAATTCAGTTCTTCCTTTACGCCACTGTGGTATCTTTTTGCACATGCAAAAATTTCATTACATGTCACCAAACTTCACTGGCACATCTTTCACCATTTCCTTTCCATGACAAGTTCATTTGTGACAGTATGAAAATAAAGGCAACATTGTCATAAGTCTATTGGTCAACTTTTAGCTCTGTATATCCTTGTTAATCCAGTTTCAGTATTTTCTGTCCTATCTTCCATAGCAATTGTATTAATCCCTCTGTTTTCATGTTAAGTTTATAATGTTAACTTCTAATTAATAATACAGTATTGATAATATGCCAAATATTATTTCTGATATTAACTAATTTTAAATTAATAATCAGTAATCACTAATTAATGCAGAATTATAACAATAATTGATTATTAATTAGGGAGAAAGTCAAGTGCTTGCTCAGTCCAGAGTAATAAGCATTTCTGATAGCATATGAATTAATTTATCAACAAAAGTCAACTTAATGTCTTACCAACTTATCTATCAAAGGTATCAGATGAGGGTGATGTGACCGAATTTCAGCAGACACTTTCAACCTTCAGTCCATCTAATATATTTGAAGAGAGCTCTGTCCAGTCAGTTTGGTCCAGGGTTTCCAACTTATGGAAATTCAGGAGGCAATGCAAAAGTGCAAAGAGTCATCAAAATTCAAGAAACGTAAAACTGAATTTCCCTGTTTTGTGCGTTATTTAGGAATTGAAAGCATGACATTTCCCACTCTTTTCTAATAGTCATTTAATGTGCATTTTTAGAGATACTATTAGTTTGGACTTACAAACTAAAGTCTATTAAAATACAATTCTTCGCATGTATTTTGCTTATCAAGTTGGTGCAGTCAGTGTGCCTTTCTCCTCAATTTTCTTTGGTTTTAAAGCCTGTCTGCCCAAATGTCTGTGAAGCATGCCTATCCTAAAGGCATCAAAGGACAATATAAGAGTTGGAAATTTTCTCACTAATCTTTTAGTAAGATCATATTCCTTAATTTGGGCATTCCCTTCTCCCCACACCATGTAGCCTACTTTTGGCTTCTGTGCTGTTATTATCCTCACTTAAATTATTTGGTTTCACCTGTACTGATCCCTCCTCATGCAGAAATATGTTCTTGGTCATTGTAAACGTTCATCACCAAAGCTAATTCCCTTATACATGCCCAGCTTCTGTGTGGATTAAAGCACTGCTGAACAGTGATTAAAACCACTTATACGTATTCATTCTTCTGCCTTCTGTATTCCGATCTATGAAGCAGTTTTGGAAGGCTGTGACTATTTTGATAGTCTGTTATTATATTGTTTTGATTCTTTAAATGCTTCAGTGCTTAACCTGATTATTATTTATGTCAAAACCAGCTTTGTATTCATACCTTTAGGACAGCTTTTATGGTCTGACAGCTCAGTCAGTATTTATTCATTCACTGGAGAACACTTACTCAAGTGTTTATTGGAGGGAAATTCACAGTCTGTTAGCAAAGAAAATAAAGGCAATGATAATGGAATAACTTCTGAGATAAAATTTCAAAATTTGCTGGTTTAATACTTTAAGATCCCTTGACTCCTGTGTCTGGACATTTAAGTCTCAGCTTGCAGAGGCAGTGTCCAGCATCTTACAGAACTGAAATATCTGTAAGTATTGTTTGTCATGCTGCATAGGGCATTCTTTCTCTAATTTTCTGTTTTCCCAATTATATTCTTGCCTGGATTACCCTGCACTGCATTCCTATTATTTCCCGTTTTAGTGTAGGTAAGAGTCTGTCTCAGAATTTCAAACTCTCAGCTGACATGACTCAATGCTGACATGTATCAATGCATGTATCTCCAGTAAAACATAGAATCATCCCTAGAATCATGGATGACCCATGATTTTTTTTCACCTTTTTTTTTTTTTTTAATTACTTTTTACAAGAATTTCAATTATTCATCTTCATTGCTTGGCATTGTAGTCTAGGTGGAGAAATATGTGAATGAATGATTACATTGAAGAGATCAGTATGAGTAAATACAAGAGGACCATGGCACCAGCTTGAGCCTAAGGCTCTGCTACTTTTTAACACAGTTTGTGTCGTGATTTTCCATGTTAGCATTCCAGTAAACATTCTACTAGATGATCACAGAATCACAGAATTCTTAGAATTGGAAGGGACCATTAAAGGTCATCTAGTCCAACTCCCCTGCAAAAATAACAGGGACACTTACAGCTTGATCAGGTTGCCTAGGGCCTGGTCCAGCCTTAAAAGTCTTCAGCAAAGGGACATCCACCACACCTCTGGACAACCTGTTCCAGTGCCTCACCACTCTCACTATAACAGGCTTTTCCTTATGTCTAACCTAAATCTACCTTCTGTAAGCTTGAAACTATTTCCCCTTGTTCTATCACCACAGACCCTGCTAAAGAGTCTATCCCCTTCTTTTCTGTAGCTCCCTTTTTGATATTGAAAGGCTGCTATCAGGTTACCTCAGAGATTTCTCCAGGCTGAACAGCCTCAGCTCTTTCAGCCTGTCCTCATAGGAAAAGTGTTCCATTCCATTCCTTTGATCATTTTTATGGCCCTTCCTGGACAGGCTCCAAGAGGTCTATGCCTCTCCTGTACTGCAGACTCCACATTTGGACGCAGAACTCCAGATGAGTCCTCACAGCACAGAGTAGAGGGGCAGGATCACCTCCCTCGAAAAGACTGCAAATGTGTGAACATAATGTGAATCAATAGGTTGTTCCCTGTAAACAGTTTGGATGCAGTCGCTCTGAAATGATGGAGAAGAGAAGCGTGTGCTTATGAGCAAGGTCACAGTACCTAGTCTTACTGACTGTCTTAGTTTCAGCTGGGATAGAATTATTTTCTTCAGAGTGTCTGGTATGATGCTATGTTTTTGGTTCTAGGAGGAAAACAATTTTGATAACGCACTGATATTTAGTTTCTGAAAAAGCAAAGTTGTATGGAGCCAAGACTGTTCTCAGCAAAGAGCCCAAGGAGCTGGAAGGTAACAGAATTTGGACCAAGTTTATTCAAGAAGAATAGCCGAATATTTAACTCTTATCTATCTTTATGGAAAGTTCCAGGAGGAGGATGTAAGACAACACATGATTTGTAAAAAATGGTAGGCTCATTCTTCAGATTGGATAAGATCTCAGGCTCTATCAAAACAGTTCCAGATGAGAGATCAGACTAGATTTCTTAGGACTTTATGCAGTCAGGTCTTGAAGACCTCTAATGATGGAAATTGCACAATTCATTGTGGCAACCTGCTTCATTGGCTGACTATCATACTGAAAAAAGTTCTTTTTATGTCCAGTCTGAATTTATTGTTCGGGTTTATAGTTGTATTCTCTCATCTTCCCATGCTACACCATTGTGAGAACCCTAGCTCTGTCATCTTAATAAACTTCCTGTTAATACTGGAGAGCTTGTTAGGTCTCTCCAAAAACTGTCTCTTCTGCAGAACAAGCCCTGGTCTTGCAACTGCATTCACATTGGCTGCCCCTCAATTTATTGTAGTCTGTAAACCTGATGAGAGTGTATTCCTTCACTTCCTCCACATCACTGAAAAAGACGCTAAACATGACAGGTCCTGGGATAAACTCCTGTGGTATTCCATTTATCACTGCGTTCCTGTTAAGAGTATGGCCTGTTAGTCACAGCCCTGTGAGTCTTTGCACCCCAAAGAAACTACAGAATCTCTGTGCAGATGAAACTAACCTTTGCTGTAATTGAAAGGTTTCTGGGAGATTTTTACTCCTTTTTATAATGCAGAATGTAGAAGACTATATTTCATTCTCCTTTGGAAACTGTGTCTATTTGTAACTGAAAGATCGTTAAGAGGAATGTTTGCTTTGCCTGATGATATCACATTATGCAGTTCTCTTTACTTTTTGCTTGCATTTAGAACTTTGGTTTTGGAGCCCTTCATTCCAACCTGTATTTTAATGCATTCTGTGAGAAAACAAGAATAATTTTTATTTCAGCATGCATGGTATTTTTCTCTTACTGCAGCATGGCTCCATTTCCCTTTTCTTTGATTATCATAGTCTGTTAACAAACAGGCCCATTTACACATTCTTGAGATGAATAGCTTGATAAAAGCAATAGATATTGAAACTTGTGTGCTGTGCTTACCTTTTAAAAAATATTTATTCCCACTTGTTGATATATCAATTATATAACTAAGAGCCAGGCTATCTATGTTTTTTGCACATCATGATATTTTATAAGCACATCATGATAATCACATATTGCATTGACAACATAAGGACTTTGTTAAACTCAACTAATTTGAGAGCCTGATGCTGATTCCATTTTTGCAGTTATCTATGATAACATAACCATTGTAGGTTTTAAAAAAAATATATCTACAGATGTTACTTTCTCTTTTTCTAAACTTAATCAGGAGTTTTTTAATTTCTGCCTATAATTAAAAATTAATTCAGCTTCTTGTTGGAAATGAAGGAAGCTTGGTTGTTCAGAAAGCAATTCTCAGTATTATACAGAAGAACAGTATAGTGCTAGTATAACTTCATAATCACTTAGCTATCTCTTAACTAAATGACTGTTAAAGGAGATTGAGACTAGCTTCTTAGAGAGATGTTTGCGGAGCTTAGCATATTTTGTTTTTTCTTGCTGCAGCTTCTGTCTTGCCTTCAGAAGAGGCAGTTTCGAGTGGCAAAACTAGTACTGGGAAGTAGTGAGGGCACTGAGTATCTCTTTAAAGGAGTTGTATTCGAGGCTGTCAAGATTATTTTCTGGTCTTTCAAGAGAGGGAACAGGAAATGATTACAAATATATCAGGAAAGTCACTGGAGAAAAGGCATTTTCTAAAACCTAGAATGTTTCTCCCTTCCAAACAATAAATGCAGTTGAAATTTAAGAAAGTGCACCAGAAGTACCAGAATATCAAGCAATATGTACTTGGAAATGTACTGCAAATCCTGTTTTAATCACAATAAAATTAAAGAACAAAATTTATGCCACTAAATGACAAATATTAATCATCTTGCATCTAAGAATAATAATAGGATATGCCCTATAATTGATGACAGAGATTTTCAAAGCTGTAAAATAGACCTGGACTATTTCCACTTCCTGGAAAACAAATTTAGTATTCAGATGCTCTAAAGGGAGTAGAAACCTAAATTTCATTTGGTATGACCTAAACTGAAACATTTTGATCATTTTGTATATACACTTTCTCCTTTTGCAAATTGTTTAACTTTGTGCTTTAACATGTGCACTGCGTTGTTCTCTTATAGCCTTTTTCCTTTAATGGCTTTTTCCCCTTTTGATTGCATAATCCTTATTACTGAGGTTAAGCTAGTTTTGAGCACAGTATTTATTGGGGCGGGCTATCCATTCTGGATCATTTCTTTACAAGCATTACACTCTCAGTGGCATATCAGTTGTTAAGTACTGCTTGGGATCAAAGATGTCCAATTAAAAGAAATCTAATAAGTGATACAGTGCCCTTGGCTGTGGGTTAATGGTGCTATCTAATCTTTGTCATTGAAGGTAATCATAAGGATTTGGAAGAAAATCAATAACTGGCCATGAATGAAGGCCACAACAAAAATGTATGTGGATGGCTGAAAAAGAAATTGTGTTTCTGTCATGGGAAAAGAAAGAAGCTTTTTAATGGCAAATTGAATAAATCTTCCTTGTAGTCCTAAGAGAACTTATCTTTTATTTAACAAAGCAAAAAAAAAAACAAACAAAACAAAACAAAATAACAACAGCAATTATAAATCTGTTCTTTTCGGTTTTGAAATGTAAAGAAAATTAATAATAGGAAGGACATTCTGATACTGTTAGGAATCGGGATGCTTATGTAATCATAAATATTAGAATAGAATAATTCAATTGGAGGGGGCCTACAAGGATTGTTGAATCTAACTGCCTGACCACTCTGGAACTAACCAAAAGATAAAGTGAGTTATTGAGGGCATTGTCCAAACACTTTCTGAACATTGACAGGCATGGAACATCAACCACCTCACTAGGGAAGTTTATTCAAGTATTTCACTGCTGTCACAGTCAAGAATTTTTTTCCTGATGTCCAGTCTAAACGGTGATATATTTAGCTCTTTTTTTTGTTTAGTCATTGTACATGTGCAGGGTTCAGTTTGGGCCACATGAATTCTGTGGCAAGGCATTTCTCTTCTACACATGGTGTAATCGGACCATCATCCCTTACTGCAAACTGACTGAGTCACCTAATAAGATGGACTAACTCCGTCCCTGTGGTAACTGCTGAAACTTACAAAATTAATTGTCAGATGAGCTTTCCTATTGTGTGTAGCCCACACAATAGTTAAGTCAGTTAAGGACTTAATTATGTGACTTAGAATTTTCAGCATATTTTCCCTTTTACTTTGAATATCTTCTCTGGTGGTGTACAATATGTGAGAACATCGATCATGTAACACTAAGCTCTGTCTTTGTCTTTTTCTCTTTCTTACAGTTTTCCTTCATATATCAGAAAAAGAAAAATGTATATCAATGAGTGTAATGAGACCTCTTTGCTCTTTTCTTTTTTTTCACTTCCTCCCATCATCATTTTATCGTATTCTGTTCTCCAGCATGGAAATACAAGGCAAAAATGACTCCTTAAGCCTCTGTGGGAATAGCAAACAATACACATTGACATTAATGGAATTTCAACATATGGCTTGAGGTTTCCCCAGAGATACTATGGAAATTTAATTGAGGTCATCATTAATTTTGATCTTTGCCTTCAGCTTAAGCTTCTAGCTAAAACATGAGCCGTCTCTAAATACTGGATTTCTGCAGTTGCATGTATTTGAACTGTTTTAATCCATTTTATCACTCATGAAAAAAGTATGAATTGCAGGAGATGATGCACAAGAGCTCTCCATCCCCAGCTGCAGGTGGTTAGGAAAGGAAGGCAAGAGACTGGTATGTCTCAGCCAGGACCTGCTGGTGAAATTGGAGAGCAAGAAGAAAATGCATAGGCGGTAGAAGCAGGGACAAGTACTCTGGGAATAGTATAGGGATGCTTATAGGCGATGTAGAGATGGAGTCAGGAAGGCCAAGGACCAACTGGAACTGGACTTGGCAAGGGGTACAAAGAAGAACAAGGAAAGATTCATTATATTACATTATAAGATTCATCATATATTACATCAACTAGAAAAGGAAAGTCCAAGAAGGCCTACCCTCACTGGTGTGCAATACAGGCAGGATGGTAACAATGGACAAGGAGAAGGCTGAGGTACTCAACATCTTTTTTGCCTCAGTATTCACGGTCAGCTGCTCTTCTTGTACTCTTCTAGCAAATGAGTTAGAAGGTGGCAAATAAGGGATCAATGTGTCTCACTGTAAACAAAGATCAGGTTTGCAGTTGAGGAACCTGAAAATCTGTAACTATATGGGTCCCAGTGAAATGCAACCCAGAGTCTTGATGAAATTGATGTAGTTGCCAAGACACTCTCTATATTTGAAAAGTCATGGCAGCCAGGTGAAATCTCTGGTAACAGGAAAAAAGGCTATGTCATGCTCATTTTTAAGAAGGGGAGAAAGGATGACCCAGGAAACTACCACCTGTCAACTTCACCTCTGTGCTGGAGAAGATCATGGGTCAGATTCTCCTGGAAGTTGTGCCAAGGTGCATGGAAGACAGGGAGGTGACAGCCATCAGGGCTTCACTAAAGGCAGATCCTGCCTGACCAATCTTGTAACTTTTTATGGTATAACTGAGTGAAAAAAAGGAGAGCCATTTATGTCATTTATCTGAATTTCATTAAGGCCTTTGAAATGGTCCCCCATTTTACCCTTCTCTCCAAATTGGAAGGGTATGGTTTTGATGGGTGGGGAACTGGTTGTGAGATTGTATCCAGAGAGAGGTGGCTAATGGTTCAGTCTGGCTGGAGATCCAGTAGTTTCAGATGCAGTAGTGAAGTGAAGCACTGGCACAGCTGGTGGATGCCTCATCCATGGAGACATTCAGACAGAGGTTAGATGGGGCTCTGAGCAATCTGATCTAGGTGTAGTTGTCCCTGTTCATTGCAGAAGAGTTGAACTATATGACCTTTAAAGGTCCCTTCCAACTCAAACAATTCTGTTCTATTCCAGACATCTGTGAGTGGTGAATTTAGCAGCTGTTGTTTTAAGCTTTACTGATCCAAGTTGTCTGCTCTGTCCTTCTTCCAGACATCACTGCCTTCTTGGCACAAATGGGAGAACGGACCACTTCTCTCAACCAGTTCAGTTTATGGTTCCACACTGCTGCTGGTGGTATGTTGACACTCCTGGGGGATGCCAGGGACAGTGACATCTTCTGTCTCTGTCAGGGAGAATTCAGAGTAGAGTGGTTGGAAACAAGAACAGCGAATGTCTCTGGCAGACTTCTTAACACATACTGGCAATAGCAAATATAAAGGACTATTCTTAACTTGGGTTTGCAAATTTGAGTCAGCTAACTCAAATGAAAACCACAGAGAAGATAATAAAGTTAAGATTTCAACCTAAATTATAAAAGTTTAAAAAAGTTGGACACCAGAAATTAAATGAAATTAAAACCAAGATGTCCTAGTCTTTATTGCTCTTTTAGGACTTGTTAGTTTACTTGGGTTAACCAAACTAAGACAGAGAATATATTAATTTTTTTTTTTCCCCTAGTGCACATGTAAATGTAAAGAGTTCACTTTTCTTATTTTATGATAAATAAGATTTGAATCTGATTCTGCTGAGTTGTATAAATATTTCTGGGGGTAGAAAAATGAAATAGAAAAAAAGGTGTTTAGTGAAGCAGATAAAAAAAACTCACAGGAGAAAGCTGAAGCAAAACAATTCAAATTATTGTCATGATTTTGAAGGAAGAATGTAACTAACTAATGGAACAAAATACTGTGAAAACTGATGGATTTTCAGTTTTCATGTCTTCAAATCAAAACTGGCTGTATACCTAGGAGACATGTTTTAGTGCAACAGAAGTGATGTTTTAGTCAAATGTAAGTTACAGACAAGGTATTTCAATAAAAATGACCTAACTGGGTAAAATTTAAGGGTCTGGTGCACAGTGAAAGTCACAGTAGGTGATCTAATAGGTTATTCTGACATTGGCATCTGCACATATGTGAAACTACTTAGAAAATGGAGCAAAGCAATGAGAAATTAGAGCATTTACTCTTTTATGAATAAACACCTCTGTTTATGTTATGAGAAGCCTCTCTGAAGTTTGTGCAGCTGGTTTACTTCTGATCTCATTTATGCCCATAAAATGAACCTGATTTACCCTCTTCCAAAATAAGAAAGAGCCCTGTTATTCTCTGCTGACTTTAAAAAACATCTGCCCTTCATTGATATTGATGATATAATACTGCATATCAGATAAACAGGAGACATTTTCTGTTAGTTGTTTTGTGATAACATGTACAGAAGGGTAATTTCAGTGAAAACTTGATCATTTGCATTGCATAAAATAGACAAAATAGTCACTACTTATATGTATTGGCTGGAGCAGTTTTTTATTCATAAAATAAAATAAATATGCATAAGGTATTTCTTCTCTCTGTTCAATATTTCTAAATCTTCTTAGGTCTCTTTCTCATGCGGGATTACACTTGCTAGCAGTTGCACCACCCCACAAGTGTTTCATTTTCAGCACTCCAGGGTTATTGGAGTTAATGTTCTCTATTTCATTTTTACAAAAGGCTTATTTCATCTGATTTCATCAACTGAAGTGTACATGTAGAGGGTTGCTACTGCTGACCAGGCACACAGTTGTCTCCTAGACATGCTCTTTCACCTACAAGGAAATTGCTGTCACGAAGACCTCCCTCTGTGCCCTCAGTGGGAAGATCCTTCTGGTTTTAGCTCCAGTTTGCCACATATTGATGAATCACAGCTATTTTAACTCTGCCTTGAATCACAGCTGGTGCTAGTACAGGCTACTGATGCTCTTGTCTGTGAATTGTGATTGTAGCCTTTATTGTGTGTAGCCTTTGTATATGTACTGTATGGCACCTAGGCTCAAACATGTAGATATTTTTTTAATCATTTACAATAGCAATCAGGCTCAGCAATTTAATATTTCTAATAGTTCTCCTTGCTTCTTTAAATTTGCCACATTCTTAAATAAGTCTGGTAATAACTGTGATGTTTGTAATGATCTCTAGCCAGCCATTTTTCCAGCTGGTAGACATGGAAGATGTAAGCATTTTAGAAGCAAAGCTATTGTGTTATTATACATTTTTTTTTTTTTTCAAATAAGTCTCATATTCGCCTGCTTTCTTTCCTGAAAATTTAATATTCTAATTTTTATAGCCTGTTGCTTTATCAGCATTTTTTTCTAATGCTTACAAATTTAAGACATGAAAGATACCAATTACATCCTATTTATTGCAGTTATATCAAGATAAGCAGAAGTAATGGATTTATGAAAATATGAGCTCACAAAAGCATGGACCACACATCAGGCTGAGATAGGGCAATGCTGTACATAAATGATGATGTGATCACAGGTGCTGAGGAACACTTAGAAGAAAGCTTTTGCTGATGGCAGCTATGGAGCGTACTGTGATTTTGTGCCTCTGTTTGTTTAAGCTATGAATGATATCCAACTGCAGCCTACTTCTCTAACTTGGTGCAAAGCTTTTGTTGTACTTTGTGCTTGAAAGAAAAAAAGTTTGAAGAGTAAGCTTAATGGCACAGCGAATTAGACTATTGTGCTTATACTGAACCGAGTCTCATTCTGTATCAAAGCTAAATGGATGGACATCAGGTAAATGTTTCAATCATCCTCTTTGCCTCAGCTTGCATATAATGTAAAGTGTCGTAATTCTGTAAAGCAATAGTTTAACCTTTTAGCTTAAGTACTTCTGAAAGCAGCTTTACATTATGAAGTTATTTCTTGTTTGCTGTGGAAACTGCAAATTAGCTACTAAGAGGGAATTAGCACATCTAAAAAGAGCTGATCTAAATGGGCCAGTGGAGAATGACAGCTTTCAATCATTGTTATAGTGAAACTTAGAAAAACTCATACATCCAATGTTTTTTTTGCTACTACACACCCAATAGGAAGTGAATGGGAATATTGCATTTGTGGTTTTTTTTTTGTGGTCCTTCAAACACAATCCCTCTGATAGTGTTAAGCTTCATTTGAAGTATACCTTTTCTTGATCACTGTCTGCATCATCAAATATCTTTGTAATTATTTTCTTTTTTAGACAACAGTTACATATTTTCTTACTTAAAGCTACTTTTTTGGAACTGCTTCAAGGGCAGGCTTTCTGTCTGTCTATTCTGTATGAGCTAATTAAGACTTTTTGCAAGTGCCAGTAGTCTCCAACTCTCTGAATCAGCCCTCCTTCCTCCAAAAGAAAGATAATGTGCATTTTTTAAAAAGAAACAAATGCCATTTGAACAATTGTTTTCTGATACCTTGTTGTTTTTGCAGCCAAGTTTTAAAACTACAGATTTTTGTCTGAGAGAACCAATAGTCTTCAATGTGGAGTGACCGGTTGTGCAACAGGGTGATAAAAAGCATCTTTTGGATCCTGCTAAGTTTTCTGAGTCACTGTTATTGTTCAAACCTGCTGAAATGCTTAACAGACTAAACTGCTTTCTCACTTGAAATCACTGACAAAGAGAATTGTATTACTGGAAAAAACATATCCAGATTATTTTAACAATGATATTCAATTGGCTACAGTGAGCAAAATGGTTCAAAATGTCTGTTCTTGCTCCCTCACACACTGAGATCTCACAGTAGGACTTAATGAATAGATGTGAAAACACACTGTACTTGTTGTATGAGTGAGTCTGAACAGGCTGCCAAAAATTTTTGGCAGAAGTCTTACTCTTTCATATAGGTCAAAAGTCCATGCTATTGAACATTGTAACACATTGCAAAAAGCTGCTGTCCTTTAAAATTTCTCTTGAACGTTCCTGTTGCCTTAGACATTTTAATGGCTTGAATAAGTGAGTAATAGCATAATAATTAATTACCTCTTATGTAAGGTATTTCATCCAGAGATTTCAAAGTCATGGTTATGTCAGGACCCGAGTACATTAAACCCCAGTGTGGATTCTTTCTTTCAGAAGTAAAGTAGCCTTAAATTGCCAAGCTTAAACTAAGAAGAATTGAAAGAATTGAACTGTAGAGAATCAAGGCTGCTTTATTTCTCTATGAGAGCTCTGAGAGAAGGATGTAATGCACTTCAGCTTGTGCTTCTTAACTGTATACCTACAGTAAATGTATTTTAACACTCCTAAATGCCTTTGAGGGACAGAGAAGCAGAGTAGGATCTCAAGCAGGGAACCTGATTCTTTTCTATTCATGGATACTTCTGGAAGAAATTGTTGAAGATAAGCAGTTGGCATTCACTTGTTGTAGATTTTCTTTTTTTCATTTTCTCATAAGGAGATTCTGTGAATTCAAAGTCTAACTTCAGTACCCTAACAGCAATAGGGTGAGATTACACACTGTAGATTAATTTAAGCAATTACTAATGCATTTGTAGGATCAGAAGCATTTAGAAAATATAAAGACAATATTAAAACAGTAAATTTTTGAATAAGTGAAAACAATGGGATACATAGTATATAGTTTTTTTTTTTTTTTCTTTTTTCTTTCTGGCAGTGTCAACAGATATCTTGTTTATTTCAGTATTGTATGCTTTTGTTCAACTTTGGAAGTTAGATGGAGCTTAGATTTTTATAATTCCTGTAAAATATCCTACATACAATAAATAACTAAGCTAATGGAGAAGGATTCTCTAGCAAATACCAGCATCAAAACAATACCGTCAACAGTGTAAGGAGAGTACCTATGTTCTGTTACAGCTAGTAGAAAATTCATATCTCATCTTCATATCTTCCATTTCTGCTTTTTCCTCCAAGCACAGAAATGAGGAAGGTGCAACAAATTAAACAGTGCCACATTCTTCACTCCTCTCAAAAGTCTAAGGTTATGATCAATAACTTTCTCTTGCAATACATAACATTTATTACTTTCAGAACCCAAGAAGCTTAGAATGACAAGCATGCCGTATGTAAGGAAAAGCGTATTTTTGAAGAAAACATGTTGTTTCTATGAGTGCAGGGCTTTCCAAGTTTCAGTCAAGTACCCATGCAAGACATAGCTCATCTTAGTTTTCTGCAGGGACGCTGTCTTTAGCTACTGCCAGTTAACTCTTGACAACATTTATGGTACACCAATGACTTCAAAATTTTAACACTGTGTGTAGAACTATGTTACTGTCTGTCCTCCTGTAGAATAGCAGAGTAATGTATTTAATCTATGAGTTTGAATTTGGAAGTGCTTCTGAAAGAAGTGCTACAATGAGTTTCAGATGCGATAGAGTGCTAAGCTTTATCTTTGCTTTGAATACTGATGAGGGTGAAAGGACAGAAAAGAAGAACATATTCACTTGAGTTATCTTGAGTAAAAACTTTTGATCTGAGTACATTGTAGTCAACAGTAAGAGCTATTTAGAACTACTGAAAATAGATAGATACTGAATCCTGTTACCTTGTTTCAATACTCTGTTTAAATAAAGGACATTGTATTTAGAACTCAGCTCCAAATTCTCTAAGTCGTTACTTCCTGCTTGCAGCTACAACAGGTAGAATCAGTATGGAATAAAATAGAGCCTAAAATTATATTAGGACAGAAGGCCTAAAAATAATTTCTTACTTGTTCTACCAGTGAGTACAAGTTTCATTGCTATTATAGTGAAAAATAGAAAAATGAGACCTTAGCTTGGCATTTGCAGCATTGTCAAAACAGAGTAACATAAATAAAATACTGTGGTGGAAGTTATATAAGAAATGGATAGGTTTCTTTTTGTGTTCACTGTAATTAGATTGTGTTGGAACCTTGAATGCCACAATGATGAACATGGTACAAAGATTGGACGTTATGTGGTTGTAAGTTTCCAATAAATCAGACTTCATTCTGTTCACTGAATTTGTAGCCATTCTACTGAACTGAGTAACAAAAACATCTGTTAGTCTTACTGATAGTTGTTTTTATATTACCAAGACTAAAGATAAAGGCCTAGTTAGGCTAAATCAAGAACTGAACCAAATTACCAGTATTCCTTGCCATATTTTGTTCAAAATCTTCTGCTGCTTTGTGAAAAACAAAACAAAACAAGCCCTTTTCAGTTATATTCTAATAAACTCAATCACTGTTATTGTTATGCTGTTATTCTTCATTTTTATTGATTTCACAAATCTTGAAGTAATATATGTAAGGACAGTGTAAAAATTTTCGCTAGCCTCTGGTAGGAAACAGTGAAAGGAAATGGTAAAGATAGAGCTCAGTTATTTTGAAATCAATTTCAAGAGATGGTGTTAAACACACAGTCTTCTAGCTGGGCAGGTTAATACTGGCACTTCAAGTTGTAAGATTTGTGAATTCTTTGGTCATGTGTACATGGATGAGAGATACTGCAGAGCCACTGGTGATCCAAACCATTTTAAACTGATATGTCTGCATGCCTCGATGCTCTAGAGAAGCTACCAGTTGAATCCCAAAGTTGAATGGTTGAATATTTCATACAGTAGCAATCGTAGGAGAGATACAGCATATAAATCAATATCTGATACTTGAAGAAAAAACAACTAAGTTTAGAAATGGTCAGACTTTTCCAACAGATGAAATTGTGATCATTACTATTTTCTTTCTTTTAGAAAGTTAGTACTTGGAGTTGACAATTATGAACTACTCAAGCTGATCAACTGTGTCAGATGAAAGAGCCTGTCTGAGGTATTTTAGTTGTGTCTTTCCTTAAAACTTAGTCAAAAAAACAAATGCTGGGAAGAAAACACCCAGGCATGTCTTGTGAACTTTTTAATAATTATTTTATTTTAAAGAGCTACATTTGTTGGGTTTTTGTTCTGTTTCATTTGTTTTCATTTTTGCTTCGATTTAACTGTCAATTTCTGTCAACTTCTGGTAAAGTAATACACTTATTTGTGTATCCTTATCTCTGGTATATTGGACAAGCAGGTGGTGCAACAGTAGATTAAAGTTTTAGCACATTCCATTAATGCATGGCATATTAATACTTGAGGAACTGTCTGAAATTGCTGAAACTACATGCTTGTCCATGTTAGATCAGAGAGCATTTACAAGTTCCTGATATTTCTCACTCATTCAAAAGAATACCAACCTCTTCCACAGACTAAAAAACAGGTCCATTTCACTACTTTACTAGTTGTAGTTTGTTAATTTGAATTAAATGTTTTAATCAGCTATTATTTTAGAAAAAAATCTCGAATGTGTTATACAATAATACCAATAGAAATAAGGCAAAATTTTAGTGATTTGTGTGGGTACATTTGGACAAAATAAGTAGTAATGCAAGCTACTATCCTTTTTCAAAAGTATTAGAAAAATTTCAACTAATTGTGCCTTTACCACATGCCATTATTTTTTAGTTTTATGAGTTCTTTTCTATGTCTGCAATGAAGACAGTACACAAAGATGATGAAAAATGTGAGAGTGCCTCTATTTCAGATCAAAATGGAGAAAGAATATGCAGTGGTTATCAAAGGGCTTATGAAATTTCCAACTCAATTTTGTAGCCTTGTTATTTACATATATTTGAATGAAAAGTTCCGATTTGGGGTTCTTAAGTGGACTAAATGAAAATTCTGAACCTTTTTGAAGTTTATTTTCATTTTTAATATATTCACTGTAAATGATGTTAAAATCTTACAAATGTGTGGAAAACTATTTTTTTTCCCAGCCTAAAAAAGGAAGCCTCAACCCCAAGAAACTATTATAACATTGAGAAAATCTTACATTTCAGGTGGGACTTATATGAGAACTAAGAATTGTTTTGCAGAGGCACAAAAAGAATAAATACATGATTATGCATACGAGTAAACAAAATTTTAATGTTTATGTAGAGCATCCACACACATACACAAAAAGAAACAGTGTTTTCTTCTAAAGGTACATTTTTTCCATTTTATTCACACAGTGACACTTCTCTATTATCACCTCTTCACATCTATAAGTAAGTCACTTTTAATTTGCAGATAGAACACTTATTCACCATTCAATGGCAAATCATTCCTTATTTGCAAAAATAGCAAGCTATGAAAAGAATTTGTTAGTGTTCTGTCTAATTTCAGTGAAGCCCATTGCTACTTCTGGCTTTTAATAAATTCAGATTTTCTGGAGGAATCTTGCTTATTTTTTGTCAATGGCAAATGATGGCTGTAATTAGGAAATAAACAAAACACACACCAAAAAAACCCAAAACTGTTAATCTGGTAGCTTGTATTGCAGTATCTTAGGGTTTGATTTTATTGTTTTCCTGTTGGACGTCTTTCACATTTAGACAGAGATGATGGAATGATTCTGCTGTTGTTATCTTCGTCCCCTCTCAAAACTTGCCTACATTCTGTCTTTTGTCTTAATATACAGAATATTTATTAGCCTACTTTCTATGGGATGTCCTACTTTTCTCAAAATACTTTGGAAATCTGAACCTGTTGCCTTCATGTTATGATTATTATTTTTTATGGAGCTGTTGTAGAGCTTCAGAGACAGTTGTTGATTGGACCAGGTCCTTACAGTGGAAATAATAATCTTAACTCAAAAAATGGATTTAGAATCTGTCTGACATTGAAATTGCAGTTGTGGCCCACTCTTATTTACAAGAAATGCTTCAATTTCTTATACTTTACGACAAAAGATTTTAGTAATCCCATGTTGTATATGGAATATTACCAGATAATGCATATTTTTAATCAGCCCTATGTTTCATATGTTATATGCAGCTCTATTCCTTTCCTATAAATCAATGAAACTGAAAATAGGGTAAGAGAAAAATCACCAGTTTAGAAC
Organism: Lagopus muta; assembly: GCF_023343835.1. Lineage (NCBI taxonomy): Eukaryota > Metazoa > Chordata > Aves > Galliformes > Phasianidae > Lagopus > Lagopus muta. The sequence continues at coordinate 42,943,842 of NC_064436.1, read as the reverse complement.
TTCTCATACTTCCTCGAATAGTTCTTTCTGGTGCAGCAGAGTTTATTTTTTCACCCCAGAAAATCAAGTGATCTCTTGAACTCTAATGAGGTCCTCATAAAGATTCCTTTTTTTTTTTTTTTTTTTTTTTTTCTTTTTTCCCTGTAGTCTCAGGATTGCACTGGCTCAGAGTGCTTTTACTTCAGCATAAACCTCTGACAGCTGTTTATTTGTAAAAAAAAAGAAGACAGGTTCGGCTGCTCTGTTTGACTGCCTCACTCCACTACGTATGCAGCTGTCTAAGAGAAAGGTCTCATAGGTGAATAGTTTTACTTAAGTGTTGGAGGTGGAAGGTGTGCTTGAACTGGACTGCAGCACATACGCTGAAATGGCCTACAGTCTAGACATGTGACAAAGATTAATATAAATGGGAAAAATAACAGTGTCAGTGTGAACACAAAAGACAAATTTGTTCTGCTATTTTCCTGTTTTATTTATTTACCTGTTGTATTCCAGGTTATTGGTAATCTGAGGATCTTGTTTCTGGTAAAGTTCTTGTTTATTAGCTCATAACTGCAACAGAACAAACAACTTAGACTCTGTCCCTTTGTGGCTACATCTCTTCTTCCCATCTGTTCAACTGGCTGTTCTTTTTCTATGAAGGATCCTCTGCAGTATTATTGTGCATAATTACATAAAGCAAATGAAAGACATTACGAAAATGGCAAAGAGGTGAACATTCTCTTGCCTAAAACAGAATTTTAGCATTTTCTAAATTCTTGTTTATTCTCTCTCTCTTTTTTTTTTTTTCTGCAGTAAAAATCATGGCACAGTAGTAGTGGTAATCTACATTTCTCCTCTTCTTTTAAATTTGAATTCACTTGATAATAAAGAATGGAAAGATTTTGTTATAAGTATAATATGTGCTACACCACGAGTTATGAATTATTTGGCTAACATAAAAAACTTAAAAGAAAAAGCTTTTATTACATTATTTAGATACTTGTTTCTGAAAGTGCAACAAAGAAAGTACTCTCTTAATATTGAGGGATTATAAGTAGTTCCAAAGAAATACTCTGTGGGCAACAAAAAGTTTTGTCATCATACATGTAAAATATGTACCTCATTAAGGTATGTGTTACTGTAGAGTAGTGTAAAGAATTATATGTGTCTATTTTAGAAAATGTGACAGTTATCATCCTACTATATATAACTGCCATTCTGGTCAAAATTAGGAATGTGAAAAAAAATGAAAACATTTCATGCTTCTAGTTATAAGGTAGAAAGTTATTGGTAGGACGTGCAACCACAATAGAATAGTCTACCACTATATTCTAAGAAATGTTAGGACTATGATATATACATTCTTTCAGATCTCTGACTATATTAGTAAGCTTTGCATGCATTCTTGACTGCTTTTACCACTTGAATACTACCTTATTCACCATTCTATTGAAAGTAAATTAATACTTCAGAACACACAAGTTTTTCTCCTCATTTTTAATAGGAATGCCTTGTTTGCTGCTTCTCACTCTGTATCTCGGAAGATTTTGACTCAGTATTTTTATATTCTACTCTTAGCTAGCTGAAAACAGTAAGTCTTGCTATCCTGTAGTCCTTTTCTCTTGAAACTAAAGAAGTCCATTTGTTTCTGTCAATTGTACATTGTGTGTTCTGGCTCCTTCTTTAGGTGGCATCTGCATTACGCTCTGATTACTTTGGTGGCCTTTGCCTGGTCTCGCTCTAGTATGTATCTTTTTTGTACTCGGCAGCCTAAAAACATACAGTGTTTGTGGTCACAACTGTAATCCCAAAAGTGCTGTATAGGCTGGAATAATCTATATCCTAGTTTGATACAACTCTTGTCACTCAGCAACAAAATCCAGAGAGAGGAAAGCAAAAATACTGTTCCATTGAAGATGCCATAAATTAGAAAAGTTTTATGTAACTATCATACTATGGCCTGAATAGGAGGTTACGCAAACATTAGAATATATGAAACTAAAAATTCATGGAGGGATGAAAAATAGGTTGGACTTATTATGCTAATGTACTATTTACTACACTCTTACCTCATATTTTTAGACCTTGTGATCCTTAAACACATGAATTCTGTTCAAGAGTTTTGCACATACAACTTAGATGCATAAATTAACTTAATATGCAATATTTAAAGTTTCATGCACCCATCTGAAACCGGTTGGATTTAGACAATGACTGCAATGCTATCTCAGATGTTTGGCATAACAACCCCTTTCAAAAAATAAATCTGAATCTACTTGAAGGTGAATTTCTTTGTTGGTTAGTGTTTACTGGCATGTAAAGGAAATCTGAAGCAGTATTGAATGACTCACCTTGTGAATTACTGAGTTGGCTGAGTTGTCCCACTGAGTAGTGGAAATCAAACAAGAATAGGAAATGTAAAAAAAAAGACTCAGGGAAGGGAGAGACAAGGCAATACTCAGCTTGACTTCCATTTTCATTTCAGATGAATTATGAAAGAGACAAGTAGCTGCAGCAGGTAAACGTCCTAAAAGCAGATCACAATTTGAAGACTTTTGAATAGGAATATGGAATGAAAAATAGCATTTGGAACTGCTAAGTTAGCGTCTGGGTATAATGAATAAGCTTTGCCATGAAGAATTATTCACAAACTTTAAAAACGTATCACGTGACTTTTATTGTGGCACTACAGAATCAGCTTGAAACAGCGCTTTAAACAATTACTGTGAAATTCCAACACAATATTTGGGCACAGAAGGAATACCTCTTTCCTAGCAGAAGACCCTTTGGTACCTTAGACTCTGACCATCTTCAACAAATATAAAGTTATTAGTGAAGTAGCACTACTGTTGCATGGGCTGTATTTTCACCATCTATACAACTGTATGAGTTATCACAACGATTCAGATATCATAGCTACATGCAGAATGAAAATCAATGGAATAGAAGTATAATCGCCAAAAGATAGGTGGCCTTTTATTTTTTGTACTTTCTATTTCATAGCTCAATCTGACCACTTTACTGCCTAATACAGCCAGAATAAAAACGATTTGATATCCAGAGTTTGTCTGTGACTAAGACTCTTCCTTTCACATAGGCTATGGAAAGTTGAATTATTTCACATTTGCCATAGACTAGAATGAGTTATCATAGAGAAGCTGACTTATGAGGATAAACTTAAACCGCAGTAGCCTGGTGGGTTTTATGAGACTTTGGAATATTCTAATATGGTCATCCAAGATTTATGGAGATGATTTGATGTCAGTGATGCCAGACTTTGTGTGAATTCACAGGTCTCCAAGGCAAAAAGAAGGAAGACTAGAAATTAATGCAAAGAAACCTTCTGTGCAATAAAGAGGCCAAATAATAAATCTTCAATTTATGGGCGGGGCAGCGTCAACTGCAGAGTAGTATGTGACCTTTCCACAGTTCTGCCTGCTTTTTCCTTTATAGATAAGTTCATAGTGAATCAGGGAATTCACTAAGTTCAGGGGCACACAAATTTCCTCCTGTGAGGTAAATTATGCTGTAGTCTACAAAAAAAAAGCAACTGTTTGCATTTAATACCTTGCAATTTCCCAGCACATTTTTGGGGCAGTAACTATGATGTATTACATACTTAGCAGTTTTTCACTATGTGTTATAACTAGCTGTCCAGACAAAGGTTAAAAATATATTTCATACAAATGTATTTTAATATTATATGATGCTATGTCTATTCCTTATAGGCCTCATTTTTTTTTTCCCGAGGAAGCTAATATGACCAAATAAATATATATGCGCACTATTGCACAGAATGAAGTAGAAAGAATATCAAGTTGTAATTAACTGATATGTTTGAAATATTAGCTGAAATGGCAGAACGTCAGTGTCAGGGCACAGCAGTATACTCCAGCTAATGAGTTATACACTTTAATTTTCTGTGGTAATATATTATTAATTAGCAATTTATAATGAATGTATATTATCAATTTTATATCAGCTAGCCATATAAATGTGTTTTCAAAGTATGCGTTTTTATGAGTTTGAGTTTTGTGGTTGTCTCTGTGTACTTGTCTGAATTGAATGAGGTAGTTTGATGCACAATACCTCGTGTGAGTTGTACTCCCCTGGTGGTAAGCTAGCTATTGTTTGCTTATCACAACATGGCACTCTGTTGGACTCTTTCCAGTATGTTCAGGTCTCCTACGGGGGAGCCCAGAAATGAACACAGCACTCCAGCTGTGGTCTCACCAGTGCTGAGTAGAAGGGAGGGATCCGCCTCTCTTGACCTGCTGGTAATTCCTTGCCTAATGCAGCCAAGAATACCATTAAACTTCTTGATGGCAAGGACATGTTATTGATTAATTTCAACTTGTTGTCCACTAGGGCCCTGAGGTCCTTTTCTGCTTCTCTCTTTTCAACTATGTGGTCCCCAGCATGTATTGATGCTTGGAGTTATTCCTCTCTAGGATTCTGTGGTTTTGCTTTTGAACTTCATGAGATTTTTGTCAGCTCATCTCTCCAGCCTGTCAAGGTCCTTCTGGGTGGCTCTGGTTTGCAAGCTACTGTTCCCAGTTTTGAGTCATCCATGAATTTACAAAGGGTGCACTCTATCCCATCATCCAGGTCATTAATGAAGATGTTAAACAACACTGGAGCCAGTACTGACTCCTGGGGTACTTCCTTCGTAACTGGTCTCCACTAGACTTTGCATGACTGACTATTAGCCTCTGGGTCCATCCATTTAGACAGTTTTTTATCTACCTCACTGTTTGCTCATCCAGTTCATACTCAACAGCTTCTCTATGAGAGTCTCACAGGGGACAGTGTCAAAAGCCTCACTGGAGTCCAGAATGTCATAGTTTGATCATTAAGAATAGAAATGTGAATTAGGTAAGTCTTCATACAGATTCACTTAATCAGTATACCAGGGTCCCAGAGATGATGTTAACTGACAGCACTTTCTGTCTTGCATCCACTGTAAATGCTGATTTCTGGTACAGGTCATATTCGGTACTTTAAGCTTTGGTTCCTCAATAAATGAGTGTGCCTCCCTTCCAAAAGAGGATCATCTAAATTTATGATCCATTGCTGTTAGCCCTGTTTCAATACTGGAATTTCCAGCCTAGATGAAACTGAAAAAGACAGGAGGGGAATTTGACTAGCTTTAGAGTCAGAGAGGAATTTGTAAGGTTAATTAAAAATACATATCACTTCTTCATAATACTAAGCCTAGTTCCAAAACACTGCGTGGACTGCGTGGACTCAAATCATTCCATCTACAAATTTGCTTTTGAAGCATGAGAGAACCATAGCACTTTTGCTGGTTATTCAATGTCTTATAGGTATGAAACTAGGAAATGATATGTGCATGGAATTCTTAGACAAGCAGATTTTCCATAAATTTTCTATTAAAGCGTTGTTAACATGAAAACTTAAAACATAGGCACAAGATATAAGAAAGTACATTCAACTAACTTTTTTCATTAAATCTGGAGTAATAACGAAGTACTGCAGAGTCTTCACTTGTAATTTTGCAGATGGAATCAGGGAAGACAAAATCATAATCAGGAACTTCTTCTGAAAACAAGTAAGTCATGTCTTGGCTAGGTGGTTCATTTATGTGTTGCAAGTATTTTTACTGAGAAAAATACTGATAGTGTGATTGTTATTGTGTATGCATGCATTCAAATGAGCGCTGGTGCTAACACTCTACCAAACTTCTAAAATAAAACATGTCAAGCATTGCTGTTTTCATTTAGATTTGAACTTTTGACACTGATATGCCCCTGGTGATGCTAAGATCTATCAGGCTTTTAAATTTTCAATGGAAAAATGACGTCACGATTTTGGAAAATTGTTTGCAATTATAGTCTCTTTCCATTTTCTTGCCAGCTTTCTTGAACTTACCATATGTGCTTTAAAAATATCTTTAAAGAATCATGGAAACCAAGACAAGAGGAAGAAAACTGATCTTTAGGAAGCTATAGGAGGCAGACAGGTGGAATATGAGAAGTTTGGGGGACGTTAGGGAGGCTTTGCTAATCAGAGAGTTTGGCAGTTTAATCAAGGTCAAGGAGAGACATGTATCTGTATCACAGGCTAAGATATTCTACAATGATGCACTAATGGCACATTTTTCCCCACTGCATTGTTGTTTTTGCATCTTTGTGCTCCCTCTTGGTGTTACAAGATCTTTTGATACATTTGGAGCAGTGTTATGTGACTTTTCCTGGTACACAGTGAATTAACTTTCTTGCTGGTTATATTTCACACAGTCCAAAGTGACTGAGCTATTTCAGAACAATGATACTAAAAGAAAAATAAAGGAGAGGAGAGGAGGGAAAAAAATAACTATAGGAGAACCCTGTATCTGCTATTGAAACAAGAGAATGAAGAACATTAAACTTAAGATCAGGTTGTCTACGAATTGCAAAGCATGTTTGCTCAGCCAGTAACTGTCTAACATCCCTCATTTCATTTTCCTTCCTTTATTTTGTGTGACATTTCCCATTTGTATGGAAATTATATCATAAATCCATGAAAAGGTTTACTAAACCTGTTCTTCACTGACTTGTACACAGACAAAGAATTTGTAAGAAGGTGTACAGGATCAGATTTTTTATAGAGCTCATCAGTTATTGACATATGCATGTAAGTGGAGAAAGTCATGCTGCATTTACTCCATACTTATCTCCCAGAGAACTGGGTTGGTTGGATCTTTCATCTGAGACATATGGCCATTCTTGAGCACTATATTCCCTATGTTTTCACAACAACTGTTTTTTTGTTTTTTTTTTTTTTTGGAATAATAAACTATGTTTTTTAAGGATTTTAAAGCCAAACATATCCATGGCAGCATTGAAAGAAGCATGGCCAGCAGGTTGAGTGAAGTGATCCTGCCCCTCTACTCTGTGCTGGTGAGATCTCATTGGAGTCTGCAGCATGGGAGAGACATAGACCTCTTGGAGCCTGTCCAGAGGAGGGCCACAGAGATGATCAAAGGGATGGAACTCCTATGCTGGGAAACAGCTGAATGGCTGAAAGGGCTGTAGCTGTTCAGCCTGGAGAAGAGAAAGCTCCAAGGTCACTTGATAGTGGCCTTTCAATATCGAAAGAGGAGCTACAGGAAAGAAGGGGGATATGGTGATAAAAAAAGGGGAAATGGTTTCAGGCTTACATAGGGTGTACATAGGGTTAGATATAAGGAAAAGTCTTTTTCACTGGAACAGATTGTCCAGAGATGTGGTGTATGCACCTTCCCTGAAGACTTTCAAGGTGAGACTCTACCAGGCTCTGGGCAACCTGATCTAGCTGTAGGTGTCCTTGTTTACTGTAGGGGAGTTGGACTAGATGACCTCAAAAGGATCCCTTCCAATTCTAAGAATTCCATGATCTATGATTCTGATGTGTCATTTGTGAGAGGAAGTACTGTAAAATACAAAGATATTATCTAAAATGATATAAACTGTATTCAGATATTCAGATCCAGAATCTGTCCTTTTGATCCATGTGAAGGGAGTTCAGTTTACTGTGGTAAACTCTTATATGGTTAAAAAATTAAAAAAAAAAAATAGCAATGCCTCTTTTCATTGATCTAAATGAAGGTTTTTTGCCATCCTCTGATTTGGTGTAAGGGAATACAAAAGAGCACATCTCTCTGCGAACTAGGCGTGGACTCATGTTACCTTTGGCAAAAAGCTGCATGTTTTCCACAGCTTATGTTTGATGAGGATTTTGTTACAGGATGTTTTTACTGTATAATCTGTTAAACTATATAATCAGGACTTCATTACATCTGGCATATTAAAGTGTTAGACCAAAAGCATGGCAAAACCACACAGCTGTTGTACAGGCAAGTCCTTAAAGGTAACAAGGTCTATTTTTGTATTTTTGTCCATTGTATAAGCTGGAGAACAAGCCATCACTATGAAGTGAAGCATAAGGATGCACCTCAAAAAAACATCTTCCTGCTTCCTCTGTGGCAAAGGCCACATAAAATACTGACTCTGAGTTTCTAATCTGCCTTTAGTCAAGCAAAATCCCACTGACTTCAATTGGAATTTTGCCAGACTAGAGACTGGTTAGTGGACCAAGTCCTATTCAATTATTACATAGCCTCATTCTCTCATTTGAAAACATGCCACTTTGAACCTGAAATAGACATTCAGAATAAAGAACTACAAAGAAAGGAATAAATTACAAGAGAAAAAGAGAGTGTCGGGAATAATCTATGCCTTTCCCACTAAATGAAAAGGCATACTATCAGCACTCTCTTTATTAAGACTTGTGTGTTTTCTGCTGGCGAAAGATAAGACATGGTGGAAGAGAGAGTAGAATTTTAAATTAGAATTGATATCAGATGCAACGATTAAATATTGATGGTTTTTCAGACTTTGGAATGGTTCCCATTTGCAACTGCAAGGCACTACAGCAGCTTTTGTATTTACGAGCACTCAGTGAGTACTCTGACAGGTTTATTATTTGTTGGCTTTCTCCAGCAATGCACAGTAAAAATTGTTTTCTAAGAGTATTCAAAAATGTAGCTGGCTGCCACTGTATCAAACCCAATCAATCCACCAATGTATTTCATGTTCTTGATTGATAACTGGCTCAGCAGTTTGACATTGCAGAGAAGAAGTAGAAGGAGAGCAGGTCTCAATGGTCATTAATCCTTTTTCCCTGAGCCTCCCTTGGGCAACTGCTTGTGCCATTATCCACATTTCTTACTGCTGATTTCCACAGTCCCATGACTGCTCAAAGCACCACAAATTCACCACTGTCCCTTTCACTTACCACAGACCTTTCATCATAGTGGACTCAGCAACCCTCCTGGGTTGATGGTAGTCGAGGGAACGTCTCTCTCTCCTTTGGTTAAAAAGTTGGACCATTAATATGGCTCACTGCTTCATTCTCCTTTCTTCCCTTCAAATTTACTTTGCTGCTTACTGAACAGGAACGTGAAAGTATGACTGTTCTTTAAAATTTGTTTGTATGAGTTGGGGTGAGAAATGTCTTATGGTAAATAAAGTAGAGATTCTATTTAGTCTTCATGTACTGATTGAACTGGATATTAGTGATGTTTTGTCTGATGTGATCTGTGTTACCATGAAGCTGAATAAACTATATTAGCTGTTGGAGGGATAGACTATTTCTTGACTAACTTACTTCTTGATTAGTTTAATTAAATGCTGCAAAATTGTGAGCAAGCCACAGTATGCTGACTGAAATGTCAGAAATAATTAAGCCAAACTGACAAAATAGTAATAAAAATTAAATTAAAAAAAAATCTGCTGTTATGAGTAGCTTATGTCCATAATTAATTGGGAGTTGGAACATTCAGGGAGAAAAGCAAAAGAGAAAGAGGCAAAAAACCTCACATTTTCACATTTTTCCTGTGATGGTTCACTTGCACCAGGGGTACTGAATGCTCCAGGTTGGTTTAAAAAATACAGATTTAAGCTCCCCACTGAGGATTCAGTTTAAACTCTATCGGTCATTTGCCAGCAATCTGATGCTAGGTGTATCTGTGCTGCTGGGAGCAATACATTTTGTGCATTTACTTTTATACTACCTACAAATGTCTCCTCTACCTGTCCTCTAAAGTGTAAAGTATCTTGTACAAATCTGTTCCCTATAATCTTTTTTTAAACTACCCTAACTTTGGGATCTGTGCTAGGAAGGAGTGAAATATCCACATGAAGGGAATTAAATGTGTGAGGAAAGGGAATTCAAGTGTTGAAGGCAGTGTAAAAACTTTACAGAAAAGGAAACAGAAACAAAGAGACAAAGAACGTTAGTGGGAAATTATGAAAGTGAATCAAATATTATAAGAGTTTAACATGTATAGGAATCCCCCAGTGTCTCTATACATTGCAAATCAAAACCCACCTCTGGAAACTTGTCCCCTGAAAGCTTTACTATGTCAAAGGCTCCGCTAAGCCTGCTAGAAAAATCCTCGCTTAATCAAATGTGAGTAATAGTTTACAGGTCTAAGACCAAGTACCTCAGGAGATCATTATTTTAGCTGACAAAAATGTTGCGCTTTATGAAGTGAAATTAATGAAGAGCAAGTGGATGAGCCATTACTGCTAATGCATATAGACAAAAAACATTTGAGATGGAATCTGGGAGCTTCATCAGCTTGCACAAGAAATTAAAGATGATTTACTATTATATAAGAGTGTCACTCTTAGTGAAATAACTTCTATTTTTGGTAAGAAAGAGCTCAATTTTCCATGATATCAAAACACCAGACTGCTTGATAAAGTGAGCAGGATTTACATGATCCTATTCTGGAACTGGAGTCCTGTCCCCAAAGTTGATTTTTGGTAAGAGATTACTGGGTTAGCAAGGGTCTGTGGTTTCTGAAGCAGTCTCTGCAACCAGTATTGCTGCAAAATTTGGGACAGCTTGAAAGAAAATGACAAGTTTATGGATTTGCTAAGTACACCAATTACTTTGTAAGCACTGAAAAGTTTGAATCTTGATTTGCTATGAATTTGTATCCAGATGGATCTACTGCATATATCATTTTGCATCTGAAAGGGATTAAGTAATTCTGTAGCCTGCCTGTCAGTGAAGACACTTCAAATTTTTTTGTCTCTATTCTATGCTACTACATTTCACCAAATTTATATAAATTTTAATGTATTTGAGATCCATGTCTCTCAAATGAAGTTAAGTTGGCAAAGAGGTACACAAATTGTTGGTGAAAAAAGAGCAAGGAAACTTGCAAAACTGGACTAAATGTGTAAATAATAATACTCAAACAGAATCTTATTGAGAAGATTACTGTTGTATTGGCTGATCTTTATCTTATGTCTCTCAGAGCCAGTTGCGCAGAATGAGATCTTTTTTACTTTTCTCCCCCTAGGGAAAAAATAACGCAAAATGAAACTTCATTTTTTATATTACCTTCCTGAACAGCCTTTCAGAATTCTGGCCAAGCTACTCAGATTCCCTTGTTAGAGAATTCTTATCATCTAGAATATTCCTTCTATCTGAATTCTTGCTTGCCATTAAGTTCTGGCCATAGGGAGTGATATTGAAGCCATTGCTATGGGATGGAATGGCTTATGAAAAAGAAAACAGTGCGCCATAACACTTGAACACACTGTAGGACTCCGAAAAAGGCTGGATTTAAATTAATCTGTGAACTGGAATAATGAGTTACATGAAAAATAGTCTTCTCATCACACATATGCATTATACTCCAAATCTTGTCGTCTGGGAATCAGGCTATTGCCTGGGCTGTGTGGTAGCAAATTTACTGAGGGAATTAAACATTTGCCTTGCCTGAGAGTATGCAATGGAAAGTCTTGTAGCTTCTGTGCATTTATTGCTAAAGCTTGAGCCTTTAGCAATGACTTCTGATTACCAGGATATGTCAGAATATTCATGGCTGATAAGTGGTAAGAATACTGACAGGTTCATCAAACTCATCTTAGAGCTAGGACAATTTATTAAATCTTTTTAACCCGAAGGAGTTTATATAATTGATATATTTGAGTTGCATTACAGATACAAAATAACCTTGAGAGAATTGGTTCTCACTGATGGAGTTGAATTTGATAAAGTTGAAGTGCCATTCACCTGAGGCTTCAACAAAACTGATAGCTCTAGGTTCTCTATGATCAATTTAAATTATTTGATTAAAATTACATTTTCTCTCTTAAATATAGGACATGCTGATTATGTTTGAGGGAAATGGGGTAGATAATGCAGCTTAAATAAAACGTCCTAAATCATCAAAGTCCCTTTCTTTAGGACTTTCTTCCCCTTCTTCTTGTATTTTTTTTTTTTTTTTTGAATGTTAAATGGTGGTGTTTCTATCACACAAATAGGATAACCTGGTGTCATAAAAGAAACTTAACATTTCTCCTATAGAGAGCACTTTATTCTCTGTAATGTCATACATTCAGGGAAGCTTCTAAGAGAGCTGTGTGCTAAAATACCATGAAGGTGCTGCACATTTTCTTTTAGGATTAAATAATGGTTTCCAAAGGGCAGAAGAGAAACAGAGATTGAATGACTTGACTAAGGTCAAGCAATAAGTCAGTGGCAGAGCTGTGACTAGGCTGTAGTTTGTGATGTCTTTGGCATGTGGTGTTGGGCTGTTTACTAAACCCTCTTCTTGGCAGGTATGAGTGTTTCTTCAGACCTTATTGTGCCTTTTTACACTTGGGCATGTGGTAGAGAGCAAATTCAGGAAGCAAACAATTAAAAAGAATAAAAATTTGAAAGCAAAACATAAGATTGTGGAAGTAAAATTTTCAGTTTTAGTGTTCAAGAGGAGTAAATAGATCACAGTGCTAAATCTGACATAAAAGCAGATTTCAGAACAATGTTAGAGTTTTTTTCTGGATTCTTTTAAATAAAGGCATCATTTCAAATTGGTTCAGGGAGTGGAGGTAGAGAGCAGTACAAGAGTGAGATTTGGGAGTTGATAAGGAGGTTGGAAGGCAAATTTGAGTGTCTTTTGCTTCTGAGGGGAAATTTAGGCAGCCAAAATATCATGATAAAAAAGAGGCCCCAAGGTAAATAAGAATTGAGACAGACTGTATGAAAGGCAGTTCTCTCAGTGAAATTAAAGGTTGGCTGGAAAAAGTTGCTGTTAAACAACTCTTTGTTTCACTAAATCATTAATGAAATATTTCCACATCCCTTTGTTGCTGCTCTTCACTCAGAATAAAACACTCATAGCACTCTTAACACAGAAGCTATCCGCAGTGAGTGGTATTTTCTTTCAACTCAGTTCCAGATACATAGGAGCCTTTTCTGCCTTTCCTGGTCCTTGTAATCTAAGTTATATTGAAAACAATTTGGAAACATCATGAACAGTACGAGAAGAACTGAATATTCTGAGTTATTCTTGCCCTTCCATAAAATACAGATTAAATTTTGAAAAGCTGATCCTTTCATAATGTTGTAGAAAAGATCTGAACGACCAGTGCAGCAGTCTGAAAATATGTATCTTATTCCATTTCTAACAATGAGGAGACAGATTTTCTAAATCAGGAAGTTTCTGTCCTTTTCTAAAGTATGTATCCTTTTATAAAGAATGTGTCCTGCATCCTTTAATTCAAAATGAAGAAACGCAACTGAAGGTTTGTGATATTAAAAGATAGAACTGCTCTTTGGGAATACCCCCTACTCTAAGAAACCTTAAACAGACAGTAGTCTAAATATGCACTCACCAGAGCTCCAAGAACATGAGCTGGAAAGTCAGTTCACTGTGAAATAATGTTCAAATTCAATTATTTCCAAAACTTCAGCACAGGAAAGAAGCTTCAAGGGCCTGTAGTGCCCTTGAGTATACATCTTAATGGATACTCATGCCCCATGCCCTGAGTATCCATCTTAATTAGGTGGGTGGCAGAATAGGCTCCTTTCAATATGTAACCCATCTTCTCTATGGTTGAAACAGTGGAAATATTTGACAAAAAATAAGATAGATGATTAGATCTGTTGAGTGATGTTACCCACTGGGACATGCTCTGTACATGTCTGAAATGAAGAGTAACAGGTGTGATACATGAACTATTTATTTGATGAACTCTGTATTCATGATACCCTACTGGTAAGTGCAAATGCAAACATTTTTACTTTTGGATGTATACTGCTTGGTGTTCAGTTCTATATAATTTTGCCTGGTGTTACTGCTAGCTGAAAGCCTTGTATGCAAAAAAATGGTGTGCCTTCTTGATCTGATCCTTATTATTGTAGAGGTACATTTTTTGATGGAGTGTAATAATACCCTGCTTTTCAACAACATATGTCCCCATACATATGTATATATATATATATATATATATTTTTTTTTTTTTTTTTTTTGGCAACACTTACAAGTCTATGTTACTATTCTAAGTACAGGTCTACTAAACTTGAGACACATACATAATACACTTATGTTTACATATATGTCTGTATACATGTGTGTCATTATTCAACTTAAATGATCATTTCTTTTCAAAACAACCTGATTACTTTTTTTTTTTCAAATTGTATTTTTCACTCTTTGAGAATTGTATCTCTAGTATCTAGTTAACTTTCACAGTCCTCATGTCTATCAAATTTATTCCATTGCTGTCACTATCTTAAGCATAAAGTAAATCCTTAGTGTCTGAGACAATAGTACAAATTATGGGCAGTCAACTGCACTGAGTGACAAGAAACAAGAAATGAGGATGCTTTTCTAGCACCTTCCAATTAGACACATGCTATTAGAATGCTTTGCATCTTACATTGCTTTCCTAAAAGAGCCACCTGCACTACCACTCTTGAAAATCTTGCTACTCTTGATGAAAATCTTTATGGCTAACCTGGCACTGGAGTGCTAGTTTTGCATTCTTGATTTGATAAAGTTGCAAAACACTTTCCTTCTTCTGTGGTCTTCATTTCACAGGAAAAAGTCTGCTCTGTTGTGTGACCTGCCTTTCAGAAGTCACGCGGATAACATAAAGAGAAGCATTTTTCATTCAAATCAGATTTTTGTGAAAACACAATTCAGCACAGGTTGTGTGAAACAGAGATTCTCTAATATACAAAGTGAAAACGTCTCAGACTGTTTCTGTTTTTATGACATTTTTCTTACTGTTACCTTTCACAGCTGTAGTAGACTTATCGGGATTTTTTTTTTTTAATCTTTGTTAATTATATCATCACAAAGAGCTTTCAGATTTTTATGAATAAACCTAGGTTTGAATTTAATATCATTGTAATTGCTGTAGTTTCTATTGCTATATTTTGTTACTGTTCTCTTCCTTTGCTTTGGAAAAATCTGTCTGGAATTTTCAAAATGAAAAGACAGATTAGACAGTTTGTAAAGTTCTGGTGAGGCTGTAATTCCCATATGGATAAATAGCTGAGTGCAGCATACCAGATCAGTTTTGCAAGATGTGTGATGAAATGATAAGCTTGATGTCCAAGCCAGGTTATATATGAGAGCTAAGTTTTACCCGTCAGTGTTCTCCTGTGGCTTCAATTCAGTATGCTATTTTCTGACAGTTAAGAGCAAGTCCAATAGCTTTTGACCTTTCCATGTCAATTGGATTTTTTTCTGTTGACGTATATGGTTCCTGAATCATGATATTTTTAAGAGTACCATTGCTTAATATTCTTAAGTGACACTGCTGTGAAACAGTAATTTTTTGTTGCTTAGCTTCCTCTCATTTCTGAATGTAGGAATACAAATATACAGAATAGACTCTTATTCACTTAAGTGGGCCTTGGATCTGGCCTATAAATGCAAACCTTTATCATACTTCTAAATGCATAGAATATGATGTCACAGAATCATAGAACGGCTTGGGTTGGAAGGGACCTTAAGGATCATCAGGTTCCAACCCTGCTGCCACAGGTATGCTTGCCAACAGCTAGATCAAGCACTATGAATGGATTCTGTGTCCAGAGCTACAGGAAATGAACTGAAGTTCTATTTTATACATTTAAAAGGTTAGTTGCATCCATATTTCCTTATCCTCTGCTATTTTCACTTGTGGATGAAGTTTGAGAGCAATGTAAATTACTTAATCATCATCTTGTGACTTACCATCCATGTTGTAGGTAGCATTTTTATTTCCTGGCTTCGGAATGAAATTATTTCTGGTTCCATCTATTACAACTTAGCCATGTGATCGTAGAAGAGGTCAAACCACATTTTAGCATTTTTCCTCCTTCAGCTCTTTTATTCAAATCTGTGGTACTGATATGTTCATTGTTTTCAGATAATGTATAGTCCTGTCAACAGAACAATGCACAGTGAATATGTTGTCTGATGCATCATTGAGCTTTTAGTTCTCTGAGTACAGAATTAAATATTCTGCTTTTTAGAAGTACTACTACTATGTTCCAAAGCCTGTATTTTAGTGGAATAATATGGCAGTTAATAATAGTATAATATAGTTAATATTATAATAATATAAAAATATCAGTAACAGTAGTTACTGTTATACTGCTGAGGAATTTTGTTTAACCACTGGGAAGAAAAAAATATTATTCTGAAAACCTGTGTGATAATATTGCCTGTGTACAACTGTACACAGAATCTGGAACAATATATTGACTTTTCTAGTTTTGTACTTCTGAGACTTCGTTAAGAATTTTGGCAAGTAAGCATTTACATGATGTGTACATATTAGGTTAAAGTTGCTGTTAAGACAGTGAAGTATGTGGTATTGAAGGTACTCTAACAGTTATAACATGGCTTATAAATGGGAATGCATATGTACCATGTGCCTTGCACTACATAAAGGAAGTGTGTTCATTTTAAAAGTAGAAGTAAACAAAGTTGGTGAACAAAGTACAGTTTAAGCTAACAAAGCATTAATACTTAGGTATATGTAGTGCAGTCTCATTAATGCTGTATCCTTATCTGATCAGTGAAAAAAATCTGTGGGCCCAGGTTGCCTGTTGCATTTGCATTGCAGCAACAGTGGTTCCAGGCCAGCTGAGTTGGAAATGGACCATTAATTTCCTCCTATCTTTTCTGAATACCTGAAGGAATTTCTGT
Organism: Lagopus muta; assembly: GCF_023343835.1. Classification (NCBI taxonomy): domain Eukaryota; kingdom Metazoa; phylum Chordata; class Aves; order Galliformes; family Phasianidae; genus Lagopus; species Lagopus muta. The sequence continues at coordinate 42,927,365 of NC_064436.1, read as the reverse complement.
TTACTCTACAGATTTTCGAAATATTCCTATGTGATACAGAACAAAGAAACAATATTTGCCAGTGTTAAGAAGTTATTCTTACTCTCTTTGGAGATATATTTTGTTAATCACTAGTATGTATCTATAGTAAAAGTTGCGCTGTGGTCTGTCATATGGCTTTAATTTTTACCTACACACTGTGGTTTTTTGTTAGCTACGTATTTGTCTCTTAGTTTCTTATCTTTCAAAAACAGTGGGAAAAAAATCTGAATCAGAAGATGCCAGAATATAGTGAAAAGGAAAACAAAGAAACCATGCTGATCATGTTACACTAAGATGGTTACCTTTCCTATATGCTCTTCAGTTATGTCAGTTCATTCATAGCATATATAGTAAATGAGAGCATAATACGTGTGCTGGCTTCTAGCTTGAGAAAGCTATTGACTGAATAGGCTGGGAAAAGGAAAAAAGGTAGCACAGAAGTATGTGCAAAGACTTTTTAGCATATTCTAACCATTGGAGAAGCAGTGGTCTGAAAAATAGTGCTCTGTCATGAATCTCAAAATGTCTGCTAGACTGTCTGGAGAAAAGAGAATGAACAAAGTGTGCTGTTGAGTGCTGAATAAAGAGGTATGTATGTAGAAGAGGGAAAGCAGATTTAACAAAGATCTCTCTTAACAGCCGATTTACAGTAGAACATATCTTTTCCTGAATTACTGGAAGACACAATTACTGAGCAGTGCGCTTCAGCTGATGTACTTTAAATCCGATTAAAAAAACACACACTACCTTTTGAGAAACAATTTGAGCAATGAACAGTAAATTTGACTTGACCTCTGCTGATTTAATGCAGAGAAAGATGAAAAAGATCATCTATACCAACTCTGCAGGAGCAGCTTTCAAGAGAAACATCCACAAAAGCAGCTGTGAAATCAGGAGTGCAGGCAGCCTTGATGTTTTAACAGAGCTGCTTGCCTCAATTCTTCCTGTTAATGAACTTGGTAGTCTATCTCTGTGGTAATATTGGACAGTTCAGCTTGACAGCTAGAAAAGTGCAGTAGAAAATAATATGGGAGCCTGAATCCATATGAAAAATGCAGGACATTTAAGGCATTGATTTGATCTCTAATTACTGCAGTCCATAAACAACAATTTTCTACAACTAAGATATTTCAGATAACTTCATACTTCATTCTTCCGATCCATCTCATCTTTTTCATTTAAATTCACATTGAAGACTACATGTTACCAATGAGATATCAAGTGGAAATCACTGGGGTAGGTCAGTTTAAAGTGATGAGTGCAGATAGGCTTCAGAAAATGGTTCTAGCAGAGTAGAGATGGTAGGGCAGCCAAGAAATCTGGAATGAATCTTAATCAGTCTTAGAAAATAATTACGGTCAGAATGTTAACATATGAAGTCTGGTGCTAATGTGGGCAGAATATTTTAGACAGTGTGATCTTGTCATACAGTGGAAGTGGCTAACATGAATATGCAGGCTAGTATGTGTATAATATTAGTCAGGCTAGTAATGATGGACAAGGAGAAGGCTAAGGTATTCAACAACTTTTTTGCCTCATTCTTCATTAGTGACTACACACAGCCCTGGAGCAGATGGTTCTGAAGGTGGGAACTCGGAGATCATTGCTCCTCCCACAATAAGTGAAGATCAGGTTCGTGACTGCCTGAGAAACCTGAACCACAAGACTATGGGTGCTGATGAGATGCACCCCAGTTAACTGACTGACATAATCACCAAACCACTCTCGATGATATTTGAAAAGTCCCTGGAAAATAGTCAGTGCCACACTCATTTTTAAGGAGGATAGAAAGGATAACCCAGGGAACTACTGTCAGCTTCTGTCTTTGCCGGAGAAGATTATGGAGCAGATCCTCATGGAAGCTATGCTAAGGCATATGGACAAGAGGGAGGTAATATGAGATAATGAGCATGGCTTCACTAAAAACAGGTCCTGCCTGACCAACCTTGCAACTTTTTGTGATGTTGTTAACTGTGTCAGTGGACAAGGAAAGAGCAAATGATGTCATCTATCTGAGTTTCGTTAGGGCCTTTGAAATGGTCCCCTATAACATCTTTCTCTCCAAATTGAAAGGATATGGATTTGATGGTGGACTGTTTGATGGATGAGGAACTGGTTGTGAGATCATGCCTAGAGAGGGGTGGTCAATGGTTCAATGTCCAGATGAATATCAGTGACAAGTGGTGTCCCTCAGGGATCTGTACTGGGAGCATGCTCTTTAACATCTTCATTGATGACATTGACAGTGGGATCGAGAACAGGATTGCATACACAGTAAAAAGCTGAAAGAAGGGAATATTCTGAGGATATATGAGATGTTGTTCACAGGACCTGTTTTCTGATTTATTGAAAGAGAACAAAGAACTGATCATTTCCAGTATGTGAATCCTAATGAGTATTTCAGGATGATACTTCCAAAATAACACTGTAATAGATACAACAGATGCAGGTGTCTACTTTTGGATGCATTTCAAGTTCCTGACTAATGTTGAACTAAAGGCAAAGCTATCAATTACATAATCTTTGTGCGAATATTTATAACATTTGATCTTGCTTAGTACTACTTTTCCCCCTGGGTTAGCACAAATCAGTTCTTCATAGTAGTGGTGGAATAGAATTGAGCATAACTTGGCATGATTCCCATACTTGGACTTTCAGAAAGTATTTTTAGTTGTTTCTCTGGTGTGTTCACTGGAGCTGTACAATTTTCAGAAAAGAAAGTAATTGCAAAGGGAAATAAGTTGCTTTAGGATGCATTTTTATTCATAATATAAGCATATGCAGAAACTTTCAATAGTACAGTGTGCTTTATGAGTGGTGTCTAAGTGTCTGAAGGAGTAATGAAATGATCTGTTATTCCAGTTATAAAAAGACTAAAGTTCTGTTCGTACGCCTGACATAGAGTAGGCGTAAATAAAATAGGTTTTCAGCATTGTTCTCTAAAATTAAGGAGGTTGCATAGATAAATTCATCTCTGTGCTCTGTCAGGAAGTTCATGCTTACTCTTTCATGCCTGCTGCGTGCAAGGATTGCAACACAGGCTGACAAAGGCCTAAGTCTTTGCAACTGTAAAAACGGTATTGTTCAACTCTTTTTTTTTCTTTTGGTGAGAAAATAGAGAAATATACCTTACAGAATTAGGCAGTTTGATCAATGACTTTAAAAGTGAACATAGTTCACATTCTGGGTCTCATACCTGCCAGTCATTCTTCTGAGACTTCACTGGGGCTTAAGCTGGCTGACTCTGGTTTTACACCAGTGTTAATCAGCTGGGAAGATGAGCCATGATGTCAAAATGCAGCAACAAATCATACCGCTTTCAGACCAGTGCTGGAACTGAAGCTGCTCCGGCTTATGATGTACAGGTGCTCCCTGAGCACCCTCTGCTCATTTGTCTGAATGGAGATGTTTACAGGCCAGACTAGGACCTCTTCTGCTCCTGTGTGTGGGGAATGGGAGTGCAGTCACTTTCTCAGGGAGCAATTATAGATGCCTGATGATTGCTGTATGTGGAGTTTGGGGATTGCAGCCCAGTGAAGAAAAAATCTATTTTATATCATGAACCAGCACAGTCTGTGGAGTGAACTCTCCTAAAAGACACCTTTCAGAGCTGTGGTAAAAGTAAGCCTTTATCACCTTGGCATCTTTGTGGAAACTGTAAGAACATTAAGCAGAACATTATGGATGAGGTATGCTATAGAGAAATTTATGTAGTCAAAACTGACAGATCTTAGCAGAATGGAGAATAAGAAAATACATTAACATAGCAAAACAGTCTGCAATTTTTTTATTTGGAAGGGTAGGATTACAAAAGCAGACTGAGTATGTATCAATAGTTTAGAAAGTCTTGTTAGAAAATTGGAATCACAAGCTGTGAACAAGCCTTTGTATGAAGACACAACAAATAACAATCTAGTCAACAAATGGGTAATTATTGAAATTACTGAGATGAACTGATACAAACATTTGGCTCCTAAAATGATGGATGATTTATTCATCATTGTTTGGAAAAGCATTAGAAAGAGATTGACAGCATTGCCTACTCTGAAATATTCTTTCACTGCACAGTATAGTAGTTCCCAAATCTTGTCAGATGATGCCAACAAAATGTAAATCTAAACGATAAATAAGATTTCCAGATGATAATACAGAGATACACGTAGCTTCTATATGGAGATACTCTATAGGAAATAAAAAAAGTGAAAGAAGTATTTTGTCCTGTTTGATAGAGTTTTGAATGGTTTATCAAGGATGTGTGGGACAAACTTAGCTGGCCTTTTGGCTTTTAGGCAGTTCATATTGTAGATGAATTATTACAGATTATAGTACTACTGTACTGGTGTATATCTCTGTATGTACAACTTTGAACACTTATGCCAGTGATTTTATAGAGCAGAAGACAAGTTTTTATTATTATTATTATTTTTAATGTGGAAAAAACAAGTATTGGGTTTGAGTTTGCTTAGTAACTTATGTGAAACATAAAATGTAAAAAAACAGATCACTTTCTCAGAGGAAACCTTCAAACCTTCAAGTATTTCTAGATGTTTTGTTAAAAATTGTCTCTGTGAAGCTGCAGGATCTGACAGTGCTATTCAGTTAAAAAGCATCAAGAAAAAAATCATTTCTGGTTCTTAGAAAGCCTGATGTCTGCAATGTGAAAAAAAAAGAAAATGAATTACAACAAATAGTGTTAATTGCATTTTATTAAAACATGTTAATTTGATTAGTGTACAGTTTTATTACATGAGATATGGGAGTACCACATATGAACCAACTTGTTCTTTTGGCAGTAATGCAGATTGTCAGTGATTTTGCATATTATTAATAACTATGTAATTGAAACAATACAGTACCAATCAGGAAATTATTACTAAGTAAAGTACAAGTCATTAAAAGGATTATGCCAATTAGCCCTTTTTGTTCCAGATTCTGAAGTGAGATTGTACCACACATTACAGAAAGCTTAAGTAACTGGAAATCTTTATTGATATGTTGCTTTTAATATTTGAAATATCTTCAGATTTGCCAGTGTTGAGGTTACCAATCTCATATCAAATCACTTCTTTGCAGTGCAGTGGATGAGAATGCCTGTCAGCAGCCTGAATTCCCACTATGCATCCTCTACATTTTCCTCTCTCTGTTTCCCTGTTCATCTCCATTGCTGCCTTTATACACCCCTTGTCATTTAAAGAATTTCCCATTTGCCTTTTTTTAGTTCCTTTACTCTTTTGTTTAAAAGCTTGATTGTCTATACTGTCATTTATTATAGATTAGTCACAACAAACGATTGGCACCACAGACAAGTTTGAGTGGACAGAGATTTTTAAACTTGCATAATGCCAATCAGCTGCACTGCCATTTAAAATAAACCTGGTGACACCGGAAGAGCTTCTTGTCGTTGTGCTGGGTAGGTTGTTTGAATTTCTTTTATAGAGCAAATTCATTGGAAGACATAAATTTTTAATGCAGGCTTGTAACTTCTGGCCCTGAGAAGCTACAGGGTTAATTATTTCTTAGTTTTGATGAAGTACTGAGGAGGAGTAAATGAAAATGAAAATGTTTAAAAATCAGGGCAAGTTGCAGTTGGCACCTCATGAGGTGGATACACTCTTTCCAAGATATATGACACAAATTATCTTATTGCTCTACCAAGCAGACATTTCTTAAGTACTTGCATGCACTTGTGGGACTCTTTTTCTGGATGATTGTAAGAGTATTAGGCTAATGCTCCTCATAACCTGCAGGCCAGAGTGAACAGCACTCAACACTCAGCAAGCAGTGAATGGATCTGTGCCAGGGTAAGCTGGTAGCATTACCAGTCCTACCAACTTGGTATGAAAGTGAACGCTGTTGTAGGATCAATTGCTCCATCAAATCCAGGCCAAACTAGGATTGTGACAAAGAAAGTGTTCAGATCGAATTTAAATGTTTATACAAAAGATGCTAAAATCTGCTAAACTTCTGGGGAATTCAGTTCTAAACTGGCACCTTATTTGGTCATGGATCCATCCCTTGGACCAGCAGTTTTGCCAGCTATTTCACATTTGAGATTTTTTTAAAATTTCACTGAGCAAAGATGCTCATCTGTATTATTTCGGTTAATCAGTCTTGATACGAATGTTAAACTACAAAGTCATCTTTTCCATTACTTGTGTTGCAAGATAGATGCTATTCTTATCACTAGGATTTTTAGTGGCTAATGCCAGGATGCAAGGAGTGGAGATAATGCCTGTTCCATCAAACCAACACAGGAGCAGGGCAGTCAGATCAGTGAAAAATTTAGGGCATAATCAGCCTCTTGACAAGACAAGGCTCTGGTGAGGAAGCTGGACCCAGGGCAGGTGCAGGACTTGCTGTGGCACAGCAGGATCTTTAAGTGAAAATAAGTAAATGAGTAAATAAATAAATCATATGAGAATGTTGTAACATGCTATCTAGTTTTTATTTAAACAGTTTTATTTTGGATTATGTGGATTATAAATGTGGATTATAAATTTGCCAATAGGAGAAATTTTGTCATTCCTGTATGTATTTCCACTTTAAAAACAAAACAAAACAAAGCAAAAGAAAACAAAACAAAACAAAACAATATTTTCACAAGTCTTGAGTACAAAGAGAGTAGTTATTACGTGAAAAAAACAAACAAACAAACAACAAAAACAAACCCTAGAAAGAAGATACCTGCTATTTTGGGAATCTCTGCTTTGCATAATGCATAGCCATGTAGACATGAAAGTAATGTCTTCTATTTTGTTATCCTGGCCCTTGATATCAGAGGCAGAAGTTGGTGGTATAGCAGAAGATTGAAACTCCCTGTCAGTATTCCATTACGTTTTCTTGCTGTGTGACAGATGGCAGCAGAGGAGCAGTCTGACAAAATGGCATCTGACTTAGAAGTGTGTATGAAGGAAAGGTGAGGAATTATTCCATGCATAAAAAAATCGCACCTGCTGACATTTATTGACACTTGCTGAATGTTTATGGAGAACAAACAGTGGCTTTGAGCACAGAGGTAGTGAATGGTGTGTTTCAGCATTGATGACAGAGACTGTGGGTCACTTCCACTGGTGCAGATTTTCATGAGTGCAACATGCAGCCTTTTGTTCGTTACTATCAAAAGTGCATAGCTACTAGTGTTGACTACATTGAAAACAAGTATTGTGTAGTCGAGAATTTGCTCTCTCAACTATTGTTATTGAACTCTTTTTATCTGTTGTAGTTGCCATGGAAATAAATAGGAGGCATTTCTTTCAGAGCATGTCTTTTATGAGCAACTCAATCCTGCCCCTGCAACAGATCCATAGCGCTGCCTCATTGGAATTAGAGCTGTCAGGCTTGTTTTCATTCATTTCATCATTTACAGATACCAGGGTGTTTACCAGCCACATTAAGGTCTGTACATTATGGAAAAATTAGCTGAAGAGCTAAATCCAACAGAAAACTGGAAATTACTGTTCCTTGAGGAGAACTGATATTCCAAAGTGAAACATTTAAATTTGATTGATAGGTATTTTAGCTGACATGACAGATTGTATTTCAATTTTACCCATTTCCTTTATCTCATTTAAAATATCATCTTGGGCTTTATTGAAAAATGCTTGCTTTTATATTTTAACTAGTTGTAACAAATCTAATGCTTACTTTTAAACAACGGACCTTCCCACATTTTAATATGATTAAAAGAGACGATAAATTTAGAAAAAAAAACCCTAAATATTTTAAATAAAATATAGTGAAAAAGCAGAATACTGCAAAAAGAATACCCATGCACATAAAGGCTATTTTTTAGTGCTATTTTAACAAGAACCCCTAAGCATGAAAACCTCTCCACTTAGCCAGACACAAACAGTGTATATCAATTAGGAGTCGTAGTCACAGGCATTTCTGAAAAAAGAGAGGCAATGCAGGCAATAGCAAACAAACCTACCTCTCTAGAAGGATGATAAGGAAGCCTGCAGGAATGCAGGAGTTTATTAGTTCATCTTTTAACTGAGATACCATTACAGCAACATAGATACTGCACATACATCAAAATAAAACCAGTTGCTTATTGCAGGGACTATGTTTAGACATAGGGTAGCTGTAGGACATTCTTCCCCTTATCATTTTCAGAAAAAGAAGTCTAATCTGTCCTATATATTGGAAAAATCCTGTGAAACAGTAGTTATTCCTGTCCTTTAGTGTTGGGAAAGCTAATCGTTTTTAGGTTCTGATTTGTTTTCATGCAATTTCCCTTTGAGAACATCACACTTCTGAGTGAGCTGACATCTATCACAACAAATCCTGTTGTCAATGTCATACCAGTTAAAATTTCAAATAGGTGATATTCTACTCCCTAATAGAATAGTTATCACATGATTGAGCAGATGCTGATATGGAGAGCACCTGACACTTTGTAAATGAATGCCATTCAAGCAAAGCATCAGCAGGGATAGATATTTTTATTAGTTAAACATCTACAGAAGTGATTTTCTTGCAAATCATTCAGAATAAAAACTTGTTAGTTGTCAGAGATCCTTGGCCTACACCTGATGACTCTGGGTCTAGACGTACTTGTAATTGTATGCTAGCTTCAGAGATGTGCTCTCAGAATTCCCTGAAGTTTAGCATAACACAACAGATCTAGTTGGAGCTCCAGCATCAAAACACACGTTAAGGAAATTTCAGCCTAGATATCTCTAATTACCCTGAGAATAGAGTGAAGTTTCCATGTTTATGCTAAGGTGCTCTTGTTAAGGTGAGGGGAAAGTGGTAATGCCTTCTCTATGTAGGACTGCTACAAGTCTTCCCAATGAATATAAATGTTTTTATGAAGCACATTTTATCTTATGGAAATGCTTAATCTGAATGTTGTATATGTGGGTTAGGATTCCTAGTTAAATTTTTCTACATCTCTCTCCAGCCCAACACAATAATTGCTAAGACATTATAGACATCTGGGGAACTTTCCCAACTCTTTCCCTGAGTGAGCTGCAGCAGTCCCCACATAATACAAGGGCTACTCTGAAGGTAATGCCTCCTATTTTGTTATGTTGGCCCACAACATCAGAAGCAGATGCTGGTGGCATGGGAGTAGAGGTTGAACCTTCCCGCCAATATTCTGTCAAATTTTGCTGCTGTGCAACAGATGGCAGCAAAGGGGCAAATGGCATTTGATGTGGAAGTGCATATGAAGGAAAGGTGTGGAATTTAATTTCTCCATGCGGAAAACTGGCACCCATTGACATTCTTTGACCCTGAATATTTATGAAGATCAAGCGGTGTATGTGAGCACAGTGAAGAGGTGAGTGGCACATTTCAGCAGTGGTGACAGTGACAGTGGATCACCTCTGCTGGTGCAGACTTTTATGTGCATAGTGTGCAGGCTTTTGCTCATTGCTGACAAAAATGCGTGGCTAATAGTGGTGAATATGTTAAAAAACAGTGTTTTGTAGCTTAGAATTTGTTCTGTTATATAGTGTCACTGTACTCTTTGTATATGTTACAGTTTCCATGGAAATAAATGGGAGGCATTACTTTTGGAGTGACATACATATATTCTTGCTCAGTGTAGGGAAAATAATGGCTACAGGCAGAAACCAGATCTGAAGCTTTCAGACAAGTGCTCTGGCACTGAGGTAAAACAGAAGGCATTGCAGATTTCTGTTTCTAATAACTACTGAATAAAAGTTGAAGAGAAACCAAATGCGAACTGGAATAATTGACCTGGGAAATTCTCACTGGGAAAATCATACACTGACTAATCTGCGAGCAAGCTTTATAAATGAAAGGCTCTAAAACTGCCTGAGGTTGACTATAAAGAGTGAGGCATTACTTTTTCACAGGAAACCAATTTACTGAGGGCTGCTTTGTGCAGTTGAATGGGTACTTCCTTTAGTAGCATCACAGATTAGAGTTGCCACTGGAGAAATAGAAGGTGTATTGATAGTAAGCAGGTGGCTTTTGTTCCAAGGAGATTTGTTTGGTACCATATTATGATTGAGCTGATGCTGTGACATGTTAAGTGGAGCTTGTCATTTTCCCATCTGGTCTACACAACTGCTGGAGGCAGAACCTATTTGGGAAGTTGCACATTTCTTGCAGCTGTTCTGAATGTTTCATAAATAACTAACAGAAACCACTGATTCATTTGGTTTTATTAAACCTTTCTAGGGGAATCATGTCATTGTTCATGGAGAAAATTGTATGCATTGCATGGCATTTAAGGAACTTGTTATCAAATTACAGTACTGTAAAGCCTTACTTGGGGCTAATGGGAAAATTGTAAAGTACGGATCAGGACTTATTTTGGCCTGATTATAATTTATCTGAATGACTGCACATGATAAAGAGTCCTTCATGCTAAGTAAAACGCTTTTCGCCTGTGGAACCCAGTGGTGGCTTATTTTTGTTCCCCTGTGGATACAGTTTATCCTTGGGTCTTATCTGGAAGAAGCAGTTGTGGCAGAATTCTGTGTTCACTTCATACATCATTTAAACTGGTTTTGTTATTGATGAACTGCTTTTGTAATTCAAAGATGAAAGTGAACATTATAAACAAGACATGCCCGTATTAGTTTTTCAATGCTTTGCCCAATGGGCAATTTAATGCGACATCAAACAAGATAGTAGCTGAATGACAAAAAGAACCTTTCCCATGATTGTTGGCTTCTAATAGCTTGATTTCATTTTTAATAGGCTGTTAATCTTCAGTTATTGTTTTGCTCTGAATCAAATGTTTCACTGCAGCAAGCTCAGTTGCCTGTCTACCTTGGGTTTGTGTTGCGTGCATTTAACACTCCCTTTGGAAGACATTAGGTGCACATAAGTTGCCTAAAGTTGACTTTGTGGTAGAAGATTTTGACTCCCCTCCACAAAACCTTTCTATCTGTCATGATGTGACAGGCTAATAAAACTATTCATGTGCTAAGTTATAATGATATCTAATATGTTGACAATAAAAGACTACTAGCTGTTGAATTCATAGCAAGTTGCACAGTACATAGAAAAAGGCGCTGTTGGGTATAAATGAGCTCTTAAAATGTGCTGTAGTGAAAAATAATAATTACAGTGAGTTGTTTCACTCGAAGGGAACAGACTTATTTCAGATAGAATTACTGTCCTAAAAGTCTATTGAGTCCACAGTGTATAAAGACAGTCTCAAAGCCTTTGTGAAACTTCCAAACAGAGCTTTGTGATGTTTATTCAGATTTTTTTTTTAGATGAACTGGGGAACCATGTCACTGACAGGCTTGTAGTATGTTAAAAGGCAGAAAGAAAATAGAGTTTGAATAAAATTCTATTCTGTGATGTCTCAGTATTTTCTTGATTGAAAAAGGACTGTTAAATCATATAAGGGGACAGAAATGTTTTCCAGAGATTTCTGTGCAACTCTGAGAGTGATCAGAGCATCTGGGAATCTTATCTGGTGAAAAACTGTTCAGGTGCCTATGGATAAGGTTCTTGAACAGCTGATGCTTTTCATAACTCCAAGGACTGCTTCAAGCTTTGGAAAGGTTTCTACATAGTACAGTGAAACAGCCTCACCTGAGTTTAGTCCCATGGAACAGTGTAACGGATAATCATAAGCTAAGCAGATCCTCATTGAAAATTGCATAGTTTGGGCAAAAAGTCAGCTACTACCAGGAATCTGCTCTAGAACATATTTTTGTCCCCACCTTCTCTGCTGGCCAATTTCTAGCAGCCTTCTTGGCTGCTGCTTACTCGAGTCCAGGAGATGGTTAATGTACCTCCTTGGTCATTCATTGTGAAATGTGTACAGGGATCCCCAGCCTGACAGTCAGCTGAACTGGGAAGTTCACCTGAGACTCAGGTTTGTCTTTATCTTTAGAGCTCAGATCTGGGATCAGTACCAGGTGAACTCATTTTACTGCTTTGAAACTGTTGGAAATATCCAAATAATTTTTGTCAGGACAGTCTCTCTGATAAAAGCAGATTTTATTTGTGATTGCAATGGTGGGCATCCTGCAAGCAGGAGCACCTATGGACACAACATGACAGTTTTTATACGCTGTTTCCTCCCCTTTTTGCTCCCCCCTCTCCTGTTTCCCCACTGGCTAGGTACTCCAGGTTCACAATCTTATTTTGTTAATTATTTGTTAATTTGTTTGTTATCTGGTGTCAGTCCTGTCCTCTTCAAGATATCTCAACACTCTTCTTGTTCATACTGATATGGTGATCTTCTTCAGAGTCTTTGTTAAACAAAGAGTACGGAGGGGAGGTGCCCGATCTTCCTCAATACCTTCTTCAGGCATGTAACAAATTGTCCTTTTAATTAGCGCAGGATACTCTTGCACTGTGTGTGGTGTATATTTTCAGTGCTGGCTATACATAAGTTGTTACTAGCTTATATATGTATGCTTTTAATTCTTTAACTTCTCATTTAATTCTGTATTACTCAGCTCCTGTCTATCCAGCACCAAAAGCTAGTAGTTTTCCAACATCAAGGGGTTTCTGATTTGTAAAGATATTTATTACATCTCGCTTGCCTTTAACTGAAGGCCCAGAAGTTTTCCAGATGGTCGGACAAGCAGGAGTTTCAGTCTTTGTGCTTATAATTTACTCCATTTACCTAATCTCTATGGATATATATATATATATATATATAACTTTACTTATATATCAAGTATGTGTTGTTGGGGAAGGTTTATCTAGGGGATTAGCAATGAAAATTTATCAGAAAATCCCAATAAAGTAGAAAGGCTCTCTGAAAAGAACTATTAGTTCCTATTAGTTCTAATAAAGGACTCAAATGGTAGCAGAAGCCATGAAATTAACAAAATTCTTATCTTGTTCTGATGCAGAAACAACATTCAATTCTCACAAAACCAGGCTGAAAGCATGCACTTAGGATATGGAAGTTTCTCCAACATATATCTGTATGAGTAACGTCTCTTGTAACAACACAGTTCCTAGCAGAATTTCTCTCTCTAATACCATTACAAAAAAATCTAATGCTAGAGGATCATAGAAAACTTCAAGTCCAGCTGTGGTGCAATCTTTCTTACTGTTCATTTTGAAGTTATTATAAGCTAAATCAATTCAGCTTGATGCATATTAGCTCCATCATTCCTTTTCAAGGGAAAATGAAACATTCAGAAGAAGGACCATAACTCTCTGATGCTTCATTCCTTACAGACATGCATGGCAGTGATAATTGCAATCCCATGGTATTTTTTTTTTTTTTTGTCTTTGTGTGTTTAGCTTTCTGTTATGCACCAGTAACATTTCCATTTTGTTTTTATTCTCCTTGCATAGCATAGAAAAATTTGTTTCTTTTTCTCAAACTTGTGACAAATTTCTCACCCAGATTAGATATAATACTTGATTCTGTTCTATTGCTTACTGGTAGCATAGTTTTCATTCCTTGCTGTTTACCTGCAATATATCTCTTTTTCATTCAAAATCTCTATATAAACCAGGTTACTCTCCTACTATATTTAAAACAGAAGAACGTGGATTACTTCCACCTTTTCTTTCCTTGGACTAAGAAAGTCTTATCTCACTATATTCCCATCTCAGCATGTCTCAACATGCAAGAAAAAAATAATTTCTTCAATTCTCATGAATTAGTATTCTCTTCTGAATGAATTTATACAGATGATATTTGATTGTCTTTCTGTTGTCTTCTAGGACTACTGATGTAAAAATCCTACTTTCCTGGATGCAAAGACTATTTTTACATATTCACACTGCAAAGATGCTACTAATTTTCTTGATTATGCCCCAAGGAACATTAAAACCTTTTCTTCTTATAAGTTAAGTAAAAAATAAAAAACAATTTATTGAAAAAGTGAAGCAGATACATACAAAAAATTAGTTTGAACAGGTTATCATAGGTGTCAGAAATAGAATCTATTTTTTCCTACTTCTTAGTTGGTATAATTCGATAGGCTCCAAAGTTTTGTGATGAACAGATAAAATGATAAAAGTGCAGGTATTTAGTTCACTTGGCATTGATTTAATTCCAGAATGCACGTCAGATTTCAAGATCTCACCTTACTTGAGACCATTTTAGAATTCATTTTAAATCATATATGGCATTTCAGTGGGTCATAAAGAGTAATCATTTTTCTTATCAAAGCATATTTCAAACAAATCTGAAAAAGATAGCAGGCTTTGAAACAGAAAAATTCAAATCTGATTTACAGATGCTTGAAAACACACTTATCAAAGGCAAAATGAAATCTGCAGTGCAAATAAATATCACTGATAATTTCTGCTTTATCATTTCAAGAGATTTCTTTAAGAATGTACAGATTAGATGTACGGATTCATTTGTTTCTTACGTGTGCCCTGACCAAGCATTTAATGGAAAGTACAGAGTTTTTTGAACTTGATCTGTGCAAGGGGCCACAGTTAAGAAAACAGGTTTCCCTAACAGCTTTCAGAAAAGCAGTCACATCTGGGGATGTATCCTTGCAAGTCATCTCATTTACAAAATTCTGTTTTTCTCCAGCAGCATTTCATGTTTCATTGTCTGTTTTGATATTTACTACATTTGGTCTTCAATCTACCATTCAATTATTGCACTATGTTCTTCTCTTACACTTCACTTGCTCCTTTTTTTTCTTTTTTTCCCCGATTGTTTTAATGGACAATAATTGTAAAAATGAGATTTTAATTCTGTTATCGATTTTGGATGCAAAACACATGGATAAATAATCCCATCTGGTGTATAAATACAGATTTTTCAAAAATTCCCATTTGATTGACATACAATTATATTTTTCTTATGGTTTTCTTAACTGCATTTGTCTTTCTCCTTCTTTCCACTATTTTACAATATACCAGCATACACAATATGCTTGAAGAATTCAATATGTGAAAAAAGAAGTGCAAAAAAGAAACATGTCCTTTCATGTTCCTTCCAAAAAAACACATCCTATCTAAATATCATCTAAATTGCTATATAAAGAGCTTGTGTTTTTTTATAAGGAAAACCATGCCATTTTATAGAATCAGCTGCTTCCTCCCAAAATACGCTAGAAACAGTTAAGACTTTCAAGTTAGACTGTGTTAAGTGAGGTAAGCAACTTCTGTTTGCAGTGCTAATTTTACAGCTGCAACAAATTTCAAGAACTATGATTCTTTCTGTTAGAACATTTTTACTTTGCCTGGGTTTCCAAAGGATGAAAAAAATTTAGTCTATTAGTAGAAGCAAGACAACCCAACTATAAGAGAATTAAATATAAACAAAACTGATGAATTTTCAAAAATTTTCTTTACTTTTCTTTTGAGAGTTGGAGATTGTCTGAGTGATGCTTTAAATATATTTCTGTAAGCACAGCAAATAGGAACATTTTATTAATAAAGATGGTTATTGCATTATCATGTTATCCACATGGTAAACCTCCAGAAACAATTGCCCAAAACTTAATCCTTAAAAAAAAACAAACAAACATAAATTTCATTTTAAAGGACATGTCTTCAGTAAGTACAAAAATAAGAGGGAAAGTAAACAGGTCAAAATGGACTTTGATGATCTTCTTCATAAATCAGCTATGCTGGTGCCAGGTAAATTTGTGTCAAAAGATTTCCCTTCCCAGAAAGCTGATACAATATATTTTGTGTTCAAAAAACATTATCTGTGCAAGTTTGATCCATTGCTGTTGTGGAAAGACCACATTGTCGGTGTGGAAAGAATTGCAAGTAAATGCTTTTTAATAAGCAGACTAATTTCTTCTGACTTAACATGAAATTTGTATAGACAAACTTTCATCTGAATACACTTTTTTTGTTTTGACTATTCAGTTAAGTTCTTCATCATCTCTCTGATGGATGAAAGCATTGCTAAAAAGAAGTGTTCTGGAAAGTACTGCAGTAGCCCAAAATGGAAATCACTCCTATGAGAAAATGATGGTTATTTGCTCCATTTGCTCCTGTCTTCTGTTTACTGTCTTTGACTATTCCTATATTTGTCAATACCTCACTGGTGCTGGCACACCTGCTTTTGCAGTATCACTTGTTGTGTAGCTATGGCTAATAATAGAAGTATATATGTGTTACTTTTGATCCCTACTAGATAAAGAGGCTAAGCATCAAAACTGGTGTAATTTCAGCAGAGTTGTCACATCTCTGCCTAGGACCAGGCCTCAAAGTGTAAGTAACTCTGGGTTGAAATGCACAGAATCACTGAGATTTCAAGTGTTGTGCAGAAAAAAAAGACATCCTACATACCTGAGAAAGGTGATGCTCTCACAGTGCTCTTTATCATTTCTCCAAGATCTGTACATTGAAAACAAAACCTGTTGAACTGTTGTAAATTTGTCATAGAAGATGCCATACTCAGTACTTCAGCATTGCTGAAAGCAAGTTGGATAGATGAAATCTCTGAGTATGTGCATCTTCAGCTCAGAGAGCTGGAGCAGAACAAATTGGCTATATATTTATACCTGATTGGAAATGTAGAGTTGTGAGTCAACCCCATTCGGAGTGAGGGATTCAATCTCCACCTCTACCCCTTCATATCAGACTGTGGCCATTGCTGTTTTACTGTCTTTGCAAGAAAAGACATTGAGGCTATTTTTATATCTCTGGTCCACTCACAGGAGTTTTGGATTTGTACAGATAGCTGGGCAGTAAATGTGAATTAGGATTTTCAAGATCCCCTGCTAACTTCAGTAGAATTGTTTCTGGTTTACACAGATGAGAGCACCATCAGCTTCAGGCTTTAGGCTTCTATGAATCCTTATGAAAAATAATTTTTTAGTTGCTAATGTGGTCAAGGCTTTCCTAAATATACAAAGTATACTAACCACAGAAGAAGTAATAAAATCTCCTGCACTGTGTTATTTAGAAGTCTTATGTGTATTGAACTTGGGAAAAACCATATCAAATCCAAAGTTAATTATCCAAGTCACTAATTCTTTCCTTCTTAATAATACTAGAAAGAGATTTTATGGAGGAGTTCAGAAAAGAAATGTAGACAGTAGTTTCAGACAGTAATTTTAGCTTTTTTCTACTCTTTGTACATCGCTGTCTGTGCAGGGTTAAGTGTCAAGGTAGAAAGCACAGTTTCATTTTTGTGATGAAGCCTGTAATATCAGAAAAAAAAATCAAATCAGTTTCCTTACTGTGTAATCCTAAAGGAAAAGCTCTCTTAAGTTATAAGACAGTTTCAGCTAAAGCAGAATTTCTTATCAGTGGCTCAGCTATGGACAAAATGCCCAATCTTGAATTAAAGACATTTCAAAAACTGAATTGAAGTAGTTCAGCTTGTTTTCCTCGAGCTACACGGATGAATACTTTGTGCTAGATTCTGATCTCAGTTGTGCCAGTGTAACTCTGAGCACTTTGTCAGTTTTTTAGGAGAGCTGTCTTGACATAGTTGCAATCAGATGCTGGCATCCTGGGATAAATCTCCAGCTGCTCTATTTCAGAAGACTTTTTGTTCAAGTAGGCTGCACTAGTATACGCTGATGGATATCTGTTGGTCTTAGTTTTGTTCCAAAGCAACTTTCTATGCTATTTTATATCCTATCTGATTACACTTCTTTCTGCACGAAACCACCTGCTTGTGTAATGTGCCTCAGGCTAACAACACTGGATTGTAGCTCCGAGTCAGCATGATCTACATCTCACAAAAACCTTTCACCTGCCCAAGGGTTGAGTGAGTACCTGTTGTTGTGCTGTGATGTTTTCAGCAGAGGAAGAGATGTTTTCTACTATTCACCATTCCTTCTTTCAAGATGCAGTTGTACTCCGGGTCTAGAATTTACAGTTGTTGCTAGAATACATGAAATAGAAACATTATGCTGTCTGCATAATATCCTGTCTTGGAATTGTTTTGGAAGTGTGAACTCTGATTCCTAAATCTCAGCACATTTAATTTTCACAATGGATTTATTGCTGTCGAAGTGGCGACATTATGACCTCCAAGTAAGTGTTAATGTGAAATCTTGCGTCTCTCTCCACACTGCATCAGTTTAGATCATTAAAGCCTGAAGTTTTCAATTTGCAACCCAAATTTAAAAGATCCCCGATTACAGAGTCTGAACCAAACTTTTGCCATCATGCTTGAATATATCAGTAGGTTACTAATGATCACTGAAATTGCTTGAGTATTTAAATTTCACAGAATGCATTGTCAGTCATTATAGGTTAGTGAAGGAACCATATTGTACATAGATCATTGGCCTGTGGCTTCTGCTGTCTTTTCTAGAGACTTTTATAGCTGTCATATTTCAAAGGAAAGTTTTATGGCACTTTTTTTTTATGAGATCTCATATGATTTAAGCAGTGCTAGCTGTGATGTTCTTGGTTTCCTTTCAGGCACAGCCAGGACTGTTTCTTCACAGGTGCTATATCCCAGATGGCTTTTTCTTTCTTGATTACATACCTCAATGTCTTCTCCCATGTGCTGCAAATGTCATTAATCACATCAAGCAATAGAATTACATTCACGTAAATGAATTAATTTCTAATAACTTGCAGTCTGGCTACAGATGATTCAAGCTATGAAAGGACATTTTTACAGTTCTAACTTCTGGCTTTTCCTTCTGGTGCTTGCCTCTTGCATGAGCTACTGTGTTAACCCCCATGTGGGAAATACTGGCTCTTCTAATACTTTGACCCATTCCTGGCACTGAGATATAGCTAGTCACTGTGCACAGCTGACTGCTTGAATATCTGTTCTGAATCTCACCTCTTGCGGGGACCAGATTTGCTTAGCCTTTCTTCAAAGCCTGACCTGTGCTGTATTTTCCAGACAAGTTTAAATATGGGAAATAGTAAACCTGATGCTTTTTATGTATGGTCTAGCAGCACTCAGTAGAGTCCAGTTGTTCAGTAATTAAGGTCCAAATCTATTCATCTGCAGTATGCTGGGGAGTTCATCTTCTAATTAATTATCAGTGTCTTTCATTCTTTTTCAGTTAATTACTTTATCCTTATGTTAAGCATGTTCTCAAATTCTTGTCATTAGCATGACCGTATGTTCACTTCCTTCAGCTTTAGTTTGTGTTTGGACGTTTCTGGGTGAATGTATCTTCATTGTGCAATGCTGCAACTGTTTTCTGTTGAATTTTGTTAATCCTTTTATGAACTACAGACTGCTCATTAGTCTGGTACTTGCACTTGACCATTCACACACTAGCAAGTTACCCATTACTTCAGCTGCATAGCTACAACTGTTTGTTTTTTGTTTTTCCTTTCTTCTTTTTCTTTTTTTTTTAGGCCTCAGTGTCAAGGTTCAAACAGTAGGAAGTCTGGAATGGAGTACTGTTTAGCAATTGAAGTTCATGAAAGTGAAGTGACTTGAAAGGACTGTAGTAGTCAGGCGCCTTTTTCTCACATTCGCTGTATGTTCCTTAGTTTGTGTCTGCTTAGATTTAGGATCTGTGTATTCCCCTCTCTTACCCAACTTTCTTTTACTTTTGTAGCTGCCTTTAGCTGTTTGGATCTTCAAGATCTCATCCTAGTAAATTATTTCTTTGTTCTGCTCTCACAAGCAGTTATTTTGTCATATTCTAACTCTGTGTGAAGGTAAAATAACGAAAGAAAAAGAAGACTGTTTTACAGGGCAAAGTCAGTCCAGATGCAATTTTGTTTTAGCAAATAGCTAACTTCCACCTACAGATAGCCATATTAATGTTTCCTCATAGTTTAACAAATACAATAAAGTATGACCGAGGACGTAATAAGAGAATAAGGCAAAGAAATAGGCTTTTGTAAAATTCCCAAGAATAAAAGACATTCTCCAAATCTTCCCAGAATTGCTTTGGGAATACATTTTCCAGTGATTCAAGGTTTCAAATTAATAACAGAATGCAATACATATTCTACTTTATGAATGAAAATATCATTACATTCTACGATATCTGAAATTGCAGCTTCATGAATCTGTCTCAGCTTTGTGATTTTCTACTTTTTTTCTACGTTGCTTGATGAGCTGTCCCTAAAACCAATTTCAAGTGGGTACTTGTTTGAACAAGGCTTAGGATCATTAATCACCATGTAGCAGGTGGAGAAAGATTATTTTCGCTCATCCTTAGGAACATTTGTTAGTCTACTTGCTCCAGTGTTTGCTAGAATGCAAGAGATGGACTACAGTGGTAAGAGAGATGCAGAGAAGTTGTGTATGAAGAGACGCAGATCCTCGTGTACAGCAGTGTCTTCAGTGCTCATCTGCAAAACCTTTATTCAAAACCTTAATTCAAAACTTTTAATCAGAATGAAAAGGGTCATCAGATGCCATCCTATCATGAGCATGTGACAAAAGTACTGCAGCTCTGAGCTGCTCAGAAGTTGTAAGCGTGAATTCTGACCTAAGTACACTATTTATTTCACTTTAAAAGTCTCATTTTGAATAAATTTTGTCCTTTGGAATTTTATGTTGAAAAATGTCCTATTGCATTTTTATTTGAAGACTGTATACAATAATGAGGCAATAGTTATGCCTTGTAATCATCTTTATACTTTATTTCATACTACAAATACTTGCAACAGCAGAAATAGCAGTGGAGTTTGGGGACTGTTCGACATATTCTCATAGGGAGTTATGAAGCATTTTCTACTTATTCTCATGGGAATTTAGGCTAGCTGATATGAATTTCAGAGAACAAAAATTTCATATGTGTGCAGTATGCATGAATACAGTAAATTCTTACTAATATGGGGTTAGTTTATGTATTCAATAGAAGGTTCTGATGTATATACAACAAAATACACATCTGAAATTTTTTCTAGATCTGCTTCTAAGAAATATTAAAAAAAAAAAAAAAAAAAAAGGAAAGAAGAAATCCATGCAAGAGAGGAATCTGATGTGTTCTTGAAGGTTCTTTTCTAATTCTAGATAGAACCTAATCACGTAGTGCACTGACTGGCTCAACCTAAACAGAGTTATTGAATTCTCATGTACTGTTTATGCAAATATGGTGTTTCTTAAAATATGCTAATGATACATTCATTTAGAGAACATCAATTCTATGCCAGGGAATAAACTAAAGGGAATTTCATGATAAAATATCTGACAGAAAGCTTTCCATTGCTGAATTTGACATGATTATGCAGTTCTGTGGTTACATACTCATGTTTCTAGTAAATGAGAAATGTATATATTTTTCATATATATGAAAATCTTAACTAGGGAATTGATTGCAGGTTCAATTATATTTCTTACTGCATTTCAAAAGGCCATGGGTTTAAGTACATTATTCTGCCATGGACTTGATTTAAGCTAGTGCAATACCTTATTCAATTTTCATCATGCTCTTTGCCATGAAAAAAAGATTTGTCAGGAGAACAGATTCACATCACGTCAGCTTTTGTCCCTCCTACCAATTGTAATAGGAATGAATGACCAAATTGTAACCACCCAGTAGATTATATGCAGTGTGCCAACTTGGTAAGCCATTTTAGTTTCTATCGTAGCTCATCATTGACAAGATATTTTATTGTCGTATACCTATTAATTACAGCTTGAGTGAAGATTAATGGAGGGGTTACTAAATCAGAAAGAAGCACACTGGAAAGGTTGTGCCATAAACCACAAAGTTTTATTAAATTGAATAGGAATATATTATCTTTTAGACATGGAGGGGATCAGGAAATGAGCAATCTCTTTCTAAAAAATAAGCGTGTTCAAAAATGATGCTGAGTGACAATTCATAGGAGGGATGAGTAGAAGATGACAGACTTCCCTCAAAATTAGGTACTCCCACTTAATTACCTGTGAATAACTGGAATGAAGAAATTATTATACTGTTAACATTCAGAATTAATATGTTATAGTCAAGCAGTTAGACACAGTGAGAAAGAATGTCTTAGCAAAATACAGAAGCGACTAGTAAGATGAGATAAACGGCCAGAGGTATAGGCAACGTGAGAAAGGTGGGCATTAGACCATGTAGGTGGGGTCCAGAGTAGAAGAGGGTGACCCTTATCTGTTGGCTTGCAGGGGTCAAAAATGAGGTTTTACCTGTTTTTCTGGAATATACATCCATTTTCTGTGTGACTTTCTTCACTGTCCAGATAAGTATCTAACCCTAGGCTGCCGTCTCTCCATTTGACAAATGACTCCTGTTACAAGTTGCAAAATGGTTCAGGTTTAACTGAGACAATGAAACATATTGTCCTTCAGGATATGTCAGAATATAGTAGCTACAACAGTCTCCTGGTTTATGCATGATGTAGCTTCATGAGTTGAGATATGAAGAGAATCTTCAATGGAAAAAATAGATATAAATTTACATGGAATTACTGTGCTAACTTACATTCAACTGATCTTAAACTTTGATGAGAAAATTTATTTGGAGGGCAGTGGCCTAATAGCTTGGGCAGTCAGAGAAAATGACATTAAGGTATTAGATGCTATTTAATGCAGTTGTGATGACTTTAAAGTTTTAGGCAGATTAAAAAGGGAGAAACAATTTTATTTCCTAGACCAATTACTGGTGACAAGTTAGGTGTTCTCCACCTTATTGATTCATGTTAGTCATTTGTTTTTACCTCAAGTATTTTTTATATCATAAATGTCTATAGGAGTGATTTAAGAGTCAAATTATTAATAAATAATTGTTATTCTAATATAGCATAAATTAAATTGATTTCTACTATACATCTATTTTAAGGTCTTCACTGACATAAATATATTTGAAAGAATTGGTTTTTTCTTCCACATTCCTAGTAGTTGTTCTATACGTAAAAGTTTTGTCAGTGTAAGTCTGAATTAGCCATATTACTAGCAGGTACCTTACTTGCTGACATGCTATTATAATCTCCTTTTTGGTTTCATGGTATGTAATTGTATTGAAAAATGAGTGAATACAACATGTACGTATA
Source organism: Lagopus muta (assembly GCF_023343835.1). Taxonomy (NCBI): domain Eukaryota; kingdom Metazoa; phylum Chordata; class Aves; order Galliformes; family Phasianidae; genus Lagopus; species Lagopus muta. The sequence goes on along the minus strand of NC_064436.1, from coordinate 42,904,559 downwards.
TGTAGGATATATACGTATATATAGTGTATATACACACCTTGCTTTCTTGCTCTCATTGTCTCTACTGAATATTCTTGGAGTCCACGTTCAGAATCAAAGTAGGAACAAATGGCTATGCTTTATTTTCAGTGCCCTGTTTATTTGAAAAATATAAACTTCTTACTCAGTCGCATCTCCTAGCTAGTTACTATTCTCCAAAGGATTACACTCCCGTATATATTTTTTCTGCCTCTTTTCCATCACACTTGAAACTGATAGGATGTGCTGCCAGCCTCCCTTATTCCAAATTACCTGAGATCCATAGTCAGGGTTTTGGCAACTGAGATTTGACAGAAGAGCTCTTCAGTCTTGCATAGAATCATGGAGTGTGTTACAGGATGTAATTTCTGTCACATTATACGTTGCTCCTGAAATTGATCCTTTCTGTCTGGCACACTTCTTTCTCCCAAAGCCTCCCCCGGAAAAAATGTCTGTGATATGGCATAAATAAATGGATAACTAGGAGCCCACTTGCAGGTCTTGACATAAAACCATCTGCTTCTCAAATGCACTCAGTGTTTTTTAGTTTTTAGGTATGTATACCCAACTACTACCAAGTCAAATAGAGAAGTTAGTGAGACAGTTGTGACAGTTTTATTATTTCTTAGATATTTTGTGAAAGTCTGACTTTTAGGTTCAAATGAAATAAAATAAATATATGAATGCCTAACAAATAGTAGTTGCAGGAGTTAGGGGGAGTACTATAATCTAAATGGAAATATTGCATACGGCTATTAGTAATTACAATTTGTGAGGCAAAAAATAAACAAACAAAAAAAACCAAACAAATGCAATTACTTGACCTGCAAATCTTATTTTAGATCATCCTTTATCCTTATTATCCAATATCATTGAGACATCATGAAACCATGCAATTAAGCCAAAAAATCCTGATATGTTAGGGCATATCACGCAGAGAAGTAACTGAAAATGAGATGTAGCTTAACTCTGAGAAAAGGTAAATGTAGCTAATTAGAAAATTATATCATTTCCACCACTTATCAACTGGAATGGAGATGTAATAGGAAATATTGCTGCAAAAATGAAAATTGAATATTTAATAATTAGATTAAATACAAAATGTAGAAGACTAGTAAATTTACATTCAATTGGATATTTGCTCAGTGGATGAATAAACTCAGTTCCTGACCACTAAAGATGCATATTAGCTTGTTAAATGCCTTGCTAGGTAAGACATTTCAAAAAGCAACTGCTTTTCTGTAGATTTGAATGACTGATTTGTAATATCTGAACTCAGTAATTTACCTTAACATGCAAGAAACAGAAAAAAAAAAAAAAGGAAAAAAAAAAGATGTGATAACATTTAAATTGCATTCCTCCTTTGAGTGCAAGAGACTCAGTGCTATTCAGCCTCCTTGGTGAGAGCAGGAAGTTTTACAATAGTCTGGAGAATGTGCTTTCAACGTAACTCCCATTGGTGGTGTAAGTACTGTGTGCTCTGAATACATTCTCAGGTAATATTTTCACGGCTAGTATTCAGCTTTTCATTGTGTCCAAAAAAATATGTCATGTTTTATCTTCTAGACTTTGTGATCCCTGTCCTAAGAATTCAGTCCTGCTTTTCCTAACCGAATTGGTGAATATTTTGCAAAGCGAAAGGGCTTTACCAGAGGTAACACCACATCAGTATTAATTGTTTACAGAATTTAGGTATTACTTATTATTAAAAGGTTTATTAAATGGGCTGCTAATATTTACATCACAGTCTTTGGGAAGACTATATATTGTGTGGAAGTAAGTAGTTTTGAGGAATACTGTGTAACCAACAGAGTTAGCAACTGCAGTATCTTGGAAGGGAAGCAGTGGGGATTTATAAATCAGATTCAAGATCAGTCTCCATTGGCATATATACCCGTGAGACATGTGAAATAATCCTTTTAGTACGTACCTATCACATTCCAATTTATACATACTGAGAAAAAAAGAACAAGCCTAATTTAATTGGTTTTAGGTATGAACATAGAATATTTTAAAACTAAACAGCAGAGTAAAGTATATGCAGATAATCTTCCTGTTCACAGCTAAATGCATCCATGGTGGATCAGCACCTAACTCTATGGGCTAAAAAAATGGAATTACAACAGGAATTAATTTTGCAATATGCTTTTTGCTCTGTGCGCACCATTCTGGTCTATTCTATCAAAATGTGTAATTTCTAATATGCAGATGAATTCACTGTTAAAATTCCACAGAGCACAAAGGCCAAAAAGTAGGTGCAGACAGTTAGATGACTGATCCCAAAGAAGTTGAGCTGACAGTCGGGGCAACTGGCCTGGATTGTATTCACCTGTGGTCCTCTCAGCCAGTCTTTCACTGGTCATGGGTGCTGTACGTTCTCCTTTCTTGTTCCCCAAGCACAGGACTTCAAAAGAGCATGATGTAGAACATTAATGCAATTATCTCGTACGTCCTAACAAATCTCTGAAGCTGTACAGTGTATTCAATTGTGCAGTTTACCCCCACAACTTATGTGTAGTTCATCATAAAAAACTGCTTGCTTCTGTCTTTGATATTTTTTCAAAAATTACATAGCTATAGGAAAACATAGCCATAGATCAAGACTCACTTTAGAGAAATACTAGCTGTTGAAAACTGTAACATTCTTTTTGATATTAGAGTAGAAGATCAAGAGCAACTGTTTTGTCTGTGATAAACCTAGTGTGCTTGAAGTAGGAGGAGGCTACCTTTTGGGTCTTTGCTAACAACCACCTTTCAGAGCCTGAGACAGGAACTTTGTGAACAGCCGTGCTGGAGTCTTCAGTGTGCCAAAGTTGAGGACAATGTATCCCAGTGTACTGTAGACCTTATCTAGGAATTCCTGACCTGAGGAAATCAGAGAACAGAAATAACTCAAAATTTATACAGAAGCTGCTTGTCAGTTCTTGGGATATTTTCACTTATCCCTTGTTATCTTCACTTAATTGGCATCATCTTGTTTTGAATGTGCATAGATAGTTATATTTTTGCTCATTGTATATCCTTCCAATTTTCATTAAGTTTACACGTAGTTAAATATGCATAGTGAAGAAGATAACAGGAATCTGGAAGCAACTAAAGATAAGCAAGCTGTTATCAGCCCATTCAGCACTAAACATGTCTCCACATAAATGAACTGTCTGCAGGGAGAGTTCTCATTTTGTCATTCAAGTGAATCACATTGTCAAGGAATTAAATCACAGCATAACACATTAAAACACTTTTGCAATGATAAGAAAATTGCTATCAGTTCGTCTAGCAGCTTTTGTAGAACAAAAATAATGAGTAAAAGAATATTTCAATCAATCTCATTTTCCCTTAGTAATCAAGTCCAGAGTGTTCAAACAGAAAGATTGATATACTTGTGCAGTAAAGATGAGGGGTTTTTTTTTGTTTGTTTTTTGTTTTTACTATTGACAAAAGAGCAAATATTATGAATGTTTCAAGATTTGAAAGAAAGTCTCTCTGAAGGTGTACTCAATTTGAGTGAATGTCACTGACTCACAGTGTTATATTGTAAGGATAATGACCACATAATGTGATTTTCAGTGTGCAAAGTTCAAAGAAAAAAAGAAAGATGAAGTGGAAACTTAGCTAGAAATGGAATTTAAATCATTTTTACTTTTGAAGTGATTCTTGCTGGTATAAATTCTTTTGTTAGTCATAAAACATTTTGATTAAATATTTGTCATAAAGGAATTCTAAAAATTAATAACAATTGTGAGAATCATATTGTGCACAGCATCAGTGAACTATCCCTTCTGTATTTCTTTGAGGAGGGACAACTATATCAGGGAGGCAGATAATGGCTTTTTGACTTTGTTGCCTTATCCTTAATTTCTGGTAATGAGAGTACCGTGAAATGCCAGGTGGTACAGAGACTCAAGAACTGGTACTGTGAGGTATCACAGTTTGTTTCCCACTCTTGTGCTTTTAATTCTACCAACATCAGCCTTTTGTGGAGAGAGAGACTTTTGATGCAGAAAGTGCAGGAAAATGTGCTGAACTACAGATGGAGAAAGAAGGAGTTGACTGAGGAATTGAAAGTAACGTTGTATAAACACTGCATTTATATTGTATGATTTCATGAATACTGAAAAATTACTGAAAACTGTACTAAATACAGTTGTACTGAAACACTTTTCAAAAGTATAAGGATATTCTTCAATATTTGATAATGATGATCTTAAAATACTGGTATTTAATTATATCTGTGTCAGGTCATTCAAAAAGCAGTACATTATCTCAACAAATTACTAAAAGATGCCAATTCCCATTGCTAACGCTGCACTCTATTCCCTCTTCAAACATATCTACAAATACTGCATTATGCATAAAACGTAATGTGAAACAAACCTGAGCCAGGGTTAAGCTGCTGGCTCTAAATAGCATAAATACATAAAAATGTCAAAGTCATGGAAAATTTGATTTTTATTTTCCACCTCAGGCGAATATCAGCTAGACATATAGTTTACAAATTTTTCTCTTTCTCTGCAGGGAATATTATTTTAGTTGCTAAGGAACTACTAACTGAGAATATATGGCTCTGAAGAAGATTTAGCCATTTCTTATTACCTCATAAAAGCAATCATATTATTTTGATCATTTTGCTGCAGTGGTGATCTTGAAAAGTACTTTATTTTATTTAAGCAATTACATTGCCAGTTCCAGGAAATATATATGTATTTCTGCAAGCTGAAGGTAGAAGAGTAGAAGATAAGGACCCCAAGTTGATACATTTATGAAGCTTTGAAGCTGGTGAAAACCTAGAAAAGTGTTATGATACAGTTAAAAAAAAAAACAAAAACAAAAAACCAAACACTTGATTTTTAATATTCTACTCATTCAGTAAAGTTCTTACTTCAATAAATAAGTCTGGAGGACTTTTGGAAAGGGTTAGAAAAATACTAGCACTAGCACTGACCTGGCTAGAATTTGTGCATTAGGGCAAGAAGCTGTGCTGATCAATCAGAATGTAGCCTGCAAAATATGAAAAGCTGATGAGGGAAATTATTGAAATATAACAGAAAAACCCATTCAAATTTGTGTTATCATGCACAGGAAAAAAAAAATCAAAATAAGAGTAGCTAAGTTTTTAATACACTTTTATTTTTTTGTAAATGGAAACTTATACGAGATGATTTATTATTTTTTTCAAGGTTCACAAGCTAAAACTATGATTAGGTGAGTCCTGAAGATATAAATATAAGCTTGTGGAACCTTTTCCCCAGCTTTTCTTCAGTCAATGGAGGCATATGTTCAAACCCAGCAAGGGATGCAGCTACATCTCACCCTTCTGTAACTGCTTGCCAATTTTCCTTGAGTATAAAAGGGGACAAAAGTAATGATGTTGTGATCTTTAGCATGCAGTTATATCTAAGGTGAGGATGTAAATGGGACATGAGGTGTGTTGCAGGTTGGTCTGCAGTTTTTCTGCAGTTGTGTGTGTTTTGGGTGTTGTGGAGTTGTGTGTATTTTGGGTACACTAGATGTCTTGAAAGGGATAGTTGCCTTCCAAATCTATGGATATTACTATTTATGTTATATAATAAGCATTTTATTTCTAATACATAAGCTGTATAGACATCTGATGAAGTGGAAGGTATAACTTAGGGCAGTTAATTGCACCCAGTGAAATGCTATATTCCCAGCAGAATAACAATATACAGAGAGTCTGCCTGCCAAGTACAAGGAAAGAGTCAGCTGGGAAAATTGAGAACAGGCAGGTAGAGCTTAGTATAGAAATTAATGATTTGAATTTTCAGTGAAATATTGATGGAAAAGAAATTTATTTTGTCATCCAATTCCAGTCTTCTGCACATAACATAACAGAGAAAATGTTCAGGAATTAAGCACAGTTCTGTGTAGTATTTCAGAAAGATTTGTCATTTGGCATTGGGATCCTCAAAAGCCCTGTCCCACCTCTCCTCTGATTAAGTTAGAAACTGTCCTCAAGCTCTGCACTGTTCTGTGGCTCCTCTGTGCCCTGCGGGGCTCCCTCAGGCCAGCGAGGCAGCATGGAGGTGAGTGGCATGGGCTGTACTAATGGATTCATCTCACTTTGCTCAGGGAGTTTTACTAAGCCAGACCAGATGATTCAAAAAGCATATCATGGGAAAAAAGACAGTTCACCAGTTATGTTTTTATTGTAGATTCAGATCTCTTAAGCTACAGTCGGGACCATTAAATTAAATTTTTGTATTCAAGAGAAAGACTAAATCAGCAGGCATTTTGGAGTACAATGTGAGTAATATATTCCATAATGAAAATAATGATTCACAGTGATTTGCATGTTTATCCTGTAGCAGCGGCTAATGTGCAGTAAAATCAAATTTCAACAAAAATGAGTTAATTAAGTCCTATTTTAATGCTAAGAAATAGAAATAAGCTTCATGCATGGCTGTTATAAATATTAATTCCCTTCAAGATGACATGTAAAAGCATAATACTCTGTTATGATAATGAAGCAAAACCAAAAATAACAGACTACTGTTCACCACTTCATATGGCATTGTGTATACAGTGTGAGCATGTGGGAGAAATCTGCAGATCTTGTAAATAGGGTCTTATTAACTGGAAAAAAATCTTCTCTACTTCACAGTTCCAAAATACATCACAGCACTGAAAATGGCTTTTGTAATCCACTTTGTGTATTTGTGTGAAGTGAAGGAAAACAGTTTTTCAGTGTCTGTGGTTCAGTATACTGAACCACATACTTCTGGTCAGGTTTTTTTCTTTTTTTCCCCTTCTCTTTTTCTTTTTGATTATGGACTTCAAGAAAAATAAGAGAGTCCTGTAGAAAATACAGACATTAAATAGTTATTTGTTCCTTTCTATCAGACAAATCTTCCTGTGACATAGCCTCAAATGAGGTATACTATGCATTCATCCACTACTTGCTCTGTTATTAATTTTTGCTTTTATTCCGAACGCGTTTTGGCTATTTTTGATACTAATGGAAGCTGAAAGCATTGCAAACTCAGCTGCAGAGGTTCATTTCTTGTCTTTATCTGACACAAGTTGATATTGGTCTTTTGAAAATCATAGCATATCTTTGGACTTGGAGTGGTGCAGTGGTCTGCTCGTGTGCATGTTATCATAGGACAGTGGGCTAAACATAACCACATACAATCACAGAATCATAGAATCCTGGAATGGTTTGCATTGGAAGAGACCTCAAAGATCATCAAGTTCCAACCTCCCTGCCACAGGCAGGATTGCCAACTGCTTGATCAAGCACATGCTGATTCTCTGTAAGATATCAGAAAGGCTTTTTCTTGCATTGATCTATACACTCAGGAGAATATCTGGATCTGCTCCTCAGCTGATTCAAATTGAAATAGTCCTGTTGAAGTCAGCTTAATTAGTGGGACTGTGCCACCTCATACCTGCACAGTATGATATTCCTAAAATATTTACCAAATTATTACACTAGTTTTGATAGGAAAGCCATTCATCAAATATGGTACAGCAAATTCCTCTCAAAGTGTTTCTTCTCTTAAGGGTTTCAGCTTGAAGAGTGAAGCATGAATAAAATAATCGTGATTCAGCTCTTTAAGCACGGAGATAAATAAAAAAAAGTGCACAAATGCAAAGAAAAATCATATACATTTTTGACAGTTGTGATTCCTTGACTGATTTACATCTGCTGAATACCTATATGAATACCTGGATTCCTATATGCAAGTGAAAGTAGCATGTAGGTGATGAAACAGACTTTTACTGTTACTGTTACTAGACAAAAATAAGAATGCTGAATCCACATTCCTTACAGGGTGACTGATTCTATTTAAACCATTAGCTGTGTGTTTTACAGAATTCATTCTTCTGAAAGCATCACAATTACCCTGGCACCCTCTATGTAGTTTAATTTTAGCCACCTCTCTGCCCAGTGAATACAAATTATAGAATCTTAAACTGATCATAAAACCAGACTTACTGCTAAGGTTTACCTATGTATTTTTTCTTTAAAAAGTTTATCTGACCATCATCAATCCTGTAAAACAATATCACTATTTATAAACTCAGATAGAAGGAGAAAAAGTCCATTAGATTCTTTTGAAATAGAAATTGGATTCTAGTATTCAAGTGCACTCAGATCTTTCCTAGCAGGTAGCAATAGCATGCTAAGTACATACATGTTATCAGCCTCGTTCTTTTAAGTACTCTCTGGCTTCTTGTTCGTAAAATCATTCTACCTATTAGATTTATTGTTGGGCCTGGACTCCAGGCAGAAGTTGCTTTGGCTTTTTGATGATCCAGAGATAGCTCTGCTGCTTTAGAGTTCTTTGCCAGGAATGCTGATTTTATGGATACTTTGTGAGATTGTGACTTTTGCACATATTTAGGTGTATGTGAGACTCTTGTTGGCAGAGCAAGACATACACATGCAAAGTCTGCAATATGGACTAGAGTGATTAAACATATTGACTAAATACAAGTATGTATTTAGTCCAATATAGTTGGCATTAATGCAAGTATGTATTTAGTCCAATATAGTTGGCATTAAACGTCTGAATGAGAAACAAGTATATGGTGACAGTGATAGAAGTATAAAATGGGAGGTGGGTGAGAAAAATCTGGAAGTAAAGAGTTAAGTTTAAATTCACCAGTCTGTCAGAGTCTGCATTTTTTGTTCTCTTCTTAAATTCTAAGTACAGGCAGCCATATGACAAAGATAAAGAAACAGAAAGGCACATACATCCAATACCAAAATTTGTTAAGATAAGGAAAGAAGTATTATCTCTAAAGCCACCCTGTTTCTATTCTCAATTTGTTGTATAGCTTTTACTTAGCACCTTTTCCAACCAAGCCTGGTTTCTGGAGGCAGATGGAAAGCAGCAGCATACACATGCTAGCAAATTTAGCAGGCATGCCAAAATTTTGTTGAAAATAGCTAAGCTTTGAAGTTGAAGGCACTGGTGTTGGTGTGATTTTGCAGCTCTGACTCACAGCTAGTCTTCACTTTTTTGTACTTTTGAAGGCTACTAATGAGACAGAGAAGGTTTTTAGGAAAAGTAAATATAGTGCAGATACACTGTCTACTTGACCTATGGTCATGGATTTTTTTGAAAATAAATCTGTGATTTTCTTTCTTCCTTTCAGTTCATTTATTTTCTGATGGCAGCAAAAGAAAAAAATGCTGATGTGCAAATATTTTTTTGTGTGTGTGTATTCTTAGATTGGGTAAAAAGGCATTATCTGATACCAACCAGAGATTGCTTATATTCTGTTTCAAAGCTGAAGTGAGCATATAATCCTCTGACTAAAAATAAGCAAGGGAGTATCTTGGGACTAAAGGGGTCCTGGAGAATGGCAACCTCAGTTACTTCAGTTAGCAAGTATTAAAAATTCAGAATGAGGTACAGGAACAAGTTAAACTGTTCTCCCTTGCCTGTGATCAGTTGCAGTCTGTTGTACTTCCAGAGTTCCCTTTCTGAATGCTGATAAACTGCAGTGTGCTGTTGTCCACTGCATTGTCAGAGATGTACACCAACATACATATCTACATACATATCTAAGATATTCTTAAAGCAAGTGTACAGCTTCTTGATTTTTGGCTTTGCTACTCCAAGAAGCCAGGAAGAAGAAAGAAAACAAGGGAGGCTTGTCTGAATCAAAGTCCTTTGCTTTTAAAGTGGAAAAAAAAAACAAACCACAACAAAACTGTTTCAGATAGAAGAGAGTTTAACTTAGCGTGCTGTGAAGCATTTAATCTTCTGCATTTGTATAGAGAGCCAAATTAATGGTCAGAGTGTTCTTTCAGCGCTTCTCTCTTCACGCAGGAGACATTGGGAATGAGTGATCTGAGTCCTGGCACAGTGCCTGTACTGCAGCCTGAGAGCTGGATGATGGCAGAATCCTCCCTTACCCTCTCTTCTCTAGTTTGAGAATCTGACCACAGAGAAAAAAAGTCAGAGCCAAGATTTCCAATGAAGTTAGCAGAAAGTCATTATTTTTATTACTTAAGTCAGCTGAACGTACATTTTTGGGTACATTGGCATTCATCAAAAATGTTGCATCTGGCTCAAACTTTAGTGCAGCTGTCACAACTATTAGGAATGTTTTCCTGTAGAGGCATAGGATCCCTCACTTGTCCATTTCTGTGATTCCCACTTACAATGATAGTAGCAAATGGCAAGAACAGATCAAGACTTTAGGCATTATTAACATGTTCCCATTGCTGCTTCAGTGGAACAAAGGCAGATAAAAACAACAATATTCCAACACATCTTGAGAGGATAGTCATCTCCATTGGCTCAGTACTGTGTTTATTCCTGTCTCTGTGCTAGTGACCAGTTTCTGCTAAGACAGAAAAGAACTTCAAAGGTGGGCCCTTCTGCTCAGCCTCTCTCCAGTCTGATCAAATGAGGGTGGAGCAATCTCAATTTTCTCTTTCCCTGCAAATCTGCACCTGTATAATGGCATACCATAGTTTTAAGGGGCATATTACTTGGCCTGGTGGAAAACAAAGTAGAATTTACTTGACTTCAGGCTGTTAAGGTTGAATTTTGTGTAATGCTTTTCTGTGGTTATAAGTGCAGCTGGGATTTTCTACATGGAAAACTCTCTTTAAGAAATGTAGTGTTCAGATATGCTAATCTAATTCAGAATTTAATGCTCAACAACTGATAAGTTGATAATTATAGCTCTCATTGGTATGGATGTCCTTACTGATATGTGAGAGTCAGAGCACTCCCACAATTTAATTTCTAGCAGAAGAAGCTACACCTATGAATTCATACCATGAACACTCCAATGGTACTGAATATATATATATTTATGAGTTTAGTAGCAATCCAGACAACAGGTATTCATAGGCTTAGTCAGAAAATCAAGACAAATCAGAGAACTGTCAGTTCACCACATTTCCATTAGAATGGTGGTTTCTGCCTTTTTGGACTGACTATGCAGCAAAAGCCCCAGTTCTGCAGCCAGCTCAGGGGGGATGGTTGTGCTCATCCTCTGACTAATATGCTCAGCACATCATGAGTTTACTGATAAATGAATACTTTGATGCTGGAAAGTTGTTTTCAGACTTTTGACATATTTTTTTATATAAAAGGTTTTTAAATGTTCTTATCAAAAATTGCAGGTAAACACCTTCAAATTGTGTTCCTCTTTGCACATATCTGGGAGTGCCACATCTAGATAGACATGTACTAGAAATCTCAGTAACTGTCTCTTTATATCTTTAGTTGTGTACCTCGTTTTGTATATCTGGCCCCAAAATTGGGGGAGGGGGAGCATCAAACAAGCTAGGGAGCAATTATTTTTATCAGAACTCTCTTGAAAGAGTTTCCATTCTTAGCAGTGCCATGCCAGTGCAGTACTGTATGACTTTGCACTGCACTGCCCTCTTAGGAATGTCTGCCACATACAGTGGCTGACGTCTAGCTCAGGAATGATTGGACATGCCAATCCTCTGTGGCACAGATAGAATATTCTTGAGGCTGAGGAAACTGAAATGTAGTTTCTACAAGAGCCAACCTCTGCAGTCATACTTGTCTTGCTTTTTGCCATGGGCTGGGATACAGGCTATGCCCTTAGTCACGTACTACTACATCTATTTCTGCTGTATATTACTCCTGGGAACTGTGCCTGGTCTGTCTTGTTCTGACTGTTTCTTCAAGACACATTTTCCTTCCAGACTACATTATATGTTTCCAGGACTCAAAGAAGACATTGCAATATCCATTCCTTTTTCTCCTATTGTTTTATGAGTGCTTTTCACTCCTATTGGCATTATTTCCCTTCTAAGTGAAAAGGGAATTTTTACTTAATTTCCTTTCGCTTTTGGATGTTAATCAGATTTTTATGATTCACCCTATATAAATATGAGGGCTAACATTTAAATGGTAGTATTCCTTTATGCTAAAAGAGAAATGTTATGATGAGAACATTTGTTATTTAGTCAGCTGATAATGAGGTTTCTTTGTTAAATTAATTGCAGAATTTTATAAAAATAGTATAAACTGATTTATCACAACAGAGCAAAGTGGGATGGTTAATGGTAGTGAATGACATTATTCTTGGCTGAAGGCAAAACTCCTGCCTTCCTTAGAAGACCAGAGAACCTTCAACTGTCTGAAAACAGGAGCAGAAATGGAAGATTTTGCCAATTCCCATAAAATACCAATCAGGTGGCAAAGGACTTCAGCTGTTCCCTGGGTGATTGAGTTTAAAGCCAGCATACATTTAAAAGCTCATTTAGCTCTCAGCTTTCTCTGAAACTTTGAATTTTTGTCTTGTTCCTAAATATTTCTTAGCACATTTTCAAATTAGTGAAGAACCTTCACACAACACTAGATTGTTTCTCTGACCTATTCAGCATAATAAGATAAATTGTTGAGATAAATTTTGATCTTCTCTCATTCTTTCTATCCTCCACTGAATTTCACACTTCATAAATAAATGCATTCTAGTTCCTGGGTTTTAAAGACGCACTATACCTGCCAAATCAGGCCTCAGGGGAAGCAAAAATTAAGGTATATGATACAAAGACTCAGAAAAAAATAAGAGTGAAAAGAAAGTAAGTGGAATAAATCACACATATGTATACACACACATATATGTATACATATGTATACACATATGTATATGTATATGTAAGGATTAGATTCCATACCACAGTAATAGAATGGAAGAGCACTACAAGTGACACAAACGTAGGAACAAATTATCAGTGCCCCATGAAAAAGAAGTATTTTCTACAAACTAAAAGGGAAACAATGCAGCTTCAGAATAAAGGAAATTGTACCAGATTTCCTGAAACATGTTATTTTGCCTCTAATGCAGGAAAATACAGAGTACTTTTTCACCTTAAAGTCTGCCTCTGAAGTGACCATATGACACTGTTGGCATAAGGGCCCCTCTTCATTCACCTTTAATAACTTTCTTATCAAATTTTTGCAGTTCACAAGCCAGAGAATGGTTTTTGTTGTTGCATGCACTCACAACTATTCTTGGGATCTCGTAATTAAGCTGCTTTTTGTGTCTTTTTATATTGCCATCAGTAATAAGGAGCTGCAATTCCATATGAACAGCAGATACTCATTTCACTTCTTGGGAACTCTCTGCAGTACTTAGTAAAGGAAAATCTTGTGGTTATTTTTTTTCTTTAATCAGATAGAATTCAGGCTCAGAGGATACTGATACACAAGAAGGTGATACTTAAAAACTTGTTTTATAATTTTCCTTCTGTTTATAATTTCCTGTTGGCTTAAAAGTCTGTCTTCCTTGGAAAGGAAAAAATGATATAATCTTCGTCAATAAGCCTGCAGCTTCTGGATTCAGGAGGCTTTATAGTATCTGTCTTTACTGTCTACTGGCTCTTTTCACTAAATGCTTCTCTACTATTTAAAATCTGTTGCATTTTCATGCATGATCCCATGTCCTGGATTCAGGATGTGTATTTGTGTTTCAGTTTCTGAGAGGCAACTTGTGAAAAATTGTCATTTGAAATAAAGATTCTGTAAACATGCGTACAAATTAATTTATTTAAATATACACTTATTGGTTGCCCTTGGGAGAAAAATCACTGAACTGAATATGGAAACTACTTCCAATATAAGCCCCTGATTTTTCCTTGCCTGAGCATATGTTCAATTGCTAAGGATTTGAAATCAATATAGGAAATACATGGCTGGGAGTGCACACCACAGTTTGGCTGCGGGGGGTAAGGCACCTATGGACATCCCTTACAGATCTCACTAGGCACATAGATTTTAAGAAGTGTTCAGGGTGACTGATTCTCTCTGTCTTCTGATGGAATGGAAGGATGAAAGATTTCCACTCCAAGAGTGTAGCAGAATTTCCACAGTAAATATTATGACTGCAGTATTTTGGGGCAATTTTGCTGTATAAAATAATTTGTTTTGTCAGTCAGGATCTTCACAGGCTTTCTATGAGTTCTCATATAAAATAGCTCACCAAAATAGCTCACCAAAATCAGCAGCCCATAATTCCATGCTCCAGCACTGTGCATAGCACCTATTGCTGCTGTATACTTTAAGCAATGATAAAGTTTATCTCTGCTTCTGTTCCCAATCACATGAGGCCTGAAATGAAGTGTCATCAGAATGCCTGCAGAGAGACTTGACTTAAAAGCAAATAAATATATTTTGCAAACCAGGCTAATGAATTCAGCAGTTGAGAATGAAATGTTTCCTAACTTTCCTGTAACTTGTTTGATAAACAGAAGTAGGTAAAATGTCTCTCTGATTATCCAAGTCTTCCAGATAAATATACTAACATCATCATCATGTGCCACATGATGATGCAACAGTTTTGTGTGATTTTTTGGATAATATTTTCATGTCAGCATCTAGAAATCAATAACAAGGAGTAAATATTCTTTGTTTTTTAAATTTATTTCCTTCCTTATAAATTTCAGATAGATAAGTTTTTTATTTTCTGTGTTGTATACTTTTTCTGAAGTCTAAATGTAATGAAAAACACTTATCCACTTATTGATTTTGTTCAGTGACCTTCCTTATATTTTTATTTTTTTCATTTGATTTATTTTCCTTTTTGATTTGGTGTGTGCATTAGGACAAACATTACAGAACTTCATATAAAATTTCTGTTCCCTTCCAATATTAGAACTTTTCTCTGTCACTCCTTTGGAAAAAACAAAACAAAACCAAACCAAAAATTTGAACTTAACTTTGACAGAGATTATTTGTATTTAAACAGTTATATCTCAGAAATATCATTCAGTTTTTAAAAGTGTAGTAAGAAATTCTTTAAAACTTTCTTCATCAGTTATAACTGTAATTCCTAGTAGATTTCTTGATTCAGTTTTCATTCATGTTTTCTGCCAATAAACACTTCTATCATACACTCATGTAACTATTCTGCTGGTAAAGTTTGTTTTTCCTATTGAGAGGTTATGGCTTAAAAATGTGTTTCCTGTGTCAGAATCCATCACCAGAGAGAACATCAGTGTGTGAACCACAGGTATCTCATTCTGTTGAGTACTTGAGGAGTTGGAGAAAACAATGTCTCAGATATACATAACTCCTGTTATTTTGAGGGATGTAAATGTTCTTTAAAACCTGCAGTGTAGATTGAGAGTTTGCTTTATTCTCTGCTGAAGATTAGGAGTTGGAAGATAGTAAATATTTAACAATGCATGGCATTGGTACACAATATTCTAGGAACTAATGAATGCCTCTCCCTGCCACTCCAGTACAACAATCACTGCACAGCACATGGGTGTCCTGCTGGCTTAAAGCAATTTGAACAAGGCCACCTTTCAAAGAGCTATCTCTGTCTGGTTGTGCCTCCCACTGTTCCAGTTTTAATTTTGCAACGGTCTTGGAAGAACTGAGGATTAAGAAAACAAGACTAAGTTCTGAAATCTGATCTGTTCTGGTCCTGTCTGAGCAGTGCAAAGTATTGGAATATTCTGTCTCATTTTCACAGTTGTGCATTTGTCAGGAAAGCTCAAAGGGAGGTGGCTGCAAAGCATCCCCTAAGCTGCACACATGCCCAGTTGGATGACACAGTGGAGACGTGAGGCTGTTCATCTGTGCTGATCATCCCCTTGTCATTATTACACAAATGATCACAAGCTTTTGTGTTATGAGTTCTTATACATCTGTTGGAGCTTTGCTAAGCCACCCACCTAAACTGTGACCTTGAGTATACAAGGCTTTGTAACTCCTCTTAGACACTGCTGTTTACTTGTTATGTTTATGATAACCGGGTAGAAAATTGCTCCATTCTACTGCTGAAGTAAGAGCTGATCAGTTTCAAATTACTTTGAAAGGCAGCCAACAGAACAGCTAACACCATGAGGCCACATTTTTTAATGGCCTTCAGTCTGGCTTTCAAGTTTGTGTTCCCAGATCTGCACTCTCAATCAATTGTAGAAAAAGAAATAATTTCAGGCCCAATTAGTTGTGAACCTCCAGCTTCCAGGTTCAGAGAAAACTGAATAAATTTAATATTAAGAGGACAGCAGGAAGATGAGGCAGCACTTGAACTTTCCCTAGTGCAATAGATTTGTTTGTTCTTTTGTTTCACTCAGATTGTATATACTTTTATTTTTAGACTTCAGTAGTGTTATGGGATGTCTTTGACAGCACTCTTTTCTGCTTGTTTATGGGTGGGGATCATCAGTGCAGTATACTATAATGGAGTCAACTCTGACAGGGGTGAGCATAGTTCCCTTTAAACTCTCATGTACCAGAGACAAGATTTCAACTCCAAACACTGTAGAATGGGGGATGATGTAAGGCATGCCACACAGAATTTAGTATCAATTGTGATGACAATTGCTAGGTGACTCCAGGAGTAGGACCAGAGAACATGAATGTTCTGAGAGGGATGACTAGGTCCAGATTGTGACAAGTTTAGTTTCTCTGCAAATTTTACAGAATTTCATGATACTCTGAGAACAGAAAGATTAAATTTCTTGTCATTTTCTATGCATTTCAGGATCTTGAAGTGTGTCCAAGTAGAAGATGAAATGACTTAGTACATAAGAAATTGAGAGTGGCACGCTTTTCAGTACAGGTTGTCACCTAAAATTATTTCCCCTTGGAGATCAACAGAGTCCTGGTTACAGTCAGCATAAAGACATCTTGGTGAATCTCCTTTTGCAAAGACAGCTTTCCTCATGAGTTTTTCCATAGCTCTATTTTGTCATGGGAATCAATGCTATGTTTCTTACCTTCAAGGAAGAAAATTTCTTTAAACCTCACGCTTTCTGATAAAATGACTGTATGGATAAAACTATACTATTGTATGGTATACTATACGAATGAGCAAGCTGGACCTCTGATGTGGCAAAAAGTCCATTGGAAATATTTCATATGCACCTTTCCTATTTTCTTTCACTGGAAGATCATTGCTTAGAGTGAATAAAGGAGACAAGAAAGAAGTATTTTCTCAGCAACAGAAAAAGAGCAGTTAGAGTCTAAAATTTTACTCTCCACAGAAGCCCACATAAAAGTCATCCAAAAAAAGAATTAATTGCATTGTTAAAGAGCATTAAATTCTCTTTGAAACAGTTGAATTCAAGGCGTGCTGTCTTGATGGTTACTGTAAGGACGTGTCCCTGAAATCTTCCAGGTAGAAATCAAATGTCTGGCATTGTGTTTCTACCCTTCCTATGGAGAAAGGAGAAAGCACAACATTTTAAAATGAGTTGATCCTAGTAGCGAATGTCATCTACACCCCATCCTCCCCTTGAGGCTGCAGCCAGACGCTATTCTCAGGGAGGCTATTTTCTTAAAATCAGCTTAATTCTTTAATAATTGAACCCACTTTTGTTTTACATAAACAGTTTTAATTTGTAAGTAATGTTCTTACGTTTTGTTTTTCTTTTTGTCTTCCTTTGTAACTGACATTTTATTAGCTTTTATGATAGGCCAACAAGCACACAAAAACACAAAAGTTACAGATTTTTTCATTGCAGGAAGTGTAGCACTGGTTTATTGTAAAACAAGGCAAAAATATACAGGGAGGGAAGTTTACCATTGACAACAGTCTTTATTCTGATGTCCCATAAGTTTGTAAGCTCCATTTAATGCTTCCTTGAAGTACATAATGAGACATGTTTCTGCCTGTGATGTTTCTTCTGATGTTTCTGATGTTTATTCTGTGAGGAAGGCCTGTCAGTCTCTCACAGCTATGATCCTGTAAAGCACAAATCAATCTTCTTCATGAAGGCGTGAAGTTTTTTTACAGCACAATTATTGCCCTCACATTCCCAATGCAAAGCCTTAATTACCACCTCAGGGTACGCTACCAAATAGTCTATAAACACATGGTTCTGCAGCTAGAGCTTGGCAGGAGCTTTTCCAGCAGAGTCTGCCAGCAGCTTCACACTGGTCATCTCCTTCCCCAGCTGCTATCTGACAGATGTGCTGGAGGGAACAGCATCAGGCTGTTAGTGCAATTGAACCTCCCGATCTCCTTGGTAGGCTTTCAGCTACCAGATGTGTGATGGAACTCACAATCTCTTTAAATCAGGAGAGCCTAATAAATAAAGATGAAGCCCCTTCATTCTGTGATTAGTTTACTATACATAGGGAAGTAGAAAGCATGCACATTTTGTAGTGACATAGAAGGTGTGATAGAGCAGGCTGAAGTAAATACTAAGTAGGTAGAATGTTTGAGATTCTTGGAACTCTCACTGGGAAGAAAAGAAATAGCAGTTACGGATAATGCTATTTTAGCTTGCTTTCTGTTGGTCCTGCAGCCATAAAGGATTCTAATTCCCCATTTCCAAGATGGAGTTACCTCATGGCTTAGGAGCCTTCCAGCAACTAGGGCTGAGCCATGCCAGCACACATTATGGGTTAATGAGTTAACTCTAATTACCCGGACAAGTTTTGAACAGTGCTATAATTACATCTAGGGACAGGCAGGTTGGTCTTGAGTTCCCTGAATCAATTACAGTTGTAACTCTGACAAAGCTTAGCTCTCGAAGCAGGTTATAAAGCTAAAGGGACAGATTCACATTATGTGCTGAGCGTGAAAGTTTCTTTGAAGTGCATCCACTGTGCTCTAACTCAAAGTTCAATGGACATTGCATCAGTCTCTGCTGAATCCCATGTGAACTTCACATTGCTTAGTTTATTAGTGACATTCAAAATGCTTGATGTATTTTTCATTATTCAGTAAGTCTCATGATGCAATGTAAATCACACAGTCCCTTTCCTTAGAAGTGAGGCTTCTTTTCCCAACTTTGAGAACACCACAAGCTGCAAAATACTTCTGCCAGTGAAAACTAGACTTGCTTTTATAACAAATGAGTTCTGTTTTCCTGTTTACTTCTATACCTAGTAGTGATGAGTATTTAAATGAGGAATTAGTTTGCTTGACTTAAAGCCAAATCTTTTTAAGCTATGCCTGTTGAAGGGAGAGTATCTAAGACTAAAAGGTGGACTTGATCTGCCAGTGGAAAAAAATTCTCAGTTGCTCTTATCATAACAAAACAGTTGGCATCTGCTTTAGGGACATTTCTGTAAGTAGGCACATTTATGCTCAGTATTTTGCATTTGAGGGGAGCAGGTGCTGAATTTTCAACTTGTTAGGTTCTAATCTTCCCTAAAGGCCTTTTGTTTCCTTTTACCTTCATCATATGAGAAATCAGACTTTCCCTAGAACGGCCTCAGTTTTCTTTAGGTAAAATTTGGGCTGTATTGGAGTTAATGAGAGTTTTGCCATTTTCTTCAGATAGCATTTCACAGCTGTTACTCAGTAGCCTGATTATAATGCCCCATATTTTCTTGAAAAGCTTTATGGGGATTTTAAGCTCACTGGAATGATGAGCTTTTGATTGTACAGACTGGTCAATTTGTTAAAAATGTTAAATTTTTAAATAATAAATACTTGTGTAATTATTATACACAGTGGGAAGAAACAAAAAACGGGGGGACTGGAGACTATAAGGTACCCAGGTACTTGCCAATAAAAATCTTCTTACGTATGCTAAAAGCCTCATTGCAAAATGCTTCATTCTGGGTACTTTCTTTGATCCCACACTTTGATCACAGAATCACAGAATTGTAGGGGTTGGAAGGGACCTCCAGAGATCATCGAGTCCAACCCCCCTGCCAAAGCAGGTTCCCTACAGCAGGTTGCACAGGTAGGCAGCCTAGTCTAGCCTAGCCTGATAGTGAACCATGAGGCAAAATAGGCCACAGAAAAAAAGCAAACATGGTAAGAGCACATTGATGCATGTTTGGAATGAAAACTTTAGATGTACTGCATTCATGAATATGTCTGTAGCTTATCTAACTTATGCAATGTATTCACAATGATATAGCCAGCTTATGTATCAATTACAATGAAAATACAAACATTACGGATCTTCCAAAAACTCTAGATATGTGACCACTCATCTGCTTGTACAGGAACTGCAGAGTCATGGCCTGAAACTCTGACTGACCACCTGAGGCGAGCAATGAGTCAGCCCTGGGAGCACAGGTGAAGACAATTCACCTGCGCTACAGAAGGGGTTGAGCCTTGCTCTACCTCTCCTAGACCCCATTTAAGATCTGGCTACTATGGGGGAAGGGTCTCTTTTGGTGATTGCTTCTCTTGGAGTTTTCTCAGCAGGCTTGGGATAAGGGTGAGCTTTCCATCTGTTTTTCTTTAGTGTGATAACCTGTTTAGCCTTTCTTGTATATTTCTGTATTATAACATCCATATATTTGTTGATTTTACACCACTGTTGGAGCCATTGCACTCAGTTGATATCAAGTTAAGTTAGTTAAAGATAAATAGCACTTATGTGTACACTGCTTTATAGAGATAGCTAAACTAGCTTAGGCTAGTTAGCATGGGTACTGTAAACAGCCCTGGAAAGACATGTAGAGCTTAGGGTTGGCTAACATGAGGGGTAAGGGGGGAAAAAAAACAAAACACATCAGTTCAGAAAGTAGAAAGCAGTGGGGGAGAAAAGTTTAACTAGCACGACTTAAGTATTACAGAAAGAATTATGAAGGAAAATAAAAAGCCAAGAAGGCAGAAGGTAGGAATAGGAAGAATTGTGTATATGAAAAGCATTACTAGAAGCAATAAACTTTGAAGCTGTCTGAAGGGAACTAAAGGATTCTTACTAAAACATTGGACAGGGAAGAAAAATCAGAAAATGAGAAATATACAAAGCCTATATAGAATAAAAAAGGTAACCAGAAGAATCCCAGAACTTTGTGAAATTCACAGGAAAATACCTTAATTTTGTAACTCATTTTCAGCCTCTGTTGCTAGAGGAGCCAAAAATTAAAGGTGGGGAAAAAAGGGAAGCATTTCATTGAAATCACATCTAAATCTGGATGTGAACTTGCACATAGCCAACTGAACTTTGCTGATTTCAGTGCCATTGCCTCCACTTTATAGTGCTGCCTGTGGAACATGTGCTTTGACTGTTACAAGCACCTGAACTACTTAACGTACCTGCACAATAAAACATGAAGTAATCTTAAAATCACTCATTGACAGCCAGCTGAGAAGGCAGAATGAGGGACTGATGCTAAACAGAGGCCCTGCCTGATTTTTAGGGTAAGGGAAGAGAGCAGTTCTGTTAGGTACTGGTTTTTAAGCCAAGCTAACTTTAAAAGGTGGTTGTTTGAATCAGAAGAAATTCTGTCCTGGAAATAGGAATTAAAAAAATCATATACATATGCATACACATGTATATAATGTATAAAATATAAATCTAAATATTAATGTTTTCACAGAAATACCAGTTTTCTTCCGTATGTGCTTTATATGTATATGTATATAGTTAAGGGCACTTACATGAGTTTTTGTTGCTATGAATATATTGGGCATGGGTAAGCAAGAAGAAGATCGATTCTGCTTATAAAGAAAACACAAGAGGTGAAAAGAAGAAAATATTATCCTAATTTTACAGTGGAAAGAAATCTACACAATGTAGAAAAAGAGCCCAACTGCTGTGGGAATCTATCAATCCTTTTATGTTGACCTGTCATCTAGGTATCGTTCTACCTGCAGGGTATTTGCAGAACATCTACAAATCATCACCCTCCCCTCACCCTCTACCGTTTTCCCACTTCTACATATAGATGCACTCCTCCATCATAGCTGTCAAAATTCTCTCATGCAAGAATTGCCCCATCACCCCCATTTTTGAAGAAATATTGCAGGGTCCAGTGATAACTACAGAAATAAAAGAACAGGGGCTACCAGCAGTGAGACATTTTCCTGACCAACTGAACACATTGCAATGTGGATGTGGCCATTCATTCAGAACTTGAGACAATAACTGTGCAGCCTGGGAACCTACTTCGCTATTCTTTGTTATTTCAGAACTGATGGGAGGAAATGGGTAGACCAGATATCTGTAATCAGCCTCGATAGTAAATTCCACCCCCTCTGATGACTAATGAGAATGACCAGTCATAAATATGTCCACACCACTAGGAAGATGTTAGAATGAAAAACAAGTTCAAAGTCAAGACAACACTTATATACTAGTGACGTAACTTAAGCCTTCCCATGATTTTCATTCCTGTCACGCATTCTTGATCTTGCACTGTGCAGCTGATTGGTGCCACGGTCTAGACTCAAAATGATGTTCAGGACCAGTGGAAGCTAGCTCAGAGACACCAGATAAGTGATGCATCAGGAGAGAAGACTGGAGGATGGTCAGCTCTGTTACTTGTGCAAGAAATTAAGTACTGCAAGTACTAGCCCAACTGGTTGGGTACTCTTGGTATGTCTCACTAGATTTTTTTGTTCCCTTCATCTCTTAGAAGAATGGAGTGGCCATATAGTGAGAAGGATCATCTCCCTTATGAGGAAACACGGGGGGGATCTGGGTCTCTTCAGTTTAGAGAGGAGGAGACTAAGGGATAACCTCATTACTGTTTGTAAATATGTAAAGGGTAAGTGTCAGGAAGATTAAGCCAGGCTCTTTTCAGTGACATCCAATGATAGGACAAGGGGCAGTGGGTGCAAGCTGGAAGAGAGGGAGGTTCCACATAATTGTCAGAGAAAACTTCATGGTGAGGATAACAGAACACGGGAACAGGCTGCATAGAGAGGTTGTGGGGTCTCCTTCTCTGGAGATATTCAGAACCTGCCTGGATGCATTTCTGTGTGGCCTAATCTAGGTTCTCCTGCTCCAGGAGTGAGATTGGACTAGATGATCCTTCAAGGTCCCTTCCAATCCCTGACATACTGCGACTGGCAAGGAGGAGAGACCAGATATCATCTGTGTAGTCCAGACCAATTTGTTGGTTGGATGGAGGCCAAGAGAATATCTAGAGGATTTTTACCATAACTTGAGGCATACAGAGCTTTTTCATATTTAGTAAGGAATACATTCCAGAAAAAAAGTCTGTATGTTTGTGAAGATAAGCAAGCTGGAGTTGGTATGTTTTATCATGCAGCATCAGCTAGACTTATTTTCACATTATTTCCCATGGCTTGTTAGATGGCAAATGTCAATGTATACTGGTTTGCCTCATGAACCTGTCTCTCACTACTCCTGTGGGTAGAAATCCACAGTATTGTTATAGTCCCTCTTCTAGTTCTGCCCTCACTGAGCTGAGGAATTCCTGTTGTGTCCTAACTACTAAAACTATCCATAGTCTACCTGTCAGGTATAGCCTAATGTTTCACGTGCAGTTTCTGCTGATCATCCTTAACAGATATATCCCCTAACAGTGCACCCCTAACAGCCACTCCATGCTGATCTCTTCTGGAAAACATCCGGCATTTGTTAGTCGTGTCTTTCACTGTTTACTGATCTACAAGCCAAGACTGGCCCTTAAGGAATCAGTGTTTTCATCTGGAGTTCAAGCTTCTTTCTGCTTCAGGAATGTCAGATCTAATCTGCTAAAATGGAGTAATTATAATTCAGGTATGGAATTCATAGGCTACAACAGAGAAATGTAATGTCTTGGAAGTAGGTGAAATGTCATGATAGGCTTCAGACGCAAATCTGAGATGTCAAAGTTGACAGAAACTGTGCGCAGAGCATGTGTGAAGGGATACCTGAGAAATGTAAGAAGCTTTTGGCATCTAAACATAGATGTCAGTGTAATACAAATGCCAAATGACTGACAGGAATGTTTGAGTATGCAGGAAAGGAGAAAAGAAGAGGCAAACAACACTTACTTATCAGCACAGCTTTATGCTTAACAGGGCAGATGAATCTCAGCTTGAATTACGAAGTTATTTCTCCAAGTTAGCTGAAAAACCTGTAAAGCAGCCAAGAACTCACTCTGTCACCCGAATTCCAATTTCTCATCTTCTATAGATGCAGTCTAAGCCTACTTCAAAGTTATCCTGTAGAACATACAGCCTCTTAAGCAAGCTACTATGGCTGGCAACTTCAAACAAAACTAGTTTAAGGCTATTTACTTTTAAAACTGCTGCTTATATTATTTTTCCAGTGTTGTCTTTGGAAAAAGAAATTACTTCAATAGCAGAACATGTCTATACAGCAAGGTGTAGGCTGTTCAAATCTCTGACTCAAACAAGAATAACTTTAACTTGGAACTAGTTGTCTTGGCTGGCACTGTGCGTGAGTCTGTGGTGCTTTAAGGAGGTGGGATGAAGCAGCTCAAGTCTACAGCTGTAGAGCTGCAGAGCCTGAATTGGCTTGTCTGGTGAAGGGTAGGCAGCAGGTGTGTGTGGTTGACTGCACCTGGATAAATACTCAAGTGGCATTGATAAAAAGAAGCTGTAAGAGTTAAAAGGATAAGCCCTGTAGTTAGGCTTTACTCCTAATTTGAACATTAATCTAATTTCCTTAGTGGCTAAAATGAGTTCTTTGTCCAAAATACTCCAAATTGACAAAGTTGATTATAGTGGCTTCAGTTTATACCCCTTGCTCTAGGGATGCTTTGATGTAAAATCCAATAGAAAAACTTGAGGGCTTTTCCTTCTTAAACTCTGGTATCTATTATTCCTTCTAGTTACTGTAAGAAAGAGAAAAAAATGATAATAAGGGGGGGGGGGTGTAGTATCTTGAAAATGCTTTTTAGGTTTGCTAGAATAGAGAAAATCAATGCTTGATTACATCTTACAGGCACTGTGTACAGCAGGTTGTTCACTATTTCAGCTATATTGTGATTTTTCTGGCAATCAAAGAATTTAACAAGAAATACTGCCTGATTATACACTTTCCTGTTGAGATTGCTCATTGTACATAATGGCTGATCCAATGTCAGCAGTTTACTGACATCACTAGGAACTGTAGTATGGATCAAATTTTGGAACAACTAACAATGCTATAGCAGAAGAAAGAAAATGCACAAATCTCAGTAATGTTTGTGTGTACTTACACACCCAGGTAGGACAGACAGGCATAACACAGCTTTAAAAGGCAGCAAAGTGCAGTGTGGCTCATCTCAGAGGAGTGTGATTTGATGCAGGAATAGGCAGTTTAACTGTGATGTTTGCTTTAATTTTGAGCAAAATGAAGGTCATCCTGTCAGTTACAAGTGGGTAGGTGTAGAGCTCTTGTGAAGTATCAGTAGCTTTAAAGAAGTCTTGTAGAAAGATATATGTGAGAACTTAAATGCTTTGTTTGCATAAATGGCTTAGATCCGTGTGTACTGGGGCTAAACAAAGCTGTGTTTTCTTTGGGAAGGCTTACCCAAGCTAGCTCTGCAGAGGAGTCTTGTTGAGCTGTTACACCTTGTGAGAAAACAGAAGGACCAGATGTGTGTCTCCAGATTAAATCTACCCTGCTTAATATTTAGATTTGATGATTAGAATGTTCTGGTCTTACCTTCCTTTGTTAGGTAATGTACCCTGAGTGAGTTGAGGGAAATCTGAATAGAGTAGGAGTCTCCTTGCTAACTTTTGCTATCAATGTCTGTTAAAGAAGAGTGGGGCACAGGAATTTTGGGATGCTCTGCACAAGAAAGCTTGAGGATCATACCTGCTGTTCATATTCAAAGAAAAGGAGGTAGGGGCAGAATGTACTTCAGCTTCTGAGGTTGGAGGATCAAAGACAGAAACTGAAGTAAAATAAAAAATTGTGTATCATGGCTGCTTAATGAAAAAAGAAAGATCCTCTCCTTCTGCCCTCTAGACTTTGTTATCATTCATCTGTGACATAAAAGCAGAGGCTTACAGTTAAAAGAAGCATCTAGTAATAACAGGGGGATGCAAATAAAAGCATTTTATTTTATATAGGAGAAGAGAATTTAAACCAGTTCTTAGATATCCTGGAAATACATATTTCAATTAGTTATGACATTAGCACTACTAAGAAGGAAAACCTGAAAAATTAAGCAGAGATGAGTTTGAGATGTAATAATATGATACAGGACTACTGAGAGTATAACAATATCATGCTAGAATATTCTCAGCAGTATTGTTTTAGAGTAATTGCAACATTCACACTACCTTATAGTATAAATCAGTGTATCAATAGATGTATTTTACTAGGTATTTTAGTTTGTATTTGTGCTGTATACTTCCACTGTGTATTCCTATTGCATATTTTAATCAGATATATAATTCTGCCACAAGAAAAGCAGATGCAGTAAAGCTTGACTGATTGATGCTGCTTGTATATTTTAGACTGGCAGTGGGAATCAGCTTGAATTTGCAATTTGGGAGTCAATGAATATTGATATAGAAACTGTTCATGGAGCACAAGGCTTGTTACTCTGTATTCTGATAGTATTTTCATTACTTGTTTGGCTGGATTTGAAATACTTGTTAACTAATTTAATTGAGAGAATGAAAGTAAAAATGATTTTGTTTCTTAAAGTGCAAGGATGCAGTGACTCTGAAAATAGAATAAACACATTGAAAGCTATTCTTCGGAAGCTACTTTTTTCTTACTACTTCTGCTTTATGTCCTTTTAACACGATACCCGAGGTTAACTGCAAATTCTAACTGGTTATAGAAGTCAGAAAACTTCTTTTATATAAAAGCTTAATTCTCTTTTAGTCTCCATAAGAGTGAGTCTGTGGCTATCAATCAGGTGAGGAAAGAGAAAGATGTGGACCCTGAAACCCCCCCCTGGTTTTTACCCATAAATTTCTGTGTGTTGAGAGTGGCAGAGTTTCATTTGATGGAGATGTCTAGAGCTGTCTTTCCTTTTCTTCCATCAGGCATTGCTTATTAGGTAAAAAGGGAATAAAACTTTTTTTTTGTTCTCTAAATACTGGTGTTTGAAATGTGTATGGGTTAGAAGGGGCATAAGTCTTGTTAATAACAGCTGCCTCCATTGGAAATCTCTGCTCCCCTTACTTGACCATGTCAGACCTTTCAGCAATTGAGTGATGAATGAGCAAAATGACTAAAATGCTGTACAATGTACTAGATTTCAAGTAATTAGGAAAAAAGTAGACATGAGATTCAGATAGCACACTAATATCCTTCAAAATCATACTGGCTCACATACTAAAAGCGTCACTGCTAACACTGGTGTGCACCCAGTAAGTGGATTTAGTTCTAACTATACATCAAAATCATGATAACTGTATTGATGAACTGAATCAAATTGACTTTGCTTCCCCACCCTCCCCCCACTTAGAATTTCCTTAAGAAGTTTCAGAAAAAGCATTGTATTTAAAAAATGAACCAAACCAACAGTAAAAATAAAAATTACATGAGATAGGACTTGGATGGAGTGTACTGTAATATACCAGCAGTATCAAAGGCACATCTCGTCAGGTCCTCAGTACGTGCTACTGGGTCAACAAAACATGGCATGTTTCCCAGCTACATGTTTAAGCAGTTCTTTACCTACTAAACTTTCTGGAGAATTTTATCATGCTTTGTCCTTCTGAGCAGGACAAGTTAAAATTTTTCTCAAGAAATGAGAGGGGCAGCAAGAAAGATTCACTAGCCTTACTCAGATGCTTACTAAAAAGAGAGAAAGATGAAAGATCTGACAATTGATGAAACTGCAGTTCATTTGTGGCACTTGAGAAGGAAGGGCTGGGAAAGTGAATTCTAATGGTGATGGCCACAATGTGTCAGAAGGTGACAGATCTTGATTTGTCTCTGGTTGATAGGAGGAAGAAGCTCCTAAACCAAGTAAAAAAAAAATGAAGTTAAAATGAAAATTTCACATTTATTTCTTACAAATTCTTTTAAAATTATGTTAAATGGTGGAGATAATGGATGATCAGAAGTATTATGCTTGTGTGGTGCCTTGGTCAATTTTAACTTCTACTTTAAAAAAAAACCATCAAGGAAAATGCTTGTAAATTTCCCCGAAGTATGATATGGCATCAAATGCACACACCTAGTAAATTATTTTTATTGGAGCAGAACAATCATTGGTAACTTCATGAATTTTAATGGAACAATTGCACATTGATCAATAACATTACTTTTAATGATTTCTCTTTCACCAACACTTCAGAGTTGTCAGTTGACCTTTAATGGAGATTCAGTGATGCAAAACAGCTCTTTGTAGAATCCAGCCTAATAGGACTTGGTCTTCTAAAAGCTCAAATTACACCCTCAAGTTCAGCTAATGAAAAGTGATCTTAAATTCTCTAGCATTATGAAAATATCAGGAGAGAACTGTCTTTTCCTTCAGAAACCCTGGCTGTTGTCTCTCATTGGCAGATTCCAATCAGTACTGACTTTATCAATTATGCTCAGGTTTTCTTGCTGCTAATCTGAGTCAAGAAAACATTTGACACTTAACAATGCCCTTGTTTGTCATGGTGAAAATAATAGGACTGAAAGTTAGATGCTATCAAGATAGAGATTTACAAACTTGATTTTTTTACAGTGAAGTAAAGAAGTTAGTTTGAACGCTAATAAGTACAGGGGTGAGGATGTAGGTTGCACTGTAATGTTGTTTTTCTCATTTATTCTGCAAGCTTAATGTTACCCAGCCTAGTTCTTTGCCAAGGTACAGCAGCTTTATGTCACATTATAAGGTGCATTAAGTTGCAGGACTAATATCTTCAGGCCCTGTTTACCTGTATGCTGGAGTAGCCATCAGCTTACTCCTCAGTTCATTTTAACAGAGACTGAAACTATATTTTGGAGGTCAGTTTCTGTAACTGAGCTCAAAAATAGTTTGCTTTGCTTATAGTAACCCACCTCAGAATGGTCTGGAACTGTATGAACGCTATGGTAGTTTTTTATACTGTTGTTTCCTTCATCTTCATTTTTTTTTGGTTTAATGTTCAAGGTAAAACAGAGGCCAGAAATGCAAAGGACTGTTGCCCATTGACAGACAGTTCTTGCTATAAAATCTGAAGATGTCTGCAGGAATGGTTAGCGGCTTTTTAGAAATCTTCAGAAACTATCCCCAGAGTATATGCCAGGTTTCTAATATTGAAACTGAGTGACGGGTACAAGTCAGGCTGTAGTGTTTTGAACTGTATTTGAACTTCTAAATTGTCTTTTCTGTATTGCTTGGGATACTAGCAAAGGCTTTTGTACCTTGTAAAAAAAAAGAAAAAAAAATTTGATAAAGGTAAGAGGATATCCTCTTAGGTCAGAGCAAGAACTGAACTCTGAACTGGTACTTGTCTGGAACCGTGGACTGGGTGCCCTCAGCAGCAGCAGTCCTTCAGGCACTTTCCTTGGGCTCTTCTGGTTTAGCTTCATTGTGGAGGAATCCAGTTTGAGAGGATTTTTTGATGCTACAAATAAGACAAATTGGATATCGTTAAGAATCGCTTCAAAATTACTGATACAAACCAAAAAGCAAGTGTACACAATGTTCTAACATGGTCTTTCTCCCCTAAATCCAGTTCCTGTGTGCGTGTGTATGATTTGCAGAGGAGCAAGTAAGCCCTGTTATTTCCTTTTATAAATTCCTCTCTTAAATCTTCGCTATGTACAGATAATAGTTCCTTGCTGGTGGTAAAAAATGTGAAACATTTGAGTTTAGCACATTTTTGAAAGTTTAAGTCTGTATTTTACTGATGGATTTGAATTCACAACAAGCACTCATAAATATGCAAAGAGCTTAAAGAGATTTGAAATACTTCTAAGCACAGTATTAGATGCCAAGTTGAATTGTGCAGTTTTTGGCCCATTATCAATACAAAGCAAAGATGCCATAGTGAGCCTACAGAAAGGAAATCCCATCAATGACATGCATTTGTGTTCTGTAAAATGTGTAAATCTTTATCAATTCTCAGCATGCAGTAGAAACAGTGTGTATTAGTATTAATAATAACAATTTACCATCTACAGTAAGGCTTTCATAGTGCACTCACTACTTCAGGACAAGATTAGCATGCATCTGAGTTCATATAAAACCCAAATATGACTGCATGTACTCTAACTCAAACTGAAGCCAAAACACGTGGATGTTGACAATTAGTACAACATTGTTCTTTTTGACAAAATAAAATGTAGGAATTGTTGTTAACATAAGTGCAAGGACTCGAATGCAGTAATTTTGCAATGACATATATACTAGTTATGATTCTGCATGTCTTTTACTTGGCAACCAAATGTGCCAGTGATACCTGGGCTATTGAGGGAATGTGTACTAGTTCTCTTGAGTGTACACCCATTTTCTCATATATAATGAGGAAATATGCTGCAGCTCTGTTTTTTTTTTTTCTTAAAAGGAAATATCAATTAAGAAAAATAATCTTTCTTTCAAAATAAATCATACTCCGCAATTTAAAACCTCATTATTGTAATTATTATAATGTATTATGTTTCATTAACTGCTTTTGCTACAGCACACTAAGTGAAATAAAATATCTGTACTCAGTATTGTAATCAGTCATGGCAGTATTGAGATTATTAGATTCGTTCATACCTTGTGAATAAGTGGTGTTCTCTTTTAATGTTGCTCAGGTCACTATGACTATTAGTTTGTCTTCAGTCTAGAAATGTTTCATTCAGTAATGAAAAAATGAAGACAAAATCCCTCAGATTACATCTTGGTTGATGACTGTAGATGAACAGCAGTACTGGTGCTTTCTCTTACTTTAAATAATCACCCAAATTGCTAGTTATGTAATACCTTCCTGTAAAAAGAAGGTGGAATACCCTGTGTACCAGTTAAGTTGGCCAGTAGACAGCTGAGCATCCAGATCTGGAAAAAACACCACACATTTTATACTGTGGCTACCTGATGTAAAATCTTAATTGTATTTTCTCTGCTGTGCCAGCTGTAATACATGTGTCTGCTGAAAACTTTTGCAACAGTAAGGTTTCGGAATGATATTAATATGCGGGATGGCTTCCCACCATATTGAATTTGGTTATGGTGAAAAGGCACTGAATCTTAGGAACAAGATTCAATAATCTGAGAAAATGGAATAATGATAAAGAATAAGCTTTTCTATAAAAGAATACTTCAACTGACGCTTTTAAACAAATACTAAGCGTTTTTCTGCTAAAAATGCTTAGAGCTGAGTACTACTCTGAATTTACAGTGCCTTCTGATATCTTTACAGAATACTGTAAGTTGGGATAGACAGCTAGCAGCTATTTCATTTTTGTGTACTTAGGAAGCTTCTGGAAACTGATGCCATGCTTTCTAAAATTCTCTACAGAGAGTGATTTTGCTCAGAAACCACAGACTCTTACAATAATAGTTCTTCACTTGGTTCTGAAGGAAGAATTTTCTTTTAGCTGATCTATAGTTAGTGACTGAAACCAGCTTGGACAAACAGCACAGGTCTTAATAACTGCTAAACTTGACAAGATATTTAATATTGCCAAATACACCAAATTGCAGTTTACAGGGCTGGTGATGACATAAATACTTCGGTCAGTCAAACAGTTGTTAATGTAGTAAAAGGGAAAAGATACTGTAGAAATAATATTGCTCAACATATTTTCTTACAAGTGTCTACTTAGAAAAGAGTCCTGTAACTTGGCTTGGGAAAGAGTCATGGTCTGCAAACCTTTACTGAATCTGTGCATGTCAATACAATTGGTTTACATGGATTTATTCTTTCCTGGTGTTTCTAATGCTAACTCCCATCCTGCTAACATTGAGCTAGCTTTGATCCTTGGAGACACATTACCCAGTTATCTCAGAAGTTCCTCAAAGCTGTGGAGCTAATCCCTGCCAGAGAATAGTGGGTTATAATTGCTATTGTCCTTCAGGATGTATTACTGCCAGTGGTTCAGTTTTTGTTGTAATAATAAATAATAACAGAAAACCCACACATTTACAAACATACTGCTTACAAGTTCTGTGGCTTGGCTTGCCTTCCAAAGTGGTTTCTGACATTTCTGAATGCCAAGCGATGTGATTCCACTCGTGAAATCCTATCCTGTTGTATTTGTACTGATTTGTGAACTATGAGAATGCTGCTGATAGAAACAGCTTCTTTCTAGTTTGTTATTCATTTAGACACAGTTCAAATAAATAATTTAATCTTGGGCCCATGGTTATATGTTTCTTGGGTGACGTGGATTTTAAAACAAGTTTATCTAATTTATAATAAAATTAAATTCTTTCAGGATAAGTGCCCTTTCCACTTAATATAGTAAGAAAGAAAATTCACATATTGTTTAACAACAGTTTCTTTGCTGTAAACTCTCCCTCCTTGAAAAGCAAACACACATACACACAATACCAAAGCAACATAAAAATACCCCTAGAAACAATATGCTGAGTCACCCCAGTTATTCCCAGTCAGAAGATTATGTCTTTTAGTTTACCACTGCTGTGCAGGATAGAGAGACTTGATTACAATGACTATAGCAAATTAAGAGGGCAGCTGAATCTCTGCACTGAAAATCCTACCTGGGATTGTGTCAGAAAAGATGTTATAGACATTATAAAAACAAAATGGTGAGTTTAGGAGTAGGAAAGTAAGAAACAATTGGAAGGCATACTGAAGCGTGCTGAGGTCTAGATTTTCAACTGTAGTGTGTAGGGAGCTCTGCAGATTTTATTGTAATGTGTGGGATGGTAGTGGTTTTTTGTTTTGTTTTCCTGTTCTAGATGAAGATTTCGCTCTATTAAACAGACAACTCCTGCCAGGCAAGTGTCAATAAATAACCATTTACATAAATATGCAAGGCATAACTAAAAACTTGACAAGTCCTTTTCTTTCTACGTTATCCACTACAGTAATCAAGCTGCTAGAAACTGGGGCTAGAAAGTGCTGCTACTGTGTAAGAAATGTGTACTTAGTTTTCAGATATGGAGATTTTTACTTCAGGAAAAAGAACCTGCCAGTTCCCCACCCACAGTCATTTTCTTACTACCTGACTGATTCACTGTTCAGTCTTTTTCAGGAGGTCAAAAAGCCTCAGGGAGAGCAATGATGAAGAAACTATGTGCTAGTTAGATGACATTACTAAGAGATTAGTTCAAGCTACATATTTGTGGTGTTTTTTTCTTTTAATGAGACAGGTAGTTATCTTGGGGCTGAAGATTCACAGCTTAGTGAATTATTTATTCTAGCTCAGCATCAACTATTTCTACAGGCCTACGTCATCTCATTTTCTGTGGGATTCCTATAGTACCACAATGGATATATTTGAACCAGGTATGGGAATCTCAGAGTTCTTCTGAAATTGTATTTAATGTTTGTTTCTCTGAAAATAGCATGGGAGTTTATAATTTTATGGATGCAATAGCAATTCTTACTAAGTAGGTACTTACATCTTCCAAAGGACTTCCCAATTAGTTGGCCACTTAACATCTTAGTGTTGACACTTAACATCTTTACAGCTGTAAGAATCTGTGTTAGGTTTCCATATTTACTAGGTTTGAGTGAGAAAGAGAATGTACATGTCTATATTTCACAAATAATTGTATGGAATGGAAAACTTAATGTTCAGATTCCTATTCTGAAGGTTACATCTGTTTTCTATAGTTACTAGGTAAAGAAATAGTCCTTAAAGTAGGCTTGAGTTTCCTCCATATTTTTAAAGCATTGGGGTACGTATAGTCAATGAATATAAAGATATTATAATTATGAAATAAACAAGAGAGCTTGGCAAAGCAGATTATAATAACAAAAAGAGAATAGATAGAAAGCTTGAGAATAGATAGAAAGCTTGCTGTGAAACTCCAGAGGAGGAATTTCCAGAAGAGATCCTTCCCCACTGGCAGTCAGCTCTTAAATGGGTCTAAGAGAGGTGGAGCCAGGCTCCACCCCTTCCGGCAGCACAGGTGAATTGCCTTCAACTGTGCTTCTGTAGCAACTCATTTCTCGCCTCAGGTGATCAGTCAGATGCTCAGGCCGTGATTTAGCAGTTTCCACACACTGTAAAATTTACATCTTCTACTTCCAGCACTGTAGAGCAGAAATCTATTCAAAAAAGCCCCACTCTTAATAGGAATGAAGAATTGTTTACTGTGTTCTTTGTTTTCTAAATGTCTGTAGTTCTAGAAGCTAGATGACAGCCTGGTAATGCAGGGTTGAATCTAATTAGCTCAAGAAAACAATGTATCTATAGGTTTTTTTTTTGTCAAGAGGTGCTGTAAACAACGTCTGGTCTTTACTGTAACTTTCAGATGATTGTTCTAGTTTTCATGAACTCTTAATCTGAGGGTTGTGATTCAGGAAAACTTTCAATTTATCCTGTTACAAATTTTGGTGTCAACTTTTTGTTATGTATATCAAAACATAAGGACTTAAAGAATTAAAGAAGGAGATAATTTTCATGCCTTGTAAACAAATATATTTTAATCAGCATCAGTACAAAACTAGATGGTTTGTATGTGCATAGTTTGTATATCCTTGATTTTGATCTTTCTCAAATACTACATTATGAATTTTATGCCTTTGAGTGTAGGGTATAGGGAACAACTGTGTGTATGTTTATGAATAAAAGTTCAAACAAAAATCATACTCTACAGAAACCAAGATGGTGAAAATTTATGAAACATTCTGTCTGATGAGTGGATGATGGTGCACAGCAAAAGTTAGTAATTACTAAAGGTAGGAGTTAAAAAATACAGTTTGTTCACATATATAGATAGAAGTATGTAATGACATTACTAGAAATGGTACTTGTATTTGATTGAATAATTTTTGTTTTTGGAATATGTAATTCACATTCATTGTTTTGTTGTTTTTTTTTTCAGATCTGAAAAAAAGACATTTGAGTCTTCAAAATGTATGGTAAGTAGTACAAACTATTTATCACCCTTTTCTAAAGACATTGTTTTGCAGTAACTAGTAACAAAAATAAGTTCTATGCTTTTTGGTTTTGAAAAGCGTGAGGTTAAAGTTCTAATTTTTACTGTGGGAATGTTTTACCTTCATGTTAATTTCACTGGTTTGACAATTTATCCTACTGATAATTGGTATTGTTATGGTAATAATACTTATCAGAGTGCTGCCAAACCCAAGGCTGTGAAAGCATTTCCTAGCAAATGATACAAGAGAGGCTTTTAGTTGGATTTTGGTCTGTAAAACTCATAAGACTCATAAATCAGAAGTGCAGTGTTATTTTCATACTATCACTGAAGCAGTAGTGTCTTAATGAAATTCAAGAATCTCTCCAAGGGGAACAGTTGCCCTTTTAATTTCTTAGACATGCTAATTCATGCTTGGAAAAAAAAAAAAGCTCACATGTTTTTAATTGAAATACAAACAAGAAAGAGAATGGCTTCCTAACTCATATTGACATTCAAAGATTGCACAAACCAAACACAGTTCATTTTTGGAACATGTACCAGTTCCTGTAAAATCACAAGGGATATGGACAGCCCTTGAATTGTCGTTAAGCTGTTTCCTTGGTCCTATTAATGAATTATAATGATACTTCATTCAGTAGCAGAAAGCATTAGTCAGAGTTACCATCCAGATTTGTGTCTGAAGTCCTTCTGTGTGAACTGGAGGATTATCACATCTTTAATGCAAACAATCAGGCATAGTAGACTACATGATGTCCCAAAAATTGGCCTGCTGGCACTCTAAATTATATAAT
The DNA here is from genome assembly GCF_023343835.1 of Lagopus muta. Classification (NCBI taxonomy): domain Eukaryota; kingdom Metazoa; phylum Chordata; class Aves; order Galliformes; family Phasianidae; genus Lagopus; species Lagopus muta. Next base: position 42,869,215 of record NC_064436.1, on the reverse strand, counting down.
ATTAAAAAGTTTTCCTGAAGTTGAAAAGACAGAACTTCTCTAATTATCATATAATTATGTTTCTGTGATAATTGACAATGTATATTACTACAACTTGAGGCACTAAGACAACATACCTTACTTGTTTCCACATCTTTTAAAACACTTTTGTATTTTTGACAAACATGTTTGTGGTTTTTAAGTGAAACATTAGTAAATATATATGGACAGCTACTTTAATTCTACTTAAGAATTACTTATTAAATTAAAAAAAAATATTTTGAAAGCAACACCATTTGGTTGTAGTATTCTTAGCCCAGTAACCCGAGCCAAGGTACTCTAGAGGACTTTGTAAAAAGTTATGTGAACAATAAGGCTCTGGGATTTTTTTCTAGTGTAGACATACATGTATATGGTTGAATAAATGTGTGCATACATTAATATATGTATAAAAAACAATATCAAGAAAATCTGTAGATTTGTATAATGAATATTCCCTACATCTGAGTTTAGGTTTGAAATAACTTTCTCTTTAAGATACATACCAGGATACTCAGTCCTTTGATACCCTCATGATATGCTTCTATCCATTTCTGAATGTAAAACACTCAGGAACTATTTGTGAGACTACAATTCTGTGATTCTGTGAATTGTAGCAATGAATGTGCTTTTCTTTTAATTTTTTGGGGGGGAAAAAAAAAGGGAATGTTTTATTATTCAATCAACAATTAGTTTCCATAATTGTGCTGAGTTTATTTCAGACCTGGTATGGATGTGCAATAGAAATGGATTGCTTTACTTTCACTGAAAAAATATCGTACCTATACACATTTTCACCCTGAACACTGTTATCCTGTCTTGCAATTTTTATTCTACAAAGCTGTCAAAATTCTAAAAATTGGTTTTGAGCATCTGATTATTTTTAAGGAGCTATGAACGTAATTTTTGGAAAGGATCCATGCTATACTTCCCTTCAGGTTCCTGATGTTTGTGCTGAGGACATTATAACAGTCTGAGTATTTGTCTGTACTAAGAACAATGCATCTGCAGTTTTATTTTTGGATTAGTAACAGACTCCTCAATGGATAAACAGAGAAAGGAATACAAAGATTAGCTGTGTAGCTAATGTGTCAGAACATCTACCTAGGGGCTTGGGCCTAATAACAAATCAAGTAGAGTAGGTCTTAAAAGGGTCTCTTACCTACGTGCGAATGCCTTCCTAATTAGAATCTTACAAATAAGATGTTTCTAACTCTACTTTTATTTTGGACTGAAGAAAAGGGTGTTAAGGTCTGGGAAGCTAATCCTTGGAGAGAGCTCAAGCTTAATACTATGAACAGATTTAATTACCTTGTTATGTCTGCATGACTGAGTCACTTTGGAATCATTTCTTCCCAAGGTGGTTTGCAACTCAGCTTTTTGAATGCTTTAAATATTGCTTGTGGTTGCCAGATTTCCTAGATATTTAAAAATTGAACATGGCAGCACTGCTTTCTCTTCATGGATTTATCCCTATCCACTCCTAAAAGGTGGTTTCTTTAAACATTAATTAAAATTCAGTTAGAAAAGTAATTAAAATAAATATTTGAATTGTGCCTTTTTTTCTGCCTCTTTTCTTTCAACTGTACATTTATTTTTTTAATGAATTCCAGTTTTGTCTATATATTTTCAGGATTTAATTCAAATTTACCACTGTCCCAGATAAATGCATGTCTCGAAATCATATATTAAGCAAGAAATCAGTATGTTAATGACTGACTTTGCAATTTGAACTTTTCAGTTTCTGAACAATTTCTGTCGCTATCTCATATCTACAACTGGATTTTAACTGATCTGGCTTGGAACTTTTCATTTAAAGTCTTACTACTTCATTGCAGGGGTGGCAGGTGGGGCAGGGGGGCAAGTTATATTGATGCTTTTTCCTGGAATTGTACTATCTCCAGAAATTAAGGAATTCTAATTTATTTGCACTTTCAGCCATTTCTTTCCTTGTCTGCTAGATACTTTCTGACTGATAAAGAGACTCTTGTCAACTATCTAATTCAATATAAAAGTCTAGAGAAATTCAAGGCTATCTAAAATGTTCTCTGATCAACTGAGAAACATGGAGGTGGAAGGACTGACTGAGGAAAAAGAAAAAACACTATATCTGTAAATAGTTATTATATAGTTTTGAGTTGCTTGCAGTGAGAAGAAATATGAGCCGTGGGATTACAACTGTTCAGATTTTGTTTTTATTCTTTGATTACTCTTTTGAATGTTTAATATGTTTAATAGTCTGGTGTGCTCTACTTACAGCTGAGGCCAGATTTCTGTGTCAGAAGTAACATACCTTAGTACACTTTTCTCATAGAGGGTCTTTTGGTTTAGTGCTTTTTGTTAATATAGTGCATGAGTTTTGTATATGACAAAGTGGATGTCTTCAAACAGAAGCTTCCCTAGCTGCAGCATATTTGTTTGGAATAAAGATTCCATCTATCATCTCAATCAGAATGAAGTACAGTTTAAAAACTTACAACTGTATTTTATTACTGCTAACGCTCCTTTATTTTTCTACAATTAAGAAGGTTTTCAGGGCATGGGGAGGTCTGCCGTTTCCAAATAGGAAATCTGAAATAGTATATGTCTTATTGTGGCCTTCTGTATGGGATAAGCATGTGTTAAGTAGTGGTGAGCAGTTTCTTGATGTACCTGGACTGAAATGTCTATGTGGCAACACATTTTGTTGGATTAATCAGGCAATTACTGATTCATTGTAATCTCTGACATGGATATTTTTTGTGAAATCAGTATTAAGCTTTTCCTTTCTTGTTCACACTATGTCTGGTTTATTGTCTGTCTTTACTGTCTCTGTTTTTCTTTCTCACCTAAACTGATTCTAACCATTTCCATAACATGATAAGAAGCTGGGCTTATTATTTTCTTGATATTATCCTCTGCTGTAAAGATTGCAGGACAGCAGGAAGAAGCTCAACAGTACAGATAGCAATCCTAAAATCTATACTGTGATCCTTCATTTTCTTGGAAGGAGGCACAGAACCTATTAGGCCATCTTGCTAAATTGATGAGAAAACCAAAGGTTAAAGATGAAAGAAAAATTGTGAAAGGTATTAAAAAGATACAGCCTTCTGAAACAGAAAGAAACAAGAAATCGCTGAAGTAGAAAATAGAACTTCTTAAAAGGAAAGGAAAATGAACACCAGAGGGACGTATAACCGAGAGTTATAATTCTAGGGAGTTATAATTCTAGGGAAGATGCCAATAATGCATATAACCTCATGAGAAGAGTAAGCAATTCCATAGAACATAGTGATTCCCTGGAATAAGTGACAAGTAAATTAGGAAAAAGCGTAATGCTTCTAAGTCTAGGAACAGATGTGAGATAGCCAGGAAACCTGAAGAAAACTGCATGTCTGACAGAATCATTCATATTTAAATGGCACAGAATCTGGGGGAGGTTGGAACAAGCGATGGACAGACTGCCTTAGTGCTCAAAGTATCCCTGAGCACTTAGGGGAAGATTCAAACTGTCAGACTGGATTATTTTCTTATCAGGAAAAACATGAATTGAGTGAGCATTATTTTTATAGCTCTCCATTTAGTATGAATTCCAACTTCTGGCCTTGCAGTGTTCTCTGGATCTTATATCCATATGGTGTTGCTACCTGGGAAATGGACCGGTTGATTTAATTCAGCTGTGGTGTTGGTGGCTAACTTAACACCAAGAACACTTTGTGAAGGCTTTTTATCTAGGAATAGTTACAAAGCCATCAGTAGCTACAAATACTGAATCCTAAATTCTTCAGATAATGCTGGACCATGTTGTTATCATTTATCCTGTGTAAATCTCAATTATTTTAATTGTGCAGGTCCAGAAGAGGTCATAAATATAGTCAGAGGTCTGGATTACTTCTCCTATGAAGAAAAGTTGAGGGAATTGGGCTTGTTCAGCCTGGAGAAGGCTCCAGGGAGACCTCATTATGACCCTTCAGTAGAGGGAGGTTCTAAACAGGAGGGAGACTGACTTTTTACGTGTGCAGATAGTGATAGGTCAATGAGCAAAGGCTTTAAAATAAAAGAAAGGAGATTTAGATTAGGAGAAAAATTTTCACACAGAGGATGGTGAGGCCTTGGAACAGATTGTCCAGAGAAGTTGTGGATTCTCAGTCCCTGGCAACATTCAAGTTCAGGCTGGATAGCACCCTGGGCAGCTTGATCTGTTGAGTGTTAAGCCTGCCCATGGCAGGGAGATGGGAACTTGAAGGTCTTTAAGGTACCTTCCTTTTTATTAGAAAGCCATTCTGTGTTTCTAATAAAATGCCCAGCTTATAATCTTTGTACATTCTGTGCCTCCCACCCTCCCACTCTTTACCCCATTGTGCTTAAAATGAACCTATTTTAGAGGAAGAGTTAAAAGATATCCAAAACTGAATATGTGCCTTGTATTTTTTGTTGATGGACTTCATCTTATTATAATAACTAAAAGGAGGTTTCCTACTGAGTGAAAATTGTTTGAGAAAATGTACCTTGCTGAAACCTTGCTCACTCAAATTACAACTGAAATGAATGGAAGCATAAACTTTCCAGCACTTTACAAAGTAATGTCTTATTGTCCTGTTGCTATCTAATTGTTTATCAAATTTGATGGCACTGGATGTTTAGCTTTTCACATGGTGACTGGATGTTTGTTCTGTGGATTTAGATAAACAGTGTAAGAATTCTTTGGACCAACAAAGTATTTAACAATTTTTGTTTAATTAACCATGTATAGATCCATAAAACAAGCAATAAATAACATGCCTTTAACTTTCCTAAACACAGATCTTTAAAACAAAACAAAAAAGATAACAAAAATCTGAACAACTTTCTCTTATGGTGGCAGTGTAACCTGCCAGCACTTTATGTCACAGATAGTCACACAGCATGGAAAAGTGAATAACAGAGTAGTATCTCTGATGATTAGCCATATCATCATGATGAAGAGATTTTTCAATTGTCTGAAATTAGTCTGAATTAAATATACTCTAAAATTTGCATCAGATTGTCACAGGGAAACTTAGAGATGTGAATAAAAGAATAAAACTGTACAAATAGAGTTCAGAACAACCGAAGGCAATAAAAGAAGCTCATTCCACCAGAGTAATGAATTCATGGGCTGCTGTGTTTTTTGCAACGCTTCTGTATTATCCAATATTAAAAAAGCAGAGACTAGAAGCAAAACAAATAATTTCAGGACATATTAAAAGCATTAGGGAATATTCTTATGTTTAAAAGAGAGACAGTGCATTTCAACAATATTGACTTGTGTTCAAATTATTGTAATGTTGTCACAATTGATTCTTATCTAATGTCACTTGCATTTCAAAATTGATTGTTTTTAAACTGTCTACTCCCTTCTGCCTGGAGATAATTCACAATTACTTCTGCACACATCCTGCATATAGAAAACAATGAGCACTGTTCCATTTCCATGTCTTTTTTTTTTTTTTTTTTCCCTGATTCTCATAGCAAGTTATTCCACAGTCCCTGAAAATTGTTCATAAAAATACTGGAATTTTTCAGTTAATGCCACAGTTTTTAATCAGACTTTAATGAAAATAAGAGTTTAAAGAAGTCTTCTTTGTGAATCCTGAAATATAACACTTTATAAAATATAATAGAGTATCAGTTCTAGTAGAGTATAAGATAATAGAATATCTTGTTGCAACCTTCAGAGAAGCCCTCTGGAAACAGGATATTTATCAACTGCAACTAAGAAATCTTGACTAAAACTTTCATACTTAAGTCATTAATTAAAATTTTAGTCTGCCTTTCTTTTACTTTATCGTTCTTGAATTTTTACCTTTCAGAATTGTAGATCTAGACTCCCTGGCAGATTTATGGGGCTGATTTTATAAGATTATGAATAAAATCTGTCTTATAGAAGAACTGTAAAAAAGCAATAATAAAGCATTTCTTTATGGCAATAGTTAAATCCCAAGAATTATAAAGAAGTTAAATATAAATAATAAAGACTACATGATGAAGGCCAATCAACGATGCACCCAGACAAAAGGAACACTGATCAAAAAATAGTATATTACAAATACAAAGCCTTGACTATATTTAAAAATTTTACCTGGAAATATTTGAAGCACTTATTTTAGACTTGGTAGTTTCTCCAGCCAGAAATTGCATGAAACATCTGTTGTCTTCAATGGAAACTGTAGGCATGAATATCAGAACAAACATTTTCCCTTGTCAGAAGCGAGTGTATTAATCTTTTTGAAATATAATACTTCTGTTGAGAAGCAGAGTACTAATCTATTATGTTCCCTGTGATTTATATCTACAAACATCTCATACGTTAAAGGTTCTTTTTGGAACATCATCCTAAGATATATTCCCTTCCCCTAGTCTGTCCTTAAAGCAAATTGCCATAATTTCACTGCCATGACCCAGCTTTTTAAATTATCTAGTTAGAGAAAACTTCCTTAGGTCACTATTTCCAAAGAAGCTTAAAAAAAAAAAAAAAAAAGTCATTGAATGTTATGTTTGAAACTCCTTTTTCTTTTCAAGCTCTGGTTACTTCTAACATAGGTTTCCCAAAATGACAGTTCTTTGAGATATTGTAAGTGACTGAGTAGCAGCTCGAGTAGGATTTCTGGCACTTTTAATGCATTTAAGAAGAAAAAGGTGCTTCTGTTGGAATTGTCTTTCTAGCACAATGTTAAGCATCTAGAAGTCATCATAAAAAGAGAAGCATTCGTGCTTACCTCTGCCTGCCTCAATTTTCTTCCTAAAATTTCTCTGCCTTCAATATCTTTCCTTTCAGTGGATTTTTTGAGTACTCCATAGTATTATGTGCCTGGTATTCCCTAGAATCCATCTATTTTCTTCTAGTATAATATAAGATCATTAAAAGCAAGGTGGACTGTGTTGTAGTAGATGTTAGGTGACCCCCAAATTGGAATGGCAACTAAGTGTATCCAGCTGGTATCTGCTATCCTGAAAGGTTCTGTGATCCCAGTAGCAAAATTTACTCAGACTTATTATTCACTTATAAAAAAGTTTATTAACACTGTCTTGAGTTCCTGAGAGTTAGTAAGTAATTAAACTCTATTTAAAGCCTCTTTCTCTCTGTGCTTGTTTGCAAAGTCTTATTGCTGCAAATACTAAGTGAAGAATATTTGTCATTTGAACAGCTTTTAAACAGCTCTTCAGTGCACAGTGTTACACTGATTTGTTTCCAAATGCACCTCTCCAGCACATGAGTCTTAGAATGATGAAATAACCATTGCCTTCTAAAGGAGGAAATATCTCTTGCAAGGTAAAGGAATATGACTTCTGTGACTGGTTACCTGGGAGGACTACAGAGAAGTTGTTCAAGCAGGCAGGGATCAGAGTAGAAAAGCTAAAACCTACATAGAATTAAATCAAAATCAAACCAGGGACATAAAGGGGAACAAGAAGAAATTTTACAGGTGTATCAGTGAAAAGAGGAGGGTTAGGGAAGACATGGACCCTATCTGGAAGGAATCTAGAGAACTAGTCAGAAGAGTTATAGAGAAAGCTGAGGTGCTCACTGACTTACTTGCCTCAATTGATACCTGCAAGTGCTCTACCCTTACTACCCAAGTTGCAGAAAAGCAAAGGTAAAAACTGGGAGAAGCACAATCTACTCACTGTAAGTGAAGGTTTGAGACCATCTAAAGAACCAGAAGGTATACAAGTCAATGGGATCCAATGAGATCCATCCGTGGGTTCTTAGAGAATTGGTGGATGATGTTGCCAAGCCACTATCCATCATATTTGAAAGTTCATGGCAGTGTGCTGAAGTTACCACAGACTGGAAAAAGGGAAACATAACCCCATTTTCAAGAGGGGGGAAAAAAAGAAGATCCAGGGAACTACAGGCCAGTCAGTTTCATCTCTGAGTCTGGCTAGATCATGGAGCAGATTTTCCTGAAGGCCGTACTAAGGCATGTGGAAAACAAAGATGAGGTGGTTAGTGGGAACTAACATGGCTTCACTGAGGGCAAATTGTGCCTGACAAACGTTCTATCTTTTAGGATAGAATTACAGTGTTAGTGGATAAAGGAAGAGCAACTGACATCATCTACCTGGACTCGTGCAAGAAGTTTGACACTTCTGCATGACATCCTAGTTGCCAAAATGCAGAAGAATAGATTTGATGAATGGACCACTTGCTGGATAAGGAATTGTCTGGATGGTAACACTCAGAGAATTATGGTAAATGGCTCAATGTCCAAATGGAGATGGGTGATGAATGGCATTCATTGGGGATCAGTGCTGGAACAGGTGTTATTTAACATCTTTGTAGGTGACATAGACAGAAGGAATGAGTGCACCCTCAGCAAGTTTGTAGATAAAACCAGATTGAGTGATGGAGATGAAACACTAGAGGGAAGTGATGGCCTCCAGAAGAACAGGCTTGAGAGGTAGGCCTGTACCAACCTCATAATGTTCAACACGGTCAAGTGCAAGGTCCTGCACCGGGGTTGGGGCAATTCCAAGCTCAAATACAGGCTGCGTAGAGAATGGCTTGAAAGCAATCCTGAGGGGAAGGATTTCAGGAAGTTGATGAGAGACTCAACATGAGCTGGCAGTGTGTGCTTGCAGCCCAGAAGTCCAACCATGTCCTGAGTTGCATCAAGAGAAGTGTGACCTGCAGGGCAAGAGTGATGATTCTGTTCCTCTGTTTTGCTCTTGTGAGATCCCACCTGGAGCACTGTGTCCAGTTCTTGGGCCCCAACACAAGAAGGCTGAGCTGTTGACGTGTGTCCAAAGGAGGAGACTATGAAGAGGATCAGAGTGCTGGAACTCTCCTCTACAGGGACAGGCTGAGAGCGTTAGAGCTTTTCAGTCTGGAGAAGAGAGTGAGGGTGGTGAGACACTGGAACAGGTTGCCCAGAGAGGTTGTGGATGTCCCCTCCGTGGAAGTATTCAAGGCTGGATAGGGCTTTGGACAGCCTGGTCTAGTGAGAGGTGTCCCTGGCTATAACAGGGGGATTGGAACTATGATCTTACCCAACCTAAACTATTCCATGACTTCTCCTTACCCCAGTTTTCTTTCTAGTTGTATACTGCATCATCTAACAAATTCCATATTAATATATTTTTCTAATATGTATTGAAAACCCTCAATCAGAGGCAGAATAACTATGATGTATGAGGGCAAAGGAGACCTGAGGTCCTTGAATTATTCAGAAAGTGCAGCTGGAGACTTAATGACGTGAACAGGTGTTTTGTCTTGTATTTAAAGGAGTTGATGATGAGACAACATTTTTGCAACTATAGCAGGTGCAATAGTTCTTATTCAAACAGGAAAAACAGAAAATTATTTTTCACTCTGGAAAAAATATTTGACTCATTAGCAGAGGTACACCATACTGACATAAAAAAAACCAGCCTGATATTTCTATGGAAAAACAAACTGAAGGTTGTTTGGTTTTCCTCTGAACAGACTGTATAGGATTTTTCATTACTTTCATGTCTGAAAAAGAAAATAGATATGTCTGAGGTATATTAAAAAAAACACAGAAAACAAAACAAAGAAATGGGTTCCTTTTATATTTATAATACTGTGCTACAGAGTGCTTATTGTCTGTTTTTTGAGAATCAAGATCTATTATGTATCAGTCCAGGGACACAAATTATTTTCTAGGCTTACACTATTAAATCCTAAAAGCACAGTTTTACAGAATTCAGCCAGAAGAAATACTTTATAATCAAATGAGTGAATTTTGAAAGAAATTTTCAATGCCTTAGGCACAGATGCCAAGTATCCAGAAGACTGCCAATCACATTAGCAAATATGTATACGGTACGTTGTGCTCTTATGATCTCTTGAAATTTTGCTTGACCACATAAGATCTTCACAAAATTGTTTAATGGAAGGGCTTTTTATTTCATAAAGAAATTAGAATAAATATGTCATATTTTCAAAATGCTAATAACTGCTTTAACACTGACCTTATTGCATAATGTTTTGTGCTTGCATTTACTTATGGATGCAGATAATTTCAAGTGGTTGGAGCATTGCCTGTTCTTCATCTAAAAAGACATAAAAACATTGCAGATCAACTGTGAAAACTATCATAGTATCTGGGGGTTAGAATCTACCTCAATTATTATTACCCTTGTCCTAGGGCAAGATCTTCTGTGCCTATATTGTTCTTGTCAAATGCCTTATTTATGCCATGATTTAACTTAATATTCATGAAATCACATTCTTGCACTCATTTGCTTTTCAGCACCAGGGAAAAATTTGTAATTGCTACTCTGTTTCTCATTCCACAATGGGAAAAGTGATTACCTTTGATGATTAGAGATCTACAGCTTTTTAAAGAGTTTGTGTATCTATTTAATTAGAGAATGTTACCAGCACCTTATTTTACAGTGGAGAGATATTTGGCTGTGGGGCTTGGTGCCAGCTCCATGCTGGCATAGATGTGAATGGCCAAAGGCTCCTGGGCACCCTGCGGAGGTTTTAAAGGAAGAGCTGTACCCTACATCTGCCATTAATGGAATTACTTGGAATCACAGAACCACAGTGGTTGGGAGGGACCTCTGGGGATCATCTGGTCCAACTCTCTTGCTAGAGCAGGTTCAAAGCAGTAACTTCTACAAACCTTGTTACATGCAAAGACAATCTGCTGGAATTGTGCTTACTGGAGAAGTTTTGTTTCAAGATTGAGTTTCTCTCTTCCACTTTCCCCTTTATAGTAACAGAAAATGAAGTAGGCTAACAATTGTCTAACTCAACTTTCAGAACAAAATGAACCAAACTTAATGGAAGAATTAAAATCCAAAGGAATCATATTTGTAGAATCTAGGAGGGCATGCAGGAAGGGATTATGCTGCAAATTGAATTCTGGCATGCAAAAGCTACTCTGGTGGGAGGAGTAGAAATATCTATAAATTATGAACATGTTCATTAAAAAATAAAAAGCTTGACTAACACTCCTGCTTCCAAACCTTAACATAATTAAAACTTTCATCAAAAGAATTTCTAACTTCATGTATCATTCTAAAGGAGGACATCAGATTGAGAGCAAATGTAACATAGGAAAGGAAAAATAAAATGGCCAGCTACCTTATAACAGATAAAATAAACTTTGGTCAGTCATACCTCTAAGTAACTCTACCTGCCAAATAAGTTCCTGGTGTTAGAAGCATTTTTAACGTATAACATAAAATTAAAGCTTGTTCAGCTTAGACTTAGCTCACTTTCAAAATATGCTATTCTCCCTCTGTGACAAAATTCCCATGGCAAACTTTGTTGTATAGAAAATGCAAATGTGCTCAGGATGAGTAAATATTATATGTATAGCTCTGTAGTAATGCTTGGCTTGAATACCAAACTTCACACTTTCGAGTAGGCTTGGTCAGCATAACCAAATAATCACCTCTCTTAGAGTTAAGTATCAACTCTCTCTGATTTAAATACTACTTCTACTACGAAGAGAAAGTAATTGCACAGATGGAATAAATGTTTGGTTCAAAGCTTGCAGTGTGGTGGCTGGACAGGTAGATATTTATGACTTTTGCCTTAGATGTAACTCATTTCTTCTAGTATGCCCAGTTTGTCTAATTTTGTCTTCACAAAACATTGTTTAAGGACATGGATTTTAATTTTTACTTCTTTTCTGATAGTGTATCATTCAAACACCACGTAGAAAAATTGGAGAGCAGGGTTTAAAATCAGATCCTGATAATAACAAATGAAATGAACATTTGTATGCTGCAAGATTGATGACAGTTTGTGAGTTTCATTCATCTGCAATAATTGATTTACATTGGTTGTTTAGAGCTTTAGGAAATTGCTATTTCAAATCAATTTAATTCAGTTATAAAGTACAAGACAGTTTAGCTTATTTTATCTTTGCTCTGTTGAGATGGATGCGAAGATATTCAAAAATCTTTCGATCGTAAATTCACTACATTGTGAGAGTTTAGATATCCCAAGTATGTTTTACAGATTTTGCAACTGCATCCGACAACAATCAGCAGAATGTGAAAGGTCACTTAAGCAACTGAACCATTTGTTTCTGATTGAGAGCAATTATAAACTGAGTATCTATCTAAAAATGTAAAGAATTACGAGACCTGCAGAGTTTTTGGTCAAAAAAATGGAGCCTGTTAAGAGTGTATAATTTCTTAAATCCTACCCTCTTAAAATTAGATGGTATTCTACTTTTAAGAGGGTAGGATTTAAGAAATTATTTTCTGTTACTTCATTTATTTTTTCTTATTCATCCACTTCTGTTCAAAGAGAAGATACAAAGTAAAGATGGAAATGCATAAAGCACATTTTCTCCAGCGGAATCTTTTTATTTCTTTAACTGAATGCTGTGCTGCACTAGAGATCCTTGAGCATGTTTTTCTTCATTCTTTTGTGCTCAGATTGTTTCCAGGTAGAATGAATGTTGGCAATAAATAATTTGAGGGAAATTCCTGGCAACCCATAAAACAATATTTGTCCTATTATGTGAAACAGAAGGTCGAAGTTTGAAGTAAGATTTAAAAGGGGAGGTCAAAAGTGACTTCCCCACTCTCCTTTGTTAAAATCCCCAAAGCCTCAGAGTTTGCCTGCACTGCAGCACTACAGCAGTAATAGTTAATAAGTAGATCTCTGAATGAACTCTCCCTTTGAGAGTCTCAGGGCTTTAGCTAGTTTAACCTAATCTCGTACCTGTCGGGTAAGTAAGTGCTACTAACCCTTTTTAACATATAGCAAAATGTAGTCTCCAAGAGACGAGCACAAAGGTTATGCAGGAAGTGTACAGCGGAAGAAGAAATAAAAAGCTTGATTTCTTTATTCTCATGAGCCTTACTTACTATGTGTTTCTTGCAGCCAGCACCACCAGTTTTCATGTGTTGTCTTTTGGAGGCTGCAGTCATCATTTGTTTCTGCATACATAGTGCAGTAAAGCCTCTCTGAACTAAAGCATTTGCAGTACAGTGACCGTAGGTCTGTTGGTGAGCTGGAGAAATCTCTGCTATTATGAAGGAATGAGATTAATCTCTATGAAGATTTATTATTTAGATGTAGCTTTTGAATCCTATTCCATCACAGTTATTCATATATGTATGGATGCATTTGTACATTTGTGGAGACAGGAAAGGCATAAAACTGGTTTGGTTTTAATGAGATTAGACTAGAAGATAACCCGTTCCCCTCTGCTCCTTTTCTTTCTTCAGAGGGTAGAGGAACCAAGCTGCTGCCAACACTTAAACTAGCTTGATTAATGAGTTCTGCTCTGCCAGCCTTCCTGTAATCTCTTCTGAAGTTTTAGGTTTGGTTTAATGCAGTTTAGTTTGGGGTGAGAAGTAGGGCTGGTTTTAATTTTATCTGGATCATTAAACCGGAATCTAATTGGCATTTATAACTAAGGGGGAAGTCTTTATCCCCTTTGAACTGACTCAGATAACAGCCAACCACAATTAAGTAGATGCACAAGAAAGGGAGCAGACAGCGGTGTATTCTCTTTTATTCAGATGTGTGTGAGATTTGCATTTAGAAACAGCCAAATTCAGAATTCAGAACTCATCTTCTTAGTGACTTGTTGAGGCCGTGCTTGTGATCAATAAGTATAAGCAGATAAATAAGTTTGAATGTTTTTTTTTTTACTCTTGTCACCTACTTCTCATTACAGAGTAATTGTTCTAACAAGAAGGTGTGAAGCTTAAAATTTGATGTGCTTTCTTGCTTTCCTTCAAACTGAGCTATGCTCTGCTCTAATCCCTGTCTGTAGGTGGCACTGATCCTTCACTGTAACAGTGGCAAGGAAATTAGTAATGCAGTGGATTGCAAAAAAATTTTCTTTTAGATCTGAGCTTTAAAAACAAAAATAAAATGTATGTTTGTGAATCTGATAGTTACATGAAGCATGTGTGAGCCTACAGAACAGTGTGAGAATGAAGGGTGCTTTTTCCTGTCTTTAATTTAACCTATAGAGAGTGCCACTACATAATGTTATTCTGTATGTCTTGGCATGTTTTCTTTCAGTTTTCACAAGAGCATTAGAACTCGAAGTAAACAGGAACTGAAAATCTTGACCATTACCTTATGCATGCTTGATTTACTTGGAGTCAAAAAGTGATTCTGCTGCTTTTTTAGTTGAATAATTCCTAAGTTGATGTAATTCTGCCAGGAATGGTGCAGGACTGTAGACAGCACATGACAAGCAGACTGAAAATCCAGCCTAATCCTATTTTTGTATTCTTATGTTTTTGAAATGAGGAGCCAAATGTCTAATTAACAATATCCATTCTAATAAAAAAAATAGGACTAAATTCAGAAAAGGGTGTAGGCATCGTAATGTTGGAAAAGTTAATAAGTGTACTAGAGCACCTTTAGTTGCAATGAGATTTTCTCATCAACTAGTGTGGAAAAAATAAGTTGCAAGAAAATACAGAAATTAGCAAGCTGAATGACATAAACTAGTCAGGAATAAACACTGAACAGAGTAACAGGGCCTATAGCCATTTACCCAAAGTTAGGTAATGAATTGCATAAGAGAAACAGCTGTGAAGTCTGGTCTCTCCTAGTACTGTCCTAGTACTAGGACATCATTTTTTCATGCCATCACACACTAATGCAGCAAGAATTAAAGGTTACACTGGTTTCCTGTCAAAGGCAAGACTAGGAGGTCTGTCCTAACAAAGAGAGTACTCTGTTTCAAAAACGCCCAGAGATTCCAATAGGTTCCAATTGTGTAAGTTACTAAATATTCCGGGAGAAGAGATTAAACTGGACTTTCTCACAAGAGCACCTGAACTCTGCATCAGTCTGTCACTTTCCTTTCTCCTATTCTGAATTTAGTCCAGTGAATATTCAGTTATTTGTGAACTGCAAGATATATCTAAGTTTTTCATCTGAAAGAATGATCTTTGGCCTGATTGTTGGGTCCCTCAGCTCAGGGGGTGTCCCAGGTTGAAGTTTAACACTCAGAATTTGTTGGGGGAGTATGCTGCCTTCATTCCTGGGATGTTGATCTCAAAAAGCATACTTTTGTAAGATATCTATGAAACTGGTAAATAAAATGTGAATCTGTGGAATAAACTGGTAAATAAAATGTGAAGGGGAACACCAATCATGACTCTAAGAGGGAGTTTTATATAAAACATCTTGGAAACATAACATCTTGGAAACATTACCCCTTGGGCAATTATACTAAATATTCTTTATTAGAATGTTACATTTTTCTAGATTTTACCAGTAGGAGCTTAAAGATTTTACTGCTCTGAATAGTTTGTGAAGATTTTGGGTGCCTGATGTCTAGTCCTTGCATGATGAAATGTGTTGCTCTGAAGCTGCTTCTAGGCCATCTGTTTCCAATCAACGGGCAAACTTTGCTTCCAAAGCAGGGCAGCAAGGCTCATTGCAGTGGAACCAAGATGGTTCCTCAAGCCTGTGTGCTGTGCCTAAAGATTTCCCTCAAATTTTAACTATAGCAGAATTTATTTCAGCATGTACACATTTCTCTGATTGAGGATTTGGCAATTAACATTTGGACTGAATTTTGTTACAGGATTCTTTTCCTATGCCAAGATTAATACCTTCTTTCAAAAGGAAGCAACTGCAAACTGTAACAAAGTGGGAGGGGAAAAAATGGTTTTAGTTTATTTCTATTCTCCAGTTTCTTGATTCAGAAATATCTGGGATAGATTTTAATACTTTGGGACTTTATTGTCCCAACTTTCTAGAAGACCAACTTTCTAGAAGATACATCTAGTTCTGCTTGGGTAGGAAGTTAAGTCTTGGATGCAGTGCTCAGAATTCTTGCTTCTGGGAAAAGATATTAAGTGGCCCTGCAAGTAACAGCTGTGTCACTAGTGGAAGGAGGAGACCTGAAGCTGACAGTGAGTTTCTCACAGTCCTTAGATGGTCTTTAGAGCTTTTGCAGTAGAGATAGTTTTTCTCTGCAGATCAGAATTTGCTCCAACTCCTTTTTTTTTTTTCCCCTTATTTCTTTTACCAACACTAACTTCTTTCATTAACTTGTATGACTTTTTGGCAGAATCTGCCAGTAACACTTCATGTCTTATGCGCAAGGTGCTCTTCTAGTATGGATGAAAGAATGATCACTATGTAAGGTTCACTAGGGAGAAGAAACAGTTATATACAGTCAGATGAGGTGCCAGTTCTGGTTAGCAGATGATTTTTTTGTTGTTGTCAGGACTACGTAGGTTCCATAGACAAAATTCCACAAGGAGTATTTGAAGGACAAAGATAAAGGGTTTCTTCTGTGCTGCTTGGAAAATTTTTCAAGTGGAAGGCTGCAAGCAATGTTTGAGACACTACAGGCAGGTGAGGAGTGCTGGCAGAGAGGGGGCAGTAGCTGATGGCTTGATAAAAGACATTAAAGAGATAGCTGCACACTATGCCTTGGCAAATATGAAAGTGAGAAATAATTATGTTTATTTTACAAATATGTATTTGCAGGGCAATGTGAATTTTAATGTAATAATGTGTCATGTTCTGAGATTTTGTTTTTCCGGTTGTGAGTGGAGGCCAGGACATAACTGGATCACATCTGTTTGGTTTTTTTTTGTTGTTGTTGTTGGCTTTTTTTCTCAAGGTAGTGGTGAAGACTTTTATTTGTTTACTTTAATTTCTGCAGTTTGCATCAGAGCATGTCTCACCTTGTGTGACTACTAGCTGGATTAGAGTCACTGAGATACTGGATATCTAAGAGAGCTTGGTCTCAGCACGTTTGCGTGCATGCTTAGAAAAAACAGGGCCAGATTAATAAAAGAAGCTTAAAATAAAAAACTTTTAGTGGAAGAATCTTTCCCACTGTCTTGGAATGGCAAATACAAGGTCTGACAGAAAAGAAGATATTTTATCTGTGAAATCCAGATATAGGTGAGTCTTAAATAGCAGATCAAGACTGACAAACTTTTCATTAGCATAAGCATCGTCTTATTGCTTTAGTTATCTGCCCCCAGGACCTGATAATAACACAGAGGTCAGTCTCATGTCCTCTGCTGCAGTCTTCTGCTGAAATGTTCTTTTTAGCCCTTCATGTTTTCATTTGATACGAAAAACTCTCAAAGGACTTCTTTTTCTTTTTCCCGAAGGATTGTCTTTTACCAGTTGGTTATGGCTGTTATACTAACAGCCATATAATTTGCAACTAATTTATTTTTCCCTGCAGCAGCAGCAACAAAGTCCTTTCACAGTTGAGAAGTGAGCAGCTGAATTGTGCCTTATGTTTGCACATCAGGCAAGGTCATATGGAGAAACACTGAAGCATATTTTTATTCACAGTCAAGAATGACTGTGAAAGCATAGCCTTTCAGAGACAGACCTTTTAGAAATGACACAAATGTATAATGAATGAAGACTGCTTATCTACATAAACTGCATATACTTACAGATAAGTCCTGAATGCAGAGAGCCTTGTCTTATTCCTGCCTTCATTTTATTTAGCTTGAAAACATGACTTGTTAATATCACTCTTAGATTTAGTCAGTGTTTAAAGTATTAAATTTAAGAGTAAAAATCTGCTGTCAAGTTTAAAGGTAAAATTAATTTCCTCTTACATAATTTTTTTCTTCAATTTTCATTACCACTCTAAGATACTAGACATCAAATACCTGAAGATTTCAGTAATTTTTGCAGATAGCTAAACACATTATTTATTTGTTGAGTTAAATGGCAGAAAATATTATTACAATATATTAACTTGCTAAGCAAATATTAGTAAATAATATTTATATCTTTTAGATGTGTCTCAGTTCTACACAGCACTATGGGACCTACCTGCTGTTCCGCTACTTAGATTTCTCTTATTTTTGCCATGTCTTTTAAATGACAGCAAATTAAAAGTGGGCATCTATTTCCCTGCATGCATCTTAGAGATTTTGTTGAACGAAGGAGGTCTGATTTTCTTGTAACATTGTCTTCTGCAATTTTGCAACTTAAAAACCTAGTTTCCTTTCTTTGCTTGGATTGCAGGAGACTAGTAGTGAATCACATGTATTGCTAAATTTTTCGTTCTAGAAAGCATACCACAGAGGATCACCTTATTATGACTACTCTAGTGAATGTTCAGTTACGTTCAAATGTATACCATACATATGTATGTAGACTGGATACAGGAAAGAGAAACATCAAATGTTCTGATTGTAGAACCCTGGTTCTTTCACTGAACTGAAAGTGGTCTGTGAGCTAGAGAACAGTGAGCAAATGCAACAGAACCAGTTAGCACTTGTTTGGTATTATTTTGAGTAATGTGAGTTAATGCTATCCACAAGCAAATCTGTCCTCTGGCAATTCCCTTGTTTACTTAGGATTCTTGAGATCAGAGGACGGAGAGAACTACTGTGTTGAGGTGGCACGTGGCTTCCTGTTATAGGTGCATAGATAGCAAAGATTTGTACGTTGTTTAATCTCAATGAATGTAACTTGTACTACTTGAACAATAGGAAGGGATAAAGCATTATGTTCAGAATGGTAGAGGTTAGGAGATATATCAAGGAAATGGCAGTGTTGCCAACATTCTGGTCACATGCTAGCAGAACCTTTAATTGGAAATGTAGATACAGTCCTCGCAAGAAAAAATACTGAAATAGAGTGTTATGTTTGATTCTCTTATTTTAGTTCCATTCATAATAATAATTCTTCTTTGAATGCTTTATCCCCAGGAAAAAAAAAAAAAGAAAAAAAAAAATTTGCAGTCCTCACCACTTAAAAAGAAATTAGAGAAAAAGAGAAGTGGAGGAAACTTTTGCTATAACATTGAGAAGACATGAATTATGGTGTTGTTTTTTTTTTGTTGTTTTTTTTTTTTTTTTTACTGAAGCTGTTAATGGTGTAAGAGCAGTAGGTATCTAACATTAGGGAAATCTGCCATCAACTTGTGATACAGCACCATGTGGAGAACATACTACATTATGTAGATAGAATGGTGATATATGCATTAGGAAAGTGTAGATGTAGTTTAGTGTTTTCTCTCCAGGGTTCCCTCTCTTTAGCGATGGGTCTGTGAATACACTATTAGAACTCCAGGAAAACTGGCTAAAAACTTGCTGGAGTGCTAGCAAAAGACAAGAAAACTCAGAAGAAAAGGAAAAAAAATTCTCTAAATGTTGAAATTTATGTCTATGCAAGAGTCAGTGTAAGATTTAAACACTCTTTGGATTATATTTATCTGAATTTGCTGAATTTAGCAAAGCTTTTTTTTTTCTTAAATAAGCAAATGTCTGTATAGTATGTATTATAAATCTTTTCAAAATGTGCATTGCTATTTTTATTATTAGTTCCAATCTTAACCTAGGAGTTATTTATTTTATTGTATTTTATGGTTTTATTCTGGGAAGAACTGTGAAAAAAGTTCTGACTTACTATCAAATGACAAGTCTGTGTCACCTGGGCACGTATATGCCCATGTTCTTTTTTTTGATGCTTTTAGCAAAGAGTAGGAATTCAAGAGTTCATTGAATTAGTTTAGGTGTAAGTATGTCTGCAGAAAGTAAATAGAAAGGGGAATGGATTTCGGAATATGTTTGTCCAACTCTGGAGCCTCTATAACACTCCTTAAATCTCATCTCTTCCTTAGACCACATTGTGGGATAAAAGCACTTTATGCATTCAGTACCTCAGAAGATGTCCTCTTTGCTAATCAGTGGTTGTTTGGGGTTTTGTTTGATATTTTGCCTTGTGATTTCTCTGTGGAAATTGGCTGAAGTGTTACAGAATGATATTTCCAGAATTCTCTATTTCTTCCTGATTTTTTTTTTCTCTGCAGTTTTTTCTGAGCAAGAGAAAGTATTCATGGTTGTTGCAGCATATATAATATTTAGGTGTATCAGTTGAGAGTGTGATGAAATGTTATTGAAATAAATAATTCCTTAATTTTCACTTAAAAACATTTGTACACCTGTAAGAACAAAAAGATACGTGTCTGTTCAAAATGGAAGCATGAATGTCAGTCTCTTATTACAAAGATAGTTATATATTTCTTTATTTTAATGTATCTGCTAGTTACTTACCTTGCAAACTTCTATTATTTCAAAAATTTGCTTCCCCTTTTTTTTTTTTCTTGTGACTGTGCTGAGTTTTAATGCTTTATTAGAAGAACGTCCTTTGGCAAAATTGCAAATTTGTTATTAGCCATTTCTTCTTAATAGTTGGGCTCTAGTCACCTAGAATATAAACTTGAAATTTATTAATAGTTTCTTATTTAATTATGTATTAGCTGGTCAGCATTCATCAGCCTTTGTTTTCCTATGCTTATTAGAGCTAGTTGAATTTCTTTTTGTTAATTTTTTTTTTTTTTTTTCTGTGGCTTTACAGGCATTTTTCATTCTAATTTCTGTGTTTCTGATAACAGGCTGTAATGAGTCTCACGCAAGTGGGGTAAAATTGCTAGTTCTGACAAGCACTTCATTTGATGATGAAATCTGTAGCATAAACTATACAAGTCACTTTTGTGAAAGTTCGGTGTTGGAAAGAGATTGTGCAACCCTAAATCCCTAGTCACTGAATTCTCGAAGCTTAAATGAAGCATATGAAATAGGAATTTCTTTGCTTGGTAGGCTGCCTGTATAGTTAGTGAAGCAATGTGTTCTGTTGGGATCACCCATAAATTACTTTATTGCTCTTTCTGCTTACTAGGAGTACTAACTTCATTCCCAGCATGGACGCTGGTACATGCCAGAAAGTTGTGAATTTGAATCTGGATCTAAGTGCAAAATAGTGCAAGTGGTCTTTAGAAGATTTTG
The DNA here is from genome assembly GCF_023343835.1 of Lagopus muta. NCBI lineage: Eukaryota > Metazoa > Chordata > Aves > Galliformes > Phasianidae > Lagopus > Lagopus muta. Next base: position 42,848,497 of record NC_064436.1, on the reverse strand, counting down.
AAGAATGAGTTTAAATCTCATTTTCTGTGATGTGCAGTTCATAATTCATGGAGGTTCACATCCATAAAATTATTGTGGAATATGTTATCTGAATTTCTAACAAAATGCTATTTAACCTGCCTTTTATGTGGCAGATTGCTACTGAAGAATTTTTCTGAGGTGAAGGAAAGAGATCAAGGCAGAGGGGATACTGAGGTTTTTCCCAGTGTAATGAGATTTAAACTCATGTTTCATGACTATCAGTAAAAAATGGCAACATTCAGGCTATAGAGTAGTCTGTGCTTGGAATAAACTGCGTCTCTCGTTTAATAGAAAATTGTATTATTTCAGAGAATCAGAGTTAATCTTTGAGAGACTGTATTCAATAGAATAACCAGTGGTAGAAAATATATGGCCTCATTTTTCTGGTTAGAAAAATATTTTGTGCATTTAATAAGAGTGTAGGTGGCTTGAGCAGAAAGAATAAATTTGGTTATTTTCCCTTTTCATTCAGCTTGCGTCTACAGAATTATTATCTCAGCATTTGAGTGAGACCTGCTTGTCAGTGGTGTAAGTAATTAATGGGTTCAGTGGTTAAATATTGCTACAAGTGCTTCAAAAAAATTTTAAAGTTATTTTTAAAGACACTGGAAGATAAGCAAATGAAACTATGTGGATACAGGCATAGATCTGCATCTGGAAAAAATAACTGCTGACAACTCGCTTCTTTCTATCACTTTTCTTCATATATATATAAAAAAGGTCATTTGAAGAAATTGTGGATAAAATGGAGATAATATAAAGGAATGAAGCATTAATGGTAGTTTCAGTTTTGAAATCCAGTAGTGGTCCCTACAGCAAAGGAAAATCAATGTAAACATTGCACTTGCAGCAGGAGCCTGTGGCAACTCTTTCATTTGTCAAGTCTTACACTACAGAGATGAAATATTTAAAGGAGTCAAGCTAATCTCCCTGAAATTGTCCATTTATACAAAACATGAAGCTTAAAATAATCTACCTAGAGGTATCAGTTGATTTTGTGCTTACTGTCTTAACCTTTTCTGTCTAGCTTCCCCATGTTTCCAGCTGTTGACTTTTGGTTTTGTTTTTTTTACTATTATTTAATATTTTTAAATTAAATTTATTAGTTATATTTGAAATTAATAGACACCTTCCCACTGTGTAATCAGTTACAGCCATCTCTAACCAATGTGTAAATACGCAACACAGAATTAAAATTTTCCTCTGTCTACATGTTTACCTTGAATGTTAGCAAATGTGCTAGCTGTGGATGTTTCTGAAGCTTTTCAGGGAAATGACCATTACACATTGCTGTAGTCAGTGGTGTAGATGAAAAATGACAATTTAATGACTAAAACATTCATGCTGTATTTCATTCTTCCTGTCCTGCTTGTTGGTGAATTTCCAACCAGGAACACAAAGAGGCATAGAGGTGGAGAACACTTTAGAAAGTGCTCTAATGACAATGCAAAATCAGAGATTAAGGTGTTTAAGATTGTAACTGTGTAGTTTTATTTATATATATAAATACCTTAATATATTAGGTATATATCTTATACCTAATATACCTTATATATGTGTGTATATATGTGTATATATATACTCAATATATATAATAAACTCAAATGTGTGCGTGTATATATATATACACACACACACATTTGAGTTTGACTTGGAAAAACTGTTGAATCTTAAAATCTGGCATCACTGGCAAGGTGGTTTCTAGCACAATTCTTCAGTATGAGTAGCAAAACCATTAATAATAATAAGCAGTTTCTGGATTTAGTGTGTGGAACAGAGCGTGTTTAATTATCTTTACTAATTAAACAATAATGGGATTGTTATTAGATCCAGAATTACTCAACAGAGTTCATATTAAGCCTTCTACTTTTGTCCTTCTGAATTATTGTATGGGAACTTTCAATGACACTTTTTCGGCTGAAAGGCAAATCACAAAAAATCTTAGGGCTGCATCAAAAGAAGTGTAGCCAGCTGGCTGAGGGATTTGATACTGCCTCTCTACTCCGCATTGGCATGGTCTCACCTAGAGCACTGAGTCCTGATGTGGAGTCCTCAGTACAGGAGAGGTGTAGACCTCTTGAAGCATGTCCAGAAAAGGGTCACAAAAAAGATCCATGGAATGGAACACCTGTCCTATGAGGAGATGCTGAGAGAGCTGAGGCTCTTCAGCTTGGAGAAGAGAAAGGCTGTGAGGTGACCTGATAGTGGCTTTTCAGTATCTAAAGGACAGCCACATGAAAGAAGACAGACTCTTTAGCACAGTCTGTGGTGATAGAACAAAGGGAAATTGTTTCAAGCTTAAAGACGGTAGATTTAGATTGAATATAAGGAAACAGGCTTTTACAGTGAGGGTGGTGAGGCATTGGAACAGGTTCCCAAAGATGTGATGGATGTCCCTGGATACTTTCAAGGCAAGGCTGGGTAAGGTCCTGGGCTACCTGATCTAGCTGTGGTGTCCCTGTTCATTGCAGGGGAGCTGGAATAGATGACCTTTAAAGGTCCCTTCCAACTCTAAGGATTCCATGATTCTGTGATCTATACATCACGGGTCTCCATTTATGTTGAAATGACTTCTGTAGGATATTACATATCTTCACGGAGCACTATCTGTATCTGTAAATTATTCATTTAGTGTAACTATCTTCATATTTTCTTCTGTGTACAGTGACTTTTATATCCTATTAGGCAGGATATAGAGATACAGTGGATTGTAACTTGTAGATGCTGAGTATATTCAGCATCTCTCTGGATAAACTAAAATAAACTAGCCTGAATTGACATGTCAAAAAGAAAATAGTCCTACGATATGATATTGTGCTTGGGAAAGATCAGGTACTTATCTACTACTTATCTTTCCATTCAACCTACCACTTCTTATAAAAATGGTAGCAAAAATTAGTATTTTAATGTTGGCATTTTAAATGTAGTTTTGTTGTACATTATTTATGTATCCTCAGTTATCTTCTCAGTTGCCACCAACCTAGAATAATGCAATAGCTAAATAAGCATCATTCAGTTTGGAGCAATAGGGAGAATTCCCTGCTCCCTGTTGGTTTGCAGTATGAATCGCAATAGTTGCATGATTTAATTTGTAGATCTATAAAGTGTATTTCCTTAGAGAAGTAACAATATGTCATTAACCATAGCTGGCTTAATTCACCTCTGCATTAAAGTGTGAAAAAGTAGTTTAAAAATCCTTTAAAGATCACTGTGTAATTGCTCGCCTACTCAAATTTTTTTCTCAATCCTAAATCTTGCTCTTTGTTAGTAAAATCTTTCAGAAAGACCCTTCAGGCAAAAATTTCAGTTGAGACTTACATGCTGTCAGCTCCTATAGTGTGTTTCTGAGTATAAGCTTTTTACCTCCAGCTCACAGTAGTTTCACTAGACCCTTTTAATGTCATGTTTTCTTCTTTTCTTTCTTCATCTTCCCTTGACTTCCATCTGCACCAGAACGTTTTAGTAGAGATCTGGGTAAAAATATCTTTTTTTTCTTCATTTTTTTCAGTGTTAGAATTAGAAGCACTTTATAATATTTATTTGTTTGTTTGTTCATTTAAAAGGTTGCTTGAGTAATAATACCAGAGTAGTTGCAGTACTTTCAGTAGAATAAAGAGAAATGTTTAAACTACTTCCTTATTTCAAATCTCTTTCTGAAGAAAGAGCTGAAAAGCTCTTCTGCGTAGTGTTCTACAGCTTATGATAAATTCAGAAGTAGCAGCAGAAAATAGTAGAGGTGTCAGTGGCCCTTTTTCTTGCAATAATATTACTCTTGCTCTAAACAGCGGCTGGGAATTTGGCCTTGCTTGAGCAAGGGGATGGAACAGATGATCTCCTGAGGTCTTCCAATCTCAACCATTTTGTGGTTCTGTGAATTGATATTGCTGGCTGGAAAAATGAAATCTTTAGCTAGAAGAGCTGTTAGTAACAAGATGTGCCAATGACTTGTGCTCTCTAGGCATCCAACTAGCACTTGTTACAAAGAGAATTTTTATTTTTTTCTTACATTCTCTTGTGACCTTCTCTTGCCTGCCTTTCTTCTCCCACAGATGCGTAGGTTTCATGGAGCAATGATTCCCTTTTAAGCAAAAGGGCAGTTTAATTATATAAATACAATTTCAGCCAATACTTTATTTTCATAATTATACTAAATATATATAATTTTTTCTTGGGTTTAATCTCTATTAAATTGCATAAAGTATCATACTTGATCGAATCATAGAATGGCTTAGGTTGGGAGGAACCTCAAAGATCATCTAGTTCCAACCCACATGCTATAGGCAGGGTTGTCATCTAGAAGATCAGGGTGCACAGATCCCCATCCAACATGGCCTTGAATACCTCCTGGAATGGAGCATCCACAGCTTTTCTGTGCAGCCTTTTCCAGTGCCTCACCACCTTCTGTGTGGAAAAAATATGCTCCTAATATCCAATCTAAATCTTTCCTCTATTATATTTAAACCATTCCCCCTTATCCTATCAGTGTCTGCCCATGTAGGAAGTCAGTCTCCCTTTAACTAGTGGAAGACTGCAATGATGTCTCCCAAGAGCCTTCTCTTCTCCAGGCTGAACAACAGGTTTTGGCAACCACATCAGCTAGCTCCTTCAGGACTTTGGGTTGCATGTCACCTGGCCCTATATATTTGTACACATTCAGTATCATGAGGTGATCCCAGACTCCCAGTAGGAGGGATTTTGCTCCCTTAATCCCCACCTAGATGTTTAGGGGCATGAGAGATGTGGAAAGCCTGACTGCCAGTGAAAACTGAGGTAAATAACTCTAGTACCTCAGCCTTCTCCATGTCCTCCCTTCTCATTTATCAGAAGAAGTGTATAGTCCTCTTTGTCTGTCTCCTTTGATCACTGTATCTATAGAATCCCTTCTTGTTAATTTTTGCATTCCTTGCCAACTTCAGTTCCATCTTCACCTTGGCTTTCCTAATCTCAACTCTGCATGCCCAGATGAAATCCCTGTATTCTTTCCAGGCAACTCATCTGTGATTCTACTGCATGTTAATGTAAAAATTAGCTTGTGTGAGGTAATACATTAAAAACATTTTATTGGGTAAAACAAATACATTGAAATACTGCATTCACAAGGGACTTTGTAATTTGAGTACATACAAGCCCTTAGGGCAGTGGAATAGCTTGTCAGTATTTCATATATACTCACCTGAGCCTTTCAAGACAGGTATCTGCTAGGAAAATATCTACTTGCAGTTATTATTCAGTAGCTGTTATAGAGCAATGGATTCTGCATGTTATCTTGGCTGAATTCAAAAGAAAGCTTGTAGTGGGATCTTCTTCCCTGCCCTGCAAATTATATACTGAAGCAAGATTTTAAGTGCTAGAGCAAAAACTTAGAGTAATTAACTTATAGTCACCAAGAGTTAAGTTTCCTCTAATTTACTTTTCCCTGTTTAAAAGAAAAGAAGTGAGGAGTTTTCATTATTAAACAAACAAACAAGAAATTAAAAAAGACAAATGTCAGAGTTTTTACATCTAGCAGAAACTCTGCATGCGTGGGTGCTCCTAACTGTTAGCAATAAATGCAAATCTATAGAAACTTCAGCTCAAGTTGTATTTTCAGTTGTAGGATGTCAGAATGCTGGAGTAGTAACGTAGGTGTTCCAGATGAACTTTCCTTCATAAATTCTTTAAGAATTCATGTGAATTCACTGTTTTCAAATTGAGAAGACAAAAGTATGGCCTTAAATTATTTATTGTGTCTTACTTCTACTGTTAGTATCCAAACAAGAAGGCAAAATAAAACAATCTTAGTGTGTTAAGTTAGTTCAAATTTTGTACGGTACTAACTTTTTATTTTTATTTTTACTTTCTTCTTACGGATGTCAAACAGTAAACAAAAATTGAGTTCTGAGTCAGAATCCATAGTTTGTGGAGATAAGTTATCTGCAGAGATGATCCTTGCTTAGATCAGTACAGTGCCTGTAAGCTTTGGAACTTGTGTTTCTGGGTGAGAAAACTGTACTGGATCTGGCTGGAATAAAGCCAACCTTCTCTACATAGCAGTCCATACGCTGTTGTGTGTTGGTTGTGTGGCTAAAGCAGTGTTAATGATGCACCAAAGTTTGGGCCATTGTTGAACAGTGTTTGCATAGCATCAAGGCTTTCTCCTTTTTCTCTCTCTGTACTCCTAAGTAGACTGGGGGGGCGTAGGAAAGATTCTGCAGGGGTGGGAAATAGGGCAGCTGATTGAAATTGGCCACAGGGATGCTTTATACCCTATAATGTCATGCTGAACAATAAAGACAAGGGTGGAGGAGAGATTTGTTTTCAAGTGAGCTGTTTCTCAGTGACTGTATGGGCATTGATCTCTTTGTGGATGTTGGTGAGTAATTTCCTTTGCATATTATTTCTTTTTTTTTTTTCCTTTTTTTTTTTTTTTTTTTTTTTCCCCCCACCTATTAAACTGTCTGTATCTTAATGCATGAATTTCCTTGCGTTTTTTTTTTTTCTTCCTATTCTCTCCTCTGTTCTGAAAGCAATGCTGTGGGTGCTTGGATGATGACTAGAGTCAAGTCACTCTGCTGGTAAACTACCTGGAAGTCAGTGTTACATCATTGATGCACTCTGAGGTGATACGGTATAAGTCAGCTCATATCCAAGAAATGTCAGTATCCACGTTGTGAGAAAGGATTAGCTCTGACAGCTTGTGTAGGAAAACTTACTTCAACACTGGGCAAAATCTTCCTCAAAACCTCCCAAATGCACGAAGCAGCTGAAGAAAGTGCAAAACTTTGAATTTATTATGATTGCATTACAATGGCTATTCTAGACACAAGGATGCTTCAGCATGTTGTGACGTGCATTTATATAAGATGATTTTGATGTCTCATTAGTATAATGTGCTATTAAATATACAAATTGGCATTTTGTTGCTGTAGCACCTCCTTGAAGTCCTTTAGGAATTACTACCGAGTTTCATTTTTCACTTAGCTAGCGACATGATACACATTTATTAACAAAATGGAACTTTGGTAGAACTGCAGTGAACTGTGTTTGCTCTTCAGGCGAACAAGCCCCTCAAAGCTCAAGCATTTTAGCTCACAAGCTGTCTCCTTGTCTTGCAAGTTTGCTGCTTTCTGTGCCTAAAAGCACTCAGCAGGCTGATGCAGGAAGGCATTGCCTAAAGGAAATGTGAATATTTCAACAGCGAACCACTGGGAAGCCTCCACAGTTGAAGAAACGCATCAACAAAATCCTTTCAGTTGTGTCTTGGTAGGAAATCACAAATCATGACATTTAGATTATTTTTAGAAGAGGAAGTGTGAATGAAGATGAGGTATAGATTAGTGGCTGGGTCAAAGGCACTATGAAAGAATGTGTGCTGAATACAAAGGACAGGATCTGAAAACCATCATCCACATCATCAGAGAGACTGAGTTGGAGGAAAAGCTGCAATGCAGAAACACACTTTCAAGCTGCCCTAGTCATTATATACTTGAGCAAAACTTTGTTTAAAAAAAAAAAAAAGTAAAAAAATCTCAGAGATACCAAGAATCTATTTTTTGTAGATGCTGGAAGAAAACAGTAAAGATTTAGTTAACACTAAGTAAACAGATTCAGAACAAGATGGGATGGAATTTTCAATTACAGAAGAATGCTCATTCTGGGAGTTGAGAATTCTGATGCATAACTCATTTTGGCAATAAAACCATATTTTTAAGGAATGTTCAATGGATATAATGTGTTCTAGTCTTGGCTGTCTAGATTTAAATGTTAGTCATTTTATATACCATCAAGTCTGCACCAGCCAGCTGTGATTATCCAAACTGTGTCAGAAACTGTAGAAAGCTTTAGCTGGCTTTTGCCAGTCAGATGGTAACTTCTTTCTCGTAAAAACCAGTAGGCTCAGGATCAGACCTAAAGAACTCACAAGCAAACTACAAAAGCAGCATTAGCTGATGTAGGAGGACAGGCAGAATCTATATGCAAACAGTGGTTTGAGAAATATTCTGCTGCAATTGCATCACATGTTATATCAGGAGGAGAAACTCTGAGTCTCCTTCCCTACGTGCCCCCCTGCAAGAACCAGAACGACTTGATAAAAGACTTATCAGAAAATAAGGGGAGGAGGAGGGACCAAGATTTTTGTTGGAACACACAGAGGGGTAAAATTAAGAGATGTTTCAGTTTCTTGTTATTTTTGTAGTAACCTCGTGCTAGCCACAAACAAGTACATTAAATTTTAACATGCACCACAGTGATTTAAAAAGCTGATATTATTGCATTCCCAATGATAGTAAGGAAAGATCAGAGATGGCGGATTAAATCTAAGGCATGTCAATCTGTGTGTCTCATTGCCTTTTTGTAATTTTCCTGTTAACGTATTTTTCCAAGATTTCTTTTATGTAGGAAACAGAAGTATGGGCACTGAAGTTGATATTTCTGCCTTGGGTTCTATGTTATCCACAGTGCTCCATGAAACACTTTATTAGATGCCATATTAAATAGATTTGGCCAATAAATTATACTGGTATCACAGACAAGCTGCAAGAGTTATGTCATGTTTGCTCACAAATCATCAGCTTGGCATGATCACTACAAAAGCCAAAAGCTGTTTTTTTGAATTACTGCAGTTTGTGTCCTGCTGTGTAAGCAGTCTTCTTCCCTAAAATTATAATAACTTCCTTCATAGAAGTCATTGTCTTCGAAGTATTTGTTTCGTCTATACTGTAATTTTCAGAGTGGGGATAATAAAACATTTTTCCTGATTTTTATTTCTTACAGCAATTAGCTATAATGAAATTTAAGGCAGTTACACGTTCAGCTACTATCAGCTAACTAGGCCTCCTGTTCAAATCTTAGTGATGTCATTCTCAAACCCCTTTTAAATAGGTATAGGTACACAGATAATTGTCTCCAGTGATTCTGTTTAACTTAGGAAGATCTACTTTGTGGCACTTATTTTATATTTGGTCTGATAAATGCAGTGTTTGTGCTAGAATTGTGTTTTCATTTGTCACTTCTGCTTTCATTTTCAATAGTTAAATGACAAAACTATTACTTAGCCATAGATGTAATTTCAGAACCTACTTCATGTTTCAGCTATGTTAAGTAGTTATAGCTAGGCACTATAGTTAAGGAGTAGAGCTGTTGGATAGGCTTCACCTTGTGATACTTGATTATGTACTATATGATGATACGGGTTTCCATTACTGTATTACTGATAATACTGATTTCTATTAGAAGATTACATTTCACCTACCTTCTTGATGCTGATTTGTTCTGCTGTGGCTTTTACATGACAAATATTTGTATGTCTTCAAAGGTATTGCAGCACTGAAAATGTCTTGCATTTTGGTTATTTGCTATACCCCAGAAGAACATGAGAAGAGTGCTTCTTGCTTAAGAGGATATCTCTAACTGATGGTTTAAGAGAGGAAAATCGTGTTTCGTCTGACTAACATCTCACATTAAATGAGAACAGTCAGACAACTGACCATTCTGGTTCTTGTTCAGCCATTTCTGTTGACTTTTCTCTACTTTGTAAGAACATTGAATGTCACTGGAACAAAGTGAAACATGAATACATATCCTACACAAATGTTGAGTTGAGAATATGGAAAAAAGAAGTATTGGATCTCCAAATTCAATATCATTCTTAGATTAATTCTTAGAAGCAGCTGGATAAAGCTTTAGGAGAAGCAATACTGCTTCGAATTCTGTAATGGTTGACTTGTTTAAAAAAGAAAATGAACACCCCTGAGACTGAGTGGGAGTCACTTCTAGGCTATATAATTCTTAGAACTCTGGCGTGAATTGTCTGAAGGCATAAAAATTAGCATAAAAATGGGAAATCTAAATGTTTTATAGCATAGAAATATTTTCTAGAACTAGTTGTGCCACTCAAATGAATAGGAAATGACTTTCTTGCTTTATAGGAGCAAAATAAGTAATGACAGTGACATACTCTTTTAGTGCAAAATCTTCCATCGTAGAAGATTAAAAGTCTGACAAGAGAGTAGAACAGTGAGTTCTCTGCTCTGAGGACTTATCATACAATACTAGGACTACAACTAGAACAGAAACCACAACATCCTCTAACTGTGACTCTTTCACCTTGACCATCTAATTGAAACCTTCTGCATCTATAAATAAATCATAAATAATCTTCTCTACATATTATGAGATTCTTGAGTCTTCCAAAACTAATTGGCCCTCCGTTGAGAAACATATGAAAATAAGAATGCTAAGTTTTTCCAGCAGTATTTTGGTCAGCCTGTGTTGGCTTTGAGAGGTAGTGTAATCTCCTATTATGCATTACTCAGGAGATTTGTAAGCAGAAACTACATGGCTTAGAAAGCAATACTATTTGACTGGAGAAAATGTTATGGGAATATTGCCAAAGTAGGGATTCAATTACACAAAAAGAAAGGGGATAAGGGAGAGGAAAGTAACAGAAGAAAGTGTAACTGGAATATGATATTATTTTTGAGAGAAGAAAAAACTCAAACTGTTAAATCTTAATTTAAACTTTCTGGAAAAGTAGCCAGATTTTTTGGCATGCATAATCTTTGGCTTTCCCAAGCCAAGAATCATTCTAGTCATTAAAAGTAAAAACTTGTTTTCTTTCTCCAAATAGTAGGAAATCAAGTTTCTGTTTTAATAGTACAAATGTTTACAGTGGATATGTTGCTGTTACTTCAATGGAAGTTATTGCAAAGCTCATCACTTAAAAGTCCAATTGTAAGTCTCCATGGAAACTGGTTGCAAATTTGCTTATTCCTAAGGAGATGTAGCATCAGTAATATTGTATTGCTTAAAAAAGGACTATTATTCAGAGTTATACCTCTCACATGTTTTTGTATTAAACAGAAATGTTGGAATATTTACTGAGGGTCAGCCTTTGACACTACTGAGATTTAAAAAGGAATGTGCTCATGAAAATGTAGATAACAGTGTAGCTAAGTCTTCTGTGTATCTATTCCACTTCAGATATAGAAAGAAAAGGAAGTTGGGTATTTTTCTCCACACTTGAGATTGACTTTATATTTTACAGATTTTGTATTGTGCCACTGCTAAACACAGCTCAATGCTACAACACATTCCCAGATATTTTTGCTTAAAAATACTTATTTTGGTCAGGATGAAAACTCTACTGACTCTTCAGAGCTGTATAGTAGTTATACAGTATTTGAAAAATGCTCATGTGCATGACACTGATTCTTTTGGGGGTAACTATCCTGAAATTTTCTCAAATGGTGTACAAGCAACTTGAGAGTTTTTTGTATCTTGTCAAGATGAATGGGTGCAAATTAATACATTTCTTCATCTTGATACTGGGGAAAAATTCATCTTAAAAACACTGCAACATGTAAAGGGGTTGCCCAGAGAACTTGTGGACTTTCTCTTCTCACAGAATAGTGAGAGAAGCTTGATGCTAGCCAGCAGTGCATGGTTGCAGCCCGAAAGACCAACTGCATCGAAAGAGGGGTGGCCAGCAAGGAGAGGGAGGTGATTGTCTCCCTGTACTGTGCTCTTGCCAGGCTTCATTTGAAGAACTTCATGCAGGCCTGGCTCTCGCAGCACAAGAAAGACTCTACAATTTTGAGTAGGTCCAGAGGAGGATCATGAGTTTGATCAGAGAGGCTGGAGCACCTCATCTTTGACGAAAGGTTGAGGGATTCCTTTTGTACACTGTCTGTCCTTGTGAGCAGAATCCCTGTACCTCTGGATTTAATTCAGGGTTTGCCTCTTTATGTTTCTTCCTAAGTTAACAGCAAGCTATGCTCAATTGCTCATAAATGATTCTTGACATCTATTCAGCTAATTAACAAAGCAAAGCTGGTATAATAATTATATTTTGGTATACTTTGGGCAAGTTATATTTTAACTCTATATCTTCACACATTATATTTATTTCATCATTTCTAGAGTTTTGAAGCAAGAAAATATTAAAAAAAGTCCTCAGAGATGTCTTGCTCACTGACCCCTGAATTTATACACATTACTTCTCATAAGCATCCTTTGTCTGAAGTCCATTTGAAATCTTGTTTCACATGGTAGTGCTCCTTGAGTTAATGTAATATTTTGCTTAGAAACCTTTTGTAAACCTACTTAAGATTTTGACATAGTTTGTCTACTGTTCCCCCTCAAGCTATTACATTTTCTCTTGTAACATCAAAAGGCAGTAATGTTTCTGTGTCATGATTATTTGTTTTTGTACATTTCTTCAGCCTTTAGATTTTTTTATTCTCCAAATGTTTGCCTATTTTTAACTCACAGTGCTGATTCTGGTTTCTATAAGGGGTACGAATAGGGGTACCGTATTGCTTAAGATCAGCAGCACAGCATCTCTAAGTTGTTTTCCTTTCTTCCTCTCACTACATCTTGTCTTCTTGTAGGTATTCAGGATACCTCCTCAGAGGTATTCATTGCTCTTCAAGCATATTGACAGTGGTTTAGTAAGTTTGTTAAACACCCTCCTTGAATCTGAGATACATACATCAGCTGGTCTGCTGATAGCTTTTGCTTCCTTCCCTTCTCTGTCTGAAGTCATCCTTTCTTAACATTTTAACAATTCTTTTCTCACCTGTGTTGTTTTGAGCTATTATTTTTCCTGCTGTTGCTGACTTTGACAAAGTCTCTATAATATCAGTACTGACAGCAACGTTTCACCATCTTATTTTTTCTGTTGTCCTTCTCCCTCTCCCTAAAGCCCCTGACCCTTCCTGTAACAAGCACAAAAATTGATGAAGTTTTGAAGATTTTAAAATGAGTACAGTGACTGCCTTGATCTGGTAGAATAGCTTTCTCTAAGCAGCTTCATAGATTCTCCTGGTATGTAAAGCATGGTTTAAGCAAAAATACCTCTGGAAACAGACCTCAGAGATAAAAATGCCTTTTCTACAATCACAATCAAAACAAGCTGAAGTCCTCTTGATCTAGAACTATTTCTCACAGCTCAGCTGCATCGTTGCTCTCCAAGGAATCTAATCAAGGCTCATAGAAACTGAATTTTACCTGAAGCCTCTTACCTCTATTCCTTTAAATACAGTGCTCCAATTGTCCACCATATCCTCCCTTTGAGCCTGACCAGTGAGCAATGAAAAATAACTTCCTTTCAATAATGTGACCCTGCTTTGCTGACTCCAGTTATGCACTGGCTTGCAATCATTCTCTTCCTGTTTTTAGTTTGAAATTTTATAGTAAGTCCATCATAACAAGGCGATGTTCAACAGCAGCTTCAGCTCTTCTGTGTACTCTTAGCTTGTCTAATGTTGTTTAACATAGTTTCATCCAGAGAGAGGTATTATTTCAGCCTTCACAGTATCTGGAAAAACATGGATGTTTAATTTATGTGATAATGATCAGTACTAATTTATATGTTGGTAACTGAAATCAAGACAATCTGAGTATCTGATGAAAAAAGTCATGAGTTGTGTTGCACTGTGATTTCAGTCTGAATTTGAACTTTTCTATCACATTTGATATAGCTTTTATCGTAGCAGAGAAAACTTTAAATAATGAACACTTCAAAATACACATGACTACACAGGAAAACAGTAAAAAATATAGTCAAGGATACATGAAAAAGTGTTGCTTCAAGGGCAGGAAATAATTTGAAAAAGCTGTCGGTAGTTTTAGAAGTCATTAAGCTGAAAGAGGTGTTACCTGATAGAGCTCAGTAAAATCATTAGCAAATTTACTCCTAGCATTTTGAAAACAGACTATCATTCATTGTAGAGATACATGCCATGCAAGTCATTATTTGCTTTCAACCAACAATGAAAACATAGAAAAAATAATTCTAGCCACAATGACATTAAAAATATTCTGTATAATGCAATATTCATTGTCTCCATAATTACAAAATACTAAAATGGTGCTTTTCATGAAGCAAAATCAAGAAGTCAGAGAGATAGTGTGCTGTGAAGACTGGTAACATACCATGGGCAGAAGATCTTATCCTCAGGGTTGTTTCACTGACTGATGTTTTCTGAGGAATGTGGAAGGGAGAGATATTTTTCAGAAAATACATGCTTTCCAGAGGTCTTCACTAAGGATTACATTTTTGTAGCTTGCAGCCTCTGTGAGCCTCTGAGGAAACATGCTTATGCTCTGCTCCATAGAGATGCATTTATTGATCTTGTGCAAACTGCTCATGGAAGTCATTACTATAAGCAGAGAAGAGTGTTGTTTCCTGTCCTCTGTGCACTGGTGTTAGTCTGCTTATATCCCAAATCATTATCAGATTCTATGTCTCTTCATCTGCATAAAGAGAAAGAATTCCATTGCAGACATGCAGTATTTATGGCTTATTGCATAGCAATAAATAATTACTAAGGATATATTAGTTAATACATGCATCTTGTCTTGAGCAATCTCTTTATCAAATCAGAATATATGTGACTCAGTGCTGACTCTTAGTAAACAAGTCACAACAAGACACTAAATCCTGGGGCATATTAATTTGTTTTATTTCATTTACCTTTATCAGATAATTATAAATCTATGTGTAGATTTAGAACTGCAAGGAGGGTGGCAAGGGTATTTTAAAAACCTTCAGCAGGTTTAGAATGGCTGAGGCCTTCATGAAAAACCTAAACCATTCCAAATCTTTTATTTAACAAGGAAAATCTGAAATATTTTAAGGGATGTTTAGTCTGTATTTGTCTCTGAGAAGGAATAATCAATGAATCTTCTAGCCTATAATGTTACTTCTGGAAATCGAAGGATTTAGTTGGAGGAAAGGAGACAAATTATATGTTTGTGCTTTAATCTTTGTAGGTTTGTTAGGATTAATATTATAAGATCCTGGATAAAAATAAAGCTACAGCAGTAGGGTCTTATGATCTGGATCTGGCTCTCATTCATTAAGCAAGTTTCTCTAACTTCAGCTATAAACTAAATTTAGGCATTGTGTCTGCTCTGTTGGAATCTAAGCCTTCCAGCTCAAAAACTGCTGTGAACATTAATGAAGACCAGCAGATACAGAAAAAACGGTGTACTCTGATTGCAATCAGAATCATGAATTAGAAATTGATGTACTGTAGAATATAAAAGTAGGTATTCAGTAGTAAATCAGATGAGAGGAAGTTTATGATGGCAGTAATGATTAGCTCATTTTTTTTGCTTTTTTTTTCTGCTGACTCTTTCCCAATAAATCACTGTATTTTACCATCCAGATATATTTTCCAAGATGTAACTCATATTTGGCTAAATTTAGAATAGTAAGGAAGCTCGCTTCATATTTTTGGAGGTGGTTTGCTCTTGTGTATGAAATTTTTCTAGCTTTGAATAAACATTAAGCAAGAGAAAGAGAAATCTAAATTTACTTGTTAAAAAAAAAAAAAAAAGGAATAAGTTTCTGAGTAATTCTGTTACTTATAAAGAAATACAATCATACACTGAAATTTCCAAATTGGGAAGTATTATTGATTTGGAAAAGGAAATATACATAGTATGTACTTGTGAATATCACACATTTGATTAGAAATCTAAATATAGATGGTAAAATTCAGTTCATTATCCTGTTTTAAACAGTCATTTTAAAAGTATCTACCTACTGGGAGAGAATAAAGTGCAGAGAAGCAAGACACTGCTGTGTGGTCATACAAAAGACTTCACATGGCATTAGCACCATCTGATCACATCTGTGCTTTTTGTAACTGGTTCCATGGTGCTATTAGAAGTGCACTTATTGCGGCCATTTCAGTACATACATGAATGCAAGTCTTAGTCATTTTTGATTAAAATTAATATGCCAGGGGAACTACAATAGCTAAAGATCTTACATGAACTCATTTCAAGACATATTATCTAGAAATGAGTAAAGCAAGTTCCTGAATAGCCATGGCATTATTATTTTGCATGAGAGGCATGCGCCTTCAGTGCCTCAGAGAATTTACTTTAAGTGCCTCATGAGTGCACCAACTCATAGTAGTGCAGTGCTCAAGGAATACACAGATTTTCAAAGACAGGAGGTATGATTCACTTACGTAATCAAAATAATGTCTATTTACCTTACAGTCCTATTGTCACCTTTCCTCTGTTCTTTCAATCTACAGGAAGACTAGCAATTTATTTTCTTGTTCTGAAAAGTGAGTAATGAGTGCGCACTCACGAAAATATTGAACTGTTCTATTTCTGGGGATGTCTAATCAGGACAGTCATTTTCCTTGGTCATCTCCACCTTGCAATGATCACACTGATTTAGTAAAAAATCTTTCACGTTCTCTTGTATCAGTTTTCAAATACAAAATCTTTTCTGCTAGAAAAAAATTAATTGCTGGACAGACAATGGTTTGCATAAGGTCTTATTTCCACACTGTATAATTAAAGGGAAATTTGGAATGAAATAGCTATTTGAATCAGCTCGAAATAGTTCATATAGCCAATTTCTCCCTTGTAGAAGGACTGTTAAAAAAGAGTGAATAAGTATATTTTAAATCTAGTTCTTATTATTCTATCCTAGTTATATTTGCATTTTGCCAGTGTATATTTGAGAAAGCTTCTGATGTGATAGACGTATCAACCTAGTGGGGTTATCAAGTATTATAAAACAAAAACAATTTGAAAATGAAGAATGAATTACACATTATGTTAGTTTTGGTTTGCTGAACTGTGACACAATTACGCTACATCCAGAAATCAGTTTTAAAACATCATGACACAACACAGTAAGAGATTTACTCAAGAAATTTGGGTGCACAAATGTTTCATAATGGCTAATATTGAAGTGGACCTGTTAGCTTAAGCAAGTACATCTGTGTTCAATAAAAAGCACTGTTCTTTCGATGTGTCAACTTAAAACTGATTTCAGCATACTCAATAAAAAAGGCTTTGTACCCTTGCAGCCCCTCCGCCCTGCTCCAAATCGTTAATTTTTTGCTTATGTTTGTTGAAACATACAACTGAAACATGCTGCACTATGGAAACCCGAGTCAAAACTAGAGACGCTTTATTTTTTTTAAAAAAAGCACTGCCTGCAGAAAATAATTCCAACAACAAAACAAAAAGATTACATTTTAATTGGAATTAGATTTAAAAGTACAGGGAGAATTCTGAAGATGAAAGATACTTATTTTCCATTTTTTTTTTTTTAAGCAAAAAGAATAATTTCAGAAATTCCAGGTGATTAGACTTTTTCAAAATGAGAGTTTTCATTTCAGAATTGTATTTTTACATTACAAGATCTTGCCTATCTCAGATTTATGAATTTAGGAGAAGTCTTGGGGTTTGCAGAAGAATCTAAACCAAATGTCATTCCAATTAACTACCATCATTTTAGTTTCCTAACCATATTAAATCCATAGATATTTTTACTTCAGAAGAATAGCATGGTTAAGAAGAACCAACTCTTACCATTAGTTTTATATCAAGTAAAAACAGTACATTTCTTTCCACAAATCATTACAACTTTTTAATTTTGTGGTATGTATACTCACAAAATCTGTAAATCTATAATTTTCCCAAATAAGGAATGTATAAAATCACACTGATGACACAGTCACAAATGTTTTGGCTTTTCTGCAAATCTCAGATTGCAGGCAGAATTACAGATAGAATGGAGTATCCTGGAAAAATCCTAATCATCTACAAAGATATAGGAAAAACCACTTATACTGAACATATAATAATTTATAACAGAACCTACTCTACCTTCTGCTGTTAACATTGTAATTAAATATGAAAATACTGTCAGAAATATCTATCTCTATATACAGATTTCTTTGGGAATATTTGTCCAGCTTACTTGATTGGATAATGTTTCAAGTGCATACATTAAATAGAAACAAGGAGTTGATGTTTATATTGTTTTATGTAAGGCATTATGCTGTTTTGAGTAAAATAGCATTTTCTACTCCCAAATTCCCATTCCAGTTAATAATACTTGCATTAGCTGCATTGAAACTACTTTGCAAAGCCTATGCAGCGGTTTGTTTTTTTTTTTTTTAATTAGAAAACTAACCCTGAAGTGAAAGGATTCATTAATCAATAAATAACAAAGTTTTTTTTTTGTTGTTTTTTTTTTAATTTGTAATGACATCCAAGATAAAAAGTGGCTGTTGTGTTTTCTGACTCCTGGAGCATTCTGAGTAAGGCCAAATAGAAAAAACTCACATTAAACATCAATTTTCGCTTCACTAAGGTGGACTGAGGGAAGGCAAAAATTAAGTGCTGAAACTTAGATCCTGCAGATACACTGGTTTATTGCCCAGATGTGTGGAAGAAACTTTACAAATTTGGGTTGTTCCTCTAATCACAATTTGCCTGTGAAAACTCATGGTCATTTAAGGATCTCAGGGGGATACAAATCCACTCCATGCTTTTACCTTTCTTTCTGTCATGCTCATTTCTGACAATGTAGGAATATTCCTTGAATGATTGATTAGTTTTTGACTGTAGAATAATTTTAAATGAGTGCCAGATCCGATGATAAATCATCCAGTCTTTCCTTATGCGGTTATCATCTCTTATTGTTCATTAGGCCAATCAGGACTCATAATTTCTCATTAACTACAGGATTGACTTATTCTCAACCAAATGAAACAGCCATTCTATTGTAGTGAACAAAGATATCTTCAATATTTTTATTGATGACCTGAATGAGGGCTTTTAGTGCACCCTTATTAAGTTTGCAGATGTCACCAAGTTGGCTGGAAGTGTTGATCTGCCTGGGGGTAGCGAGGCCCTACAGAGGGATCTGTACAGGCTGGGCTGAAGCCAACGGGATGAGTTTCAACAAGACCAAATGCCAGGTCTTGCACTTTGGCCACAACAACCCCAGGCAACGCTACAGGCTTGATGTAGAGTGGCTGGAAGACTGTGTAGAGGAAATGGACCTGGGGGTATTGATTGATGCTTGGCTGAATATGAGCCAACAGTGTGCTCAGGTGGCCGAGAAGGCCAGTGGCATCCTGGCCTGCGTCAGAAACGGTGTTGTCAGTGGGAACAGGGAAGTGATTGTCCCCCTGTACTCAGCGCTGGTGAGGCTGCACCTTGGGTACTGTGTCCAATTTTGGGCCCCTCACTGCAAGAAAGACATTGAGGCCCTGGAGCAGGTTCAAAGAAGGGTGACAAAGCTGATGGGGTCTGGAGCACACTTATGAGGAGCAGCTGAGGGAGCTGGGATTGTTCATTCTGGAGAAGAGGAGGCTCAGGGGAAACCTTCTTACTCTCTGTAACTACCTGAAGGTAGTTACAGAGCTGGGGGTTGGCCTCTTCACTCGTGTAACTACCAATAGTTACTAGACGGAATGGCTTCAACCTGTGCCAGGGGAGATTTAGGCTGGAAGTTAGGAAATAGTACTTCTCTGAAAGAATGTCAGGCACTGGAATGGGCTGCCCAGGGAGGTTGGTGGATTCACCAACCTTGGAGGTGATCAAGGAACATTTGGACATTGTGTTGAGGGACATGGTTTAGTGAGAACTATTGGTGATAGGTGGATGGTTGGACTGGATGATCTTGTAGGTCTTTTCCAACCTTGGTGTTTCTGTGATTTCTGTGATTCTGTGAAAGCTACCTATTATAAAGTTCAGTAACACTGTGATTAGTAATAGTGTTATTACTTATCTCACCTGAGGTAGGCAATTAGAAATAAAATAGTCAAACAAGATGAGCCCAGGGTGCAACACCTGATGTCTATGTTGCTTCCAGAAATGTTGCCTGTATTTCTTGATTTCCTGTAATTCAGTTTCAAAGCCCATTTTAAAATCAAATGAGTTATTAATTTTCCTCATATTTGGTACATTTTTTTTAATATGGGGCAAAAATTTAAAAATGGAATTAATTATATGGTACCTATTTGTTCTTCCGTATTGCCTTCCACAACTCCATCTAAGTTTCACTTAAATTTAAATGACCATGGTTGGTCATGTGTCACCACTGTAAAAACAGAAAAGTGCTGAGGTTCTACAGAGTGTAGGATCCACATCCATATGACAGGAAAGTGCCACCTTTTATAACTTTTTTATTCATTAGTCAGCCACCTTTCTTCTCTGGTAGCCTCATCTTGGAGGCACCACAGCTCTAGCATTGAAATATTTCTATCACTGAGTAATACAACTGAACAGAAAGTTACTATCAACCCAAGCCTCACCACTACAGTAGTTATATTGACTTTACTGTGACAGTGCTTCATTGTTATTGATTAAACCTGTGATGAATTTGACATGTCCAGCTTAAATGTGATGTTAGAGTGCAGTTTTGAAAACTCAAGTACGTGGTTTGTATTTTGAGATCGTTATTTCAGATATCTTTGGGCAGCAGGTGATAAACAAAACCAATTTCCACCTGTCAGGAAACACACTGTATGTCCTGTCTGAACTGGCCTATTTTGCTCACTCTGAGAGATATTTTAGATCCAAGTGATACATCCAGGCTTTTGTTTTTCTGCCATAACCTGAGTTTCTCCTATGTGAACCAGAAGACTCTGCTCAACTACTTTCTTTCTCTTATATTACTTTCAAGAAGAGAAAGAACCTTTTCAAATACTTTGGTGATAGTCAAAAGAAATAAACTGAGATGCAAACAGAACTGTTCACTGGACTTGCTTTGAAGAGCCACTCTTACCTCCGTCTTAGTGGATTATTGCTAAATTCAGGAGAATAAATGTGGGGTAAGTCACTGACTGATAAATAGTAAGAAATTTGAATTTATTATGATAGATAATGGTGCTTACAGAAAAAAAAATATAAATAATGTTAACAATGCCTTTAATATTTGAATCCAGTAGAGAATAGCTACTTAACCTCCTGGTGGAGGCTGACCGCTCCATGTCTGGGTGCTTCCTTATCTGGTTTCTGGGTCCGAGACCACTGAATCCATGGATAGCAAATCCCCCCTTTGTTTTGTGAGATAATTATTCCTTTCTTCAGGTTATTTGGAGAGCACTTAGGCATAGACTTCCTTTTACATTGTAGAAATGACACATTGGGTCCCAATGCCCATTAACTATGACCACATTTGTCCTTTACAGCAGTTCCTAGAATCAACTTACCCTTCCTTGGCACAAAACCTTTGTGAGCTATCCATACCAGGTTTCTCTGAATCCAGTCAGCATTTGGCAGCTGGCAGATGCAGACGGAGTTTGCATGGGATTCTGAAATATTCTTTCTCTTGATAGGGTGAAAACAGATCAGAATATATACTAAAACTGAGAATCCTTGTAATGTTTCTTTGTGTTTCCTTTTTGCTTTTGAACTTTTGAGAACAGATCTCTGGGATTGATCTTCTGCAGTTCATGTTTTGACTCCTGATTCACATGTTCTTTCTTTGTATCTTGTGAAGTTGGGCATGAGCTGATCTGCCAAGCAAGCTCTCATGCTGCAGTTGTGCTTCTCCCTTTCTGTACATACGTACAGAAAATTAAGATGACAAAGCAAGAGAGAAAAATGTATGTATATGTGAGAATCCTTCTTAGTTTTTTTGGCTCAAAGCTTGCTTCCTGAGGTTTTTCTTGTGATAAGACTCTGAGTGACTTGTCAAGGAGGCAACTGATGGGTGCTAACTGTGTGACAATCGATATCGCTTTGGGAACATTTGCAAGCCCCTTCCCCCAGAGCTGCTTGCTCTGTAGAAGAGCGGAAGAGAGTGGTCAGCAGTGTTCACTGGCGGAAGATCTGGCCTGTGGCCAAACCGCTCCAGCTAAGTATGGAAGGTTGGGGGATGATACCATTGTATCTTGCGAAGGCAAGATGCAAGTTGGTGCCTCCCTGCTTCCTCTTATCTACTGGCAAGGCCAGGAAGATAAGAACAAAGGAGTTTCCTGCTGAGGCCCCAGAGCCAGAAGCTGCCACTCAAAGGAGAGCTGACTCAACCACTTTGGATTTGAGCTGTCACTCCAAAGATAGCTGACTTCACCACTTTGAAACCATTGAAAAGGGGCCGTCATCGCCATGGTCGTCGTTGTCCTTCTCACCGTCGTCATTGGCAACAGGACAACTCTGCCTGACGACCCACCGCTACTGAAGATGAAAGACTGAACTACGAACCTTGCTGGATCCATGGTGGTGACTATCTCCCTCTTGCTGCCTATAAAGACTCCTTGCTTCTTCTTTTCTATCTTTTCTATCGCCCTCCTTCCCTTCCCCCATTACCCTAATTCATAATAGTGTCCGTCCTCCCCTTCCCCATTTCCCTGATTAAGATTTGTAATAAACTGGTCGGACCAACATTTGAACCGTTGCTTCTTAATCTCACGCCGGGTATATAGATAATAAAAGAACCTCCTCTCCCTCCTATAAATTGGAGCGAGACAGTATAAATTTAAATACACATACATAAAGCTGTAAGTTCCTTTGTAATTGAGTTCTAAACAGAATTTGCCAAATATAAAGATAGATATGTATGTAGTTTGTAATTTAAACTGAGAGGCTTTCTGTCTTTTATGGCATCATGAATTCTCTGAACTTTCTGATGCTTGATTTTGACTGTCATGTGTAATCCTGGCTGGGACAGATAAAAGGAATTTTTCTTTCAATGACACAGTATTTCCTTTTTCAAACACATATAAAGGAAAACATTGTAAATTGCCATAGCTACATAATATTTGGGGCCAGAATATTAGATAGTATAAATCAACATGAGTCTTATGATAGCAGTGGAGCTGCACTGATTTATACAATCTAAGGAGCTTGTCCCATACCTTCAAATGATAAAATACATTTGCACTATGCAATATGACATGCATTTCAATTTTATGAAGTAAATGTGGAGATTACTCTGCATGGATGTCTCTGAATGCTATTTTTCTCTAGTTGTCTTTGTAAGGTATTTAATTTAGAACTTCAGATAAATTTCTCATCCTCTTTCAGCATAGCCCACACACTTGAGTAAATGATGGAAGTTTTACATCTGATTAAATGGAAAAACTTCCATGAGTTTCATAGAAGAAAAATCAGTTCCTAATTCTTTTGATATGCTGCTGGAGTTTTGAAAATTTTAATATATTGGAGCTGTGGTACATACACATACAGAACTGTGGACTGGTGGTTTAAAAAAATCAATGCAAACAATATTTGATTAATATTTTTTTCTTAGAGTGCTCCTACATGTTTCAGAATCTTCAGAAGTATTGATAATGAATGTCAATATTACAAAACATGCCATTTTTGGGAATGCTAACAGTGATTTAAAGAAACATGAAATGAAATTTTCACTCCATTAAAATGAATGATAAAACTACACTAAGTAGCAATACTAACTACACCTTGATCAGGGATGACATTTGATTAAGTGACATTTGGTTATTAGTTTTTTTGAAGTATCCAAAGTAAAAATAAGACTAGTACTCATTGTTTATTGTTTGGAGCATATAAAATATCAGTATGAAAGACATTCAACATGTTCTCAGTAGTACATAGTCCAAAATTGTGAATGTAAGCCTTCTGTTTCAAATTTGCCTCTGAGCTGTACTGGGCATCAATCTGCGGCCTCACTCCGTGTACTTTTGAGGCACAGATGTCTTTGTGGAGAAAATATAACCAGTACAAATCCTTCATTTTGGTTCTGTACTTTCTTAGGGAAAGCTTCACTGAAGTATTTATAGATTGTATGATTGAATTGGAGCTAATTTACTTATCGATCATATCTTATACTGGACTCTTCCATCTCTGCTTCAGAGGAATGGAAGTGAAGAAACAGATTCTGTATTTTTGATCATTTTAAATAGGAAGTACCTATCTTAGTGACGAAATCAAAATAATTAACTAAAAGTAATTTCAAATTTGAAAATAATTTTAATAAGTATTTGACTTCATAAAAACGTGTTTCAAATCAAACATAGAATTGGAATCCTATAACTGGACAATGTGTATGAATCTTTGAGTTGTTCACTAAGTGCATTGCCCTCTGTCTGAATGTATGAATAAATTTGTAAGATTTTATTTCTGTCCTTGAGTCAGATGCAGACATTCATACTTAGATAAAACCATTTACCTATTTATCCCTTCATATTTCCGTATAGATTCTAACATTTAATCAGATAACTGTCAGTTTTCTCACATATTCTTAACTAAAAAGAAGACAAATATAGACATCGTAAGTTAAAATTTGCTCTTAAATTGATACAACTACTGAAATTAAGGAAAGGTTTTATGCCTATGGGTGTTTTTATCATTTTAATCAGGTAGGAATTTTATCATTTTAAAACTGCACTTAATTATAGCCTAATTATAGCCAGGCTGGATGAGGAGGCCTATTTCAATTATAGAGACTATCCAAAGTCATAGGCAAGAATTACACTGGGAAATATATGAGGCCTAGCTAGAACTGTAACTGACCTGGTGGTTAAGAAATTGTTTGCTAATCAGTGCATGTGAGAGCTAGAAAACTTTTTTTTTTTTTTTTTTTTTTTTTATCCTGAAGGGATCCTAGAGTATGACTTTATTTATGATCCCGGTAAGAAAACTGCACTGTAGCATAGAGGAAACAACTTCAGCACGATGATGTCCTTCTGACACAAGAGGAGGTTCTGGCTCAGCAAAGACTGGAGTGCTAACTGCTTGGGCTGAAGGAGTGTAGCTCTTCAAAAGCAGGTTTTCCCCTGCATGGGAGAGAAAACTCTTCATATTCAAGAGGGTCTTTCAGAGTCTGATCTTTGCCAAGCATCAAGTTTAATGCCTCTCTAATTCATTTTTGCATAAAGGAGTTTATAGTTTGCTGCATTTGTCCTAAAAATATGTGCAGTTAATATTGGAGCTCATGCAAAAAGACAATTCACTAAAAGATATCAGTGCTGAATAAGAATCCAGGTCCTGGATTCTGTCTCTTTCAAATTCAGCAGCTGCCTAATAAGCAGCCTGCCATCCTTGCAACAGAAAGTCCTAAAGAGAGAAAAGGTCACTGTCATTCCCTAGTAAGGTGGCCTTGTTTGTGAGCTAAGATCTTCTAACTGGGGCATATGCTTCTGTGTTTTGTTAAGCAAATTAATAGCTTCATTGATGTTACTGTTCTGAATTGGACTAAATATTTTCAGATCCCAGTTTTATTAAATGTGTTTAAATATACAGTGAACTTCCACATATTAAAATCACGTAGGCCTTCACCACACTCATTTTAGATAATAAAACATGGAAAATACTACAAAAGCTTATGTGCAATATTTTTCGAGACATTGAATTCCTGAAGATATGGTTTCCATGATACCCTTCTCCTTCCCTCCCCAACGTCTTTTTTTTCCTGTATTTTTACATTTTAAAACAAGTCCTTATTGAAATTACCTATATATCTTTGTCTATCACATGGAATAACCATCTCTATTAAAACTGCTGCTCTTCTTTGTGCTTTTTTCTCCTTGTTTTTTTTTTTATTGCTGTCACAATATATCAGCAAAACACTGAAGTATTTTAATATTTTTCACAACATTAGCATCATGAATGTTTAAGTGTATGATCTGGCTGGATCTTCCTAACCTATGTGTGCAAATGTGCTCTTCAGTTTACAAACTCAATGCGGTCTGGTAAAATAATAGCAGAAAAATTCAACAGGCTTTGTGAAGAAGTTTTACTAAAAGGACGAGCAGAAACATCTATGTTTAAAGAATTAAATAGGCTAAAAAATTGAGAGTACTTAACATGTCAAGTGTATGAATGCTGTGTTGTGAATAATACGTTGAAGGTCACGTACTTTACCTCGCCAGTATTTTATACTTGAGGTGTTTCAACCACAAACAGCAGTCACAGCTTATATAATAAATAAATAAACAGGGACTTCAGTGACTTTAGTTAGAATAGTTGATTTCACAGGCTATTGTAGAAGCCCCTGTTAGAGCTGTTGTAGTCACAGCATTTCCATTTCCGAAGGTTTATAACCACACTCTAAAAA
Source organism: Lagopus muta (assembly GCF_023343835.1). Classification (NCBI taxonomy): domain Eukaryota; kingdom Metazoa; phylum Chordata; class Aves; order Galliformes; family Phasianidae; genus Lagopus; species Lagopus muta. The sequence continues at coordinate 42,822,678 of NC_064436.1, read as the reverse complement.
TGCGCTCTAGGCTAAAACTTGCCAGATGAAGTCTCAACTCAAAACAAATTGTTTTAAAAGAACACATTTCCGTAGCTGTATTTTCTCCACTCTATTTAAGTGGTATATTTTAGTTGAGTTGCAATAATGAGCTCCACATTTGATATTTTGCTAACAAAAATAGTTCTGAGCCTTGTCCTCAATGTGTCAGCAGGAGCACATCATGATAAAAAAGGGCAGAAGTTTTTGCAGAATTTCCTAGGGAGGAACACACCAAATAGAGCATATTTTTCTCTTTTTTTTTCTGAGCCTTTGGAGTCTGAAGAACCCCAGATTTAACTCAGAAGACACAGTGGAAATTTCAGATGTAACCATATTGGAGCAACTAAGCTGCATCTTATTAGTCACAGGACTCACTATCTCAGCTGAGGCATTTTGTGACCAAATCTATGCTGGTCTTGAATTTGTTGATTGGTGTGTGCTTTTCTGGTTTATTAATTTATTTAATCATATCAATCTGGCTTTAGTCATCTCAAACTTATTGCAAAAAATACCCTGCTCTCTTATATTCTTTGCCAGGTTCTACAGAGATTTTTCCTAAAGAAACAGTTGTTTTCTTCATTTGTTTTCTCCCCATCTGCAGGCATGCAAGCTATTGAACAAGAGGTCTCCCTGTATACAAACATACATTAGATTACTATTGCAAGAATTCATTTTACAATATTTTTGAGTATTTTCAGTGTATTTTTGAGAACATGACAATTTCTTCATTTAAAAAGATATTAATTCAATGTCTAGAGTAGAATAAAATAGGGTGTAATACTGTAGAACAAGTTCATTGGAAGGAACTGATAAAGATCATTAAGTCCAACTGCCTGACCAGTTCAGGGCTAAGCGAAAGTTGAAGTGTGTTCTTGACAGCACTGTTCAACTTTCCCTCGAACACTGGAAGGCATGGGGCATCAACCATGTTTCTGGGAAGCCTGTTCCAATGTTTGGCCACTTTCGTGCTGAAGAAATATTTTCTTGTATCCAATCTGACCAATCTAAGCTGTTCCCATTCTATCATCAGTTCCCAGGGAGCAGAGACTAACACCTCCCTCTGGTTCCACAGGGAGCTGCAGACAGTCTCCTGGCCTTCTCCAGACAACCCAACCCAAGTGTCCTCAGCCTCTCCACACAGGACGTGCCTTCCTGCCCTGTTAGCAGCGTCTGTGCCCTCTTTAGAACACATTCAAACATCTTTCTATACAGTGGACACTAGCAACAGCTAACATATTAAAAATCTGCTATTTATGGATATCTGTATATATTCCTGTGAAGTTGTCTCTGGACAGTATTATGAAAATCTTGCTATATTTTTCGCTGCTGCACTTTGCATGAAATAGAATAGTCTAATAAATCAATGTGAAAGAACTACAAAATATATGGTGGAATGGATAGCTATTATATTCTATCTTATAAATAGTATGCATTTTTAGAATTATCTAGATATGGAATCATGTAATGAACTGAATATGTCATTATGTTGAACTGGAAAAAAACACTGAGAGGGATGTTACTTTCAGTTCCTTTATATGAATGGAAACAAAAAAATGTTTTTGGAATTGCTTCACACATTTACATCTACTGCGTATCTACCTGATGAGTTAGTTTGTCAAGCATATCATACAAATTGCCCATCTGTGCCTTAACAGGGTTATTTTTAATGTTACATCCAGAGCTTTATGATAGTAAATCACTGTAATGTATCTAAAAGTCTTGTCAGAAGGAGGCATGACTAACAGTTCATCAAAATGTTTATTCAATAGTACATACTAAGAGGTCACTCAGACAATGGCTTCTAAAGCATTAATCAAATAGATCCTTGTTAATCTTGTTAATGATTTTACTCTTCTACAGCAGGTGGCTGGCTATTTTTCATATGGCCCTGAAGAGCCAAGTAGTCCATCTTTAATTGCATAGCGTTATTCTTTTGCATGTTGAAGATGAGGATTAGATATGGTGGATTTAAGTTGTCTTTCCATAAGTGGCTGCTAAAAGTTCTGCAGGGAATTGAACACTCATTTCATGCCACGTGTTTCTGAAATGCACAGATAAAATGTTTTGTGTATACAAACAGTACACATATATTCCTATATATAAGAATTTTCTACTCTAGCACTCACGTTAGTAACTGCAAAATAAATTAATTTTTTGTTCACTTCCCCTGTATTTATGAGAAATATCAATGTACGTTTGTACACATCGCAGATATATAAGGCTGTTTTTGAATGATTAAAGCATATTGCATTGTCTGAGACAAAAATGATGCCAAATGGTTCAAAACAAAGGGTGAAAACCAAAGCTGGCATACAGGAGTTGTGCTGTGTTGTAATGGTAATTATCCTTTTTACTTATAATATCATAATGCTTTTAAAGTATAGGGAATTGTAATTTGGTATCCCTTCCCACTGAGTTTTAACCAAAGCAGATCTAACAACTCCTTAAATGAAGCAACACGTTCTTTGCTTCATAGAGTTGCTTCTGAGTGCTGAAACGATCTCAGTACAGCTTGCAAGCAGGCTGAGAATCTTGGGTATCTTTGTATTTTTCCATCCTGTTTTGGTTTTCTGGGTTGCATGCAGAGCTCAATCAGAATTCACAGTCTAACTTTTGATATGTGACACACTTGAAGAGTTTCTGCTAATAACCCCTGAAAGTAATGAAACATTTGGTAGTGCGTGCCATAGGGTCTGATATGCTTGTAAGACCTCTCAGATGTTCCGGGCCAGAGAGCAGAGTGGCTGATAAAAATCAATATTTTCAATTGCTAGAGAGTTAGTATTAAATGTTAATGACAAAATATAGCTATTTCATGTAATGTATATAATGCAGAATGACTTTATGTAGATACTACTGCTGTGAAGATGAACAACTAGGAAAAATGTACTGATACTAAAAAAGCTGAAATGTCACTAAATATTTTCATCTAATAAGAGATATAATTTCTATAAAAAGGCTATTTATTTTCTATCGTGAGTGCCTTACTTTTGAGTTTATATTTCTTAGAGGATTATATGATACAGTAAAAATGTGATAATGTAGTAAATAGTGTGTGGAATAGCAGCTAATAGATTGTGTTGATGAACATAATTCACTGAAGATGTCAGAGCTCAGAGAACAGTGAGAATGTGAGGCTATGAAAAGCGTATATATTCATGAAACAAACAAATTAATAATGTTCTTTTTTGCACATAACTATAATAGTTTGCTTTTGAAAAATCAGAAATATATGAGCATGTATGTATATTAGAGCAACAGCTATCTGCTATAGTACTGATTTTTTAAGCGACTCACACTGCTGAAAGGCAATTGAACTGGAAGTCTTGGATCATAAAATGTTACACATCAAGTTTCTGGATGGTACTGTAGTTTTATCCTTTGCTGCCTATGCTCTGTGAAGTGTAGGGCACATGGTTGCTACTTTGCAGCTGTGAATAATGGGTGCAATGATGTTAGATGTATCACTTAAAAAACAGTTTCTGCTCTTATACTCAAGCAGAACTTCTTTTTTTTCTCACTTCTTTTGAAAGCTGAACTACAAGGATAACTTAACCCACAAATGCAAGTCAAAAAGCTTGTGATAAAAACTTTTAATGCAGCATCAATGAAGTCCTCTGACCATCAGGGTATAGATGTCTAACCTCATCTAATTGTCTAAACTTCATACTAATTGAGCAAATGACTTTCTGTACCTGTACTAGAAATCTAGTAAACAGAGGCTCACAAGTAGCCTGACTGCAGGTTACTCTAGCAGAAAACTTATTTTATATTTCTGAAACACTAATGCTAAGATTTGTTTTAGGCTTTGCCTGTGTTTTGGCCATTATCTTTTCCTGCAAGGACTCAAAATGATTTCTATGTTAAATAGGATTTTACAATTCTGTCTTTTTTTGGAAGAAAGTCATAGAAATCACGTGATATAGCAAGGAACTTCTTCAGGCACAGCACATAGGTCAGATTGCAGAAGCATACATCCTACAGCATTATTGCACATGTTCAGTGGTGGCTAATCTCAACAAGGATTCAGTATGCTTGATCATGTTCTATATAGAATTCCATCTGGATGAATGAGTTGGTGAAGGGTGAGTTGGTATTTTATAGCTAGATACACAGAGAACTGTGAAAGCCTTCTTTATCTATATTTGTAGTATAGATATATCAAAGGTCCAAGGATATTTTGTATGCAGCATTCTCTTCAGAATTTGGAAGCCAGCAAGCAATAGAAAAGCAGAACAAAGGTTAATAGTGTGCTATGAATACATGAGAAGAATTGGAGGTATGGCAGCTCAGCAGTTGAACTCTACCCTCATGGCCTTTGCAAAAGGTGAAAGTTTTCCTGGGACAGAGTGGTCCCAGATAGACAGTGATCTTTTTACGACAGTACCAGAATTCCTTCTGTTATACAAAAGTAAAGAATACAGATAGTGTATCCAATTCAACACCAAAGGTGAGAATCAATTTAAATCATTTTGTCACAACTAGTCTCATAACTTTGATATTTCTCCTGCATATGTCTGAGAGAAAGAATAAAAAAATGGAAATATGTCTCTTAAGATATATTTCTTAACAGACCAACTTTGGTCATCAAAGGCTTTGTCATAGTCCTGCGTTGTCAACCTATTCTAAACATTTTGGAAGTAAGTCTTTTTTTCCTTTATACATCCTTTTTTCTTTGTAATGTAAAGATCATGGCAGCATATACATTCCCTATGGACACATAATTAACCTATTAATTCTTTTGCACCTTTGAAGTGCCAATAAAATCTTGAAGAACTTGCTGAAAAAACAAGCTCATTATGACTACCTTAAGTTTCTTTCTGTTTAGGTAAGAAATCTCAGTGCCTGCATCTGACAATCTCTCCTCCTGCACTTTGTCTTGTTCTGCATTCCTCTTTTTATGTGGATACATTATCAGGAAGATAGATGAGTTAAAGTACTGCTGCACCACTAATGATATTTTCTGCCTTACCTGGCTTTAACGGGCTTGTCTTCTCAATTAGAGGTTTCATAAGCAGAGAATTACATTAGGCAACATTCATTGGTTCCTTGTTTGTTTTTGTATTCTCTGAGTTTATACTAGAGACTCTCACTTTTGCAACAAATGTAAATAGGCAGCTAGTGGATATTTCAGCTCATATATAAGCAAATCTACATTTTTTGGTCTAGGTTACATTTGATAAATGTTTTGCACAAAAGCAGATTTAGCAAGGTAGCTTTTAAGTTTCTGAGTTGAATGAAAATTAATATTTATTTCAATTCAGATTAGCAAAATTCACATGTATTGTTCTGGTTGTGCCTTTTCAAGTCTGAACAGTCCCGATTTTCTTTTGCTTTTTGCATAGAGTTCTTTCCCTACATCAAATTATCCTTGCTTTTTTCCATTTTTTTTTTCCTGTTTTATTCTTGAGCAGCATACAGTGTTTAAGGGGTAAATGCACAATTGCACTGCAGTTAGTTTTCTATTGCTTTCCTAATGATATCTGGCATTCTATTTCCTTTATCAGCTGCTTTTGCCTAATGTTGTCATAGACTCGCCTGTTACAACCCAAAGGTCTCATTTCTCTGCAGGTCTTATCACAGCACTGTGTATTTACAGCTGAGGCTATTTTAACCTGTGTGCATTACTTTATGTTTCTCTATACTATGTTTCATCAGACATTTTGTTAGCTAATCAGTCAGTATTTCTGATTCCTTCTCTATAAATTCCTGTGCTTCTTCTAAATTTCTCAGAATAACGTAGCTCCATCTTTCTTTTCTAAACTTCCTCAACCAGATCCAACAATTGTGCCAGGAAGCTGCTTGCCTAATTAAGAAGATGTTTAAGAATATCAGCTCTACTATGAAATACAAAAGATTATAAGACACACATAGGTTTTGAAAGGAAAAAGCTATTTCTAGACTGCAGGTAGAATTTAGAAAAAAAAAAAAAAAAAAAAAAGATCCATTTTGAATGGCAATACTTCAGCACAAGTTCTGGAAATGCTATTAGCTTACCACTTCTTAAAATCTTTGGAATTCTTTTACAACAGTGGTTCGTTCTCTGTGTTCTATATAGTTGCAAGATAAAAAGTAATATTAAATGTTATTATTAAATACTGAATATTGGAAATGTCAATATTTTTGCAAAGATAAACAGAATTTTAGAAGCCTTGGGGTAGCTGCAAGATTCCATCTGGGATTTGATATAATTGAGTTGAAATCTGTATACGAACTCAAATTATTATCTTTTTCCTGTCATGTGGAAAAAAAGTCATCATTTCCTGTCATAAAGGAAAAAAAGTCATCATTAGGCTTTGCTCATAATAGAATGAAAAGATTTCCATTGATTTTTGTGGAAAATGAATGAGGCAACCAGTTAGCACATGTTGTTCAGTTATTCTTTGGGCTTCTTGTGTTTATTCTTAGGATACATGTTGAGTTGTTAAATCATTCAATTGACATTTATCAGAACAGTGTGGACAAGAGCATCCTTAAACGCAGTAGATTTCTGATAAAGAATCAGAATCACTAATAAGTGATTTCATATTTTAGCAAAAATTTAGTTAAGTTTGTGAGCTGTATGACAGCTGTATGAAGGGTTAGAGTTAATCATCACTGTTGTCAAGTTTGTATGAAATCAGAATGGTATAAATCACCAAATTATCAAATCATTGAACAGCCCAGATTGGAAGAGAACTCAGAAGATCTTCAGGATCAAACTCTGTAAAAAATTTCTTCTATCAAGATGAAATCTGTCCTGGTGTAACTTGTACCCATTGCCCTTTGTCTTGTCTGTGTGGCTCCTTGTGAGGTGAGAGAGTCTGTCTTCTTTGTAGTCATCCTTTCAGTAACTTTACCCTCTTTCCTTACAGGGCAGTTTCTCCAGCCCTTTGTGACCTTTCTTTGGATCCACTCCAGTCTGTTTGTACGTTATTTGCATTTGGGGATGAGAACTGCATACAGTGTTCTGAGTGTGACCTGACAAGCACTGAATAGAGTAGGATGATCACGTTTCTATCTTTGCTAGTAATACCTGTGCAGATGCAGCTGAGGATCTGATTTACTATCATTGCTTCAGCGATGAACTCTGTCTCATATTTAGCTGGTTGTTCACCATAACCCTTCAGATCCTTTTCACCAAGGGTGCTCCTTAGCTGTGCACATCCTAGCCTGTACTGGGCTCTCAGGACCTTACACCTGCCTTTGTTAAACTTCAAATGGTTCTTGGTTGCCCAATTTTCAAGCCTACTCAGTCACTGTACTATGGCTTTAAATTTTGACATTTTCACCTCGCAGCCCAATTGAGTGTCATCAGCAAACAAGACTTCTAATACGTGGCATATCAGCCTGATTTGCTTAACCTAAACAGGTCTTCAAAGTTGAATGTGTGCATACTGATTTTTACCAAGGTGCTGAATCCCAATGTTCATACATTTACACCTGTCTACTCCATCACCTCAATAAAAATGCCTATTGACAATAAAAGTTGGGTTAACTCACATAGCGGTGCAGACTTAAAAAATCAGTTAATGCTTTTTTAAACACACGCTATTTAGAAGGCTTTTTTAAAATACCAGTTCTATGTGACTATTTTAATTTGGAAAACTGTTTAATAAAAGAAAGACCAAGTCTTAATGCTAACAGGGAATTATACGTAGGAAAGAAAATGTCTAAACAGAATGACAGATGCATGTTTTCACATATGAATACATGCATCTGTATATATATGTATTTATTTCTGTCTTTGTAAAAGACAAAGTGTATAAGTGCCTTAGGTATTTACAAAAAGCTGTTTTTCTGGATAGACATGTTACTAGTATGCAGATCCAAAGTTCTGTAATTCATATATGTATATCATAGATTTGCCAGCAGGCATTTCCTAGTTTCTGGTTGTTGCCCTGTAGTTTTCAATTTTTACTCACAGCCACAATTTTCTGTTGATGAATCTCATATTTTAAGAGCATGATTGCCTTCTCAGAAATTCTTCCATGGGACTTATTAGTAGGCACAGCTTTAAAACTACTTATTCAGTGAGTAAATGTTTTGTGTTCTCTCAAGGGATGATTTTTTCTATATGATCAGACCAGTTCTAAAATGACACTAGTATACTTCAGTTTTCCTATAACATTGTGGTGATATTATAACCTTTCAAAAATAACTCTGCTTTCAGTGTATATATATGCTATGCAGAGAACAGTGTGTAAGTTAAGCCCACCAAAGACCATTAAAAGGACTGGCAAGTGTTGAAAGAGTAACAGTGAGCCGAAAGGGTTGATTTAGATGACTAAATTAAACAATGCAAGTTTCAATGGCACGGTGCAAGCAGGGTGATATGAAATACAGAGTCAGGAAGCCTGGACCTATGGTTTGTTCAGGTGTGCGTGAGCTGAAGCGGCTCTGGGTGCAGAGTAATATGGTGATTTGTGGTCGTTATTTAAAATTTAGCATTTGTTTGTAAATTACTGTATTTTTTACAATTACAATTTACAATTTACAATTACTGTAAAGTACTGCAGTGTGTGTGCTAACAATTTAGTACTGAAAATTGTGAAGAGGAGAGTTGCTAACTTACAGACTTGATTTATTTGTATAGTGAAGCCAGGTATGCGGATGTAATAGTTCTTATAAAATAATTCTTTGTTTGAAGAACAGGTATGGATTTTTTTCTCTCTCTCTCTTTTTTTTTTTTTTTCTCCTGCTATATAAACATTGAAATGTTCTCTGAAGGTTTTTCCTCTGCACAAAGTGATTTAAATCCAGTAGAATATTGTGGGAGAAAGGATTTTTTTCCAGTAACACATAATAAAGATTTTACCCTTAAAAGTTTTGTACATTTACATTAAAATAAAAGTTCCTCAATTAAATGGAAAAAGAGAGATGACCAGTATTATCCATTTATCTTTTGAAAACAAATGTCACCTCTTTGTCTTCCAAAGACCGCTGTTATCTCTGTCTTTGAAAAACTTCACGTATTTGACTGCAGAAATTTCAGCTGCAACACAAGACCTATTTCTATCAACATGGTATCTGTTTGGTATATTTATTAATGTTGTATCTAGATAATGTGAAGAAATGCAACAACACTGAGTTGGTTCCTACATCCTATACATGTTTTTTTCCTACTCAGGAGGCTCAGTGTCACAGTTCCTGTAACTCAGCAATGTTTTATTTGTATAGATTCTTTGAAGGTGACTGTTACCAGCTGAGGCATAACTATTCAGTAAAAAGTTTATGTCTTGTTAGCTAATTCATCGATGATAATGCTTATTCACTTTCTATACATCATGCTGACATTTATATTAGAGATGCAGTGCAGTTCCTTAGTTCCAGACAGTCAAACTAGGGACAGAAGAGAACATGTTATAGTCTGTTGTGCATCCTCTACTGCTGGGGAAAGATGCATTGCTGTCCCACAGAAGAATATGAGCTGGGACTGCAGCCTCCAACTTTCATTGTTTTGGGATGTGCTACAATGAGCTGAAGCCATATAATTTCTCAAAGAAGTAGGAGTTCTGGGAAAGATTGTCCTTTGATCTTTCTTTCCTCAATTTCATGTGCCACTTAGAAAAGTGATGAGGAAATAAATTGGGTGCCTTTCTTTGAAAACTTTCTTTGAAAATCACGAGGCAAAAGGATGTTAATACCCAATTTTATGAGGTACAGGCAATTACATGATCACATGTTGTGTATAGCAAAATTTGTATTACACTCTGCCTTCTTATGTCTTGTTCTTTTAGTGTAATTGTGGAGAAAGGATACAGTTTTCCTATAGCATTCAATCCTAAGAATTCTTTGGGATTTCAGCCCCTACTCTCGGGCAAGAGAAAACCATACCCATAGATAATGTAGACAGATCTTTACCTTTCATTTGGCAGTTTAGCATGTGTGGGAAAAATTATTGCTTTCATAATAATTTTTACCTTTTGAGGGGTGCATGGAGGACATGTAGGAGCCCCTTATTTATAGGATGTTCAGGTCCATAGGCCTTTCATACTGCTTTCAATATATTGAAAATAAAAATCATATGTGTAAATTATTGTGCTTCATAATTTATGAGTCTTGATTGCCTTAAATGAAGTTGGCCTGTATGGAAAACCGGGATTCCTTTGACTGACCTCTTATGTAGATTCCTCTACAGACCTCTTATGCTTAAATGGCATATTATCTTAGAAAGAGGAGTGGAGACTGGGAAGTAATTCAGCAATAAGGGGAAGAAGATAAAAGCATTTGAACACAGAGCACTGAAACTATGTTAAAATTCAGAGCTCACATAAAAATAGGTTCTCATGGGCCTGTGGGAGAGTCAACTTTATCCACAATACAGAAGTTTTCATTTTTTCTCCCAAGGCACAAAAAGAAATACCACAAACAATATGAACTTGCAGTCTTGCCTCAAAATGCTAGTAGTTCAATCAGCTGCTTCAGAAACCTCTGTAATGTTTTGACTTCCTGTAGCATTACTTTTGTCTAGCTGAATAAGACCTGAAAGGAGTGGATACATTTCCACAATTTGTTTCAGTAATGCAATTTTACAAAAAATAGATACTTTTCACTTACCATAGAAAAGCATTGATAAACAGAAAAATTTGTGTCTAAGACTTGTAGGATAAGCTTTCAGACAAACAGTATCACACATTTTTCTTTCACCAAAGTAATCTCTTTCTGTTGATGTACTATTTTCCTTGGGCTTTTGCTCAGTTTAACACTTGACAGAGCATATGTTTAGGTCATCTATATATTCTCTTATCAGTTAGATTTTGTCATTCAAACAATCCACAAAATAGCCAAGAGATCATCCTGACTGCACCATTTCCAATAAGACTACCTTGCTTAGAAGTTTGAGAATATGATTAAAGATAGCATGTGTGTAATCAAGGAAAAATCATTTGTGCACAAACAACTCCCTGAGTGTTTAATTATAAGACAGCTGGAAAAGGAAATTATGTTGTTTCTTTAACTGACAAACTAGTAGCCTATAACTACTGAGTAGAATATGGCAAAATAAATAAACAAACAAAACAAAAAGCTGCAACAAAAAACCCCACAATCCTCTAAAACCAAACCAAGCTCAAAAACCCCAACCCCTCCAAAAGGAAATCCCAAACCAATTTTTGGATTGAGTACAATGCACAGATAGGTGGAGAACATCTTGTCCAAGCAAAATTACTCGTGTCTTTAAATGGTTTCTGATAAGTCCACCCAGAAGCCCTTGTGCATTTATTTCCCTCTTAAAAATGCATTTTAACACATGGTTGCCAGTTCAATCTTTCACAAGAAATTTGTTTTATGATATTGCCAAAGCTGTGCAAGCATAGGTAATTAACTTCTGAGGAAAATGTTTCTAGAGAAAATAAAGGAAATTTGATACTAAGCACTTCTAGGGACTGCATCTTTTGTTTTTGAATTCTGATGTAGTGATACTCAGTAGTGATGCCACTAAAGCACTGTAAAATTAAAGAGAGTTTCAAGACTGATTTTCTTCTACACAAATTAATGGAAGTGGTGCAGATAGCTTCTGAAATCTTTTTAAAAATAGTGTAATTGCCTTAGAAAATCAATAATTTATGGCTAATGGTTCGAATAGTACTGACAATACCTCAGAAGATACCGATACCGAACCACTCATCTTTCAGAAGAAACACATTTTGTTAATCTCTTGATCTTCTTCTATAAAACCTGATTTCAGAACCTTCCAATTTACAAGCTGCATTTCTAATTTTTACTGTATTTCTGACCATTTTGTTGGCCCTGCTCTGTACCCCCTTCAAGAACTCTGCATTCTTCTTGTACTGAAGGATGCAGATGGGGTCTCACAAGAGCTGAGTAGAGGGGAACATTCACCTCCGCCTCCTTGCTGGTCACCCCTTCTTAATGCAGCTCAGGATATAGTTGGCCTTCCCTGCTACAGGTGCACACTGCTGGTGCATGTCCAGCTACTCATACACCTTTTTGTGACCGGCCTCCACCCAGACATAGAACCATTGAGCATAGTGCTTTTGCTGTGACCAGCCAACCAGTACTTAATCCATCAGTCCATCTTTCAAATCCATACCTCTCCAATTTAAAGGGAAGGGTGTGGTGAGGGACTAAAATTTTACTGTTGAATTCAAAATACGCATGCTAAATGCACAAAATAAAGTAATTGCTTTCTGAATGATGGTCAGTCAGATTATACAGCAGTTAGAAGATGCTCAGTTTCCCTGAGTTTGGGTTGTAACTTAATGGATTCAGCCTCTCACTTACATGGACTTTAAGATCTATATCGTGTCTCAACAGAGTAAAAAATTATGCTTATTTTTTACTAATAGTTCTCATTATTTTCTCTCTGACAGAATTTAACAACATCTTCATTTAAATGCTAATTTTTTTCAGTTTGCTGCAGAAATAACATTCTTGAAGACAAATAGAACATTTCAAGTTTTGCTATGAGAAACAGTAGCAAATTCATGCATTCATTCAAATCAGCCTGTAATTTTCCACGATAGCATCAGGAGAAACATATTAAAAGTGAATAGAAGAGAAATGTAGCTGCTGAATTACTGCAGACAGACTGAAGCTTTTTTATTATTATTTTTAAATGGTAGCAGATCAAGGGAAATAAACTGAGTATAAACACATCAGCTTGGTGTCCTCACAACATACCTATGTTGTTTTTTTTTCTTCTCAACTTCAGCTGCAAATGCTTTTAACAGTTATGATTTATTCAGATGTCCTAGAGTTAATGGACCATGATCCTTCTATTCTTTGTCTGGGGCTGTTTACATGACATTTAGAAAGAGATTCTTATTCAACAGTGTCATCAAAACAGCTGCTTTCTGTGCTTAGGCATGTCTCTTGGTTATAACCAAGTCAGTCAAAAGATACGTTTCCTTTTAGCAGTCTTCATGAGACCCCTAAATAAACTGTCTGGTCTAGAACTTGCTAGCATGGACTTCAGATTTAATAGCACAAAATCTGTGAAAGACCTAAGGATAAAAAGCTGTACTAAAAGTTACAAAAATGAGATTCACCTATAATTCACTGCAGTTTCCACTCTTCCTGGGAAAAATTCTTCAGGAAGGCTGTAAGACCTTATCTTGCAAACAGGTTGCCATTCACCCTCCCAAGCTCCAAGACAAAGAGAAGGTACTGTGAAATAATATGTTGAAACAGATTAACTGAGTTTTAATCTACATTCATTAAAAAAGCCATCAGCGACATTATGGGATTGATATTTTCACCAGAAAATATGAGACATTTTAAATAAATTTGTATCACTGGTGTGGTTCATTACTGTCCTAGGGTGTTAATCTTCCATTAGGCACGATTAAAACAAAATTAAAATTTGTCCCAGGCCTCCTGTGGGTTTTGCCTAAGATGGCATCTGTGAGTATTACTTTATACTAGACAACACTTAAAGTATCGTATGTTTGAATAAGGCTTTGGAAAATATTTAATACACAGTTTGTCATAAATATCAGGTAATAGTTTCTTTTGTAATGGAATACATAGGTAATGGTCTCTTTGGATTTGTCAGAGTAATAAAAAAGTAAAGCCCATGAAGCCGTAGCCACTTTTTTTATCCTTTGTGTTATTAGGTGTATTAGTTTGGGAACCAGCATATCTTATTGGAAAATTAAGGAGCATAATGTCTAAAAAAGTATGTAGACTTGCAGTTTCAGTGACATTTGTGCCAAAATGGACATCTTATTGCTTTTCAAAGGCTCCTGTCTTTTATTAATAGCAGAAAGGAGTTTGGAGGTGCTTGAAGTGAGCTACTGTTTGGGCAGGTCCTTTTCACTTATTTTAACTGCTATAAATCTAAAAATGAAATGAGATGAAATGAGATGAAGTAAAAGAGAGAGAAATTTGAGGTGCTAAACAGGAGCCATTCTGAAATCCAAGTAATAAAAAAAAAAATTGTCAAGAAAAAGTCAGGGAATTTTAAACCATTTTTTAAGTTTCATGACAAAATATTATTTCTCCCATTTTAAAATAAAGTCACTGTTTCTAAACCAAATGTGGGTAGTGTCAAATCAGCACAGCAGTGAATTTAACTGTAAAAAAATTTAGTTCATTAAACTACCAAAATATTTTAGAATGTGATCAGGATAGCTGGATGATTTTTCCTCCTGGTAGCTTTTGCTTTTCACACTCAACCTACTTTCTGTTGACTGATTCAGATTGGCAAGCACATTCACTTGTTTCAGACAATAGTCCCTTGATGCAGAATGAAGATAATCCAGCAGTGGCTATGGAAGTATGGAAGTATGTCTGTTTTTCTAGTATTTTGGATGTTTCAACAGAAAATATATTTCTTTAAATTCTTAATCGCTTGATTGTGCCACTCAGCTATCAGTTTTAGGCTGCTCATTTCTGTTTCCTGTGCTGTATCTATAATAGTCATATAGACAGAGTAGGTGTCCAGTGGAAGTGACGGATCACAAGGGAAGTTTTCAAAGTATCCTTGTTCCTCAATTTAGGAGAAAAAGTACATGCCATTACATAGTTGATAATTCATTGTTTTTTCTGGGGAAATCTTTTGAATGTGGTCTTAAATGACTGAGATCCGACTCCTTTTCAAAGAAGTTTGTTTCCTTAAATAGTTAAGTCCTCTGATAAATTATAAAGCTCTAATATATATTTGATTACTTCTTTTTCAGATAAGCATATTTGAATTCTAAGAATAGTAGACCAACTTTAACCTTGGTATTAGGAAAGAAATACAAGCTCCTTTTTCTGTTATCTTAAAATCCAGGAAAGGGAAACAAGGAAGAGCCATTCAAACAGATGTGAAACATTAGGTAACATTACTGCATTATTTACAGGATTTGATTACATGTATTGTTTTGAAGTACACATTTTCTAGGTATACTTGGAGCTAAGGGAATTTCAAATTTCTGCAAGTGTTCTGGTGAGCTGGATCATAGGCTGCTTTTCATGGGAATATCATGGCTAGGATTGTAAACTAGTAATATAGGAAGGAGAGCGAGTCAGCTCTCTTAGCAGCTGTAGAGAATCAGTGGGAGAGGAAAACAAGTACTTTCACTAAATAGAGGAAGAATATCATGGAGGGCTAAGAAATTAGTGCAGATTCACATCCTGATACTGCATTGTGATTTTTACCTTATGAGGCAACTTCAGTGCATGTTTGTACTTTGAGTGTTGTGACAACATTGTGACGCTGCATCATAATGCCCCTCCAGTGCATCAATTCAAATTTAATACTCTCCATTCCCATTGAAGAAAAGTATTTTTCATCTCTTGCTTACAGAGAGTCAGTGACCTACAGCATACATATTTGAGCAGAACTTTTTTGTGGGGAAGATGAGAAGTCAAAATTCAGAATTACATACAACAAAGCTTCTTTAATTTACTGAGAAAAACTTAAGAGAAGCAGTTTGAATTCACACATCAAACAAAGACCTTCAAATGCGATTGAGTATTCAGTAGAAAACAGTTGTCTTGCACAGCAGAAAAATTTTAGATGAGAGCTAATTGATACAGATTTGATGGTAGAAGAATGAAGTCATGAATTCTGCATTACCAACAGTGTGGTGATGTGGTGATACTGAATACAAGTAGATACATAATATCTCTACATAATTAACTGGAAGCTAATTTGAAGGTATACTTTTTACAATCAATAGTCTTTACTCCTGATTTTCCTTCTGAGTATCACTAATACATTGGAAGACTAATTAATCAGATACTGCTACAAATATTATTAGCTAATTTAACAAGCAAATTGTTTTTGAACTCTAGTATGAAGCTGCCTGTGGCTATGTCATATTATACCACATAAATTATGTACCAAATTGTATTTTGACTGGTAGAATACTTTATTGAAGTTCAAAACTCTATAAATGCTTGTGTACTGCTGATAATATAACTAGAAAAGCTGACACATTTCTTATCCAAAATACTCATTCTTTTTCATGCAAGAAGAAACTTTTGAAATACAAAATACAAGATATTTCCTGTCATATCATCTTGAGTTACCTTTCATATTTTAGTTTCACAGAATCAGAATTCTTTTAAAAATAAGAGCTGTTAACTAGGAAGTTGGCCAAAAGAATGGGCAAATTAGTATGTTTAAATATCAAGGTTCAAATGCAGTTTTTGAATATCTGTAGAAAGCAGGTAAAAATCTAATGCCAGTTTAGCAGTAAAGAACATTTTAAAAAATTGCTTATAAAGGATATTCATTACAGTTCCTGAATAATATGTAGTAGCTCTGAACAGTTAGAAAACAATGATGAGTTAAATATATGAGGTATCCTGGAATCACTGCCTTATGCATTTCATAATCAGTGCATGAAGATACAGTTGTAAAACAAGATGATGACATTAGAATAGATTAGAGATTAAATAGATGGTAGTCCCTAAACAGAATCTATATCCCTTGTTTTCATATTTGGAGGCATATTCAGGTAAGACTTTCTGTATCATGAATAATATTTGAGGGGGATTCTTCATCAATCATAGAGTCTAAATTATCTTATATTGAAAGTATTTCCACTAGAAGTGGAGCCAAGTCTTCCAGCACTGCTGTAGGTATTTCCAGAGCTCCATAGTTCACAGGTGCTAAATGTAGCAATCAGATTTCACATAGGCTTGTCCATGATTTAATGGTTTTATACTTCAGTACGCCATAAATTTTAATGATAGTGTTTGTGTTTAATGCCAGAAACATATTTATATACTTTTCTGGACCAAGACTATTAACACCATCACTGAAATATCTGAACAGTGTAAGTGAGGCAGTAATTAGAATAACACTTTTTTAAAGCAGGTTAGTATTTCTATTACCTTTCTGTTGGATTAAAGACAAGCAGAGAGGAGAGTGAAAGTCAGATTTCTGCCACATTCGCAAAGAGGTATGATGCTTTACTCAACAAGTAATTCTAATCAAGACATGTCAGAACGTGTTCTAACTCACTATTATTAAACTAAGTATCATAGTTTGGTTTGAAACAGCTTTCAGAAAAATCACACAGGAAGTTTGTGTTGGATCCTAAATACTCATTATCTGACTCTTGGCCAATTATTTAACCACAACATCATGTGAACTCTCTTAGTTTCCAGTCTCCTGCTCCAGAATGTTACTGTTGTTTTTCCTTCTCTCATGGGGCGATTTTCAGTTATTATATTGAGAAGCTATAAGCAGGGAGATTAAAATACAAATACATTATTTCCAGTGTAGTAAAGGCAGGAGTAGTGATGGAGTAATTTAGGAGATTTTGTTTGTTTGTTTGTTTTTAATAAAGTTCCAGCCCTTAATATCTGCGCATTCTTTCTCTTATTAGAAGTGAAACTATAGAAGAGGATGTTTTGTGACTTAATTAGTGATCCTAATGCCAGGATCATATTGGAGCATCTGAATCACAAGAGGTTACTTCAACCATTTCTCACCAGTAGTAAATATGCTAGCTAGATGGGAAGCAGTTGGCTACTCATCTGTGCTGATAGCTACTCAATATAGCCAGTTACTACCACTACCCATCCCAATGACATATTGCAGGTTGACAACTTGATTAAATCCACTCACCAATCAAGCAGTAGAGCAGAACTGAAAAATTTTCTTCTCAGGGTCTGAGTCACAGTTATGAGAGTATCTGAAGCTGATCAAGGATCTAGCTATGCTACTGATTTAGCTGCTCAAATATTCAATAACTTTTCAAAATTCCATCAAATAAGATCCCAAAATCTGCTTACCATCCATGAAAAAATCCGTTCAATAATCATTAAAATACAGGGAACTATCACAGTTTACTGTGTAGTGAGATAAGTTAGGACTGAGAGTAAGGAACTGCACAATAATTGAAAGGCAGCATATAACTTTCTGAATCACAATTTGAGCATGATAGGCATACAACCCACACAAACCATTGGCAGACTTTCTAATGTGTAGCATAGGGAGTGCAAAGGTCTGCTTGTGCTTCCTTGATGCCAGCTCATCTGGCACTGCTGTAAATGGAGCAGCTCAGTTTGACTGAGCTTTAACTTTAACTTTGTTTGAATGGAAAGTGGTGTAATGGAGTAACATGCTGCCAGCTAACAACTCATGTTTTCCTGTGCTTTTCCTTGTACAGTGACTCTTGGCTGAATTGAGCCAAAATGATTGTTACGAACATGATCTACATTGCTTCCTCTAACTATGAAAAACTTGCCTTTCCAGGATGAGTTCGCCTGTGTATCTTTCTCCAAACTTGGAAATATCTGTCTGGTCGTACATCAGCTGCAACAGGGGCTCAGCATATCAGAAGGCTTGAGATTTACTTTCCATTTGAGAGTAGAAAGACTTTTTAGCCATTTTTTATTTTATGGGTAATCTTTTCATGATTCCTCAAAGCTATTTCCCAAAAGAAATGAAATACTGAAGAAAAACTGTGGAAGAGAAGCAAATATGCATTCTTTTAAGTTTTTGAGCCATTTTGTTCAGATAAACCATCTGCTTAAGTGCCTACTTGTTATATCATTATCTTTTTTTTTCTTTTTTTTTCTCTTTCTGAATGTTATCTGTCAAAAGGCAGAATTCTAAACTTGGTAGTACACCATGAGTGCTCTCACTTGTATCAAATGTACTAAGCTACCAAAGCCAGTCGTAACAAGACATTATTTCTGGTAATAAAGGTGGTTTACATCTGTAGCAAAATAAGATTTTCTAACTGGTGATGATGGCATAACTGTTGTAAGCCTTGATTGTAACAGCAGAATCATTATTTTATATTGATTTTTTGATTTTGTTATTTTATCTTGTTTCTCTGTATTGTTCATTTAATAAGCCCCCTCTCATTTGAGAAAAGCCTCTTTTATACTTAGTCAGGAGGATGTGTTAGCAAGCTATCTTTCAACTGGCAGAATCAAATACTAGTGCATGTCATAAAATGACAGTCAAGTATCATCTAAGAGAGAAGCATACTTATTTCCTTTCTTACCCAGAAAACCAAAAGAATAACCATTGCTTTGTGTATTAAAATATATATATATATATATATATATACATATATATATATATATATATATATATATATACATATATATATATATATATATATATATATATATATATATATATAAAATTCCTTCTGTGAGTTGTCTCAAGGGACCATCTCAGATTTTTTGAAGCACTATCATGCCGTAATCTTAAACATGGCAAACTGCAGTTGCTCTATCGTAACTATTCCTAGTCAGGAATGTGATATAATCTCCTATAATCTCCTCCTTAAAATTGATGTTCTCAGGCTTTCAAATGTTCAAAACAAGGGCTATTCCATGTGAGTTAGACATTTATTTAGTTCAAGTGTTTCAAAGACATAAAGCAAAGCCTTCACAGTGGGCTCAATGAATAAATCAGAAAATTAGGAATTAGGTGCATTTTCTTGATCTTCTTTCCACATACATTTTCTCTTGAAGTTCTTCTGATGCTGCTCTTTCTTCCAGATTTTACTTCATTTAACATATTATTGATAATTTATACTACATCCTCTCAGGTTCCATATATAAGCCTAGAAACAAGTCAGTTATGCATGTCAAGATGGGTACTAAATGACTTTTTGTAGGAAGGAAATCTAAGAGGCTGAAAAGAGTGTTCATTTACTTTCAGGACATACCAGAGTAAGAGTTTTATCTGACAAGTATTCTCTGGCTGAACATTGAAGAGTACATCAGTGTATCCAATCAGTTATCCATTCATAATTTTTAAATGAAGTTGCCATATTATTAGCCACAAACCAAAAGATCTGTTGTTTATTTGTCTCATCACAATTTGCTAATTCTACAGATTAGATCTTGGAAAGTTCTGTGAGGACCTAAACCCCTCTTAGAGAAATCAAAAATCTTATGAGAATCTTCACCTTTTTCGCCACCCCGTATTTATATATAGAATGCAAGCAAATGAGATAAGAGCAAAGGGAAAGCAAGAATGACAGAAAGCATGTAATCCAACATTTCCTCTTCAGCAAAGCAAACATACAGTTTTCATTTCTATTCCCCAGTGCCAATTCACTATTATGAGGGTAACCCATATTCATTTTCATCCATAAAATCAGGAAAAGGAAATGACAGAGTAGAAAAGGTTACAGCAATAGTTAGCACTGTTACCAGCAAGCATCATGCCCATGCTATCAAGAGTCTGCATGCAATAAGAAAAACCCGAAGGTGCTCTCTAGTTGTCACAGGTTAATTCAGTAATTAATTTAGTAATTTTTGTTTTTAAGTTGATACATACCAAAGGTTTTCAAGTTCATGTAAAATATAAGGAAAAAAAAGACATTGAAGAAATACAGAAGCTGTAGGTTTCATTAGCGACTTGTTACATATGTAAGAACACCAGGCTGCTTAGGGCACTACTTCATGACAGCTTCATGGGTCACAGAGTCTTGAGAACAGTGTAAGGGATGAAGTACTTGGCTAAGCTGAGTTTTCATTAAATTGAATTGAAAATGACAAAATGATGACAGGAAAGGGCAGCACACACAAAAGTAAGAGAAGGAACAATAGTCTTGTCTTCCAAATCCTCTCTAAATTACATTTGAAGCCAGCAGATGAATATTTCCTTTTCTCTCCTACTCAGATTCTAATTCCATTCCTGATCTAAAGAAGTTAAAATGACCAACGGTATTCAGCAATAACAGAAACGTGACTGATACAGCCTTGTTCATATTAGCTCTGATAGGACTGTGAGGCTAATTGATGGTAGCTGTTTGCAGATGACATCTTTTTATTTCCTGTATTAAGTTCCTGCCTGAATGTAGATACAAGCAGTCATGAATGTTTTGCTAGGAACAACATAGGTCTGTTATCGTTCCCAGAATGAAAAGAAACCAGTCATAAGTTTGCATTTATTTCCATGCTAGCTTGTGATTTTATCAGAACCTTGAAAACATACAGCATCTTTTAACACCTTTAACATAAACCATCTTCATCAGCACCTAAATGAGTTTCATAAAAACATTTTTTGAAATAAATAGAGCGAGTCTTATTTATTTACTTACTACCAGAACAAAAAATATTAGATAGAAATGGTTTGGAACATTAATTGACATGTAGCCTAGTAAGGGTTATATGAGAAGAGTAAGGAATATCTAGGAAATGCTTAAAAAAGCAAAAACTCAAAAAAGCAGCTGGAGTAAAACAGTGGTTATGCACCTGCTTAGCCCGGAACATGAAGACATTGAGATCTGTTTTAAATTATTAAGGAATTGGAATAATAAGGAGGATGAAATTCCATTTCAGTTCCCAGGATAAAAAGAGCTTTACACCTGTAGAAATAATTGTTCTTTTCAGCCTACAAGAATGGTGCATAGATTTGCAGAAATTTCCTTCAGGCAGAGAATAAAATAACTGTTTGGAGACTTGAGAATTAATTTCCTAGGACTATATATCTTCCATTTTCTATTCTTACCAAATAATTACAGATAGTAATTTTTATTATTGCCAAGTGGTTACTAGTAGTTGCAGTAAGCCCCTTTCTTGAGACAATTAAAGCACTGAGTTTCTTTAGAAATGAGCAACTTTTGTTTCAGTCTATCATTTGAAAGTGTCATTTGATTCAAATTGCACTCCCTATGTAAGCTTGTGTGAATTGAGACTTCACAGTTTGTGACTACATAGATATAATTAGATATACCTAAGAATAATGACCTTTCAAATTCTCACACAATATAAAGTAAAAAATAAATCTGATGTGTCGCCTAAAGTCTACACTGGCGCTGTCTAAAAGAAGTTACTTGTGAGTAAATGAGATTATTAAGAAATACCAGTAATTCCCTCTCTCAAGTATAGAATAGCATTGGTTATAAGAATAATCGTAAATCTTATTTCCAATTAGCTTAAGCCCTGTAATCATTCACTGAAGACCCTGCTAAATCTGCTTAAATCCAGAGATAGTATACCATTTGCCAGCTAGTAGTTCCTGTGTGGAGATTTAGCAGTAGATATCTGTGGGATGGGAAAAAGCTGATTTGAGGTGAGTAATGAAGAGAGACCAACTTCCCAGTAATCAAGTCTGAACACAGAGTCTAACAGATGACTTTATGTGATATTTAATAGTGCCTAGTTAGGCAACGAGCAGTAAGCAATAGATTCTGCTGCATACAAATGACAGTGCAGAAGTATATCCTACCTGCTTTAGGCTTCCAGTGGGCATGGCTACATTTTATAACAAACAAAACCCCTTATACTTATCAAACTGATGAACAGATTTTTGACACATGAGGTTATATTAAAGAATGATAGTCTGGATTTTGATACAACAAGTGTTTATTTTGTTTCACAAACAGCAATAAAAAAAGGTTACCCTCCAGAAACAATGAAGGAAAGTTTTAAAGAATATGATCACACTGAAACAATGCGTTTCAAAGAGGTGAATATTTATATTTCCTGTCATATTCACTACTATGTCTATGAAGAAAGTTACTGAGTGAGTTATCTGACAGAATCTTTTTTTCTTTTCCCTGTAGTTGAGAATAAATTTAAAAACAGTAAACAAAAAATTGTAGTTGATAGGAATCCTTTAACTATGGTGAACCTTGTGACAGCTGTGTTCTGTTTTTTCTATAGAAAATACCTCTACCCATTCTCTCAGGCAAAAAAGTTCCCTAGATATCAAAAAGCATCAACTGTCCTTTGAGATCAGTCTCCTCTTCGACACATGCACACTGGGAAGATGAGTAATAAGCTTACAGTTCAGACTCACACCATTCAGTTTATCATGTCTTGCTAAGTACACAGACTTCTCTGCTCAGCAGCCTTTTTAAAAACATTAAAGTCACATTTATTTTTCTGTTTCACAAATCTGTGGGTATCATTTATATAACTGTGCATTTTCAAAGCAGAATTTTATATAGCTGCGTAAAAATATAGCTTTTATTCTTCTCTGGATTACATAAAGAATGAAGAGGTTTACTGTTATACTCTGTTGGATTTCATATCCCTAAGATAAATAACAAAAAGAAGAATTATATTGTTTTCTTATTCTTCCACCTAGATAGTTTTTGTGTAGTGGCCAATTTTGAATCACGAGTCTACAGTTCTGCTGTGGTGTTCTGCTGGCATCATAAACAATAAAACCAAAGCTCAAGTGGTTTATGTTGTCATTTGAATCCCAAGATAAAGTTGTGTAAAACTACATAATTCTTGGCATGCTCATTTATTTTATATAATAATACACAGTCTGAGTCACCAACTCAGTTGCTTCTTATTCCCATTGAGGCCTTCCTTTCTTTTCCCAAAAATTGCTGTTTGACAGCACAATTGAAGCAACAATTTGTTATAAAATAAAGGATATTTTTGTAATTGGCATATTTCTTTACTGAAAGAAAAGAATGATAATTTCTTGGGAGGGAGATGAAAATATGAATATGTCAGTGGAAATAAAGGTCAATTCAGGGCTGAAACACTTTTATCAAAATTAGATTAACACAGGAGAGAACTTAACAGCTGGGAAGGAGCAAGGATCTTAGATGAAAGTATAGAACAAGATGACTGCTGGTCTGAACAGTATCCCTCTTAGGATATTTAAACTATTTCAAGAAAGTCAATGTATTTTCTTATTTAAGAAAATCTGGAAAAAAAAAAAAAAAAACATCAAAATTTGGGTGCTTGTAAGTATAAGCTCCTCTTTGTGCTTGAATTACTTTAAATGGTGAATTAGGCCTTTCGAATATGTAAGTTGGCATTAGAAAGAAGCACTCTTCCAAAGTGGAAGAATGTCCAAGATACGCAAAAAATTCTTTATACAAATTACTGTATTATAGTAACTCCAGAGGTAATAGAAGATGCTCGTTGGAGCTTATGTGAAGCTGAAACTGTGGAGAGTTTTAGGTTCTTTTCTTCCTTTTTATGCACAAAATTTAGTTGCTACATCTCCACGTTAGCTTCATTTTCTGAGTCTACAGTCCTTATGCATTTTTGAACAAGGAAGATAAATTGGTTATCTGAAAATATGAAGCAATCAAGAGATAAGCTGATATTTACTCAGATGGATGTTAAGATACGTTACTTAAATGGCTTAAGAATATGCAGTGAAAATTTAATTAGTAAGTGTGGCCTCTTGTCTAGTACTTTAGAGGTTAAATGAATAATGCATCGCAAATCCTCTATAATCTCATTGTAACAAAATATAAAACAAACAAAAAAAAAAAGCAAAAAAATACCAACAACCCAAAGCCAAATCAAAACAAACAAATGAAAAAAAACCCTCACAATAATAAATAAATAAATAAATAAAACACAACAGAACCAGACACCAAACAACAGTGTAGCTCATAGCCTTCACTTGCATTGCCTTAGTAGATCAGAATATTTTGGAAGGCATCTGGATCTTAAGCTTTCTAACATATTGGACAAGATAAGACCCTTTTAGAATTCCTTCTTTTAAAAGAAGTATACGTCTAACAGCTAACGAGCATTTATAATACTGAAATGATACTCATGTTTGTTTAAAACTATTTTCCTTTTGAAACAGAACTTTGGCTGACATGGTAGATTTTTCTGCAGTTGAAGTATTATGCTTAGATTGTTGTATTGAAATTCATAGTCCCTACTCTCAGCAGAGATATGACACAAAGAAAAGATAATCAGAGAAAAAAAGCAATGAGTCTTTTACATGAAATGGCACCAGAAGATTTTTCTTCAGGGAATATTTAAAATAGATGTGTTTATTGCTGATATACTCAATGCCTGATAATGGTAAGCAGATTAAATATACACAGAATATCTTTTATGCCTGCTTCCTTTGAGTGAAGGGTATTATGTTTGTAAATCAAAGTCTAAATGCTGGCAAAGGGAGCAAAATGTATAATGCTATTGAAAGGTTTATATCTTTGAAAAGCATTTTTATGTGACTATAACTTGACCATTCCTTCAGTTCAATATCAGAAACAGACAAATGCTTACAAATAACACAGCTATCACATACCCTAAGAAATACTTTTTTTCATTTGTTCCCTAGTTTTTCAACTAAATGAAGGAAAAAATTCAGAATTTATTTTTCCAAATCACAATGTGTGTTTATAAGGAATAGTTACATCTTCTCTGATTTTTATAATGATGTAAATTAAGCCTTTCTCCATTTACTGGAGAAAAATCAATTTGATGAATGGATCACTTGCTTGATAAGGAATTGGCTGGCTGGTTACAGTCAGAGATTTGTGGCCAACAGCTCAGTATCCAAGTGGTGACAAGTTGCATTCCTCTGGGATTTATGTGGGGATAGGTGCTATTTAACATCTTTGTAGGTGACATGGACAGAGGGATTGAGTGCACCCTCAGCAGGTTTGCAGATAATACCAAGCTGAGTGGTGCAGTTGCCATGCTAGAGGGAAGGGATGTCATCCAGAGGGACCTGGACAGGCTTGAGAGGTGGGCCCTTGCCAACCTCACAAAGTTCAACAAGGCCAAGTACAAGGTCCTGCACCTGGTTCAGGGCAATCCTAAGCACAAATACAGGCTGAATGGAGAATGGCTTGAGAGCAGCTCTAAGGAATAATATTTGAGGATGTCAGCTGATGAAAGATTCAACATGATCAGCAGTGTACATTTGCAGCCCAGAAGGCCAACTGTGTCCTGGGTTGCATCAAGAGAAGTGTGTCAAGGGTAATGATTCTGCCCTTCTACTGTGCTCTCATGAGACCCCACTTGGAGTCCTGTGTCCAGTTCTTGGGCCCCCAAAACAAGAAGGACATTGAGATGTTGGAGTGGGTCCAGAGGAGGGCCACAAAGAGGATTCAGAGGGCTGGAGCATCTTGCCTGCTAGGACAAGCTGAGAAAGTTCGGGTTGTTCAGCCTGGAAAAGACAAAGCTCTGGGAAAACCTTGTAGGCCTTTCATCTGACAAGAGCCTCCAGAAAATCTGGGGAGGGTCCTTTTGGAAGGGTAGTGACAGGACAAGGGAAAATGGCTTTAAACTGTAAGTGCGTAGATTTAGGTAGGTACTAGGAAGAAATTCTTTATGGTGAGAATGGTGAGACCAGAAAAGGTTGCGCAGAGAGGTTGTGTTTTCTCCCACCCTGGAGGCATTCAAGTTCAGTCTGGATGGGGCTTTAAGCAACCTGGTCTAGTGGGAAGTGTCCCTGCCTATAGCGAGGGGGTTGGAACTAGATGGATGATCTTAAAAGTCTCTTTCAACCCAAATCATTCTATGATTCTATGATTCTGTGAAACTTCTAATAAAAGTTAAGCTTCATTTTTGATTTATAGAGTTATGATAAAATAAAACCAGTGTGATTCCTTTTTCTATAGGTAGGAAAATACATCTTTCTATCTAGTAGCACTGCAAATGAAAAGAGCAGGCTTCGATTTCAGGGGTTGCATTGTCTTGCTCTAATTTATAGGAAGGAGATGACACTTGTTCATCTGTGTCACCAGCAATCTTTGAGACAATGATGTAAGAGAATAATATCTTACAGCATGCATTAAGTCATCCTCCCCAGGATCTTGAAGCAGGTAGAATGTGTTATAATTGGAAACATTTATTGGACACTGTCTAATAATCTGATATTGGAAATCTTGCAAAAAAAAAAAAAGGAATTACCAGTTTCTGCAGTGACTAGCTGTAATGTGCATTCTTCTGCACTGAAATACCAAAAATATCCTTTCAGTTATTGATCATACTTGGTTTTGTATAAATCAACTATGAGCTTAAAAAATAGCAATGAGCACAGTATTGCTTACTTTATACTCCCAGTTCCTCACTCTTTCTGGGAGGAACTGCTTGGTATTAAAAAAAAAAACCCTGTACAGAGAAGAAGTAATGGAAGTTTTGTCATCCAGTTTTATTGTGAAGTAAAAGCTGAAGAAGGAGAAATAGAGTGAGCAAAAGAGGAGAGCAGCGCACTGAGGAAGAGAACAAAAAACCAGAATTCCTTCTAATCCATGGACAGGAGACTGGTGCCTAAAAAGAAGGAATCAATTATCAGAGTGTGATTGGGTGAGAAACTCTGTTGAGAAATGAGTTTTGACTAGGAAAATATATGGAATAGGAAATAAATGCACTTGCAAGGTAGAGGCAACTGTGGATGTGGAAAACAAATTGGAGGAGAAGAGATTGGGCCAAGGAGATTCACAGCTCCCGTGCAAACAAACATCAGCTTTCGTTCAAGAGACTAAATTCAGAAAACCGAGACCTTCTAAAATTGTAATGATGATGGAAAACTTATGGTACTTTAACAGTGAAAAGTTGAACTGAATACAAAATAAAGCACTAGGCTTGGATGTACCTAACAGAAAGATTCAGGCTCAATAGAGCACATTCCTTTTTAAAAACTAAAATGGAATCCAGTCTCAACACTTAATCTGTGCAATCCATTGGCAAAGTGTCTCAGGACTGTAAATACAGCTCAGTATGAAATAGGATTTCTCATGAGATTAGTGTTGGTAATGTATTGGTAAGCCTGTTGACACTAGGATATCTAAAGAGTCAGAACTGTCCTACATGCAGTCTTAAGTATTTTTATACGATTAAGGCTTTAGCCAAAATATTGTGCCAGTAATTTAACTATGCAATAGAAAAAATATTTGGAAGTCATCTTCCAGACATAAAAAATTCACATGTCTATTTTGAAATTAGTTCTAAGTTTTGTAAAGGTATTTCCCCAGCAGCAATTTACACTATCTTCCTAAAATATTCTTATCTAGGAAGGTTCTGATTACTAGGAATTGATGTATCCTATGATCCACATGGAGCAGTAATAAATCACTGGGGACCCAAAAAAATATAAAAGGTTGAAAAAGGTGACAGGAGTATTTTAATTCATTTTAGTACTAAACATCTCGTGGGTATGTGCAGTAAAACATAAGCAGTCGAGCTCTTTCCTGTACAAATTGTCCTGAGTTTTGCATGCAAGTTCTAAAACCCTCTGCTCAACATTTCCTTTCAAGTCTAATTTATGGAACTGTCACTTATAAATTTAAAGATCATTTTGAAGTGTGTGCAGATAATTTTGGACTGTGTGCATGGGCTGTACTGTTAACTTATTCTAAATAGTCTGGAATGGAAAGTTGCATCCTACATCAGCTTATACAAGAGAAATGGTGTTTTTTATTTATGTATCACTCAGTTTAGTATAAAATGAGACTTTTAAAAATGAAATTAAATTGGCAATGCAAACTAATTTTTAGCAAGTGTTTACAACTCAAGTTTTAATACATTGCTAAATTGGTTAGGTGATAGTGATTACTGTAGTTCTGACAACCACACAGCATATCTCAAAGAGGAACACTGACCAAGATGAAATATTGATTTAGTGTGTGTAATGAAAGCCAAAAAAGAGGAAAGTAGCAGTTCTACTTAATCAGATTCTAAAAATCAGTTTTATCTTCATCTAATGACAGCTAATTTTCATTGATACAATATGCAGAAGTACTGTAACTTAATTACAACTATCCATTTTTAAGTCTTGATAAGCAGTCAAAAGCTGCCCTTAGCTGCTGACCTTAGGAAATGGAAAGCCAAGTATTCTATGGCTGCATCCTTAGCAACACTGTCACTAGATAAACACTCTAAGGAGCTCAGTCCTGAAACACATCTTCAGACAATCTGACACCTTGGCTTATATCTGCTGGAGTGAATTTCCAGTCCATTACACTTAACTACATTTCTCTTTGGTACAGTGGCATCACCTATCTGTACTGTAGTAAGTTGTTTAGATAAGCGCAGGAGAAATTAAGCTCCCAGCTTTTCAGTGGGTGCTATACAAGTGCATCCTGTGAAGTCAAGGTTGCATGAGCAGCTTTTGTTGGTATGTGCAAGTGGATCAACTGTAATTCCAAGGCCTAATCCTGCTACAATTCTGACCCATGCCAAGTGAAATCAGTTTGAGCTTAACATTTTATTGGATACCAGATGTTTGGCTAGATGCAGCGTTTACAGCTCCTACCGTATAGCAGAACACTGACATGTTCTGGACATGAACACTGACATGTGACTGTCTGGATAATGATTCATAATTTTTTTATGAATATCATTAATATTTTCACTGTCAGCATCATATAGTCATATTGAGAAACTGTATATAAGGGCTGAAATTGATGTCTGTGCTCCAAATACTATCATGGAACAGATGTGGGCAGGGACACCTTCCACTAGGTTGGTTGCCCAAAGTCCCATCCAACCTGCCCTTGTGCACCTCCAGGGGCAGGAAATACAATACCCTGAAGAATATAAGAGAATTTCACTGGTCTGGAGTGTTACTTAAAAAAAGCCATTCTATGAACTTACGATTGTTTACAAGTGTAAAAAGTAAATAAGTAAGTGGATTGCTGGAGACTTTCATGGTGTGGTCTACAAGAAAAAGATAGCTATTTTTATGTACTAATATCTTAATTACCTTGTTTCCCTGTGTTACATGCAAAAGTAAAACATATTTTTCACTATGAAGGGATTTAGATTAGTTAAAAATGTGATAGACCCTCAAGCACTAGTTATTGAAAGTAGTGTCACTACTCAGTTTTGTTGAGAAGAAATAAACCACAGCCTTTCTCAGATTCCTTCTGCAGAGTACAACAGCACTTACGAGGGCTGAAAGTAATGCCTCCTATTGTATTACGTTGGTCCACAACATCAGAGGCAGATGTTGATGATATGGCAGTATCTCTACTTTCATCGCCATGTGATAGATGGCAGCAGAGGAGCAGTCTGACCAAATGGCACCAGACATAGAAGTGCAGGTTTAGCAAAGGTGTGTAACTGAATTCTTCCATGTGGGAAAAATTGCATCCATTGACATTCATCAGTGCATGCTGAAAGTTTATGGAGACTGAATAGTGATGATAGCACAGTGAAACAGTGGGTAGTGCATTTTATGACAGTGGGACACCTCTTCTGGTGCAGATTTTTACGAGTGCAGTACGCAGACTCTTATTCATAGCTGGTAAAGACGCATAGCTAATGGTGATGATGATGTTGAAAGATAGTGTTTTGTAGCTGAGAATTCTCTCTATCAGATAGTGTTTCTGTGCTCTTTGTACCAGTTATAGTTTCCATGGAAACAGATAGGAGGCATTACTTTCAGAATGACCTACATATACTGCTAAGGCTGCTAAGAGTTGTGCCTTGCTAAATTACATTTACAGTTGCTTAAAATGAACTGATTTTATACAAAGCTTATGTTTTGTCTAAGATTAAAATTAGGAATGTTTGCAAACTTCAATATTTAGGTCACAAACACCTTGCTTTAACATTGGACAAGCTTTATTAGCTTGTTATTCAGCCTTTCATTATATTTTTAACAATATGTTTATATATCTGGAAGTATGAAACCCACACATTCCAGTGGTAAAAGAAAGTCTGTTTTGATTTGGGAACCTTCAGAACATTTAAGACTGACTTCATGCACATATCCCAGTATTTTACCAACCTTTGTATTTGTACTGAGCTTTACTGGGAGTAGTATGGAGTGGAATTTTTCATTTCAGCTCCTATGTATTGAAAGGCATTGAGCACTCATAACTCCAGATGAGGTGGAAAGAACAAGTAGATCTTTAATACCCATAAAATCCAGTGCAGAGGTGTATTCATAATAGCTTGTAACTGTGTTGATGGAAAGGAGCAGCACTGTCACTGACTCTGCAATTGCAAATAGCTTCAGCACCAGAAAAGAGCAGGAAATAATTTTTCTTAGTTCTGTAAACTGATACTTCAAAACACTCCTCTCTTAAATGTTAAGATTGTATGAGGATGTATTGTTTTAAAAGACATTATTAAGGGGTAGATTTCACTTGAGAATTCTTGTATGTTCAGCTTAGGTGTGGGAATCAGTGTGCCACCATCTGTCCCTTCCTGGCTCTAAGCAGAAAACAGCACAGAGTCACTCATCTCCTGATTGTATGCTCTCAGCAATGGCTTCTGGATGAGAAGAAGAATAATCTCAACCTAGATGCATCACCTCTTCCTTTTCCAGATTCTCATCTTGAATTTATGAAAGATTTTCCTGAATAAAAGCTTTTTTTTTGTGAAATACGATTTTCATGAATAGTTCTCTCAAAGTATCAACTAAGAATAAATAACAATAAAAAGTTAGAGGGTACAGAACTCAGAGAAGTATATCAAACAGTAAAACCATACCTCCTGGCACTGACACCCATCTTAAACATCACACTCAGAAAAGTGGAGTCCTTTGGATCCCTTAATATATCAGTCACATTATGTTTATGGAAGACTGCTATTTAATCAGTATTTAAAAAGAGAGAATGTAGTATTTCAGTCATTTTTATTTACTTTCTCCCTTTTGCTGTCCTGGATGCAATAAGCTCCTGCAAGGATGAAATGATTGGGTAGGAGGAATAGAGTTCCAGGGACTCTGTTTCTCTGTAAATAAATTCCATTTCCTAACATTTCTATGCTGTACAAAACACTGAATCAGCAAAGATGAACTGGATTCAATTAAATGGACCGTGTTTGTTTATTATTTCACTGAATTTTAGTTATTTAGAACTCCCTCCCCTCCCCCCCCCCCCCCCCCCCAAAAAAAAACCCAAGCACATACACTTTTTTGTCAGTGAAGCGAGAAAAAAGTTTAAGAAGTAACAGTATTTTCTAAACGTGATAACCTTAATATATCTGAGCATGTTATCACTCTCTCCACAAGATGATCGTATCTAGCTATTTCTTCTGGCTGTTTCTTGATCTTCCCAGAAGTGTATGCGAGAACTACATGACTCCACTCCCAAAAGCGCCCATCACAGCACAGTTTTGCAACAAAATACTTTCTTTGTAGCACTTTTGATATACACTATTTCAAGATACTTCTCCCCTCCTCCCTTTAAGCTGATGTTGATTCAAATAGCCAAGATTCACAGGCATCAGATTTAGCTTGAACCATTTGATCTGCCCACTCACAACGTGCTCCTTCCCAAACAGAAAGCCACTGCTGCAGTTTCCCAGCTTGCTATTGAGTATAATAGCTACCTATGGTCACTTCAAGATCACAAAATCACAAAGGAATCCTGAGGCATTTTTCTGCATGTGCAGATTACCTTGTAACACCTATTGTAAATAGCCCCCTCTTTTTAGCCCACTCAATGGTTTTGAACTCCTGGCTCCATGTGAAGTGGATCAGGCTAATTCATACTGGTTTGTATTTCAAGTAGAGTTTTATAGGTATCTGCACTGAATTAAGTAGACTCATGGAACTGTTTGAAAGAGGATTTACAACAAAATTCTCCTCACATTTGTTAATTCACGCAGAGAAACACCATCAAAATTATAAGTTAACTGGCATTGTCCGCTGTACAGTTGGGTCCCTTCATATGCATCAGTCTATTGTCTGATCTTGGTGATCCACGCAGCACAGAAATAGGCTGGAGCCAGTAACTGTAACCTTTGATTGCAAAACCAACAGGTATACAGTGTTAATGTCACAATTATCAGTGCAGGCTTGGTTGGCTCGGGTTGGCTCAGGCAGGTGGCACCAAAACAAACAAGGTCTTTACCTCAGGCTTAAACTCTTAATTTCTCATTATTGCTTCTCCCAGTTCATGCAGACTGACTTCTTGTTCCCTACTGGTTTGTTCTACTGTTAAGACCTTTGCTTCTTTTTAGATTAGTAGTGATTAAATGAGAACAGCAGCTCTTTTGTGTCTCTTGCATCTTTTCTTGAACAGCCTCAGCCTGAATTTTGCCTAGATTTATCTGTGAGAAGTGGCAGTCCTGCCTCCTGGGAAGAGACTCTCCCCCAGGTCAGGTAGGGAATGAGGTCAATTTAACCATCACACAAACTTCTGAGGTTTCCCTGCTTTCTACAGGATTGCAGAATCCAATTGTATGGAAAATACAATCAAGAGCTGCAAGAATACTTACAACTTCGTCAACTTACAACTTTATACTTTGTCAAATGACCTCTTGTAGACCATTTTTGATTCACGGATGTTTATATATTCTAACAGCTGACTGTCTCTTAATGGCCAGAATAACATGTAATTCTAGTTTCTAATACCTAAAGAAATTCCATTTGAGCTTAAAAAAAAAAAACAAACATGGAACCCCTTCTTTTCTCATATCAAAGCACAGCTTTTCATTTTCCACAGTATACCAGAGAAAGCTGTCAAAAAAAAAACCAGTTTTGAAGATTTGCAACAATATGCAAGCGGAATCAATGCACGTGTTTCAAATCTAAAGCCATGAAAAGTATCTTCCTCTGGAGTAATGCTGATGTAATGTTTCAGAATCCCTTTAACGTGCTTAATGATTTGGGAGGACTAATCTTTTATGGCCAGTTGTTTAGAAGGCTTCTGTCTCTTCTAGATGCTAATATGCTTTTACGGTAAGCTAGTTGTATATAATACGTTTCAAAATCTCAGAAGGAATTTTTTAATCTGTCTGTTGTGTGTAGGTTCCACAGATTTAGCTTTTAATAACTAATACCTCGTATATAAAACTGATCAGTTACACAGAAACTCGATATTTTTATCACTGTCAATTGATTTGAGTGGGAATCTCAATTCTAGTCTTTTTTTTTTTTTTTTTTTTTTTTTTTGACAGAGTCTCTTTCTCTAGTTTCTCCTGTTTCCTTCTGTAAAGGCAGACATAGCTTAGTGTTCACCTGTACTTTTAGCTTACTGAACAAAATGAAATAGCTAGAAAGCTTCCTAAAATATCAGATAAATTCAGAAGGTGGGTCAAGGGCAAAAGCCATTTTATGTATTTTTCAAAGACTTACTTCAAACCTGTTTCTCAGTTCTATTGTATGTAACATAGTGAAAATTTTATCAGTGAAAATATGAGTGCTGTGTTATAAGAGAGAAACGTGAAAAATAAAACACTATTTGTGTTCTTGTGTTTAATATATTTAACTTTTCTAGGCATTCTGGTATAAATGTCATGTTATTTTTTGAGGCTGTTTTTGTTGTTGCTATTGTTGCTCTTCTTTTTTTTTTTTAATGAAAGAATTGTATGTTATATGAGCTGAGACATCTCATATTCTTGTTATTTCATACTCAAAGAAGTTATTTTGCAAACTGAATTCTACACTGATATTCATTGTATTTTAAAGGTCAAAGACAAATAAAGAAAAAGTTAAAAAACATTTCAGAACTTTTTTACATATGACAGATAAACCAGAAGCAGAAGGGCAGCAGTTTGTTTATTTGTTTATAAGTCACCTTTTCTAATTTGATGTGCCAAACACCATCAAAATCAGAGAGCTTCTGAGGTTAATAGTCTATCAGACAGTGCATTCAAGAACCTCTTTGAATATGGTTTCTTAATAAATGAAGTCTGAAATGATTACTTTCTTACAGTATCCAATTTTTGTTTCCTTCAGAAGCAAAATGGGAACATTTCATGAATAGCAAGTGGTAGTCATGTAGGAAATCCAAAGACTGGCAGAAGAGGAAACTCAAAGGTTGTGAAATTTTAGTGTTAAAATACAGTAGTGAAAGGAGAAAAAGGGAAAAATCTTCAGGAATGTCTTGAGGTTCAATAACATATTAGGACTAATTCTACACAAAGGATTTTTCCTTGCTTATTTTCAAATAATCAATCTTTTGTCAATTAAGAGTATTTAAACACCCATACCATTACGATTATGAGAATTTATGTATACAAATTTTTGATGATGCTATGTTTAAAAAGATGTGTGCTATGTAAACTAAACACATTTTTTTCTGCATTGTTATTATTCTGTGATTGGAAAAAAAATTAAAGATTTTTGAATATATTTTGGTTAAATATTGTAATGTAAAAGACACGTGTTCTTTTCTTTGGGATTTCTGGTGTTTTCAGCATTATCATAGAATCATAGAATCATAGAATCACTAAGGTTGGAAAAGACCTAAAAGATCACCCAGTCCAACCGTTCACCTATTCCCAATAGCTCCTACTAAACCATGCGATTGTTGTATCACTACATTGTATCACTACAAGGCATATCCTAGACTCTTCTTTTTTAACAACTGTACTTCCATAATGTACCATTTCCTTGTAGTTCTGCTGATAATTATTCTTGCATGAGTAGTTTTATGAGAAAGAAACAACAGCAAAAATGAACAAACAAAACCCATTGTGTCATCACTGCTGATAATTTATTCAAACATCTAAAAATCTTAAGAATTTGAGTAAAGGTTGAGAATTTGTGAAAACAGATTGCTTGAAATAAGTAAATGCAGAAAGAGAACACATTATTTACCACCCTCTCTGGTAGCTATCATGGTAAATTTACTACAGCATGCAGTTCCTCTTCATGTTACCAAAATAGTTTCTACCTACTTTAGTATTCTCTCCCCATCACAGATTTTTACTGAGAATTGCTGAAGGATCATAAAACTGAAGTAGCAGACTAACAAAACCTCAGGGCTTAGATTTGTTAGTGAGTAAAATTCTGTTTGGAGAGGCAAGGTCAAAGGGAAGATGCCTAAAACTCTGTTTGGTTTAGCAAGCAGAGATCTTGGTCTGTTTTCGTAAGAGTTTCTATCAAAGGTTACCTGTTAGCTAATTTACAACACTACACAATGTATTTCTTAACTATAGCATTAAATACACCTTTGTATAGGGGAATAGAACCTCTCCCCCAACAGATGGCCAACAGGAATCAACAGTTTTAAAATATTCTTAAAGTTCCTCTCATCTTGTACAAAGTAGCCAATCCTTGCACACACACACACACACAGAATAAATTACCAAGAGATAGTAACTGTTGGCATTTACTTCTACTTATTTAGGATTTCATCCTCACTTCAGGGTTTGTCTAGATGCTAAAATACAGTTGGATGCTAAGATCAAGTCAGTGGTAAATCACAGAATCACTGAATCATAGAATGGCTTAGGTTGGAAGGGACCTTACAGGTTATCTAGTTCCTCTGACATGCTCAAGGTTGCCAGCCTCTAGATCAAGCTGCCCAGAGCCCAATCCAGCCTGCCCTTGAACACCTCCAGAGGTGGGACATCAATAACAACTCAAGGCAAACTGTTCCAGTGCCTCATCACTCTTTGAGAAAAAAATTTCTTCCTAACATCTAACCTAAGTCTTCCCTCTTTTAGTTCAAAGCCATTCTCCCTTGTTCTATCACTATCAAAGCACTTAAAAGTTGCTTTCCTTTCTGTTTGTAATCTGTTTACAAGTACTTGGAAGACTGCACTGAGGTCTCTCCAGAGCCTTCTCTTCTCAAAGCTAAAAAAGTCCAACTCCCTCAAACTTTCTTCATAGGAGAAGTGCTCCAGCACTTTGATTATCTTTGTGGCCCTCCTCTGGACATGCTCCAGCAGCTCTGCATCCTTCTTGTGCTGGAGGCCACAGTCTTGAGCATGGTATCTCAGATGGGGCCTGACAAGTGCAAAGTAGAAGGAAACAAACACCTCCTTCTCCCTGCTGACCACCCCTTTTTGATGCAGCTTTCAGGGTTCCAAGAGCACACTTCTGGCTCATGTCCAGCTTTTTGTGCATCAAAACCCCCAAGTCCTTCTCCACAGGGCTGTTCTCAATGAGTTTTTTCCCCATCTGTAAACATATCTGGCATTGCCTTGACCCAAGTGCAAAACTTTAGCCAGCTGGCAGTTTATTATGAGCATCATAACTGAGGAAACAAGACAGTCTTACTAGCAGACCTAGTAAAATGTTTTAGGAACTGCTTATGTTCCACTAACGAAGAAACTAAATTCATGAGAAGTATGTTGATATATTTCCAAAGTAGTGGTTTTGCAACCATGTAATTTTCTCTCAAGCAAAGAAATAATATATCTTGCTGTTAAAAGTTATGTGAACAGTTTCTTTTTCTTGCTTACACTTCATTCTGATGTGCTTATCTGTTGATGTGTTGCCTCTTTTCCCTTCTGTAATAAGCAGAATCAATATATAATATATATATTCTCAGCCAGAATTCACAGTGAAGATCTCCCAGTTTCAGGAACATCTATACTATTTTGTTTTCTGTTTTTTTGCATGTGTTTGTTTTATTTTAATTACTCTGTAGACCACATTCACAGATTCTCACCACTCCACACGCATGGAATTAATAAGGTGTTGTCCTCTCTTTGAAGGACATAAATTGAAATGATTCCTCATGCCACTTTTTTCACATTAAAATTAATAGCTGGAGCTTGATCTCTGCAGATACTCAATTAAAAGACCTGTAAGTCTTTGAATACCATAATTTGGCTATAAACAGATGCATTGCACCTTTCTTTATGCTTTTTCCCTTAGTCAGTATTCAATTTGTGTAATGGGTACTCTACTTTTCAACTGAAACAAACTTGAAATGGCTACCCAGTATAAAGCTTTCAGTAGTAGCACCAGAAGCATCTGATGGAGTTTATCCAGAATAATTAGAAGGAGATCAGCTCATGTAAGGATGTGAAGCCAAGAACTCTTGTATTAATGTGTGAAGTCATGAAGGAGTAGGATATAAAAGTAGAATTATAAAACACTGTACATATGCATGTCTGTCAGAAAGCTTCTAGGAGGGTTTCTAAAGAATCAGACCTGTTCCTCTATGCCTTGTCTGAACTCATGCTATTTATTATCTATTTTTCTGCAGTTACTTCAGGAAGTAAAATTTTTGGCAGTAAACAGCTTGCCTCTGTTTTCAATTGGGAATGAAAGAGAAGTACAGAAATTAAATTAATGATTACTTATTTATTATTTTAAGATATAAAAGAATTCTCTCTTGTTTTCAAAAACATACTACAGCTTTCCCTTTCCTCCCTTAAATTCCTAATTTTTGAGCTCTCAGTAATATGCCTGTCCTTGGAGAGTATGGATTGTTTCATTCTGTACTATTAAAAAAGTGTACCTCCTTGCAAATCGCTATGAGAGTTTTATGAAGTCAAGTACTTGGGGATAATAAATAATACAAGTCATCTGTTCCTTGCCAACTGCTTTGGTCTTGAAATCTAACTGCTTTGTTAGATTTCACAGGTATATTTCAGGAAGTCAAATATTTTTTAGTGCATAAAGTTTACAAAAGCCGCTGCCTGTGGGTTTTGTAATCACATTTATGCTTCAGAAAGATGATTTATCTCTTGCTGTTTAACTGAAAAGAATATTGTCTTTTATGATTTTCTCCCCTTGATATGTACTCTCTCCACATATTGTTTTCAGAATTCTAATATAAATTTCATGAATTCCACAACTGTGGATATTCCTCTGTTTGCAAAGTATAGGTCTGCATCATCTTTCACATTCTTCTTTATGTGGGAGCGAGTTGAATGGCTTCTGAGGGACTGTTCACTGTACCATAACTGTAGGCAAACTTACCTATTGCACATCATGAAACTGCAGTCAAAATCAAGTTTGCATGTGAACTGTGTAAACTAAACAACCTTTTAAGTGTTCTCATGTTGGTGTGAGATATCCTATCATCTCCTGTTCTCTTTTCTATAGAAAACAACAACAACAAAAAACAAAAACAAAAACAAAAAAAACCCCACAAACCAAACCAAATCAACAAACAAAAAGAAACACTCAGGAAAATTTAATGTTCAAGTGATGGAGATAGATGTGGAGAAAAAAGAAGTTCTTTTCCAACATCTGGATTGTGTTCCTTTTATTATTTTTCTTGCACATTGATAAGTATATATGGATGGATGTGACCCTGTGGATCCCCTGATAACACAGACTGACAGAGTCAGAGGCAGAAATAACCATAGATCCTCCTGCCTCATGAATGGACAATTCTTCATATTCCAGCACTGGATGTGGGTGGAAGGATCAAGCAGCATATCTCCCATATGAACCTACATATGAGTTCCAAAACTACATTCTCATACTTTCACAGATTGACATACAGGGAAATCTTACAATAATGGTCAGCAAGTTTACATTAACAGGTGTTGGTGTGAAGCAGCAATACCACACCTTGGGAAACAAATTAAGATCTGCAAACACTTTATTTGAGAGTTATTGTAATTATTATTATTAAAATGTAGGAGCATGCAAATGTATAAACAATGCTTGAACAACTCTTACTTTCTTCCACTTTCTCTTGTGTTGTTTGACCACTTGCAGTATTCTTAAGTGTAGCTTAGAACTGCAGAATATTTGAGTACAATGCTCATACTTACTGATGTATGTATTATGTAAGGGTAATTTCCTCAAATAACTATCAACTCTTCGTGATATGTATTGAAGCCCAATTCTCTCTCTCCACATCACCTCTCCAGGAAAAAAACCCAAAATAAATGTACACTGCTCCAAACTTCTCCTTCTGAATTACAAAACGAAGACTGAAACTTCTATTAGTCTGTCATGTGGAATTCCCTTCCATATGTTTTCTTCTAAATGTATTTTTTTGCATGTTAGCTGCATCTTTGCAGGTCTAAATCATTTAATCTCACAGTCCCATAACAATTTTGTAGGCACAGCAGCTCCCTTGATAAAGTAAAACTTACAGTAAACCTAAAACTGTAATAACAACACTCATTTTGTGAAAGATTCGAGTTCCAATAGATCTATCTCAGTGAATGGCAGTTACCCAGGTAGCTGTAAAATACATAAATAATTGTGAATAAACTTACTTGAACAAACAGCTAAATTTATTAATCAACTGAAGATTTTGCAGCCTGGAAGCAAGTTCAGTGACTGTTTATGGAAAATTCATCAACATTGCACGTCTGGAATATTTGTGAGATCTCATGGTTATGGTCAAATTTAATTTTTAAAACAGTAATTATATGTTTCTCTGCATGGAATCACTGTGTGATTCAAACTAGGGAAAAAGCAACAATCTCTAACAACTTTTTCAATATTCTCACCCATGTCCTTTATTACAACAAGGTTAGGCTGGAAAATATAAAAGAGTAAAATTTCCTGTGCTTTCTAGTTCCATTCTGGTCAAGTGAAATGAGGAAAAATCCTGCAGTCTCTTCCCAGTTTATTAGCATTTTTGTCTCCAGTGGAAGTTAGGATTTGTAAATATGAATAAAAACATATACAATAATTATTAGAAAATAGTTTTAAATGTTATAAAAATGAAATGTTAACTGTTTTACACTCAGTGCTTTTTTCTACTGAAACAGTTTTGAGTTAATTATGAATGGTAATATTCATCCCAGCACAGGAAGAAGGGCAAAGTACAAGGATCATTGAACACTACATTTTTCCAATGTTACCTAATTATAAGAACACCTGCGCTGAATAACATTCAGCTGATATATTTGCAGAATGTTTAATAGTCCTTAAAATTCCTCATTTCTTAACTGTAATGGGCCAGTGATGTTTGCACATTAAGTTGTGTAAGAAATATATTGTCAGAGACTACTCAAGATACTTATTTTTCTACCTTATATCTAACTTATGGTTTGTAGTGAAGTTATTATTTGAGATCTTTGCCAATAAGTCCATTAAATAATGGAATGTATCTAAATAATTTCTAAGTTTTTTTTATTTTTATTTTTTTCTTTTTCCACTCTCCATGTTGGAATTTTGAAAAGGTGTCTTCTCTTGCCTTCTAGTGTTTCCACATACAATAATCTCTACTTTCCATGGTGGCTACCTTTTGTAAGCAGGGTGCTGCTTAAGATCACAGTTTTGCAGTTAACTGATGAAATGCTGACTGCTTTATACTCCAAACTGCTTCACTTTTTGTCTTTTTTTGCTTTTTTGCTTTTTGTGTGTGTGTGCATGTGTGTGTGACTCTTTGTACATCATCTACTGTTCAGTGATTCCAGCATCACCTTCTACTGTTCTTGTTTCTGATTTTATGCTAAGCAGAATGCCAGCAGGTAACATTTCATATCTCAGTGGCACCTTTATGAAATTTAATAATACTAAACACAGTCCAGAGTACAACCTTTTTAGAAGGCTGTTATTTTGCAAAACCTTTTCTATGACTTTACTACAAGAGTGAAAAAAGGAACTAGAAGTGCTCATTTGATAGGCACTGCAGTGTGTATTATCTCCTTACTACTAACTTTTACATTTTTTACATGCATGAATTAAAAGCCAGTAGACTCTTCTTGTCTCTTTGAGAACATGTTCAGGTTTGTTATTGTATGTGATCTACTTTGATCATTTTGCAGTAGGAGAATGAAGTCAGTGATATTAGAAGTCACTAGGGAAAATCTGATTGACAGATTATTCTGAGGCCCTGAATATTAAGTCTTAATTACTTACCTATAACTTATGAATGGTCATGTAAAATTTGTATTTCTTGTCTTTGGGTCATGGTTGTTGATAATCCTTATTTAGATGAGATGCAGTTTTCCATAAGTGATTCAAAATCTTTGAGATATCTCTCATGATAGCCTTAATATTGCTGCTGTTTATCAGGCCTCATGCTGTGGTAATTACTCTTAGATCCAGTATTTACATAGAACAAAACTTAGATTTTTGTTTAAGATAGCTGTAATGTGACAGCTTGAATTTGTTCTAAAAGTA
This sequence comes from Lagopus muta, assembly GCF_023343835.1. Taxonomy (NCBI): domain Eukaryota; kingdom Metazoa; phylum Chordata; class Aves; order Galliformes; family Phasianidae; genus Lagopus; species Lagopus muta. The sequence goes on along the minus strand of NC_064436.1, from coordinate 42,781,385 downwards.
TGCAAAGCTTCTGGTCATATACTTTTTCCACTTTACACCCATTTCATGTCAAAATGTCACCTAAACAGATGTTCATACATTCCAGACTCAAAAATGTTTATATTTTCTACTGAAACACCCCAAGTGTTGAATGCAAACCAAATGGCAGTCCGAGAAAAATGAAGGGGTTTTGAATAGGCACCGTATATATGTGAGCTATGTATTTTTAATGACACCTGCCAGACTAATGCGGATGTAAGAAGAAAACATTTGGCAGCAACAAACTTCTTGAATTTTTTTTCTTGTAGGTAGTGGAAAATTTTGTCTTATGTATTAGTTCAGTTTCTTAGGTCAATACAGAGATGAAGACTTCTATTCTACTTTTCCTTCCCACTTTTCAATATTGTGTTTACTCTGTGCTGGTTCTCATTTATTTCTTTGAACTTTTCCAGTCATTTTGCAAGACATTCCCAAAGGCATGACTTACGGGGTAGTTATATTCATTCTGGATTTTATCCACTCTTTGGGGTACTCCTTTTTCCCTGAAAGGTATTTTTAACACTTTCTTAAGTGTATCAGTTTTGCACAGTTCTAATGGGGGAACATTTGTGGTAATGCTGACTACCCTTAAGAAAGATACTTTTCCCAGGTGAAATTTTAACAAGTCTCTCTTCCTACATTTCCCATTCTCATGTGCTCAGCTCCCATTGAAGGCAACATAATCAGTGTAAATTTTTGTACATTTCGAACTTTTTCAGTTTAAATGCCATTATTTTGGCAGCATATGACCTTGTTTCATATTGACAACTTCAATTAAATATAGTAGACTCTTTGTTTTCTTTCATGCAGATAATGGCCTCTGAGGCAATTCTGTCCATCACTCTTATGAAGAATTCCCCCACTGTAGTCACTCCCTTCCCACATTTTTCACACTTGACCGTTTTGGGGTTTTTTTGAACAAAGCAAAGTGATGTTATGTACTGTCATCCTTCTCTTGTTTCCCATAAACTTCCTCCTTTTTTTATATTGCCTGTCCATAGCCTTTCTTCTGTGTGCCCTGACCTTAAGACACTTTTCATGTAAACTTTTGGACTTTTCATCATGATTTTCTTGTCTACCTTAGACATGGAGTCAGTGCAAACAGACCTTTCCCACCAGTTTCATTTTGAGTTGAATTCCCTCATGTCTGATCTATTTTTATTTCATTGTTAAATGTAAACTGCAAGTTTTCTGTCCCTTGAAATTTGGGACAAACAATGCAGATCAGTCCCTGCCATGGTGTTCTATCTCCATTGAAGATTCTCATAAAATGCTGATCTTCAAAATTCATTCTCACTTGCTTTTGTTTTCCATCTTATTCTTACCTTACCTCTTTATTTAAAAATGGCTAAGTTACATGTCCATGTTTTATGCTAAGGCTATCCTTGTGAAAAAATCCGTGTTGCATACCACAGTGACTGCTGGCTAAAAATAAAGATGAAAAATACGGAGGAGATCTTGTTAATAGCTCAGTATTTATTTTTCAAATCCTTTTCCTCTCAAGTGCACTCACTTTTTATTTGCAAAACCAAAACACTGGCAAAAATAATCTGTGATGTACTCCATCGTGGCAAAATCATAAGCTAACAAAGATCCAAAGAGAGACCTTATTTACCCATTAGATCTGTGCCTCAGGAAAAGATGTTGTGGTTGACCTGGTCATCTGTAGTTAGAGCTTTGTGTTGTAGTGCTACCCTTATGTTTCTTTTAGGGTTTCATTTTCCTGGCATTTTGTATTGAATAGTTCTACATTGGGGCAGAATGTGTCATTAATCCTTAGATGAATAATATTAGTATAGTCCCTGAAGACCTTGGCAAGTATCTTTTTTTCCTTTTTCCTTTTTCTTAGCAGAATGCTCTTATTTTTCTCATTTGAATTCTTTTGAAAGTGTGGATAGATAGCCTATCACTCTTTCAGGTATTATACTACAAATCTGAGCCTGTCTATGTACCACATGCTTAAAAGAAAATTCAGATTTTTTGAATTTTCTGTAACGAGGGGTGATTGATCTCTCCTTGTATTCCCCCAAAGCCTATTCCCTATTTTAGACTAATGCCTTAAAAATACTTGCTTTATTCTGTCAGTTCTTCCTAAGATGATAATGCTATATGATAATTCTATTCAGAAACAGATCTACTGATAAATCTAGAGTCAGAATTTCATGCATAGCCAATTTCTGTGTTTCAGGTTATCGTTTTTTCCATCATCAAGTTATCTTCTCTGTTACATGCACCATCGAGAAAGACTCAAATGAATCTTTGTTCATTTGTAATAATCACCTAGCTAACAAAAGAACTTGATTATGTGATTTCATATAAGAGTCAGAGCAAAGGTTTTGATATATATCTTTCTTGACCTTTACATTTTTCCCTCCATGAGTTATTTTTTACTTGTTTTATAGCAACGTGAACATGAGTGAGAAAAACAGATCTCCTACCTGAGATCATTCTTTTCCACAAAATTCCTAGAGGTGATGCTGAAAAGTGTCATCAATTTTTAAGCCTCAAAAGAACAGCATTTTGTACCAGAAGGTGCAGATCTCTTATGATCCCAATGAAAACACTCAGACTCTATAAAGTGTCATTCTAAATGCAATTTATCGGAGCTTATAGAATAAAGAAATAGATGCATAAAAATAAGAGAAATAGATAAAAATTAGATAATTTTGAGTCCCAACAGATGCTGGGAGTTCCAAACTGTGTAGCATCAACTATATTTCCTGTCAGGCTGCAGCACATTTTGCAAGTCCACCTTCAGAAAGTAACTCCATTTTGGTCATTCCAGTTATTTTTTTTTTTTTTTTTTCACAATAAAACAATGATTCCTACTGTCAAACAGAAAGTATGTTTGCATGAAATTCTTGCTGCATTTTTAGAGAAGGGCTGGTACCGAGTGGGAGCTGCTTGCAGGCTCCTCCAATACAATGATATGTATGAGATTATTTTTTAGGCAAGGGGTCTGTGCATGACAACTGCCTGAAGACTAAGCTGTATGTGCAGTACAGCACAGCAGACCACAGATTTGGTCATGATCAGGTTAACCATTGTGTGAATAATTAATTTCTCCATTTACAGTGGTCTTCCAGCCATAATCACAACAGTTATTTTTAGAAAATGTAAGCTTTGTTTGTAAATGTTCATTATTTCTTGCTAACAAGAAAGCTGAAAATCATAAGGGTTTGGAAAATAAAATTTCAGCCACTGAAGGACTCGCTCCAAGTGAGGACTGAGGAGTGGAACAGAAGCAGTAAAAAGTCATCCCTTGCATGTGGTGTTCTTATTTGCTGCATAAAGGATCCAAGTCATTGTATAGTCATTTTCTCAGCTTCTCTTTGCATGGAAGAAGGGTTTCAGAACTGCCAAAGTATGAAGTATGTAAGAAGTCAGTAAGCCAGACTAATGGAGAAAAAAACCAATTTTATCCTCTTCCAAAATAGTTTACTTTTTCCCTAGTGATTGTTCAAATAGAATCATTAGCATGAAATTTTTTGATCTTCCTGTATCTGCTTATAGTAGCAGTAGAGTATAGTAGAGAGTCCAGAGTAGGGCAATGAAGGTGGTGAAAGCTTTAGAGGGTAAGATGTATGAGGAGCGGCTGAGGCTCCTTGGTTTGTTCAGCCCAGAGAAGAGGAGTGGCTCCCTCATGGCAGCTCCTCACGAAGGGAGTGAATGGCAGCACTGATGTCTGCTCTCTGGTAACAGGGACAGGACATGAGGGAATGGCATGGAACTGCATCAGATGGGGTCAGATTGGATGTTAGGAAAAGATTCTTTGAGAGAGACTAATTGGGCCCTAATTGGAATAGCTACTCAGGGCAGTGATCGCAGCCCCAAGCTGATGGAGTTCAAGGAACTTTTGGACAATGCTCTCAGACACAGGGTTTGTATTTTTGGTGGTTCTCTGTGGAACCAAGAGTCAGAATCCATGTGGGTGCCTTCCAATAGGATATGCTATGATACTATGATTTTGTGATAATATGTAATAAAAGCACCTGGAGTAATCTCACAGGATGAAGTTCTTCAGTAGAATTGTTCTGCATTTTCTACTTGATAGATGTCCATCTCATTCTTTAATTCATTATGCCATATGCTAGAAAGTTACATTTCATATGGTTGTCGTGAGACCATGTGTCCTTTTATCCATTAGATATATTCTAATCTTTAAGCTTTTTCCCAGAAAGAATACATTAAAGAGCTGCAGTGACTAGAAATTAGGACAATAAATTGTTTTGGTAAGTTTATTTTTATGTTGTGATTAAAATTATTTAAAATTATTGATTTGTATGTCATTTTAAAATGGTTTTAATATTTGCAATAGTGCTATTTGACATTGACTTTCCATGTATGAAGCCCAGATAATTATCTCTTTTCAGATTTATATAGTTCACAGCAGGACTATGGTCATCCAAATCCATTCTATAATAATGCGACATGCTAGCAAGAGAAACCACCTGAATACTCAAAAAAATTGCCAAGGTCAACCTTGAAAACAGTGGAAGCTGTGGAGAAGCTTTTTACCTATGACCCATTGCTGGAGATCCTCTAGCCTGATGTTTCTCATGCTGTTGATGATTTTTTATGGCTGTTTGACAAAACCTGCATAAAACTCAAAACACTGACATCTGCTTTCTTGCATCCCATCCTATTATAAATATCCATAATGTGTTCTGATGTGTAAGGAAATAATTAACAATGCTAATATTTAAAGTATTGTAGCTAGTGCCTGGGTAAACATCACTAGGACAAAGCAGGAATTAATGTGGCATGGCTATTGTTTCAGACTTTCTGCCTGCTTAGTCAATTGTATTTGCATGTATCAGTTCTGTTTCTTGTTTTAAATATTTTCTTTGCAACCGAAGCTGACAGCTGTGCTTCAAAACACTAAACAAAGCTGCAAGATTCTGTTACTACGGTTTAGCAAACACTGACCTTACATAAACTCTCATCAGTTTATGTGTGTGATGGGCAAAGCACACAAGGAATGTTTGGCAAAACATTAAAGTTCTCTAAAAATATAACAGAAATTAAAACAAATGAGATCTTTCATGTGTGAACTCTTGCATTCAGCTTAAGGTTTCAGCAGGAAATAGGGTAGCAGGAGCTTTCTTCATGGCATTTCTGTTTTTCGTTTTTTTGGTGGGTTTTTTTGGCATACAAATTTTCAAATATTTAAACCATGTGGAAGCTCAGTGAAGTATATATTTTATTAAGTGGTGATATTAGATCTGTATGAGGAAGAGTTTTGTTTAGTTGCTGTCTGTTAAATGTATCTACACCTAGAAAAATTTGCCAGCAGTTATTCTGACTGTCCTTTCTCCATTCTCATCCTCTGAGAATGTACTTGTTTGTTAGTTTGTTTTTAGTAATTAAAGATCTTCATAGGATTTTCATGATTAAAGAATCCCTTAGATTTAAATTTTACTTGCAATTCTCAAACTAAGTTCTTCTAGAGAAGAAATCTTTGCCCAAGTCAACCACCAAGTGTTCTATATTTTCATGTAACTGGATAAAAGTAATGAATCCTAAGAAGCTATTTTAATATAATTCCTGTAAATTTTATTGATAATGAAGTGACTTGATTTCTGTTCTTGGCAGGGACCACAAAATATTGTTCAACTTTTATTTTTGATCATTTAACTTTAGGAGATTTTACATTGAGATATTTCTATTTCTATTTCTAGACAGTACCTGACCAAAAACGCACTAACTGAAGTGTAGATCCATCCAGCTAGGTCTCTAGAAGACCAAACACAACCCCAAACAAAACAGAAAGATCTATAAGAAGGGCTCTGAGTCAGATTTTAGAAATGAGAATATTCATAATCTGAATTAATCTGAATAACCTATCATTGGAAATTAAAAAAAAAACAACAACAACAAAAAACACTTTTGAGATGCAACAATATCAGTTATGTATTAAAAGTGGACAGAAAACTTATTGGCAGTGAGAAACCAGTAGGTCCTACTAGCTTTTAAAATTACTTTTTTCTCCCTCTGGCTAAGCTTTAAAGCTAGTAAGCTTTAAGTAGAGCCTATAAATTGTAAATACCCACGAATCTGTGTTTTTCCTCATGTTTCTTTATTTTGTGCAAATATGATGTCACCATCTTTCACTTTTCTGAAACTAAATTTTTACATTTCAATGTAATGGACTCCATCAGAAATATAAGTTTCAGGGATCTGGTACATTTCAGTTCCTGTATTGAAGAAGGCAGTCTTTGCTGCAAGAATGATGTTCAGTCTTAAAACAATCATACTGGATTCTTAAACCGGCTGAAACAAATTGCTTAACATCTATGCAATAATCTATATTATCTGAGAAAGACAGGTGAGGTGATTGGTAGCATAAATAGTATTCTGCACCATTATGCCTTAGATGTAAAGTTCTTTGTGCAATACATTGTTTCTTGTATATTTCTGATAACGCGCTAAAAGTAAAATAACCTTAATTTATTGGAGTTTTAGCATATCTATTGTATTTGACAAAAGTTCACATTAGCTCGGTTATTTCTCACATATGCCAACATCAATCTATCTCTTTCTAATGGCAGTTCTGCCTCCTGCTCACAATTTCTGTCGTAGATTCTTTGCACAGGTCTTTGCAGCAAGCACAGTCCGTCTATTAAAATTGTGTTATTTTACAAATAACACATGAGGAGTTACTTAAACTTCTGCTTGGGGTTTCAGTGAGGAGAGTATGAGCACTACAAACTTAGAAGGGGTGCTTAGATGCTTAGGGCATGCAGAGACTTAGATTACTACAATTCCCACATTTAAGCAATTCAGTACAAAAATGCAGGCTGATTTTTCCAAGAAAACTCAGGCTAGCCATCTTTAAATTATATTTTGGGAGGTTTTTTTTTACAAACAATCAAATATGGCTTCTTTCAGAGGGAAAGTATGTGCTGTCTGAAAGAGGGCAGAATGAACAACCTGCTTCTAAAAAAAATTACTTAACACAGTTCATACAAAGTGTGCTTTCTAACTAATTGCATAATTAGCAGTTTGAGCTCAAATAACTTAATCTGGATTTGTGTATACATTATTACAAATGTTCTTAAATATGAATAGATGATTCAGAAAAAAACACTATGCCTAGGAAGTAATAAATAAATCACATCAGAGTACACCATTTCATGTGTAATCCATACAAATCTTCAAGTATTAATAAAAATCTGATATACAAAAAATTCTGATATACAAAGCAGAGTAAAACTGCTGTATCCTATTCTCTTAGGCAGTACAGGGGTTAACTGTTTATTGTCTTTAACCACTGCTGAAGAAAATTCCCTAATTCATAGACACTGACTTAACAAAAAAATTTAAGCTGGAACTGTGCACGCCACATCTTGGGTACACAGTGAACTGAAGAGAAAATGCAAATCTGTTGATAAAAATGTTCAGTTGAAATGTTGTTCAGTTAAAAACTGAATGTGATGGAAGGCAACACATCTAAATTTCTTTGGTGCATCCTTATTTTTGCTGACTTCTATATTTTGAAAGATCCATAGGAATCAAAAGTATTATTTTTATTGCATTAGTGAATTGACTTTTTTTAGTCACAGCTAAGGAGAGGTGTATCTATTGTACCCCAAGTGTTAAGGTATGAAAGGAAAGATTTAAAACAAAATAAAGGTTGATTGCGTCTCCACAGATTTCTTTGTAAAACAAGGAATAAATAATAATTTTTACTTACATGGAAGAAATAGCACTGGAGTTTCATTGTATCTGTACTGCTGAACACAGGCAAGGATTTGGGTATGAAACACAGCTGTGCAGTCTACGTATCATATCAGATTGTATCAGATTCTGTACCTTTACTTTAAAAGTTTGCCTTTTATGTAAAATAGTTCAGTGATAACTACCAGAAACATAAAATATTATCTGGAAAACTACAAAAGGCTTCTGAGGTTGTTACCAAAATGTGAATAAAAGTTAAGACATGAAAGTTAAGACAGAAAAGCATGGTATGCAACAGTATATAAATGGGGAGGCAGGTCATACAGAATGTAAAAAGAGGAGTTGTCTCTAGAAAAGTTGTATAATATGTTGTCTTAGACTGGAAATACTAAAGGTGCACTGATGCAAGATGAATTCTACACATCAGTAAGATATAAAAAAGAAACAATTTGGTTTTGTTTGGTTTTGTTTTTTTTTTAAGATGTACATGAAGATATTATAAGAGAAATCAGTTGATAAAGACTGATCAGATAGGTATACTTATCACTCCATGTATAACAACTGATCATGCAGACTAGACTTAACTCTCTGAGCATTCCATCGCTCAAACATAGGCCCTATTGATGCTGAAAAGGAGATGAAGCTCTCAGCAGGATGTGCACTGTTGCTCATGATTATTCCAACTGGCTGAAAGTGGTAGAATAAAAACTTTACTGCTGCTAATATTCTTGAGACATTATATGATACGTTTGCTGAGGTGAAATACAGTCAGGGACTATTTCACCTCTGTTCTCTCCAAGGAATTGTAAATTACCCTCCTGAGATATTCAGTAACACACATGAGATCAGCTATTTATCACCTGCTTCATGGGCTAGTGTAATGGTTTCTACAGAAATTCTCACTCCTATTAATTCAAATAAGGGTCTCAGAGCACCAATATGGAAGCTTCATTGTAGCATGCTTAAAAGAGGGGAAGAATTTCAGCTGCCAGCAGGGGAAGGGGCAGAAGAATCTCTCCCCCTTCAGGTGCAAAATGTGGCTAGATTCCAGGGTCATGTTTCTGTCAGCAATTGGACAGAAATACTGAGATAGGAAATGAATAAAAGATGGAGATAGGATTGTTCCTCTGGCTGTCTCTATCCATCTATGTATCTAAGTTGAAAAATCTTCGGAATTTTTTGTTATCTTCCTTACTTCAGTTTCCTTGTTTGAGATTATTTAGAACTTTCTTTTCTAGTGCTTCACAGTCCTGTGGAGTCAGAATAAGAAAATATTTGTTGAATTTCTATCTCATATGTGTTAACATTTCCTTATTAATGTATGCATAATTATTTTTTACGGTAGCAGATATTTATACTTGTTATCATACTGACTTCTTTCTGCATGTGGTTGAGAAAGTAATTTTGATAGGTGGGAAGTTTCGGACAGGTGAGTATTAATGGAAGAGATTTCAGCCCTCTACTTAATGGCTGCTGGCACAGATTTTAGGCAGTGAGCAGCGGAAGGGGAGAATGTACTGAACTCTTAAGGTCTTTTGAAAGGTGTTGATTTATAGTCTTATCCATGCCTCTTGACACATGATGGGAGAAAGGCAGAGTACAAATCACAGAATTACAGAATCATAGGGGTTGGAAGGAATCTTTGGAGGTCATATAAATCAACCCTACTAAAGCAGGTTCCCTACAGTCTGTTGTACAGGAAAGTGTCCAGGTGGGTTTTGCATGTCACCAGAGAAGGTGACTCTGCCATCTCTCTCAGCAGTTTGTTGCAGTGTTTTGTCACTCTCAAAGTAACGAGTGCTCATGTTCGACATTCCAGTTTGTGCCCATTGCACCTTGTCTTGTTGCTGGGCACCACTGTAAAGAGCCTGCCCCATCCACTTGACTCTTGCCCATTAGATATTTATGAGCATTGATAAGATCCCCTCTCGGTCTTCTCTTCACCAGGCTGAACAGACCCAGGTCTCTCATCTTTTTCTCATAAGAGAGATGCTCCAAGCCCTTAATAATCTTTATGGTCCTCCACTGGATTCTAAAAGTTTCCTGACTGTCATCAAAAAGGTGGGCATGCTGGTAGTGAGCTCCTGGAATAATCAAACAAATATGATGAGATCATCATATCGAAAGTCTAGTTCAATGTATTGCTGTAGTCTGAGAAAGTCAGCAATGCTGTAGATTAATTCAGCTTTCTCTTGCTTTTTATTTCTTGCTTAGTTTTGGTGAGATTGTATTTATTGCTTTGAACAGCACTACATGAAAGTACAGCAGGTTCATTCCTTAAATGTCAGTTGATTTTATGATCCCATTTCTAACAAACAAAGGTACAGAGTAAGAAACTCACAGATATTTATGTGTAGACCAAATGTTTGTTGAAAATTACAGAGGTAGAACAGGGTATATAATATCTTTAATAGTGCTGATCTGAATAAAGGGAAAAGTAATTAAGGAGACTACTGATCAGCTGTTTTTCCAGATTTAGGGAAAGAAAAGGAACATGGTAGCATGCATACAAAACTGTGTGCATTTTCTTCTGAAAGTAACAGCAGACATTTTAAGCTTTTGAGAGTAATGAAGAAATTCCAAAAATATGTCTTGGCAGACATGTAAAAGTATACCTAATGAGTATGTGCTTTTGACCTATCCTTTCTGTTCCATCTCTTTCCATTATGTAGTTAAGTAGTCGAATTATTCCTTTGTTGTTCATCAATCTATTATACAAAAATGATAAACAAAACTATTTTTTTTCTGGTTTTTTTTTTTTTTTTTTTTTTTTTTTTTTTTTTTGTGCAACAGTGAGCAATGTGTTGCTTGTGTGTTTCTGGGAGAACTGTTCTGCCTATACTGAACAGTTTCAGTGGTGTTATAATAAAGGACATTTAGCCAAATGTCTGAAACTCCTTTATGGGAAAAAGCCATTGCCTTCTAGTTTATTCGTAACATTAAATAGAAAATCATTTTTCTTCTGATACAGGTTTGTGCCTAAGACTAAATGTTTCCTACAACTGAATTCATGCTCTGGTACAAAAAGCATACATTGCCTGCAGGTCAGAATTCTTATTCTCTTGGAGTGGCATTACTTTCCATAACAGTTCTGCATTTCAGTCCTTACTTAACATCACAGTAGCCATAATACAGATATAGTTTCAGTGAAATAACTGACTTGAAAACAATATTCTTACTGTTACAAAGATTCAATTCTGAGCATTTTCAGGAAAGGATTTATTTTTTTCACTTTTAAAATAATTTTAGCGATGTGTCCAGGGAAGACAGCAATCTCTTCACAACAGATATTAATTATCATTATTGGTTATTACATAAGGCATGTGTACAAAGATTCTGTAGGCCCTGTGGAAGCCAACACGGGAAAATTTCAGTGTTGAGAGAAGATTACTGTTCGCATTTCTAATTTTTCTTTTATCATGAAACCTGACTCAAGGGCAGAACTTTTATAATTGCCATTGATACTTAGATAAAACTTAAATTATTCCTGTAAACATTGCCCTTAATTCTCTTTAATCTCATTGTGGAGCTCACTTAAATGCTTTCCTATACTGTAACATTTTATGCAAGAGTTGAAATAAGTGGGTGGCATGTTCTCTCAGATTTTATTTGTACAAGAGCTGCTCTGAAAGTAATGCCTCTTATTTTATTATGTTGGCCTACAACATCAGAGGTGCATGCTGGTAGTATGGCAGAAATGGAACCTTTCCACCAGTGTTCTGTTACATTTTGTTGCTGTGTGACAAGTGGTAGCAGAGGGACGTTTTGACAGAATGGAGTCTGACCTGGAAGTGCACGTGAAGCAATGGTATCACTAAATTCTTCCATGCAGAAAAAATGGCAGCCATTGACATTCATTGACACATGGTGAATGTTGATGGAGATCAAACAAACAGTGAGGCATCAGTGATGTGTTCATAGAATCATAGAATCATAGAAAGGCTTGGTTGGAAGGGACCTCAAGGATCATCAAGCCACAGGCAGGGCTGCTAACCTCCACATTTAATACTAGACCAGACTGCTCAAGGCCCATTTTGACCCAGCCTTGAATACCTCCAGAGACAGGGCATCCACAACCTCTCTGGGCAGCCTGTTCCAGCACCTCACCACTCTCATAGTAAAGAACTTTCCTCTGATATCCAACCTAAATCTTCCCTCCTTCAACTTAAAACCATTTCCCCTTGTCCTGCTATTATCTTCCCTTTCAAGGAGTTGAAATGGTGTTTCAGTGTCAGTGATTGATGTCAAAGTTTATCCATGTTCCATGTGGTCATACACAGTTGTGACACCAGAAGAAGAAGAGCAGCTCTATCAGCTCATGCCCCAAGTGTTTCCCATGAGTGCTCACATAAAGAAACAGAAAGAACACCATCTGCAAGTGTGTTAAGACCTAATGAACCAATATGAGGCTGATGCTTCCTGAATTGCATCATGACTGGTGGCAGACTTGATTTCACCACTACAAGTTAGAGTCAAAACATCAATCCATGGAGTGATGATGTGAATTTCACATTGAAGACAAAGTTTAAGATGCAGCCTTCAGTGGATAAAGAGCTGTGCACTGTCTTTTGGGATAGGAAAGTGGTGATCCTTCTGGATTTTCTGGAACTTGGACAAATCATCAACTGAGAGCTATGTCAATTTCCTCTTTTCAGTACTTTGGTTTTGTACATCTTCTCTCTGAGCCTCTTTTTAGTTCAAAATGAAATGAAGATTTTTACACAGAAAGCTTAGGTAGAATTGCCATGTGGACATATCTCTTGGTGATATAGTTTTAATTAGTTCGCTGTTTAGCATATAGGTAATTGAATGGTGGTTTCAGTTAATTTTTGTTGAATGAGGAGTAAAAATTAAAACCTTCATGTCTGAGAAAGTGTTATAAACGGAACTGAATATCTCCTGTTTGAATCTCCTCTTATCCGTTTACTGAGAAATGAAAAGAAAAAATGGAATATATAGTGTTTTCTTTAGATTTGGAGTATACTTAGAATTTCAGAAATATTTACATTAACATTACACTTTGAATATAGATAACAACTTGTACAACATAATATTGTATTTGTTATATAGAAAGTAATGTACCAAAAGGAAAGGGTTGAATTGAGAGAGCTAAATTTATATCAAATGTATAATTATTCTTGCAAATGAGCCTTTTGATGTGACATCAGCAAGTGTACTGTAACCAAAGGTGATGGGTTGAGCTATCCCTTTCACATAATCTTATTGAGAATGTGTTTCACTGCCATAGTAGTAGTGTGAAACTTACTTTTAAATAAATTATAGTTTTATGCCATAGAATTGACTTCTTTTAAAGAAAGGCATACATTATTTTACAAATGTTAATGATGACTTAAAAGTGACTTGTAAAATTTATTTTACATGAACATTAATTTTACATATTATGCAAGGGGGAACAAAATAAACCGTATTACACAATATATGAAATTCTATCAAGTATTTCTCCTTTGTTTCATCCAAAGGATCTTTTAGCTAATATCACATGTGGGATTTGAAAGCCTCTTATCAGCAGGCATCTGAAGTGAAATGAAATTATGTTGAGACCTATAGAAATTGTAGATACCAATTCAGTGTGGTTCTTTTACTTTTTGGGGATGCAACGCAGCTTATCTGAACAAACAAGGATGCCAACTCCCAGTCGTGCTTCTGTTGAATACTTGGAAACTTTCTGCCCTATATTTTCTAGTGACAACTAAAACGTATGCAGAGTATACTCCACAACACTACAAGATGTTTTCTCTGTTTTAGAGATGGAAGGAATTCTGAACATTTACATTTTAATACTTTATGCATTTGTGGAGTTAAGCATCATCCTATTGCACATAGCCCATGGGGAAGAGTTAATACTATGGTTTCAACCCCATTTCCTGAATAGTGAGTAATTAATTTATAATGTTTCTTGCATTTTAATACCTTTGGGCTGATCCTGTCACTATTAAAGTAAACAGCAAATTCCCAATGTTTTCAGAGGATGAAGCCCTTGTGTGTAACACTTACAATAGTATTTCATACAGTTCACAAAGATTTTTTTTGTAGGCTGTTGGTTTTTTTTTTTTTAATTTTGTGTCAGTTTATATTTAGCATGAGAAATTTAATTGAGAAAGCAGAGATTTACCAGTGTTGTTACTGAACAAATTAAATGTCAATTAGTGTTGACATTATAATATCAGAATTCTAATCCACAAAAGAATTTCTGTTTGGCATACTAATCCATGCTCATTTCTTATTTGCGATGTTAATATTTATATTTAAATTAAATAGTAAATACAGTAAATTCCCAATGAAAACTTTCTTTACATGATACAAGAGTTTGGGGTCTCCCTAAGCACTGTTCCTTGAAGAAGTCAGATTTTACAAGTATTGGCTCAATAGTATTTTGGTATTATTGCCAGAAATGCCCTAAATTTCCTCAGAAATCAGATAAAATCAAGAGTTTCTCCTGACCTTCCTTCATGTATTTATCCATCTGTCTATATAAAGATCATTTTTTGTGGATAAACAATGTGGTGCTTATTTATAGATTTTCTGCTGTTTGAATTTTTTGGGGTTTCCATTAAGGCAAAGTACCATTGATGCAAAATACCAATATCAGTATGAGCATGTGACTGAAAGATACAGAAAGTCTGTTTTTTACTGTAATAATGCAATTACAATAGTAATGTAAAAGCGACACACTATTTACAAATCTTTAGACCCAAATTTGTAGTTTTTTAAATAAAAAAGCTAAATTTTCAAAGACTGAATATTAATTACATTTTAACAAGGATAAAAGCTATTTGCCAGTATTTAATAACTGAATCAAAAACTGGTGATTCTAGTATCTGTGATTTTTTTCTAATTTCAAAAAAGTCTAAACTCCCTCTTGAAATTTTCAAAATGTCAGTCCTGCCTGATTGTTACCTATTCACTGTAATTAAGTTAGAAAAAAAAAATACTATTAGTTCAATATGAACATCTAGATATATTTCATAGGTATACACAGGAATGTTTACACTCCTTTATTTAAACTTATAGATAAGTAATTTGCTAAATTGGATTCAAGCAAACAAGCGTGCATTGATTTTTTATTTTTTATTTTTTCCAGTGAGGGGACTGGAACTGTGAAATATAGGGAGAAAAAGAGATTTTAATTTCTCTTAAATGTTCAGGTAGAGAAATAGTGCTTACTGATCTAACCCATATTATTCAGTGGATAATTCTATGTTGAAGTACTATGGAACATTCTCAAAATCTGCCAGCTACTGATAAATCTCCAGGGATCATACTCCAACTGAACAACATGACTCTACTGTAAGTCAGGCTATAACTTGTTGTCCTCTATTATTTAAATCTGCTTTGGAACAGCTATTTCTACAAGACGAGAAAGTATAAGCAAAGCTCGCAAGGCACACAGACAACTTATGGCTTTCCCTACTGACAGTTTTATTTTGTAGCATGTAGTGTTCTGTGGCCACAGGGATATGGGGGATGCCTTGGTTTATTTATTTCAGTGGTTTACAGGCTGGTTCAGCCCAGTTCCATGACCAGCAGGGCGGAGGGATCCACGGATCCGCGCCTCTGGAAAAGGGAAACAGGGGACCGCAAAATAATTGAAAACAGCGGCAACGATCTGAGGTGAAACAAACTAATTTACTAAATATAGTATTAGAATGCAAGATAATGCGATATAATGAAATTGAAGCTAATAAATCAAAACATAACGAGAGAGAGAGAGAGAGCGTGTCCAAAAGGTGGATAGGCCTCACTAAAATGCTGAGGTGAGAAGTGCAGTCCAGTTGAGCCGATGAAGAAAAGCAGACAGAGAAGACCAGGAGAAGAAGTGCAGATGAAAAAAAGAACATCAGGTGACCTTGCCTCGCTTATCTCCTCGCTGTTTGTAAAGCCCCCTGGGGAATGTAGTTCTTCTTCTCCTCTGGACAGGCACCCGGAACTTAAGCATCAACAGTCAAACCTCCAGTGCATTACATGATGTTATGATGTGGAATACTGATAACCAAAAATCATAAAACCATGACAGTGTATTTACTTATTTATGCAAGTACCTCTTTTTAAAAGGCTACCTGCAAAAACAAAAACTGTAAGTTTCCCTATCTAAGGAACACAAATTTACTGTGTTGATATCAGCTCAGCACTTCCCATTATTTTTGGAGAGATATAATGGAAATGCACTGAAACAATTATGTTTAATTTAAAGCAGAGCTAATGTAATAGAGGGAAAACAATTCCAAAGACGTGGAAAAATCTGTTATCTGAATCTTTATTATGGCTTAAGATACATAAGTCGAGTCGTAAGTTAGCACAATAGTTCTCTATTAAACGTACAGCCTAAGGTCTGGATTTAAAGAGTTCAGGTATGCAAAGATGACATTGAATTTGATAGACAAACAGTTCAGACACTAACCCTGTTGAATATCTCAAAAAACATTTAAGTACTTTTAAAAATAAGTATCTCAAGAGAATACATGGGCCTAATTTTAGGAGTCATCTAGTAGGACTTAATTGAGTTGGAGTTACAGGAATATTTAATTCATCTGCTGGCTATCTCCATTTATGTGTTAGTAGAAATGCACCACACTGGGAACTGACAAAGGAAATGAGGTATAAATGTTTTATGTAAAGAGCCTTTTCTCATAACTTGTCCTGTATGGAACTCTTAAAGTATATTTTTATCTGCCTTGTTAAATATGTTTTACATGATTATTTTTTCTGACAAAAGCCTTTTAGCACTTGGAGTCTCTAATATTGGGAAACAACAGTTTGGGGTGACTTGACATACAGAGTTTACTATGGCAAAAATAAACCTGAGGAAGCAAACATAACATATTTACTTCATAATGTGCTATGTCATGTTTGTTTAATTTCAGTCCAGTCTAAGTGATTTGAGATACAGATGTTAGTTTATTACAGCATAAGTGCTAAGAATGAGAAGCAATAATAAGCAAGTCATGAATATTAATCTTATGTCTAACACAGATGTTGGCACTTTTGCAAATATCTTTAAAAGTGATAGTTAAAATGAATTTATGTTCTGACAGTCATAGTTTTAAGACAGATCTAGATGTGGATATGGTATATATTAGGAACCAGCTGCACTGCAGATTAATTATAGCTGATTGGTGTAGACTATATCATTATATGGCCTCCATTCCAAGTAAACTTCAATATGAAAATTTCTGAAAGATTTGTATTTCCTGATAGTGAAAGGGGATGGATTATGTTTCCCAAGTGATGATATTTTAAAGATAGTAAACATTCATAAAGCAGTTGAAAGAATTGGTACAGTGAGATTATATATGTTGATGATTGAAGTGATATAACTGATACATTTGTACTGGCCTTTTCTAGCAAATGAAAAATTTCACTCATTTGGTTTAATAGTTTAAATTAGTATTTATTCACAACTTGTATTTTTGATGCTATGGTTAATAAATTATTTGTGATCATTCCTATTCACAAGGTTTTTTTCACAAAAAATTTGCTGATGTGCATTATGCTGTTTTAACTGGCAATTATTGTGGTACGGGTTATTCAATGAGAACAGTGTAGATAAACTCTCTCTTCAGAGAGTACTATAAACCTTGTTGTAATAAAAACATCAAGAGATGTTTCAGTAGAACCAAGTAAGTAAAAGAAAATCACAAATAATGAAAGTATAATTAGTTCAATAAGTGTTTGACTATTAGTTGTACGTGTGTGCACAACAGCTATGCTCACCCTTTGTGAGTACATGAACAATGAATCCAACTGCATTTGCAGCAGGGAAGACAGAAGATGACTTTTAAGTTATCAAATTCAGAGTCAAGTGCTTTGACAATATGAGAGGCTGGTATGTTTTTTAAATGGTTGCTAGGGGTATTTGACTTTTAGCAAAGAGAAGAAGTGAGGAAGAGCTGAACATAAATCAACTCTTCTTGTGTGGAATTACGCAGAGGCAAATGACGTTTTTTTACTTTCTCTGAGCTTTCATAAGGAACCTGAACCTATAATTCTTTAGCATCTTAAAGATCTCCTGTATTTATTTTCAGTTGTTTCAAAACACGCACTATTCTACTTACTTATCAATTTTAATTAAATATTGTCATTTTTTAAAAATCAACATGTTTCCTTCTGGATTTTTATTGCATTTCAGTGGTTGACCTACAGCTTCAAAAAGGTCACCTCCTTTCCTTTAATAAGTATACTTTGGTATGTGTGAAAAATGCTCAAAATAACTGAGCTGTTTTATTCAGTTCCCTAGGCGCATTATTCTGCTCCTGCTTTGGGACAGTATAAATATGTGGTGAACTAACTGGAGGTACTGTATTAATTGAAAACAATCCTGTAGAAAATACATACTTTTTCTGCCTACAGTCAAATAAGAGGAATGGTATTTCCTATGACTGTATTGAATTTCTTCAGAGGGTCATGCTTGTGTTTAAACCTAACCACAAAACTGTAGAATCCACACCTTCTTGGTTACATATAAAAACACTTCAGATACAACAAGTCCTGACTGAATACATACTAAGCTTTAAAAACAAAAACCTGTGAGACTGTAATTTTTATTAGGTAACAGATGCTTTTATTTTCTATGGAGACCAACGTTTTCTATTGTTCTTGTAAATCGATCATCTTAAAAGGATTTCTTTTCTTTTAGGAAAAAGCATGAAACCCAGAATTTGGAGTGATTTGTGACATGAATTGCCATAGTATTACTCAAAACGCTTTCTCATTTCTAATGAGGAAAATAACTCTACTTTTTGAAGCTTTATTTCATTGCCTTTTAGTGGGAATTGTTTTCTATTTAAATGTGATCAGTGTCTCTCATAAGCCTCCTGGACCAGTGGATAAAGTTAAAAAATCACTCAGCTCTTTTTGCTCCTTCTGGTTCTTTTCCTGCTGGCTCAGTTTGCCAAGCTAGTTCACCAAGCAGCTGCACAAATTCGTGCCAGAGCTAGGGTCAGTGTGATCGAAACAAAAGATGCTCAGAAAAGAGTAATAAATCTGCTTACATTACCTTAGACAATGCTGTTTCCCT
Organism: Lagopus muta; assembly: GCF_023343835.1. Taxonomy (NCBI): domain Eukaryota; kingdom Metazoa; phylum Chordata; class Aves; order Galliformes; family Phasianidae; genus Lagopus; species Lagopus muta. The sequence continues at coordinate 42,762,652 of NC_064436.1, read as the reverse complement.
GTCTGGGAATTTACAGAACAATCCAAACCAATCAAAAATTGGGGCTGATACGCTCCTTTCCTGCTTGAGCTGATGTGGTTGTGATGTGCCAAAGTTATGAAGCATTCCAGAAAGCATGTCAGAAAGATAGTATGGCTCAGAAAGCATTTCAGAAAGATGGTATGGCTCTCCCCACCAAGAAGCTTACTACAAAAGGGTAACTGTAACAGCAAAAGATCTTTGCAAAATCCTGCAAATACCAAAGAGATGAATCTGAAATCCTCTAATTTGCTTCAAAAAAGACTAGAGATCAAGTGAGATGCCACACATATCTTATGTTCAGTTATGAATATGACATGGCAATATTAGGTCCTTATGATCAATATGTGAACTTTTACTGGCTTTCAGAAAAAAGTTTTCAACTTAAATCATTTATTCTCCCATAATACCTATGTATTTTAGTCTCCATATGGGGATTTGTTGCGGTTGCAATAAGGGATGCTTGTAGAGATTTAAATTTGTTTCAATCTCTTCAAAGTACTGTACTCAGTACTGTGATAACTGTGATATTGTGATAAGTTACACCTAGATCATAGTAAAATTTATCTAGTTCATGTAAATTTTATACTTGAAGCTGAACTGTAATTTTTATTTTTTTTTTTTTTCTGGAGGAATAAAAAAATGAAACAATTTTCTTCAGATTTCATCAAAGGAAAGTAAGATATCTTGAGAATGGGGTCAACATTATGGATTCCTACTGTCAAAAGCTTTTCCAAAAGTGATATGACATTATGATTCCAGCCTTTTGTTGCTATAAATAAAAGGTGGGGGCATTTTACTGATGTCTTAGAACTGTACATCATGGCATACAGTCCCACTATTTTATTATTATTTCTTTTATATTGCATGGAGAAATCTTTAAAAAATGAAGTTAAATAATAATCTGATGTTCTTCAGCATGCCTGTCAGTAGACAGAGAAGTAATTTTTATTACTTGTGAATGGGATTTCAAAGGCAGAGGAATCCAGCTTTCCTTTAATCATGTTGCTCTTGAAACTGCAGAGAAGTTTTCCTCCGGGCACTGTGCTGGCATGGGCGATCATAGCTAAGAATGCTTTCACATTAGGATCTGAGTGCAGATATGAAGTAGGCAGTTACACAAGTTATACATAGCACAAATGCATTAACTGGTATAAATTCCTCTTTGAAGAACAAAAATCATGGGCAATGGAGAATCAAAAATAAAGACATTTTTAAAAATTGGATTCCTTTTCAATGAAACTAAGTTAGAAAATGTACTGCAGAAGGATTCCAGATGCATTCCAGCAGGCACTTAGTCCCCGTCAGCAGACTAATGTAAGTTGAAAGCAAAACTTCCTCAAAATGCATATATAAATGACAGATCCCAAATGCCAGTATTTTTTGCCTTGTAAATCAATTTAGGTTATGATGCTTGAAAAGCAGAACAGTAGAATGCTTGCAAAGTAAAAACAAGCTGTATTGTAACAAGATGCCACTGTCTTTATGGCCTTGGTGTACACTCACAAAAAAATGTAATTAATTCATTGTTTAGCTAGGCTACCTCAGCTTAATTTCAGGCAACCTTAATTTTAATTGTATGTTAGACACACATTACACATTGTTATCTGGGTAAATGGCTCTAGAAATCCCTGCTGAACTAAGGCATTGCTTAGCACAGTAGTTGAAGATAGGCCAAAAGGCAATGGAAATAAACTTCGAAGGAAATGAGATTGCACTTGTCTCTTTCCTTTCTAATTTTCTGTAGCTCATTAACAAAAGTCTGAGTTTATTCAACTGTACAAATGGGAATTTCTGAAGTACAGAAATACTGAGTTCTATGGAAAGGTCAGTTGAAATAACAGCATGAGTTTTCATTTTCGGGACCAGTTGCTGTGCAGATTCACTCTCAGTAAATCTGGCAGTAAGAAAAAAGTGGGTTCTGTACAGGAAATGGTATTTTTAAGATATTTCATTTGAATTTCTGGCTTACTCACTGTAACTCTACTTTCACTTGTACGTGCTTTCTAGGTTATCTCTATTCACTTGTCATTTTTATCACTTTAGTATGTGAAAATGGAGCCACATGAAAGGTGACACATGCAGAAACTAAGAAATCTTTAAAAAGATACTAGAACTATAGCTCTATTGGAGATTGCCCTTTCACATTCCCATAAACTGGACATATGTCCTAAGAGAACTGTCCATCCATCTAAGGGGAAAAGAATACTTTTAACTTCAAAAAAGATAACAAAAGATTGAAAATATTCTATGTCCTGGACAGATTTAGTGAATGGAATTATATTCACAACAAGCAGTATAAATAGGATATAGTCAGCTAAATGTAAAGTAGGCAATCTCAGTTGAACAAAAAAAAAGAATTAATTTTTTAGTGGCTATCTCACCCTGGCTGAACTTTTCAAAAGAATCTGTTAAACTTCAAATGAGCAACACGTGCTTTGAGGTTTATAAACAATTAAAGTGCTGGTTATGGAATCAGTGAGATGAAATGTACTGCGTTGATTAACATACCAGTTGATAATTTGTAAGTACTTACATTTCTCCCAATATTTGGAAGCATATAATTAACTTAGAACTTTAGGATTTGAATAACTTGGAATTGACGTGGGAAAGTGACTCTACAAAATGACTTCAAACAATTCTTAATTAGTTTTTGTTGGTAGCTTTTAACTATGAGATTTCCACGGATACAGTATAAGTTTATTTAAAGGATGAATTGATTAATGTATCTTGATAATTTGTCCCTGGAATTTTTCCATCTGATACAAAAGGCAATGCATTTTGAATAACTAATTTTAAAACTAAGTAACAAACTTCACCCTGATATTTTCTGTGAATGTGGAAGATTGTCCAATAACGACTTAAAGAATCTTACAGCTGAGATGGATGACTGAAGACAGATGTCTCTGAGAGCATTCTGGAAACAGGAAGTCTGAGAAAAGTGTGTTTTCTCATATGGAGAAAATGAAAAGAATTATATTCACTTTTAAGCTTTGTGGTGGTCATGCTTGCTTTCCTTCCCCTTTTCTTTTCTTCTACTTCTCTCTCTCAATTTCCATGTGACGAAAATCTTATATTATTATGGACTCTTTTTAGATTTAAAATGATTTGACACACATGCACACAAAAAAACATTAAAAACTCAATTTTGAATCATCAGGAAAGAGAATAAAAGATTGCTGTTAATCCTCGTCTGGGTTACAGGAGTAAATGATTTGTTCTTGAATGAATATAAGGGAGGTTGCAAGGAACCATTATCTTGAAAATTCCACCCAGAACAGGCTCATCAAAAGCAGAAAGCTTTTCCTAGCTCTCTCGGTACTAGGAGTTATCAACAAAAAGAGACCACCTGGAAAGAAAATCACACAACTATGCATTTCCATCCTATGCCTATCAATCCTTGAGCTGGTATTGGGTGTGTCTGCTTAATCTAGAAGCATTAGAGGTGGACTGCCAATCAAACCTATTTGGTCTTTATTGCTAACAGCTGCTTCTGACCTCACTTCTAGGTATGACTTAGCAAACCTTACTGTTTCAACCCTTGCAGCATCAGATCTGACCTTCTGCTTCAGTTAATTGGTGTATTTGTGGGTTGGTACATTGCTTGGGCATAGAATTATGGAATGGTTTAGGTTGGAAAGAACCTTTAAGATTATCTAATTCCAGCCTTATTTCCCCCACTGCAGTATGGGCAGGGACACCTCCCTCTACACCCAGTTGCTCAGAGTCCCATCTAGTCTGGTCTTGAATGTTTCTAGGGTGCAGGCATTCATAACCTCACTAGGCAACTTGTGCATGAGTCAGGAGTACTGACTTACAGGTAGTTTATATTTATTTTCTTTATATATATTTTATATATTTATATTTTATTCAGGTTGGATATTAGGAAAAATTTCTTCTCAGACAGAGTAGTAAATTTTAGAGCAGGCTGCCCAGGGAAGTGGTGATGTGCCTGTCCCTGGAGGTTTTGAAGAAACGGGTAGATATTGCACTGAATGATATGGTTTAGTGGTCTGGTGGTGATAAGTTGATGGTTGGACTAGATAGTCTTAATACTCTTTCCAGCCTTACTGATTCTGTGATTTTCTTGCATATCTATTATAATGAAATAAGAAACAGCTGTAAGGTTCATCTTACAAAGGGCACTTGTTTAACATCAATAGACTAGACAAAATGCAGGCAGTGAAATTGTACTAGTGGCATAGACCTTTGTTTTTGAGTATCATTATTAAGATGTTTTAGCAGGCATGATGGCGATGGATTGATGGTAGGACTAGATGATCCTAGTGGTCTTTTTCCAACCTTAACGAATTTTATGATGGAGACAAAGTAGTCAGCTGATCAGTGGGCTAATACCAGGGGGATCATTTTTATGTGAGCGTTGCATTGTCTATGAGTTCCATTAACTTTTGTGTGAAGATAATGTATAATATCTTTTAGTGAAAGAAAAATAAAAAGCTCTGTGAATGATTATAAAGGTCTTCTCTGTTACCAGAAAGATGCCATATTACAGTGACTGGGCTCTTAGCTGAATATTTTTAAATGATTTACTAAAAATTTTTGTTACTAACACTTGTTTTCACTTACTGCTTTTTCATCTTTTTCCTTGCTTTGTTAACCCAGTGAATTTAATTTCTTTAAAATTCAATTGTCAAGAAGTTTAATTGAGTGGTAGAAGCTTTGTACTGAAGTAATTCATAAACTAGAGACTCATTTAAGATGGGTGTTAACAGTATAATTAATTGTGTTGATAAGGGATATCAAGATTCTCTAAAAAAGTGCTGTGAGAACACCACAGGAATAAACAGAACGCTTTATTCCTTGTTCTTGTCAGTTTAACACCTTCATGATTACTGAATAATCTACGTAATTTCTTTCACCTTTCAAAAAAGCGAAGTGAAACAGATAATCATATGAAGATTAATTGATTTATTTATACATTTGACAGATAATGTGACAGAAATTAGGAACTTTACCTACCTGAAGTGCACTTTTCTATCAGTCAAATGCGTACTGTCGTGTATTACTTACTATCCACAAATAAAACATTTGTTAGAGCAAATGTCTTTCAGAAGATGCACCAGTAAACTACGACGCGCAGTGCACAGGATGTGCCATAGCTGAAGCCATACCAATTGTAAAGTCCCATGGTATTTCTTACCTGTATTTGCTAAATGTTTTTAAGCAGGCTGCTTTTTTTTTTAAAAAAAAAAAAAAAAAAAAAGCTCTGGGGCATGTTTTTGAAAACATTAAAAACAAACAAGTGCATAGCAGACACATACTACTTCACATACCCTGCTCTGTTTCCTGACTTTTTTTTTCTCTTGCTATCAAAACCTGACACTTGATGCAATCATTCCACTTTATAATTACTGGCAATTTCTCCAAAGAAATCAACACTTCGAAGAATCTATTTATTTGCTACCTCCTTTCCACTTACAAACAGATTGAATTTTTAAAAGCAATATAGAAGTAATTATTTCTTTTTTTGCAGGAATGAAGTTTAAAATTGCTTTTTTTAAAATTGCTTTTGGTAAAATTATTTTTTTTATAACAATGAAATTACTGTTATATAAACATTGCCTACAGGAAGGACTAGCAACTGAGGATGGAAAACACTCCTTTGAGATGTGTGCCATCACTGGAGGGGTGGTATATGGAAGTGCTTAAGAAATCTGCACTATGAGTAATTTTCTAAGAATCAGATGTGACATACAGTATCTTAAAAATCCATATTAAAAAAAAAAAAAAGAAAAGCAGCAACATTCTGTAGCACACCTTTCTTGTTAGGTTTGTTTGTTTTGTTTTTTTTGCATAAACAGATTGCTCTTGAGAAAATAGCTTTCAAATATTAAAGTTCACATGAATATAACTGGCGGAAATGTAAATGTAAATCTGTGTTCCTGCTAGACCATTCTCTAAAAATCCTCTTCCTTGTAAGATGAAAAAATTAAGGTAACTGTGCACACCAAAAAGAGTGTATTTTGGCAGTAATTTAACAATGTTGTTCTATGCAGAACATATAACTGTCTAGAGGTAGATCAGAAAGATATTGTGGGAGAGGAGAAGACTGAATTTCTACAAAATATCACATTTTATAAAGAAAGAGAAAACAAGTCTGAAAAAGTGTAATGCAAACAATGGATTCTGCAATAAAGTTTGTTCAAGTGGAAATGGCATTTCTGTGGCTCAGACCAGAGATAATGACTCTTGTACTCAGGTTTACCAAAAGTAAGGGTTTCTTTTGCTCAGTCGCTTGAGAAAACGGATTACAGTGCTACTGTGCTTCACAGATGCTCTTGTAGGTGGCTCCACCCCTTTGCACCCTCTGCAGCACGCAGAAATTGGGAGCTGGTTATCTGCTGTTTTCACCCATCAGTAAGACTGTTCTGCCAAATGTGAAACCTGAGCTGAGCTACAGGGTAGAATAGCTGCTGCTGGGCAGGCTGCGGACAGGACCGTGTTGCAGGGTTACAAGTGAGCTGCAAATTTGATCTCTTGCTTGGCTGCAACTTTCTTTTCTTGAATGCCAATGGCTACTTCTGAACCACCTACTGGGAAAGAGTATTTCATCTGATCAGTATCCCTATCCTCTCAGTATGAAAACATCATGCAGGAAGGTTCCTGTACTGTTCTGGAAAGGGATTACAATTAGCCAATAGGGTTTTTAATCTTTTTACTACCCTATTGCACATGAGGACTCTGACAGTATGGGACTTCTTCTGTGTATGTAAAAATAACTCCTGAATGTTACAGTAAAGTAGAACATGGGAAATCCCTTTCTCATGTAGTTTTCTCCCCTATTTTCATATTTACACATGAAAAGAGCACTGCTATTTATCATTAAGCTGGAGACTCAAATTAACAGGGCACTTGCTGTTTCAGACTGAATGCTGTGATATGGCAGAAATAAATGCTCTGTTGCAGCCAGTTGCAGGCACGTCATGGGAGCACAGTGGGGCTGCTGCAGGATGTTCAGATGAGACTTGTCCTTTTGAGTTTCTGGGCTCATAACTGATACCCCACGTGGAGTTTTGTTCTTGTGCTGCAGAGGTTGTTGAGGTGGGCTTTAATTTGCCTTTGGTCCTTACTGAGCCTTCCAGTCATCGCTGTATCAAAACTGGCAAATCCCAAAAGATGCACTCGGGAAGCCTGTTTACCCCTTCTGTCATAGACAGATCTGTTGACAGATTAAATTTAGCATCCTTCCAGCTGTTATCTTTCAGATTTTCCATGAATTATTCAGCATTCACACTAGATATCTCATATGTTATTTTTTCAGATATTTTAAGCACTCTAGTGTTGTTATTTAAGAGTTGATCGAAGAAAACTCAAATAATAAGGAGCTATATGTTCAATATCTGCTTTAAAAAAATAAATCAAAAAAATCCAGCTAGTTGGTAGACTCATAATCGCCACCATTCAAAAGATAAATGTAAAATAAGCAAGCCTTTCAGCCTCTGGAAATTCACTCTAGTGACATGAGTTTGCTCAAAAAAATCCTTTTTCAAGCATGTGTAGTTCGAACAGACATCTCTGAATTCCAAACTTCCCTGAAACTGAGGTGTCATTCCTACATGGATTTTGTAGTAGCGAAGTCCTGGCAGTGCTTCACGCATGGTTCCCATGGTGAAATACTGTATATTATTGTGATCTCAGTTTTGTTTGTTTTTGTTTTCCTGTTTGCTGCCATTGTAATAGTTTAGCCAGGGAAAAAACAACAAAGGATGGGCATAGATGAGTCTTTAAAAACAATCATACTATCTCAGATTCTGATTTAATACTGTGATGCAGGTTTTTTTGGTTACTTTATGAGATGTATCCTTCCATTTCCCTTATGCTATCTGATGACGTATGTGATGTAAAATAGCTTAACTGCTGTTTTCAAGATTCATCACACAGTGTTATGATTTCTGGTGATTCTGTTGAAGACCTTATCCTGTTTTGCTGATTCGTGATGAATGACTTCAGAGCCTCTTGCAATGCTGGGTAATGGCAGTCCTGATTTTCACAGGCTGCAGGGAGGCACTTACACAGATGACTAATGATTCCTTGCTCCAGGAGCATTGTTCACTGGTGGATACACTCCACTGACTACCTTCAGGTTTCTCTGGCGGCACGATCTGTCTCGAGTTAGTGCTTATATTCAATATGCAAACTTCATGTTATATTTAGCCTGAAAGGGAAAGATAGTTTGGTCCTATACGTAGCCTTGATGGAAGTCTTTAGTCCTGTGATGGTTTCAGAGAAATTAGAATTTCCTCCCTGAGGGTGAAAACATGATTCTCATTTCTTCTTATAACTTAGCTTATGCTTATCCTTCCTATTATTCTGCACTTTTTTTTTTTTTTTTGCCACCTTGAATTTAATTCTTTCCTTTTATCTCTCTAAATTCATTGGTATCTCTGTCTCCTCTCTTTTTCTTTTTGCTGTTTAAGCCTGCATAAATGTGTGCAGAACATCCACCAAGATCTTAACTATTTGTTGAGACACATAGCTATTTCTTATACCACATCCACTGCTCTCCTGCTTCATTTTAATTATATAGAGGAAAACAAGATTTTTCTCTTCAGTAGGGAAATTGAAAACAGAAATGTTTCAGGCCTGATAAAAGCAAGAATACAGAATAGAGAATAACTGTATCAGAAAAAAACACCAATGCTAATTTTACATCTGTCAGATCTGAATTATACATTTTATCCTCTTTTTTTCTCACTGTATTTTGGGAATAAACATTCTTTTCTAAAGTAAGATCACATTTGTTTTTAAAATACATTGAAATAAAACTTGCACATTTTCCTAAATTAAATTTAATGCTTGCTATAAATATAAAATGTAAATATTGTAAATGTAAACATTGTAAAAATTGTAAACAGACTTTTAGTGTGCCTGTCTCCTTTGGCAGCTTTTCTCTTTTTTTGCTAAAGTATTAATTTCTTTAAAGCTCATAATTATTAAGAAATTGTGAAGATGATGCTTAAAATTAATAAAAGTCACATTTTATGTATTTGTAAGGAATTTGTAAATTTCAAAATACCATCAAGGCACAATTTTTCTCTGCTCTAAGGTGAAAATTATAGTTCAGATTTTCACACAAAAGAAACTGTGAATACAGTATGAGAACAAACCTTGTCTGTGTTGATATTCATGTACACTGTGTAAGACAAGTTTTAATGCTGCAGCAACAGTTTCAGACAGCAAGACTTGATCACAGATTTTTCTACATCCTCTGAGCTTAGGGAGATATCACGTGGTTTTGTTTTCTTTTTTTTTGTTTTTTTTTTTTTAGTGCATATGTCTATCTTTGCTGCTGAAAAGACTCTGAGAAAAACTTAAGAAGAAAGAATGAAAGAAAAACTGTGGCTTGAGAAAAGCCATATTCCATCCGTTTTGTTTTATGCTGCTTTATATTAACTTGAATTATGAATGTTTTGTGATTAGCAAATTAATTTGTGAGAGTTCTTAATTTTTGTTCTATTTCACAGTTATTTTCTATTTCAGAACACTGAATAAAAAGATATGAAAACAATTCCAAATGGAAGGTTTCAAACAGAGATTAAGATTTTAAAATTTAAGTCACTTTGTAATTAGGTTTGAATGTTTCTATAATGCTCAATATCTTGTAGAGATCAAATACTTAAATTTTTATACTAAAATGACAGTTGAAGAGTAATGGCAAGGAAATGACAATGCTTAATATTGCAAATTATGTGCCAGCAATCTGGAATTTTTGCAGAATTGTTTTCCTCGTGATATCTGTAGGATTTTTTTCTTCAAAACAACTATCCAGTGGACACAGTGCTTTCTGAGCAGAGTTCAAGTTCTCCTTTTCATGCAGAATTCAAAAGCAGCCAGGGGGCCTTGGGATCCCCTCATTTGAGATACCTTATTCATTAAAATTAAAAATGGCTGTTTGGTCTAGGGCTTTTGAGAGCTCTTTGAAAAAAAAGCATACAAAGTAAAGAGAAATTCCTTTAAAAGGAAGGCATTCATGCTTAATGCTAAACAGATACACAGCATGCCAGATTTAATGCAAACACGAGAGTGCTGAAATACAGGAACTGCGCTGTATAAATGTCTCTGTGTGGGGAAAAAAATTAGGGATTATAAGATAGAGAGTCATTTTGGTCCCTGTGCTGTATGCAGTCAGGAGGGGAGATGAGAGCATCAGCAGCACTGTTTTCACAGGTGGACGAGGAGCAAAGTACTGGTTTGTTACTGTCAAAGCTATTCAGACTTCTTGGCTCATCTGCCTCGCAGAGGGGAGATGAGCCCACCTTTCTCCAGGCACTTTGATCGCTCTCAAGTGTCATCCTGAACTGTCAGCAAGGACTAAATGCTGTCTTGCCTTTAGCCTTAACATCTGGCAGCGGATGGGAGCAAGCTGACATTTATGTAGCAGTGCTTTCCTGCTAATGCAGTGGCAAGCTTTGCTGTGCCCCTTTTGCAGCTCATCATTTTTTTTTTATTTTTATTTTTATCTTGTACTTATACAAGCCATGCTTGGCACCTCTGATATTTAGGATTAAGCCCTTAAAGCTGGCAGATGATATTTGTAAAATTTAACTTCTGCAAAGCAGAATATTTGGTCTGTAGCAAGCTTATCCCACTGTCTTTAGTTAATTCATGTATATCCCCAAAGGAACTTTCAGATAAAAATGTTAATAGAGGTTATCTTCAGAGATAAGAGCAACCAAGACAGGCTCATTTTTTCTGTATCTCACAACAAACACTGACATGATTCAATGAGTTAGCTATGAATGTTTGTAGGAATAAGAATCACATACTGTGCATTGCCTACAGTTCATCTGCAATGAAAGAAAGTGAAAAGTAGAAAATGATGCAGGATAAATTCTTGGCATATTTTTTAAGCAAGAACATGAAATGTGGAGTGTTACTTTTGATCTTTGTCCATCACTCCTAACACTTAACTGGGACCTGAGTCTTCTATAATTTAAGTGCATGGTTGCCTTTCTTAGAATATCTATACCTTTAGGATTTATTTATTTAGAAAATTTAAGGTTTGATTTAATTTATTTGGGAGATATATATATATATATATTTTTTTTTTTTTTTTGGTAGAGGGAAGGTATGTGCAGAACTGGTGGCATTATATCTCCAAGAAACATCTGACCTCCAAACACCAGTGCAGATTCAGTTCATATCTCAGAAAGACTGATTTCAGCATTCCAATGTGTTTCCAGTTAGATTTAGTACCCAAGTAAAGAACTACACAAATAGGATAGCCAGCATAGCTCCCAGTACCAAAAACTTCGCTTTTCTGGCTTACTGTCATTCCTAGCTGTTGTTCCTAGCTATTGTTTGACTTCATTTTAAAAAGTTGCCTGATGAAAAACTACGCCAGTGCTGTAATTAAAAGCTTAGCAGTAAAAGCTATTGTATCTGACCATAAACTGTTCAGAAAAAAAAAAAAACCTGCTTCTGGAGCAGAAGTCTTGCTAAACGCTTCATTTAGAAAAATAGGGTCCTTTTTTTCCCCTCAAGCAGCAAAAGAAAAGAAAAAATATATATTTATAGCTGATCAAAATGACCAGATAACAATTTTCCTAATTGTAGATCAAATTAAATTCAATGTTGATATTAGCCGCATTTCACTGATAAGAGGTTTACATTTAGCACAACTTTTAATTATGCCAGTAGTGGGACAATTGTCATTACATTAACCACACTTGCCTCACCACAGGGTCTGCCTAGACTAAAGCATCATTTTTATCCAAAAAAGTGCTGTTAATAAATCGACTTTATTTGAATACCTACTGGTGAAAGACTTAGTAATCTTGCTCCTTGATCAAGACAAGCGTGTTTGAATGTAACTTAGTTAATTTTTGTGATCCTATATAACTCTTCAATTCTCTTCAATTCTAGCTATCATCTAAGCAGCCAAAATAAGATCCAGAAAATGACTTTCAGCTCAAAATTGCATCTAGTAAATTCTTTAGAAAAATCCAACACCTCCAAATAGGACAGAGACCCTGCAAACTCTGTAGGAGGTGGGTTTATATTCCTAAAATGCCAGAGTACTACTGGGATAATGGCTGCCTTCTATTTATAATAGTTTCCAGACGTCTGGAGAATTAAGTCAGAAAACTTTCCTGAAGGGCTGCAATTTGTAGCCTAGTTTTCACTCTCTAGGCAAGACCAAGTGAGAGCAGAGTACGGATGGAGGTCCAGGTCTTGCAAAAGGGCTAAGACCATAATTAATTTTGCATGTTCTTAGAGTCCTGAAGTTTTAAATTATTTTCTTATGCAGCTACTTGCCTCCTTTTCCATATAGACTTCACAGCAAATAATTTCGCTTTTCTTGGTCAACCAGTTATTCTGTTTTCTTCCTTTAAATCTGTCCATGTTTTCTGTCTCCAAATACATGCCATTGGGTCTGTCCTTATTTTGCTTTGAACATTATCTTGAAATGTGGCTGGACTAAATCTAGTTTTTGAAAGAAATTAAACTCATGCTGTAATATTAACAATCACAAGTACTTCAATACACCAAGACTTGTGTTGAGATTATATAGAGTTGCAGATTACATCAAAGATAGAAAACTCTTTAAAGTCATACAGACATTCTTGTTCAATGCAAATTGTATCAGAAAAACCTATCTTGATCTGTCATTATGGTGTTGAAATTATCCTTGTGTTTTGAAAGGGAGTGTTTTTCTTCTTTCTGTATAACAATGTCCTTTTTCCTCACATAGAGAAAAAAAAATACCATAAAATACTGTTTTAAAGATGAATTAAGTTCCAGGGGTAATTACTTACTGATTCATATTTGACATTCTTCCTGTAGCTAATACTCAGCAGGCGTCTTGTTTGCATTTGAGAAAATAACACAGTGTAAGGACATGTGTAAATCCTGTGTCAACAGCAATTATTCATAAATAGGTCATGCTATTAAAGATGTCTAAGGAGAATTTAAACTGTAGCTTTTAAACTAAGTTATTTGAAAAAATCCTATTTGTCTTGTTCACAGGCAGACAAAATTCACAAAATTATTAATTTATGAAAGCATCTAATTTTCCCATTTTAAAACTTGATATTTAAGCCTATGTAATTAAGATCTGGTGAACTATCCTGATTAATTCATTAACCTACATTAACTTAAGAGCTGCAAACTCTTCTAACTCATTTGTATACCAAATTTAGTAGAAGACATTGTAAACAAATACTGCAGCATGTTTATTTTATTTTGTATGGACAAACATATCCTTTATTCCAGAGAATTATTTTATGGATGATACCTGATTCTAACAAAGAATTGCTGAGAAGTCTATTTTGAGCCAAACAAGACTTAAAAAGGTAACACTATTTTTTTTCCTCTTTCCCTCTTTTTTTTTTTTCTTTTTTTCATAGCAGCCATTGCTTTTGTCTGAGTGTTCACATTTGTGGAACTTTCCAGCCATCATTTCTTTTTATCTATACACAGATAAGCAGCTAAAAGCAACACTTTTAAGAATATTAATCAAATGCTTATTTATTTCCATAGTATCAGACACTTCTGCATCAGTACATTCAAAGCCAGTCCTTCCAAAGAGGCCTCTCATTTGCAATAGACTGCAGCTTCAGGACTGCAGTCTGCATAAAAATAATTAAAAACTAGTTTACAGAGAAGCCCCAGACTTACTTTTTCCTGTTATTATTTCGCCGAGATTTTATTCCCTCTTTCCTTCTCACTGTAAAGATGAGCTGTTCTCCATCTTGCTTCTTCAACTGTCTTCAGCTCAGAACTGATCTTTTTTCAGTATCTCCATGCTATTAGACTGCTCTTATTTCATCTTTTTGAGCCATTTCTGCTCTTGAGGCCTCTGTTTAATTTTTTTTCTTTCTATCTAGCTTACAAATGCCTGTCCTTTTTAAATTATTTCTGCTCCAGTATATCACTGTAAGAAGCTAGTATACTGCTGTATAGGTATTAATGCTTTATTCTTAACATCACAAGTATTGTCATCATGAATGTTGTTCAGTATCATTTATTTTTTATTTTTGTCTCTAATGTTTAGGTTTCTAGTACCTAATTTAGTTGTACTTTCATTCTTCGACTATTCTTGCAAGACAAAGGGCGTTCTAAAAAATTACGAATTTTTGTGAAGAAAGAACAGAAATAAAGCTTGGGGATTTTTAGTATTTAAACTCTATAAGGATATTTAAAGACAATGTCAGTATATGACTTTTGAAATAAACTTCTTGCTCTATTTTAGCTGGAAAAGCTACAAAAAGTATCTACAAAAGAAAATAAAGTGATTAAGGAAACTCTTTGAACGTTATCAAATTTACATCTAATGCTACTTAATTCTAGAGATGGAAATACGTAGTTGTGTCAACCAGTTACATATATATTTGTTTAAATAAAATTGTTAAACTGTGTGTGGGTGACACTCACTGTTTTTGAAATACAGAGAACAAGAAATGATGCGCTGGCAGTGTTTCTGGCTTAGTCTGACAGCTACACTGTGATTTAGAGTCTGAACCTGCATTACAACCCTAAGCAAAACTCTATGGATGTCAATGGGAGTCTTATTTCTCTAAAAGCTGACTTTCAGCTATGTGGCAAAATTGTATGGTATTCTGGGGATATCAGTATTAATACTTAAGATTTGTGCGGAGTGACTGTGTTCCTGTATTTGCTAGAACTGGCTTTTCAGAAAATATGTCTCTTTATTTCTGCTCTTGAGAGAATTATTGGATATTTTATCTTAACAAAAACCTTGAAGTAAAAAAAAAAAAAAAAAAAAAAAAAGGAAAAATATTTGAGATTGATTTATTTTTTCAGAGAAACATTTGTTTCTCAAGCTGCTTTTTTCTGTCACAAATAAAAATGAAGGAAAATAAGTAGAAATGGGATTGCATGGACTGTGAAAGAAGAAACTATTTTAAAATGAAATCCTGACTGTGGACATCAGGGGTAGAAGCCAGTAACATGATAAATTTCCAAGTGGGAAATTGTGAGAGGACTGGATGCTCAGCCTGCTGTCTGGATAAGTAGCTATTTCAAAAACATGGAAATTTAGAACTTATTCTCATATTAAAGTAAGGATATCTCTTTGTTAACTGTACTTATTTTATTAGTGTGTGCTGGATCTGCATGCATAGTTACAGAATGCCGTACGTATGGTTGCTGTAGCTTGGCTATAAAGGATACAAACTGAAGAATACTTTAAATGTTTCAGTTTTCAATTCCTTGCCCTTACTTGTCCTTACATACATACATGCAGAGAAATGAACTTATGTTTTGTTCCTGAATTGAAGACATAACAAATTAAAAAACCTAGCAGCTAAGACACTTATTAAGCTGCATCAGAACAGCCAGAGGCCCTCCCAATATATAGTTTTGACATCAACATTAATTTACCTTCCAGCCATTTTCTGTAAAGAGATTTGCTGTAGTTTCCAAATAACAATGCTTCTGTCTTCAGAGTGTGGGGTCTGAAACAGTATATGTTTCTATTCTATTTGAGTTTTTATGCTTTTTCGATTATTTTTAAAGCCAAAATTTAAAATTGTTATTGAACGAAAGTTTTTCAAATTACCTACATTCCATCTCTTGCTTTTCTTTGAAAATATTTGCTTACATGCATTTAATATGAATATTAAGCTGTACGCACCCACAGAAACACAGACAAATATCTTGTAATTAATAGTTGTGATGTTAAGAAGATCATTGTGTGAGGGTAAATCACTTTCTTGTGCTCTAATTCATATACAAATTAACTAAATAGATTCCTTGTATTTGCTTGGGTCAAACACCAAAAAGAGGCATTTTTTATCATAAAAGGAACCCATGTTAAATTATTTAAAAAATTATCTTTATACAACAATATAAAATGCACAAGTATACATTGATCTTTCCTGGTACTTGTGGAGGAGAACAATCTACTGTGTGTTCTATACTTAGTTACCATCTTTCCAATGACTAAATATTTATGACAGCAGAGTATGGAAAATATGAGAATATGTCTTGGATTTTATGGAGCACGTGTAGCTGAAGACTGTGCATTTGTAAACATATACAACACTCCTATGAAGAAATGTCAGAAACAAATATGTGAAAAGTTCATTTATTTTACCCAAAAACACGAGAAAAATTACATAATTCTTTAATGATTACTTGAATCTGATTTTGTTTTCCTGCCAAAAATCCCCATCAATATTTGATTCTATAGATGTTGATGCAAAATTTCACATGGAAAAACTTTCTGTATCTGCAAGGTATTTAGTACCTTATTTTCTTTTCTACTGTTACTGTTGCAATTCTTATGCATCTCTTTTAGGTTTGCTATTTGTTGTGTATGCTCTTGACTTTACAGTGCAGGCACTAGACATGGAATTGATTTAAAGTGGGCTATAACACTGATTAATAGATATATACATCCTCTGATCTTGCTTAGATGATAATGGGCTGGCTCTGTTGCAGTGATACGTGTTCCACAAAGAAAAGACAGCATTTGCTGAGTTGATTAATAACATGCATCAGCTATGAGAGCTACTCTGAAAGTAATGCCTCCTTTATTATTATTATTATATTAGCCCATGATGTCTGAGGCAGATGGTGATGGTATGGCTATAGATGCTGAATCTTTGCACTAACATTCCCTTACATTTTCTAGCTATGTGGCACATGGCAGCAGAGGGGAAGTCTGAAAAAATGGCATTTGACATGGAAGTGCATATGAACAGTGGTGTGAAACTAAAACTTCCATGTGGAAAAAATAGCACTCACTGATGTTTTCCTAAGTTTTCTGGAGACCAAAATGTGGATGTGGACACAGTGGTGTGGTGTGTTTCAGCATTTGGAACAGCCATGTTCCAAATGAATGACTGGCCATGATATGGACAGCCATGCAGCTTGTTATGAGCATGTCTTTCAAACTTTTGTTCGCTGCTGGCAAAAATGCATAGCTAGTGGTGGTGACTATGTTGAAAAAGAGTATTTAGTAGCTGAGAATTTGCTCTGTCAGTGTTGTACTCACTGTGTCTATTGTAATTTCCATGGAACTAAATAGGAGGTATTTCTGTCATAGCAACTTGCATAGATTGCTGTTTTTGGCAAGGATACTTGAGTAGTCATGAAGAACAAACATCACAAGAAAACTCATATGTGTATCCTGAAGGCATATTTTTCATTGTGTTGATGAGTACAACAATATTTTTGATACACAGAGGTGTATGCATGAGGTCTTTGAGTCAAAAAATATAATCCTGCTATGTAGAATGTAAGTTAATAAGTAAATACAAAGTTGGTTTTCCCCCTGAAATATGCAACACTATTCAAAAACCTAAATTGCTTTCTTGGAAAACTTGGCATTTAAATGAAAGTTTTATCAAAGGGTTGGCAGAATATATTTGGAAATACATGCACATGGATCTCAGGAAATTACTTTTTCCTATGGCTCTGATTAAATATTTCATGGCAGTACACGCTTCTTTATTTGTACATGCTGTGTAAAGGTTTTAAAAAAAACAAAAATAATAATAATAAAAAAAAAAAACAGCCCCTCTTTTTTATAGTAAATATGCTTATTCTGAATGCAGTACCCATAATAAGAAGAAGACCTAAACTATGCAGACTGCTGAATCTACAGGGTGAACGCTATCTCATGCTGAAAATGAATACACAGAAACATTCTTCAGTGACAGCTTCTACAGCTGGTTTGTTAATTTAAAACTTGAAGAAATACATCAAGAACCATGGGCAATTTGTTGCAGTGAAAGATAGAGTAAGCACTCTAATAATAGAGCTTTCGTATTGGTAGATAACACATGGTAGGTAACACATGTTGCTGTTTTTTCTGTCTCTAAAATTAACAATATTTTGATCAGTTTTGAACCCTTTCTTTATCCTAGAATAAATACAATGGTTTGGTTTGGAAAGGACATTGAAAGGTTGTCTGCTTCCAGCTCTTCCTGCCATGGGCAGAGTTGCCACCCTGTAGATCAGGCTGCCCAGGGCTCCATCCAACCTGGCCTTGAATGGTTCCAGGAGCTGGGAATCCACAACTTCTCTGGGCATTCTGTTCTAGTGCCTCATCACCATCTGAGTAAAGAATTACTGCCTAACATCTAACCTAAATTTACCTTCTTTTAGTTTAAATCCTTTCCCCTTGTCCTGTTGCTAACTGTCCAGTCTCCCTCCTGATCAAAAGCTCCTTTAAAGTATGCAAAAGCTGCAAGGGGATCTCCCCAGAGTCTTCTGCATTTATTTATCTGGAATAAATATTCTAATAGCTGCCTTCCTCATGGGCATTTGCATGACTGAACTTGCTTTAGTTAAATGTTGATGAACAAAACTGGCCATGAGCCTATATGAATACTAGAAGTCACTGTAAATCTTACAGCCAGTGTCCCTTCATATCCTCTTCCAACCAGTACAACAAGCCTATTCTTCATTCTTTCTCTCCACCCACCTCATTTTTCCCGTGACCTAGAATAAAGAATAATAATACAGAAGCTTGTTTTCTAAAAGATCTTTAAATACATGATCTGATGTTATTGACCTGTAAATAATATGTATTTTTAAGTCAGTTCATGAAATCTTTTAATAGCACTGCCTATCTAGGGACCAAATCTAGATATTTGTTAGGATACCCATTACAGCTTCCCTCTGTTAACTTTCTAAATCCTCAATAAAATGCTGAGAGAAAGAAATTAATCTTGCCAATTTTAACAGGAAGCTATTATTGCTGGCAAATAATAAATGTTTAACATTTACAGATTTGCAGGTTTTTGGCATGTGCAGCTTCCTGATAGTTTAAAGGCATTCCTTTCAGCATATTAGCAAGGAATGTCTCTAAGGTTTGGAAGATTGAAGTTAGGTCTGAATCCTAAACTTCTCGCTATGTACAGTTAATTTGAGGTCTGTATGTGCACAAAGATTGACCCATGTGATGTGATCACTAATTCAGTCATGAGTTATAGAGTTTGTATCATATGCCTTTCTAGCTTGTTATCTGCAAATAACAACTTGTCTTCTAACTTCAATTTCTGAGACCTTCCTAAGTATTTATGACATTTTTCATTCTTTTTCCAGATAAAAGTTGTTTTCTAAATATTTACAGCTGGTGATGAAAGAAAATAAATGACACGAACTGGAACATTAAACCTTGAAAGAGAGACAAACAATAAAATAATGCATGATGCTATTAAACACTATTAAAAAAAACCCTAAAAATATTTTTTTCTTGTATTTCTTAGGTTTATATTCATAGAAATAAAATAAAGGATTAGTAAACATAAGGTGAACTACCTTTTAAAAAAACAAAGCAGGAAAGAAATAGATAAAATAAAGTTGTTTTACTAAAGTTAATAATCCCCACTTTCTGAAACAAATATCCTCAAGCCATTTGTTTAAACAAGCATTAAGTTTAGCAGTACTACACCATAACATGATACTCCAAATTAAACTTTTGCATCTCAAGTGACCTTTATAGCAGTTTTACAGTTCATAAATTCTTTACAATGGTGCTCTGTGGAGTAGTTTTAATAAATCTTGATTGTGCTGTAAATGTTGTAACACATACTTGAAATGGCATTTCCAGTCCTAACAAACGCAAATGCAGGAATGATTCCCCTATTCCATATGGGGAACTTTGCTTCAGTGTTCATGAAACATTAAGAATATTCCAGCAATGAAAAAGGAAATGCCATAAGTAACTGAGTCCTACTGGAGGAGAAAAGCATAGCTGATAAACATATTTATCAAAATGGACAGGGAGAATACCTGCTCCTTATGTATCAGTATAGAATTTTTCTTCAGTTTATAGGGCTCTTCAAGCTTTCAACATAGCTGGAAAGAGACAAGATTATATTTTCTGTTTTTAGACTTGATTTCTTAATCAAATGTCAGATTCATAGAATTGTAAACAGTGTGGTCTGTTTCATTATTTGCAAAACAATAGGATATGAGAAGCTCTGTTAAAATATGTCTGCTTAATCTCTTGTATCTGTTTAACAGCATTCTTTTCTGTAAAAAACAAAATTGACTTAAATACTATACAGGAAGCGTTCTAGTAATCTTCAAACCACTTGTTTTGATTTCCTCTATCCTTTTTTTTTTTTTTTCCCCTGGAGCTATTTCTTTACTTATGGAGTCTTCAACATCTTTTCAAATAGTTTGGTTATGCTTATTTAAAAAAAAAGAGTTACCGCTTCTGAACTGTAATTTTCAGGCAATCATCAGGTTCTCTATCTTTAGATGTTTCTTTCTTCCCTTTCTTTAAAAGTTTGGTTAAGGAATGTATTTTCTCATTCCTATATACAGACAAGAAACTACATGATAAATCTCTGAGAACCTTTTCCACTGCTTATAATTTTATAATTTTATTTTCTTGAGCTCAGCCAAAATTTGTATTTTCACTGCATTTTTTCTCTGTTCCTTTTTTCTCCCCCAGATAGGAGAAAATGAAAAAAACCTTTCTCCTTCATATGGTTTGCTAAAGCTGTTTCTACCCAGAAAAATATAAAAAAAAAAAAAAAAAATTGAAACTATTTACAATAGCTTGCTGATGAAAATAAGCCAAGCTTAAACCCACAAACCAAAACTCAACACACCTTCAAATAATTGTTAAATTACACATTTTAAAGCCAGAACTGTAAGCAGTTATGCATTTTAAGGATATCGTTCACAATTGCACAAGTTAGTGATAAAATAGCGAAAAGAATAACAAGTTGCCCAGAGAATTTGTCTCACTCCTTGAAGACCTTCAGAAGCCATCTGGACATGAGCAGCATGCTCTGGGTGGCCCTGCTTGAACAGAATGTGGTACTAATCTTTGATCCTATGGAGATAACTACATGGATGCTCTGCTTTTTCTCTAGAAAAAGCAAAACCTACAAGATTCACTGAGATGCACAGTGTGACTTTGAGGAAGTGTAATTACCAACCTATTAGTTTGCTAATAAATAATGATCAGTATGCATGATGTGATACAGTGAAATAAAGATACTGTGTTGGATGGACAGTTACAATCAAAGCGAATTCATAAATTTTAAGGTCTGCCATAAATGATGAATATAGAAAAATCTTAAGAAAATATTGTTATAAGTTTTCTTGTAATGTAGCATTAATGAATCTGGGTTACAGGTTCATTATTAATATTGAGAGATGTTTTTTTAGTACTAGTTAAATGTTCATCTGCGAAGACAGTAAGGAATGATAGATTCTAAAAATGGTGCATCCATCTTGAGAATGGCAGTAGGTATATCAAGGTATCTGAGCAGTTTAAAGAAGATAAAAGTTAGTAGGTGTTTATAATTGCCAGAACCTGTAAGTACTTAAAGCAAACAGTCAACTTTTGCATCATATGGTGTCTACGAATTGAACCACAGTGTTAGTAATAGCAGTCTATTTAGTATATTGTTTTTAAAACTTTGTCTGTAATGGTAGTGTGACTTTTTTTTTCTCCACCTGCTTCAACATTTTACAGTTGACCTGTAAACAGCTAATTGCATCTGAAAGGATTTTGACACAGACAAATGAATGTGATGTTCAGTATATACCTATATTTGATTTATCTTGATTGGTTTATAGATTTTTTTTTTGGGGGGGGGGGGGGGGGGGAGGTAAATCTTTGATATTTGAAAGCTTCTGTTGCCTGATTTTTACTGTTAGGCTATCTTGACTAGATGTTTTTAGAACTAGATTCTGAGAATTAATTATATTAAACAGAATGTTCTAATGAGGAAGGCTAGGGAGAATGGATATGATGGGAAACATGACCACAGAGGACAAGGAAATGGCTGAGGTTCTAAATGCCTTCTTTACATCTGTCTTTAAATATCAGACCCATTATTTTATATATATGTTAGGAAACACTTCTTCTCTGAAGGAGTGTTCAGGAGCTGGAATGGGCTGCCTAGGGAGGTGATTGAGTCACTGTCTCTGTAGATGTTGAAAAAAAAATTTAGATGTTGTACTAAGGGACATGGTTTAGTGGGGAAATATTTGTGGCAGGTGGATGGCTGGACTGAATGATCTTGGAAGTGTTTTCCTGATTCTGTGATTGTATGAATGTCAATGTATTGATCTTAAGAATCTTGTTCTTACTTTTTGAGCCCAGGACTTTCTTAATTTTAGAAGTTAAGTTAGGTTAAACTTCTGAAGTCTCTTAACATTTACTTGTTTTTATTATTAAATTATAGTGGTTTAGGGAAACGTTGAGTGAATTAGATTGAATTCTGGACATGCAAAGTATTATAGGAAAAAGTATTTGAAATTGTTTCTATCCTGAAAGACAAAGGGGGAATGGAGGCATGAAAAAGCAAATGTTTTTTGCAGGAATGAGTGTCACCCATGCTTTCTGTTCTCATTAAGACAAAAAAGAGTCAGCTAGTGATTAACTAATATATCGCTACACTGCGCTTTTTGGCCAAACCCATCACCTCTCAGCCCTGTCTCTGAGAGATATGGCCTGGTGCAAATAAGCAGTTTCATTTCCTGTCCTAATTATTAACAAAGGACACAATCATGTTCATTTAACTCTGTGTAGTGCTGATTATAAATTAGAGAAACAATCTCATCAGCATCTTGATGCTCATTCTGTTTTCCAGTTTAGACCATTCTTTGTTCTTTACATGAAATTTTCTGCTTACTTTATTCCCTCCATTCTTCAACATTTTTGCTGTTTTTCTTTATACACTACATATTGTGCAATCCCTCTGTCCACGTGCTCTTTCAGTTATATCTTAGAACTGTAAGGACTTATGCATAAGAGCTGAGGAGGAAATTCTGAGGCTACCATAGAACATACTTACAAGAATTGTGTTCTTCACAGTGTCATCCAAAACAGTAACTGAAGTGTTTACTTTTTGTTGCTCCTCAAACTAGGAAAACCTTAAGTCCTCAACTCTCTTTAAGCTCTTCAAGTTTAAAATTGTTTAGATTTCCATAAAAGAAGTAAGACTGGACCACCCTTCTTTGTTAGCAGAAGTAACTTCTATACGTAAATCTTACAGCATTTGAAACACAGATTATTCTTCAGAGAATGTCAAATTATGGAGTCAAACAAAAACATTCTAAATTAGGAAATGTTTCTGCCAGCTTTCACTATAAAATACAAAAGGGGAACATTTCATCAGCCTGGTGTTACATTTTTCAGTCTGTGCAATATCCTAGCTGATCATAAACAGTGCTATATACAGTTGCCATCCAGAAGCCTAGTAACGTATAGAGACTGCTAGATTCTATTACAACTTGCTCAATGGAAAAAGATGTGTTTGAAAGAAAAATATGTAGGATAAAACAACTGAAAAAAGATACATTTACTTGCAGATGAATGCTTTCTTAGATTTCTTATTAATAAAAGACTTAGAATTTATATTCCTTTTTAGCTATATTCCTACAAAGGAATATATTAAATTTAGCATACAAACATTAATCTTGTAAAACAAACTTAATACTCAGTGGCAGTATAAAACAATGTATGAATAATTACAAGAACCACCAATAACAAGAGTAGGCCACTAAAACATGAGGGTAGCTCCAAAAGTAACGCCTCATATTTTATTATATTGGATGATGTCATAGTTACATGTTAATGGCAGGACGGTAAAGGCCCACCAATATTCCATTAAATTTTCTTGCCTTGTGACAGTTGGCAGCAGAGAGGCAATCTGCCAGAATGGTGTCTGACATGGAAGTGCAGAGGACGCAAAGGTGTGCAGAAAAAAATGCAGAAAAAATTGCACCCATTGACATTCACTGATGCTTGCTGAATGTTTATGGAAACCAAATAGTGGATGTGAGCACTGTGAAGTGTTGGATGGTGTGTTTCAGCAGTGGTGATGGTCATGTGAAAGACGAGCCACACTCCGGCCATGCAGATTTTTACAAGTGCAGTATGCAGGCTCTTTTTCATTGCTGGTGAAAATATGTAGCTACTGGTGGTGACTATGTTGAAAAAGATTATTTTGTAGCTTAGAATTTGCTGTTTCAAACAGTGTTATTGTACTCTTTGTGTTTGTTGTGAAACAAATAGGAGACAGTACTTTCAGATTGACAAATGTATGTTTGCTGTCAGGAAAAAGCAAAATATTTTATTTGTTTTGAAATATCTCTTCGTAGTGCAAATGTACTAAAATTGTTTCAGAAAGCATTGCCAGTTTTACCTCAATCCTGTGACTGTAAAACATGTTCAAAAGGAGATCTTACTAGACTGAAAGTTTCTTCCTACTTATTGTTGTGAACTATTTCTAGAATTGTCTAGGGTAACTCTGAGCTAGGAACACCCATTAAATTGTATATTTGGAAAAGTTGCTGTTGCCAACATTGTTCTTTGTGAATACATTTTGTATGAATAAGTTAAACAAAATAATACTGAGTAGGGTTTTCTATGAAAAATCACAGTGCTTGAATACCACCCGCAGACTGGATAAACATTCAGTTAAGTTATCCTCTTCCCATTTGTAACCATCACTCATGTAATACACATTCCAAAACACATGCAAAGATTTATAACAAAACTTGATCACCTACAGTAATATGTTTTTGGTTCAAATATAAGCTGTCCTGAGCCTGAATGACAGTCTGTTTTTCTACCTTGTAATGCAGAACTTGAAATGTGCAGAGTGGCAGATATTAGATATTACGTTACTAATAGTAAATGATTGTTCTGCTTCATACAGAAAGAAGTTTTGGAACAGATTGTTCTGAATTTACTTGTCTGTTTGATAAAGAAACTGGCTTAGTCTCCCACCAGCAGAGAAATAGCTGAAAGAAGATTTGCCGAAGCATTGTTTGTGCACAAGCAATACAAAAGTAGCTTTCTGAAAAGCATGGTCAAAATAAGGAAACAGGAAAATCCACTTTCAGTCTAGTTTTCTTCTTCTTGTCTTTACCTTATAAAAAGGATCCAGCAATATCACCTTCCTTATGGGACTTCCTATAATTATTTTTTAAATCATAGAATAGAATATTAAAAAAAAAAAACATAGAATATTTTTTATATTTTTTCTCTCCATATTTTTTTCTATATAGAAATACATAGATTTTATTATTTTTTTTATTATTTTTTTTAGACATAGAATTATAGAATCATAGAATGGCCTGGGTTGAGAAGGACCACAGTGATCATCTAGTTTTCAAATCCTCTGCTATATGCACTAGATCAGGCTGCTCAGAGCCACATCCAGCCTGGCCTGGAATGTCTTCAGGGATGGGGCATCCACAACCTCCTTGGACAATCTGCTCCAGTGTTTCAATACCCTCTGAGTGAAAAAATTCCTCCTAATATCTAACCTAAACCTCCCCTGTCTCTGTTTAAAACCATTCCCCATTGTCCTATCACTATCCACCCTCATAAACAGCTGTTCCCCCTCCTGTTTATATTCTCCTTTCAAGTACTGGAAGGCCACAGTGAGGTCTCTCTAAATAAATAATAAATATTTTTATAATTATAATAAATAATTTTGATTCTCCAAGTTCAGGAGAGCTCTTTAGTATTTAAGGTATTTCTTTGGATTATTCCACTGACCTTGAAAAGAGCTGATTTACAGTTCTACATAGCAATTAGTCAAGAATGTATCACGGCCTTGAATTGAATAGATGAACATCCAGCACTTGGCTGTGCTATTTTTATTTCCTTTTAAATTATTTCTCACTCATGTATCTCAGAGAACATTTTTCTTTTCCCATCGAAAGACAACAAGTTATGCTATTATCTAAGTGCAGTGAACTCCTGTTAAGATGTGTTCTTATGTTAAATAAATAAATGTAATTTTCTAGATAATTTCTAGGGGCCTAGGCATTTTCTAGAAGTTATCTAGGCCCCTGACTCATACTTTCCTAAATTAAATGAAGAGATGAACATGCATGAGCAGCAACAGAGAAGTCAGTTACCTATGAATAATTTCATTTGTGTAGAGATGTTCCTCCAGAGATTGAGGTTACATAAGTCTCTAGGAAATTTGTCCAACTTTGATGTACATTCCAAAATGCAAGCTATATCCTTCCCCACATCATAAAATTTGCATAAGCACATTGAAGCTAAACATAAATATTATATTGTTGTTTCAACAGGGCACTCCATATTCATTGTGACAGGGTAACACAGCTTTCTGTTCATGAAAACAGATCCCAATTCCAGTTCAAATTTCCTTTTCTCTTCTTTGCAGTAAAAAACTTGCTGTGTTGAAAAAGCTCAAATTGTGTTAAACATGATAAGAGTTTTCGAATATATAACAGATTGTAGCACAGAGGAAAAGGATAAACTGCTTTCCATATCTGAAATGTGTGTGACAAGAAATAAATTAAAGCAAGGCAGATTTAGACTCAATTACCTCAGAAGACTTTCTGTCTTTAAGGACTGTATTGCTCTGGGAGGCTGTGGAAGCACCATAGCCGGATGTTAGACAGTATCTGTCAAGCATGGATGAGACACACTTGATTTTGGCTTGAGGAAAGAAATGAAGTAGGTAATCTCCTAATGTTCCTGCTAGTTGTGTTTTCTGTTATGCTTGTTGACTAGATGTTGGAGAGAATTCGTCTGATTTATTTCTGTGCCAATGGATGTGGAAGTTTCTCTCAATTTCAGTGATTTATTGTTCTGATGCAAAGTTCCCAAAACTTTATACTAGAGCTGGTAAGACTTTTGCACAACTAAGAGATTGATAAATCTGCCATCCAAACTGAGTTCCAAACATCTTTTAACAAAAACATTTAATACTATTTTTGCAAGTCTCTTAAACATACATTTAAAAAAAAAATTTTTTTTGGGGGGGGGGGGGCATGTACAGTAAGTCCCTCATTAGCTTATGGAATTCTAGTTTAAGTTTCCCTTCAGATTTGGAAATAAAACCAAGTATTTATTATTTATGGAACTTTAACATCATTGGAGATAATGATAACTTGAGAGACAGATGATAGCATACATACAAGTAAGATAAAATACTGCTGCTGATTAGACTGGCTTGTTAACTTAAGATGGGATAGGAATAGGATGTGTTATTTTTTCTGTCTAAGTTCGTTTAACGGTGTAGTTCCTTTTTTAATTTTCTATGATTTTTAAAAGCCTTAGAGTCCTCTTTCTGATACAGGAAAGCTCATTTTCTAATTGCTCATTTGTAGAACTAGAATAGCATCCTAGCTTATGTGAAGGTAACCTGACATTAACTGCATAATTAATTTGCTAAAGGGAGGATCTGATCCAACAAGCAAATTAAACAGAGAGGGAAACCTAAGTAATCTAGGAAGCAAGTGAAGGAGGGAAATGAGTGATAATTCAAATTTACAAGGCAAATTCATGGGATTTGACAACTTAAGGTCACAGTAACCTTGCAGAATATTATGTATACAAACACACATTTTCAGAGCATTGTTCTTGTATTGTTTTCCTTGATGCAACATGTTCTCTCTAACTGTGAGTAAGTTCTACTTACTTTTCTGAAAAATACTTTTATGAACATTTTATGGAAAATCCAACTTCACCGTTTTCTATATTTGGTTCCATTAAGTCCTTTTTGGTCCCCACCCGTCTTTGAGGGACTACACAAATTTGGTTGGTTTTTTTTTTGTTGTTCAAGTCTTAATCTTCACTTTTTTTTTTAAGTTCTAAACGTGAGCACTTGATTAAAAAAAATGAATCTTTTAATGCTGTTCATTAATTCCTAAATCTTAGAGCTCTTAAAATCTATTGCTGACTCACACTGACCTTAGCTAATTCCAAAATTTACTGCAAGAAAGTGCAGCTCTGGAGAAGCTTGTGTTTTTGTCAAGGCAAACTCCTGGGAGTTTACAGCTGACTTGAGTGATGCCAAGATTGCACCATGTTCCATACTCGTATTGATATCAGAAAGTGTCTATTAATGCCTGCAAGATACTCATTGATGCAGAACCATAGGCAATAGGCAGTAATGACCTAGACTCTACCTTGCAAACTGACTGTCTTGCTAGTTAAAATCTAAGGACTTGGAGTATGAAACTTGATCTGTGACAAAAAGTTTTATTCTGAGCATTTGTATGTTATGAATTTAATGTGCTGCCAAAGATTAAGTATAAAAATCATGCTATTGGAATGAACATAGGGCTTGAAAAACAATACAATTTATGTTATTTATTTCATTTTATGTTCCTCTATTTTGTAATGATTTTAAGTATCATATTCTCATAGAATGGCTTGGATTGGAAGAGACCTTAAAGATCATCTAGTTCCAACCCCTTTGCCATGGATAGGTTTGCCAACCACTAGATCAGACTGCCCGGGGCCCCAACCAACCCTACTCTGTTAAAAGATGATAGGTATCCTTTTTCTACTGTCGCTGTGTTAAACTAATCATTGCCTCCTGCAGTACTGATTTCTGACTATATCTGGTACTCTCTGTGCCAGACATTACTGTCGTTGGTTCTGACATGCAACAATGCCATACTACTGGAAAAGTAAACATGCTTATATCTAAAAATCTAAAGGGGAGATATAGTAAAGAAAGGGACAGGGTCTTTAGCAGGATCTGTTGTGATATAACAAGGGGAAATGATTTCAAGCTTGAAGAGGGTAGATTTAGATTAAGTATAAGGAAAAAGTCTTCTATAGTGAGGGTGGTGAGGCACTGGAACAGTGTAGTGGATGACTTTCAAGTGAGGCTGGATCAGGCCCTGGGCAACATGATTTAGCTGTAGACATCCCTGTTCATTTCAAGGGAGTTGGACTAGATGACTTTTAAAGGTCTCAGCTCTAAGGATCTAATGGTCTTCAAGAGATAAACATTTCTTTTCTGCCATGTAATTCAGAAGAGCACTATAACGCCTCCCTTTGAGAAACAGAATATCAGCTCTCTGTTCAACTGTTGACACACTGAACTGGAGGTGTTTGGAGGTAAAGGAAGGTCAGTACCTAAGGTATTACTGTATTTTCACTGGTTGCATGTTGCTGGACTGCAGAATAATACAACTCAATAATCAGCTGGTAACCCTCACTGAACAGAGATTGTTGAGTTGCTACCTAACAGGCCCAGATATAAATATGGGGTTTCAGAGGACTTTTTCATAAAGATTCACCTCTACAAACTGCCACATGGTGAAGATAATCAATTGCGATACTTATTCCAGACAAAATGGCAAAGTTCCTCACATAAACTTGCCCTATCATTTCCAAACTTGATTTTAATTATTTTTAACTATAAGTGATAACTTAATCCAATACAAAAATACAGTTTTAAATTATTATTCTCTTTTTTTTATCTGTTTGTAGAAAGAATTGTGAGAAAAATAAATCATTGTCTGATAATGTAGTATAGGGGGATTTCTGATGGGCTTAAGGATATCTTTGTGAAATAATGCTTTAATTGCCCAGAGAAATGTTAGCCTGAGTAAAATGGCTGAATAAAAGCAGATGATAGATATTGTGATAGTTACTCTTGAGGTCACCTTGAAAGCTATGCTAAGAAAAAGGCATCAGTCCTAATCTTACCTAAAAAAACAAGCATACCTGAGATTTAAACGATCTGTTTTTTCTTTTATTTTTGTCCGTTTGTTTGTTTTAAAAGAAAGCACTTAAGGATCGATTTCAACTACATTATCTCATACCATAAGATATTGATAAATTTATCAATTTAATCTAATCTTATCTCGCATAACCATAAGGCCTGTCAGTCATACTGCTGCTTCAGGCATTACAGTAAACACAGTAGCACTATATCAAATACTTTAAATTAGTAAATTAAAAGCCATCAGAACAAGATATTAAATGGTGTGAAGCAGGATGTACAGTTACATAGAGTCTCTTGGTCTTAGTCATGACTTTGGTGAAAGTCAGGGATGGAAACTGTTGTGTCCCAGCTGTGTCACTGCAGCCGATAGCAATGAAGTCTTCCCCCTTCCTACCATTTTTCCCTGCAAATATGTAGTTTCAAGTAAATTCATAGCAAATTTTAGTGCTTTTGCCTAAGATTCCTTGGCCACATGAGAAATAGCAGAACAATTTTTTAAAAAAGGTTCTTAATCTTTAAAAATATATTTTCAATAATATAAATGGGACTTAATTTTCCTCTGTTCTGATCTTGGCTCACTAAAAGACTTTTTTTTTTAACTTTTTTTTTTTTTTTTAAATATATCTGATTATATATATTTTCCACATGTCTATGCTGCCTAAACTATGTTTTTCTTTACTCATGAATCACATCTTCCAAACAAGTTATATCTTTATCTTTGGGTTTGGTTACAGCTTCATGCCAAAGTATTCAATCTGATGAAGCACCAGTACATTC
The DNA here is from genome assembly GCF_023343835.1 of Lagopus muta. Lineage (NCBI taxonomy): Eukaryota > Metazoa > Chordata > Aves > Galliformes > Phasianidae > Lagopus > Lagopus muta. Next base: position 42,732,428 of record NC_064436.1, on the reverse strand, counting down.
TTTTGTCCACAGAGGCAAGTCGTTGGAAAAATCAAACTAATATGACAAGAATGACTCTTAGGAAATTACAAAATTTGTAATCATGCAAGGTTCTAGGTATTTTCAAATTCCAAAAATAAGTTGAGGAAATGAACTATGTGTGTTTATGAGAATGTTTAAGGAATAGGAGCTAGGCTAACTATATCATAACAATGTTAAGTTTGCATTCCCAGGCATATTTTTGGAAAGGATAATTTAAAGGATAATTCCCAGGCAAATTTTAAAGGATAATTATGGCTAGTGAGACATTATGGTCTGATCAAAATTATAAGTTACAGAGGGAGGTATTAGTTATATTATTTTAAGACTTTATGTGATTTCCTCTTATTTTCCCCTAATCCTCACCCTTGTTTCTTGGATAGAATTAAATGTATTAACTATTTGAATCCAGGAAGCTTTTACAATTGTGTAATTTTGTCTGTTTCTTCCCTTCCATTAGGACTAAAGCACAGATACTATTGAAATTTTCAATCTTTTTTTGAGTCCTTAACATTTTCTCTGTTATGGTTGAGCACTAAGCCTCTGTTTTGTCTTTATGCATTTAGAGAACCTTGTCTTATTTCCTTTTATGTTTCTGTGTCTTTCTGATCATGTCCTAAAGGGTTTGAGCTGTTTGAGCTGTCCTTTACATTTATGTTCTGACCTGTAATCTTTTTTCAACTTTTGTATGGTTCTTTTTAAATTTTCAGGTCATTGGAGAAATTCTGTTGCCTCCACAAGAATTTCACCGTTTTCCTATTCCTTGTTATGCTTTAACAGAAGTATTTCTTTCTACACTTCCTTCTCATACTGGGGCAGTTGTGTAATAACATCCCAAAGGCACATCCCTATGTGATGCTCCCATGACTGTATTGCAGATGACACTTATCTGCCTAAATCTAGTTAGAAGAATAGGCTTTTGTTTTTGTTTTCTTTTTCTTCTGTTCATCTCCAAGATTTTATCACTGATCCTAATCAAGTCTATTTTAAATCTCTTTCCCTGTATGCACTTGAAGATGCCCTTCCTCTTCCTTTTTATGTGGACCTTAAATCTTTTTTACTATCTTCTTTGTGTAATGTGGTTCCAGGCATCAGGACACCTATCTGCACTCCTTAGACTTCTGAAACATTCATCTTGGAGTCCTCTGTCTCCATCTGCCTGGCTGATCTTTATCATGCTGTGCCGCTGTCTCCTATTCCACCACAGAGCTGTCAGACGCTTGTGTTCTCTTATATATTGCATTGCATACAATATAGCAGTGACACAGAGTTCATTTAAATAGGCAACACAGTGAGGTAAATCAGAGGGATAGAGACAGCCTCTTGTCTTTCTGAAGTAGCCTTTCTTATGGGTACAAGCAGGAGCACATTCCTGAAATGACGAGTTGTGTTCATTTTAAGGTAAGCTAAGGTCAGGACCTTCAAAAAGACATTTAGGTAGTGATATTTCTTTGCAAACGATCCTTAGATACCAGAACAAGGAAGAAGAGAGTGGGAGGTAGTGTTCTAAATTCAAAGTGCTTCACACGTGAGCACTTTCAAGAAGAGAGAATATTAGAATCTAAGAATAGAATGAGTCAGAACTGAATTAAAATATTACCTTGGCTTTTTTGTCTCAGCCTCTCAGGAAATAACAGACTGATTATACAGATTGCTTAGTATTTTCTGTGTTCTTCTATTCAAAATCCCCTTTGGGAAGCAAAAGACATCTTTGCGTTTGCAGGTGTACACAGCTGCATCCCACCCTGCAAGCATGGAATTAAGTAGAATCTCACTAGTGAAAATGCCTCTGGGGTAAGGTAATTAGATGATTTGTAACATGCATTCCATGTCCAGGGTCAGTTTCTCCTTATCCCAGTACTTGGCCATTGGTGTCCTATCCTAATGTACCAGGTACCATTTAACAGATAAGTGTGGGCCAAGAAGATCATATTTTAAAAATGTGCAAAGATGCAGGTAAATAATTTCAACAGTTCATATGGTTTTTCAGGAGCAAGACAAATCAGTATATTTTAAGTAACAAAGAATAAGAGTTTTTCTTGTTTCTAGTGTATACTGACATCTTTTATTAAGTATTTTATTTGGCAATATTTCCATTACTGTGGATATATGTTACAGAGACTTGAAATTGTGTCAACAAACTTGTTACCTTCAATTTCAGACCCTCAGTTTTTTTTTCAGATATATAATCTAGTCACAACACTGAGTTTTGTACTCTCAATCCCCAGCCCGTTTAAGTAGACTAAAACATCCATCTAACTTTTTAATGCTCTCCTTTTATACATTCCAAATGAGAGCTAAATCATACTTGCTCTCATTGAAGCTTTTTGAGTTTTCTGTAGGTCAGTAAAAAAGAAAACAAAAAAACTGTTCAAAGAAATCATTTAAAAAAACTAGCAGATATTTAAACACAAGCAAATATTTCCATATTTATCATTTATTATCTTTTGCTAATTTGACAGTTCTGCATTGAAATTGCTCTTTTAAGTGTATTAACGTAGTCCATTTCATGTTAATTTTGATTATATAATTTGACCTTTAGAGGAGCCAACCTTTGTAGGGTACTGCAAATGTTGCCACGACTGTCAAGTGTATTGTGCAATTTAGGGTATGTTCAGGAGTTAGACTATAGAAATATCCATTCATACTGTGGCCCTACACTTAAGTCATACATTTAAGACTCCTACTGAGAGTGGTCGCTGTATAATTTAGTCCTAATTATTTATTGCTATGATAGTGGCAGAGCAATCACACTGAGACTTATCTAGGGTTTGTCTCTGATACTCATCCTTAGTATTACCTGCTCACAGAGAAGCTTGCCGCTCTTGGAGAGTGGCAGAATCTGAATCCTAATTGCTTGTAATTCCTCAGTTCCTTGTTTCAATCTGGATGCCATCAGCATTCACATCAGTATAATAAGTATTATGAAATCTCCACTATAATTCCCCTTTAATTAGCATCCTATTATCTTAAATTGCTTCATCATTATTTTCCAAAGCTCCTCTGTTCTTCCAGTAACACTCTTTTTGTAAAAGTGCCTAAGCAATTCACTATTGGTTGGATCTGCTACAGTTTTCTATTTTGTCTTTTAATAGTTTATTCAGAAGGAGAGAAAAAAACAGTGGGCTCTCAGAAGAAGTAGAGTAGTATTGGTACTAGCGTTCTCAGAACTTTCCTTTTTCTGGAGCATAATGGTTGAGCTAAGTCTTGGGGTGAAGAACAAACCTACTGGGCTAATGGCAATAAACTTGTAAGCAGTGAGAGATGTGTTCACTGAAGTCCAACAGAAATGTGAATAGCTCTGCTCATCTCTAATGAGGACTCTGGTTGTGAATAGATAATTAAATATCAGATTGGTTATTTAAGTGAAGAAATGAAGGTGAAAACATACCATTCATGTTTGTATTAAATTACAGTTTTGCAGTTCTCTTGGCTCACTAGCATTACAGTGAACTCAGGTTGGAATATCTTTAAATGTGCCTGCATAAGATGGAAAGAGAGAGCTGAAATGCAGCATACCATCTTTTACTAGTTTCTCTTGTGTGTGAGTCTGAATAGGATACAACTGGTATTTTGTCCTTATTAAGATATTCTAAATGCTTTGGAAAAATGAACGTTATCATGTATCAGTGAAAATACAAACTGCTATCATTTCAGTCATGGATTGTCTGTTTCGAAACCTCTCCCTCATCCCTGAGGCCTCCTCTGCCCTGCCCCTATTATTTCCAAGATGCATGTAATGAGTTTTATAGATGACCGTGAACTGAAATATGGGACTACACATTTCTGCTTTCAGGGCTGTTTCTAAGATGGATGCAGATGTTTAATTCTATTAATCTAATCACCTAAGGCACATACATTGGACTCACATATATCATGAGATTTTAAAATCTATGAAGTACTTTTGACCAGTGAAGCTGTGTGAAGTTTTGCTGCTTCTCAAGGCTAAATCTTGTTTGATTTTTCCTCTTCACAGTAATATTTTAGCATTTTTAGTGCATTTCAAGTATTTTGTACATTTCACTTACGTCTTTCTAACAGTTGTCATCTTGACACATAATATAGTTCAGACAGCCACTACAGCATGTAAGAGTATGTCCAGAAAATAAACAACTGTAATAAGTGACTGAATAGGCTATAGTAATTTTGGAAATGTTATAAATGTACATAAGCAAATATTTCTTTCTTACTGTTTGAAGGAATTTCACGTATTTGTGTGCTCTGTGCTAGAGTAATGAATAAAATAAATAAAAATAATGTCCTGGATTTGATAAAAATTAGGAAGGAGAATGGAATTTCCTAAGTGTCAGGAAGTGATTGGTAAGAACCAAGGAAAGCTTGAAACATTTCATTGCCTCAGGCTGTACACTCTCCCAGACGTGCTGATGTGCCCTTACTTCCACTTTTCCCGCTTGTCTGTATGAAAAGCAAACATTATGTTTCTACAGAGCCTTCCAGCAATTTTCTTCCATTCACTGAATACGATTCAATTACAGTGAATTTCATGTTTCTTTCTTTCTACTCTGGTGCACAGGCTAGGAGAGACACTACATAACTATTTGCTCAAGTTTTCAAAATCTAGACGTCATGTATTTCGAGAAAGGGTGAACCTGACTTTTTTTTCATTGGGCTGGTAATCACATTTCATAATAATTCATCTTAAAGAGTGATTGATAGGGTAAAAAGTTCCCTACTGAAATTGTGATTGCCTGCCTCCTAATCCTTCGCAATTTCTTTCTGTCACCACTCTCAACAGTTTATAAATGTTATGGTGTCAATGACAACATGTACTTTGAGTATATATAAGCCATTTATCATGCCCTTACAAACCATGGTTTAAGAATCACTGGTGGTTTTCAGGCCTTGCACCGTTAAAACTTGAAATACCATCAATGTTTTCTGTTCAAATTATTTACTCAAAAAAATGAGTTTGATGATGATATTGTCAGAAATAGAAGATTATACAGTGACAAAATATAACCAGTGAATTCCCATGAAAAGTAAAAACAGTTGGTAATGTAGTATCCTGAAATAAGTAATATCTTAAAAGTTTCACCAGTATTGCATGTTTACTAGGTGTCAGAGGGAACTGACGGAAAGATCGAAATATAAGAACAAAGGCAATAATATATTTTTGCATATTTTAATGAAAAATAAATTTATTTTAGGAATCACCTTTAAATTATTAAGGTATACATGGAAGAATTAAGAATATAACACCAAAAAGAAAAAAAAAAAGGTTAAACAAGGCTAGAGAAGATTATATGAATAGATTTATCTTGTATCCACAAACACCATAATTTTTCAGCTTTGCTATTGTACTTCTTCAATACTGGGAGATAATCTCTGGACATTTTTTTAGTAGAATTAGTTGTATGAGATCCATTTATGAACTTCATATTAAAGTAGCAGTGAAACTTTATTTTGCCACATAAATATATGATTAAATATTTCTCATAATGATACTAAACCAAAAAAGAAAGAATATGGCTTACAAAGATTTCTGTACATATGCTACTATACATTAAAAGTAATTAGTAGAATTTTTCAGTAGTGTATTTTCCTTGAATCATAAGAACAGCTTTTCCGTATTGTGAGAACAGCCTTTCACATAACTTGAGCAATATAAGCTGAAGGGCGGAGGTTTGCATAAGTGTAAGCTCAAGAACAGAATGCAGAGGCTGCAAAACTTGGTGTCAAGTGAAGATAAGAAAGTTGAACGGATGTCTTATTGTTGAAGATAAGATGGCAAAACAGATGCCTCAGCTCAACGTAACTTCAGTGGGAGCAGGTTTGGTTTACCCCCCCTTAAAAGTTTAGAAATTTACTGCGAGAATGCATCCCACAACCACAGGAGATGTTATTTCTGCCCATGTCCTTGGAATGTAATGAATATGTATATGCTATACCTTTAAATATGTATTCATTTCTCTCTTCATTGAGCATGTTCAGTGGGAGCGTTCCCCCACACAGTAATAAAGGGAATGCCGGCTTGACATATCTCATTGTCATGTCAGGTTCCTTTGTCAGTTTTCTTGGCTTCACTTTGTGAACACAAGTCCATATCAGCATGAAGTATAGATTTTTTTTTTTTTTGGCCAGGATAAGTAAAAATAGTTATGTAGTTTTATTTAAGTTCTATTGTAAAGAAATTAAGCTACATTCTTATTTTATTTTGTGAACTGATGGTGTCAAACTTCAAGATGAACTTTTTCGCTACAACTAATTGTTTCTAATGAACTACAATTATTAATGATTCCATTATTTCATAGCATACATTTCATTTAAATGTTTTGTTCATCAATCACATGCCATGAAGCTGTTCAGATATAATGGACCAATTTAATTCTGTTTTAATGCCTTTGAAGCATAAGGCATTACATATTGGAAGGGACTACCTTTGAACATAGTTGGTACTGTTCATAGCATGTCTTAATTCTTTGTATTGTTCTATGGAGTTTCATCTTATGGGTGAAAATCAACACCTAAAAATGTATAACAAATAGACTTTGAATATCCAGTTATGAAAGAATCCCAGTTTACAGTGGACATGATCACCCTTGCTGCCAGCAATCTTTATAACTTATTCCATTACTTTTAAAATAATTGAATACAGAATATGACCTAGGTTGTCCTGCATAGTATTTAGATATATTAATAATGCCCCCTACATTTGTGCAATCAACAAAACTCTTCGGCACATTTACTTTTTCATATTTTGACCATTTGATGTAAATTATATAAGGTAACCAGATTAAAGGCTCATCACTAGGTGTACAGCAGAGCACAGAAGTGTAAGGACAGATAGGAAAACTCCAATAATAGAACTCCCATCTCTCGTGGTGATGTCCTGGGGAATCCTCACCCCCTGGGTTTAATCATTAAAACCGCTCTCTATATCACCTTTTGCACTGAGAAGAATGACAGTGTGTAGAAATGCACAGCTCACTGTGGCTTGCAGGGGAAAAACATCTTGAAATTTAGAAGACGTTACAAAACACATTCTAGGTGGGAAAAATGGGTGGATCAGGGTGCTGTGAGTAGGAAGAAACATATGAAGGGAAAAGAAAGGGAAAAGCTGCTGAAGGGATCCATACTGTAGGTATTATTGTATGTATTTTCCACTAATTAGCTTTCATCCTGTGTGCACAGAGAAAGTAACAGGATGAGGCCACTGGAGTTGTTTGTGCTTGTGTGAGTGTTGGGTGTTCCTATCTGTGCTGTCCTGCATGGTTGGCTGTATGCTGTTGCGCATGATGGAGCTGAGGCAGCCTCAACTCTATTGTGCTGTTGGGTTGGGAGCTGCTAACAAACATGATTGAATTTGGAAGGAAAATTTTTCTTTCTGCTTTTGCACAGTTTTCTTCTGAGTCTTAACAATTCTTCTATTGAGCTATCTCCTTCAGCTGAAGTTTTTTGCTGAAGACTGAAGACTGGTGGGAATAGCTTTATGTATGGGGCACTCCAACCTAATCTTAGGTTAATCAGGGTAGATGTTTTTCTAGGTCTACTAAACAAGACTGTGATCTTGATTTCACCTGTTCTAAATTTAATTTGTAATAAATGAATGTTCCTCTTTGCAGTTACTCTGTCTTGAGCCCTAATCAGTTCACTTAATTGATGCCTCTGAAAGAAAGCTTAAATCTAAAAGCTTGAAGAGAAATATAGTCAATTTTTCTGTGTTGTCTATTTTTAATGTGGCTCCTGTATACCAGTTACTCAAAGAACTGTTGACCTTCTTTAGTTATTTCAGAAGTTTGCCAGGTTACTAAGATAAGGATTACATATTTATGCTGTATTCTTATGTGCCAATCTAACTGAATCAAATACTGATTTATCAAAAATGAAAAGTGGTGAGTGGGGGCTAGTTTAGTTGTTTTCTATTAAATAGTGGAAACAAAGACCAGCAAGCATTCCTGGATTGTTACTTACGAATCTATTTAAGACTAATCACACAGACATACTCACTCACTCCACACAACTTAATTAAAATAAATGTCACTAAATCAGAAAAATGCAGGCTCTGTGTCTAATCAGGTGATAATCGAACCCACATTATTTAGAAGTGCTTTTGTGTCTATTCTGGCTGATCTCCATTTCAGATTTTTTTCTTTTTAGATTAAAAACCAAACTAAATCAAAACAACAACCAACCAAAAAAACAGCAACAACAAGAACAACAAAAGAAAACCAAAAACCCAAAGCTTTCCTTAGAAGCAAGCCCTGTAATTTGTACATGCATATGATGAATACTAAATTGAATCTCATTAAATATGACAAATGTGAGTTCAGCTGAGGATTAATAGTTGTGAAAGTGTTAAATCTGAAGTGGAAACATGACAGACATGTACAAACTGAAAACCATACTGTGTTTCTGCAATTCTGTCCACCATGATTAGAAGAATATTGGCCAATAAAAGATTTTGAAAAGTGAGTCAGTGTCCTGAGTATATCTGAGCAAAATAACATTAAAAAACAGTACTTTGCACTTTTGCCTTTTTTCTTTGCCCACCTCAGTACAGACTGAATTTTACCTACTTGTGCTTCCTGTTAGCCCTTGTGTTTGGTCTCTGTTCCTTCACTGAAATGCTTTTTTATTTTCCATTTTCATTCTTGAAGTGTAATTATTTAAAGTATTATTTCACGTGCAGTCTCTCTAACATTATTGGGAGGAAAAGAAAAATAATATTTTGGAGTAGTTGCATTCTTATCAATAGATATTACTTATATTTATTCCGAAGAAGAGAATAAGTAGGATTTTACTGCTAGTTTGCACCAGGGTTTTAATGTAGTTACAGTCAAGTAACATTTTGCATTTAACTAGTTCTGCTGCTTCACTTGATGTTAAACATTATCCAGAAAAACAATGTATGCCAAAGCAGACTGATGTAGAAAAGAAAGAAATTGTTACTGGAATTACAGAGTAAATAAACTGCAGCACTGTGCTGTCATCCTATGGAACTGGATTTTCTTCACCTTCATCTCTCAAAGAGAAAAGTTTTATATACTGTTTTATGTACCCTGTTGAGACTATCTGAGCAAACTGCTTTATTAACTGTTTTCCAGTTAGAATATATCAAATCCAATTTGATGCATTTTTGTTACAATATCTAAGCATATTATTATATACAATGTCTGGGATCTAATGAGTCTCATTCAGTGATTTAGACAGTAATTATTCACTCCTTGATTGGCACATATCTGATTTGAATTGAAAATCTAAAGCATATTTAGATGATTTCCCGATATTATGCACTTAAATTTAGCTCTGCTGTAGTTATCCCATGCCAGAAGAATAATTTCAGAATGTACCAGTGAGTGTTCTAGATACACACTTCTAAGCAATGTAGACTACCTCCAGCCTTATATGATATGTGATATATGATGTATTATCCCTCTTAAGTACCAGCAGAACCATTATTTACTTCTCCCCCATCTCCTCCTTTTTATTTATTTATTTTTTGTTTCTGAATGTAAACAATTTTGACAAAACTTACTTTTGCATGAGAGTTTGGGATAAAGACTTTTTGCCTCTGAAGAACTCCGCACAGAAATGTTAGTATCAAAGACAAAAACAATCAAGCCCTTCTAAGGCAGTACGAATGCCAGAACACAACTTTGTCTCATGAGGGGCACAACAAAAGGTTAGCACTGGACAGATAACTTATTTCATGACCTTCTTTGTCACTGGAAAGCTAACATTAGGACAGACTAATTGATCAGTTCTGCTTATACACTAACATTATACAGATGTATTGCATTTCTTAGCTGTAATTGTTAAGAAAGAGTTTACAGGGCGATCAAGCATGTTAGAGAAGCCAAGTTTTTCATGAACACTGCCAAAACTCTCTTTTATCAGCATTCAACTTATCTGAAAATTTATATGATGAGTTTCTAGCCTGCTAGACCTAAGGCATACTGTGATGAGCCAGGTGAGACAAAAAGAGGAAACATCAGATCACAATTTAAAGTGAGCAAGCAATTTGCTTTCTGTTTGCAGTATTGAATCCATCTGAAGACATTGAGGTGAACTAGTTCACCAGAACCCCAGAGTTACGTTGTAAATGGCATTGATATAGCTCACATGAAAATAAAATAAAATAAAATCTAAAATAGTATTGTTCTTATTGGTTTTAATGTTAAACTGAAACCCTATCCAGGAGCAACAGGTTCTCTTATTTACTTTCTCGATACTCAACAGTGTGAAGAAGGACTTACATTCTCTCTTAATAAAAATATAGACACAGCTAGGCAATCTGTATACTGTAAGGCTATGCCTTGAAAATGTGATACTGTCTTAATGAAATTACAAAAAAGACAAAGCACTTGAATGGCTCAAGGCAATACAGTCGGTGGCCAAAGAGATTCTGTGAGTTGATCTTAGTCTGTGTCTAAACAATCTAAACTCCTGTTGGCTTTACACAATTCTTTCTTTTGTTGTCTGGTGTTCTTTGGTATCTTCTCATCTTTTAACATCTTCTCTAGTGATATGAAGAAAAACATTCAGATCACTGTAAACCTCCCTACCCCTTTCTTTTGATACCCTGCACAACCTTATCGTCCTTGAATCTTTCACTGGAGAATAGAGCAGCATCATTTGTCTTGAAATTAAGAACATCTTGTACACTTTGTGGATTTCTCTTAAAAATAATTTCCAGGCTCAGATTCACACTAAATATCCCTGCTGCTGGAAGATAAATTACACTTTTGTTCTTAGGATCTGTGTAATGACTGGCTTGATATCTCAAGATAAAAATAAAACTGTTCATAGTGTTGCTAAAGTTATCCTCCCTTTTTCTCTTTCTCTCTATAGACATTTCCATCGTTTCCAATTAACTCTAATTTACAATCACTGATGTGATAGTGTTTCACCATGTCCTTTTTTCTTTCTTTGCCCAGTGCTCACTGCCCCTGACTGGTCTCCTGATACCCCGCCCACAGCCCAGAACCCCTGTTTTGACCAGGCTGGGTCTGTCACACAGTGCACCATATTTCTGAAAGGAAACAGAAGGTAAATCTATTTATCTGGTGATTATGTTGAGCTTAACATCTGTTTTTGAAGGAATCGTTCACCTTTAAGGTAATTGAGGTTTTGAGAAATTTCAGCAGTTATTTACTAAATTTTCAATTTCTTGGTACATGTTTACATACATTCTAGGTTAGAAAAAAAAGGCACGTCTTTTTATAAGAAATAAGAGATTTGGTAGCTGTAAGACTGTATGGTGCAATATTTCATATAGTAATTCTTGTGAAGTTACTCCTAAACTAGGAGAGATTGTCCTTAGTACCAATCGGAGTTCGTGTCTATCTAGTTTGGGGTGAATAATCTCCAGTCTAGAAGTTGTTTGCTTAGTAAAATTCCATACCTCAGCTAAATTGTTTTTCATTAAACTCATTAACCTGAACACACTAGGAGGCTAAAATGGCTATATGGTTCATGAATCAGAGATGCCCCGCTCTGAACTGATAAAGAACTATTGAAAAATAAAAAACTTATCTATCAGCTATTCAGGCTTCTCTACTTTACTGTAATCAGACTGAAAATAAGAATAGCACTATTTTCATTCATTCAAAGCAACTTCAAGGTGAATTTGCCTAAATGAAACTGATAAAACTCACAGATAATGGCATGAAGGTAGTTTAACTTAAAGTTAATTGAAATTGGTTTAAGTCTCAGTTTCTAATTTAGACCCTTATTTCTGATTGCAGTGATGTCAATGAAAAATAAAGTGTGCATAAAGTGTTATATTAAAATAAAATCACTTTATTTTTATTCTGTTTTTCTGTTAAAATAAATAGAAAGATACCATTCAAAAACAAGACAATACAACATAAAAAACAACTGAAAATTGTCTGTGAATTTCTTTCTTTTCCACAGGAGATAATTTAATTCCAGAAACACTACAGGAAAAAAAAACAAACAAAAAAAAACAAAAACAAAAAACAAAAAACAAAAAACAAAAAACAAAAAACAAAACAAAACAAACAAACAAACAAAAAAAAAAAAACCCAAAAAACAAAAAACCTTCTTTAGGAGCAGGTGTACTGCAGCAGAGATATTTTCTGTAGCCTCTGTATCCACTGAACTCAGGGAAAAGCATTGTTTTAAATATTTTTTCACAGTATAGTTTATTTTGGATTCTCACTATTATCAGTAAGACTTTTTTTACTTGGGAGACATCTACAGTGCCATTACTTAAGTAGAGTGTTCTGATAGTATAAGTTTGAGAATTGCTTTTTATTTTTTGCTGCTTTTATGATGTAAAATTCTTAGATTACTTCTGCACATTTATGTACCTCATTGAAAGAAGTGGAAGAAACCCTTTCCACACGTTACTAATTTTTTTCTTTTTTAATAAGTAAAGGAAAATAGAAAATTATGAAAATTATATTTCCATTTCCTCTTTATCCCTTCAACAAGGACACTGGCAAGATCTTAGATGAACAGATATGAACTAAAATTAAAGTATTTTGGTGTCCTAAAATGGCCAATTTAATAGCATTATGTTGAGTTTAACCAACTAAAGCATGTCTCAATGTTAATAAAATAGCATACATTTTGTTTGATGTTAGACACGAAGTACAGTCAGAGTTTTGTACACCAAGGAAGACACTGGATTCAGTGGCTTGGGACAATCAGATAATTTCCTGAGCTTACAAATGGGAGCTTGTTTTATTGCTCCAACATTTGGAAGTTAATTGGACTCATTCTGACCTCAGTAAGGCAAATAAAAACAAATAAAAATCCATATATAAAATGTTGAGCTTCAGTTTAAAAACATAGAAAATCACCAAACTTCCTTTCCTCCTACCAGCAATCAAGTTATCAGGGATCTTCAACATGCATAATGACAGTGTATAAATGTCACCAGGATAAATACAGTATGTTGATGTAACTGCAGGAAACAATCATAAAAAAGACAATAAATAAAGATTTGTGCAAGGCAAATAATACCTTTTAGCTATCCTCTATCACTCCCATGCAGGGAAAATTACTGAATGAAGACATTCTGCCTTGCTCCCTTGATGCAGTCTGCACAAGAAATGTTCTGATGAGACCTTGCTTCACAGCTTAGGATTTTACCTGCGTTAATTATGAATTCAGTGTTATGAAATTCTCAGTAAATGGAATATTGAAGTGAATTTTGTTCTGATGTTCTATAGGAAGTAAAATGTAGACCACATAAGAGTAAATTTTCATTAAAAAGTTGTTCAGGGAAACCTCTGTTTATTCGACAGTTTCAGATAAAATAGAATTTATGGATAAATAAAAAAGGTCAAAATTTCCTTATATGTTGCTGTTATATGTTACCAGGAGAAAAGTCTGCTCAGTGTGGTCATATCACCTCAAGCAGCAATAATTGCTCAGCCTGTAGTTTTAAACCCTGGTTTAAAATTCCCGTTAATTACACTTTCAGTCTTATTATTGCCATCTTCACACTGACTTGAAGGAAATAAAGTTGGTTAACTGGGTTGGAAAAGGAAGGAAGAAGAGAAGAATTTGGTGAGTTTTTTATATCACTGGTTTCCAGACAGTGTCTAACAATCATAGTAGATGAGTTACATATGCCAGAAACAAGCAGAATTTTGCTAGCAGCAGTTTCAGTCTTGATGTGGTTTGCTGTCAACTCTTTTTGCTTTGCAAGTCCCATGCATGTCTCCTGTGCCAAAATTGAAAACATTCTATACATCAAATATCTGCAAAAATTTCTTTGACATACAAACTATCAAGATAGGTGATCTTTCAATGATATTTGGCCTGGACAAATAGTTTTCTGTTCATAGCTCCACTGTCTCTTATTATCCCGTTCTTCCAGAATTCACATCCGCTGCTATGGCTGTTTTTCTCTTTAGCTTTATTTTCCGTTAAGGTTAATATGCTGCTGGTGAGTTAGATTAATTCATTCTCTTTGTACTTCTTTTTTTTTTTTTTTTTTTCCCCTCTTTAAATCTGTTATACTAATATTTCATTAAACATAAGGAATATTATTTCACAAAACCAAAAAACTCCTCCAGGGAATACTTGAAAAAGTAAACACATCGTCTTACCTCATGAAACATCTCTCTCCTCTGTAGACTTTGTAAGCTATGTATCTTAGTCACTCACTCCAGATTTGATACTGCCTGTGTTTAACAACTTACTACTTATAATAGCATTATTTATCCTGTGTTTTTCATTGTTATGGATTCCCCAAAAGTAAATAGGAATTGCTACTAGAGAAAATGATATGAAAGATTTGTGGCATCAGCACTTGAGCACAGAACTGAGACTAAACAAGGTGACTTTATTTCTGTCTCCGCTGAAGGCATTATATCAAAATCTGACCAGGGTAGGAAAGCTGTTTTCAAAATGATATCATTGTACCTGCAGCAGAAATGCTAGGTCACAGCCTGAGACAGTGATTGAACCTGGTGGGAAGGCAGTACCAACCCAGGAGAGCTCAGGTGCATGCAATAAACCTGAGTGACCAGAAGGGTTGGATCCTGACTCCACCCCTTCTCAGACCTCATTTAAGATTTGGCAGTAGAGTAGAGGGGATTTCTCTGGAGCTTCCTACTTCTTGGAGGTCTTCTAAGGGTAAGTGGTTGTTTTTTTTTTTTTTTTTCTCCTATTTACCCTTCATTTCTGTATCTATGGTTGCTGCATTTGAGTTTGTTTTTATTTGCTGTAGCCTATGATTGATCTACTCTACTAATACAGCTGTGCTTTCTATCACATTACAGTACCTGATAATAGCATTGCGTATTTTGAAGTAAAAATATTCAGTGGAGCATAATGACTAAGTATGAAGCAGAAAGCAGATTAAGAGTAGTTTGCAAAGGAAAATGATAGAGCATCTTTAAGCAAATTGAGAAAAAAAATTGAGAAATTGGTGGAAAATCTTGTGTGTTTTCATCATATATGTATCTATAGCCAAATAAAGGAAGAATTTTAACTAAAAAACTCCTTCAATAACAAGAAAAAGTGCTATGATGAGATCATATTGTATCACGTTTATTTTACTATAAATATTTAATAAACACTACTTTCATTTCTGAAAGCTTACAGAACTTCTGTACTTTGTCTTAAAGGAAGTACTTTTAGGTTCATTACACAAAGAAAAAATGATATGATTTTTTGGAGATCTTTAATTAAAAAAAAAAAAAAAAAAAAAAAAAAAAAAGCAGCTTCTTTCCAGAATGTAACAACTTGCATATGTTTTAAGTTTATTTGGTGAGAAAAAGAATACAAGTATGCCCCTGGATAGGTTAGCCTGCCCTGAGTGTCTTTTTCTCTAATCTAATTTTTTTCTTAACCATGAAAGTTATGTTTAATGAAGTGTTAATGAACTTAAGATAATATTCTCTTTTCTCTCTTGGATTCTGCCTAAGAAGTGAGTAAGTTTATAAGCCAGGAAAGGTTTTATGTGCCAAAGGACCAAAGACAGGGTAGTATAAGCTCTAAAAAGGGTTTATTATTTTATTTCATTTTTGAAGGTGGACAGGAAGGCACTGACCTTGTAATTTCATATTCCTGTTGTTTGCTTTAAATTAAGAGATAAGTGATGCAGTGCCAGTGCTGAGATTTGAAAGATGGGGATTTTCAGTATTATTATATGTGAGAACAATAACACAATTTATTTTTAATAGATTATTCTCTTTCATGAGAACCCCTAAAATTTTGACTCAGAATGTTTGCATTTGCTGTCCAATGATATATTTATTTTCCTGGAGGTTAAAAATGCTTTTCTTAGTTCCCTTTTTATGTTCCATAAATTGCAAAGCAAAAATAATGCTTTAAGGCAACACTTTTCAGATTTGGTATGTATTCTGTGTTTACGTTATATTTAGAATAGCTGATTGGACAGTTTTGTGCAGGCGAAAAGTAATAGATTACTGAAAGTAAGAGTGCAAATGGAATTGTATTTTGCAAAATTGAGTTACTTTAGCTTATGTCCAAGAAATGACTGTGGTTTCTGTGGGTATTCCTGGACTACCTTTAAATTGTTCCTCACACAGTCTAATTCATACTGAATAAGGAAAAAACTCTGAGCTGATATTATTAGGAACTTAATTTCCATTCTTGAAGGATATCAGGGATTATGCAGTCTATGCATGAAATCCTTGAACTATTCTATTTGATTAGAAATATGCCATTTATTTTAGATTAACTGGGATTTTCTGTGCATGTTAAACTTGGGTATATTTTATATAATGCATTGGTACTACTTTGTGACACAGTAGGGGAAGTAATCTAGTTGTGTAAGTTGGTGTATTGCACTAAAACATTTGTACTGCTTTTCCTCTTCATGCTTACCTAAATATCTCTGCAAAGCTTTGTGTTGGGTGTTATAGTGGTCTCCTGCTATCTATAGTAATGCAAAAGGGATATGACACCTGTATGAAAAATGCTTGCTCTCACTTTCATCTTGAGTTTGTGAATTTTGCAGTACAATGAGCTAGGAGAGGAGAAAGCATTTAATTAAAGGGGTTTTGTAGCAGTTTTGGTGTGTCCCAATGAAACTGAAATTTGGGTTTAAAAAAGAGATTAAGGATATCACATGCTTCCTTGTTTTCAGACAAGTTTTGCAAATTAAAATGGATTTGAAAGCAATCCCCATAACGAGTAGGTATATATTTTGTTACTATAAAGTTTCAAAATTCAGTATTCCTTTTTTCCTTCTAAACATACTTAGTGTTAGATTTATACTAATGTATGTACTCATAAAGACTTCTTTTTTTCATAACTGAACTAAAAATAGTCTTCTGTTTATCCCTCAGGACAGCCATACAAAAAATAAAAAGCCATGTGAAAAGATTCCAAATTTGTATTTGCAAAAGAAACATTTTGTGTGTGTTAATCTTTGAGCTCTCCCTATGCAAAGTACTTAAATGTTTTTAAATACACTTCTTAACAGAAACTAAAAAGTTAAGCACATATACTTTTCTATTCATTGTCATTATCATGGTGGATTTCTGCTGTTCCTTTTCTTTTGTAATGTTTAGGAATGTTTAATTTATATAAATTAAATGCATTTTTCACTATGAGAAACATTTGCTCAACAAGTTCCCAATTCTTTATATTTCACTATATATATTTATATATATTTAGTATCTGGATAAATACAATCTAAAATAGTATTTCACTACCCCAATAGGATGGCCCTTCTGCCTATCCTGTGAGTTCTAATTCTTTCTAGGAAATTAATGAAAATTAAGGCTAAGTATGCTTAATATGAAATTTTGAGTGCAAAACAGTGGAAGATAATTCAGTATTTTCATAACTTCTGTGTGAGAAATCAGAAACATACACTAATTTCTGGAAGAGCAAATTAGAATTCATACAGTATCTCTTTAAATGTAGTCTATGTTTTTCTAAAGTTCTCTGGAATGCAGACATCCCCGAAGTGGTCAAAAATACTTTTTGTTAGCTTTTTGTTGTTGTTGTTGTTGTTGCATGGTTAAAAGAAGCTGCACGGTATCTTTTTTTTTCCCAACATTAAGCACAATTCCAACAGTTCAAAGGTTGATAAAACTACTCTTAGATATAGAAGAATGTAGAGTATGGTCACTTAGAATATGGATATTCTATATATGGAATATAAACACTTGATCTTCAATGTAATTAAGGTTCTAGTTCTACTTTACCACAAAACTGCATGTTAAAGCTTGTGTACTATTTTCAACTAATGGATGGCTTTCAGCTAGATTAAGGGGACTGTAAGAAGCACATCAACTTATTCCATTATTGCAGTAATGTGTGTTATTTATAGTATACACTCTGCCTTCCATCTGAGGAACACATAACTTTTAGAAATGCCAATGATTTTATAAACCACCTTCAGTGACATAATCCTGGTACTGATATGGGCTTGATACCTGCAGTGTAACAGAAATGAAATTTGAGATTACCTTTAAACAGCACTGCACAGCAGTGTGATACACCCAAGATACCTCAGTGTGTATCAAGTCATTTTGTTACATTACCAACCTATTCAGTTTAGGTGAACGGAACCAGTGCTGCAGTGCTGGGAATTGCTTTGAGCTAGCTTCTACTTTGTTGTGCTTACAAAGTGTATGTGACTTGACAGATAAACCCTTGTTGTGATGCCAAATGCTATTCCTTTAATGTAGTTTGATTGTATTTAATCCTAGTATGTGTCTGGGAATTTTTGGGTAGATTTTACTAAGAAAAAACAGTTTTGAAGACCTACTTAAGAGGAAGTAGGTGGCAAACTGTGACTTAGTTTAATGGTATGTTTATGGGTCTGATCTCCTTTCTTCACTTATTTTTTTTTAATACTGCCACAGCTTCACATTTGGCAGGGTTTACATTTTTCAGGGAATGTGTTGTGAATATTAGACTAAATTAGAAAATTGATATCAGAGTAGGTACTATGAAGTAAATCAAGTCTTTTTTCGTTATGGCAATGCTGAATCTCAGTTTCTTTAATCTGGACAAAAATATAAGGGCAATTAAATAGTACTTAGTAGCAACAATTCATTTCCCAGGTCAATTGTAAATTATAAATGGGAGGTATTACTTTTGGATCAGCCTCCTATTTATTTCCGTGGGAACTAGGTACAAAGAGTACAATTATGGTATTTGATTAGCCTTCCTTTTCTTGCCAGCAATGAACAAGAGTCTGCATGCTGTGCTCATAAAAAATAAATAATCTGTGCCAGTGAAGATGACTCGCACACAATTGCTGTCACCACTGCTGAAACATGCCACCCACCACCTCACTGTGCTGATATTCACTGTTTAGTCTCCATATGTTTTTATCAAGTGTCAATGGATGCCAACAGGCACCATTTTTTCTGCATGGAAGAATTGAATGGACATGCTTTTGCTTTATTCTCGTTTCCATGTCAGTTGCTGTTTTATCAGACTGCCATATGTCATGTGGCTATGAAATGTAAGGGAATGCTGTTGGTAAGGTTGAACCTCTACTGCCATATCACCAACATGTGCCACTGACCTAGTGGGCCAACATAATAAAATAGGAGGTGTTACTTTCAGAGCAGTGCTTGTAGTACGGTTTGATTTCAATATCTGTGACTGAGATATCTAATTCACTTTTTCTAATTGGCCTTTTTCACTGACAGGCCTCAAATATTTTGCAAGCTATGAAGTTAGTATCTTTCTTAAGATACTGACACTGATAAATTACATTTAGGACATGAAAAAGAGATGAATGGTGAATATTGTTGATGTTGATATTGGAAAGTTAAGGGTCTTATAAGTCCAGTGTAAACACAAATTTAAATTAAATCACCTCTAGAAAATAAAAATGAGAATTGTAGAGAAAAGAAAGTTAAGAGAATAAATAACCACTGAAATGCAAATGAATCTAATTCAGGCAGAGCAAAGGGAGGATGGATGTTGACAACTGGGGACCTTATCACTGTTTATAATATGCACAGTGCAGGAATCAAATGAGTGAGGCCAGGCTTTTTTCAGTGGTGTGCATTTACAGGGCAACGGGCAGAAACTGGAACATAGAAAGTTCCATTCAAGCATGAGGAAGAACTTTACTTTGAGGGTGACAGAGTACTGGAATGGATATCCCAAAGAAGTTTGTACAGTCTCCTTATCTGGAGATACTCAGAATCCATCTGGACTCTTTCCTACATAACCTACCATAGGGAGCCTGCTTTAGCAGTGAGTTGGATTAGATGATCTCAAGAGGTTCCTCCCAACCCCTGCAATTCTGTGATTCCATGAACATTGATCAACAAGTGTTTATTGAAAGGTTTTTATCACCAGTGTCTTCATATGTTGGTAAATAACACTATACCTGTGAAATCTGAGAAATTTCATCTGTCTGGAAAATAATTTGGAATATAAGTGATCATACAGGTGTATTAAGTGAAGATGGGACCTTTTAAAAAAATATGTATATCAAAAGACACATGAGTAGACATTGCAACTATTTATATGCATATAGATAAAGCTTTTCTGCCAAAATTGCAATAATGTGCATTTCTTTCTGTGGTGGAAGTTTTGTTTCATTTATTTCAGACTGAATAATAGTGTTTGCACTGAGTGGCATCTTAATGTGCATCCTGTCACATGGTGTTCCTCTTGTCTGATTAAAACTAATTTATAGTTCTTTGTTTTTAACTCTTAGCAAAGTATGGAGTTATCAGTGAGGAATCAAAATGCTGTTTTTTCTTTGCATGTCTCACGGACAATATGAACTAAATTCTAATATACTGCAGGGTTGACATACTGAATTATAACTAGTTGGTGGGACTCGGCACAAGGCAATTCTATAGTGAACTTGAAGGTTGTGAGAATAGCATACAGAATCATAGTCAGAATGGTTGAAGCTGGAATGGATTATCTGGAGGTCGTTTAGTCCAGTCTCCCTGTTAAAGCAGGGACATCTAGAACACACAGCACAGATTTACATCCAGGTGGGAGGATGATCATCCTGGAGGAAGAGACTCTAGGACCTCTCTGGGAAGCTTGTTCCAGTGCTCTGTGACCCCAAAATAAAGACATTCAGAGAGAACCTCCTGTGTTTCTGTTTGTGCCTGCTGCTTCTTACCCTGTAACCGGGCATTACTGAATACATTCTGGCCCCGTCTGATCCTTCTGAAATTTGTTATAAAAGAATGCTCTCAATGGTTTAAGGACTGGTTCAGCCTGGTTCTGTGACTAGCGGGGCAGAAGGATTTCATAAATCCTTACTTCTGGAAAAGGGAAATGGGACCCCAAAATAATTAAAAACAGCAGCTACGATCTGAGGAGAAACAAGCTAATTTACTAAATATGGTATCAGAATGCAAGATAACACACTATAATACAATATAAGATTTTAAGCTAACATATCAAATATAATGAGAAAGGGAGAGTGTTTGAAAGGTGGAAAGGCCTCACCATAACACTGAGGTGTGCTGTCGGGTCAAGCAGTAGGGAGGAGAGCCGAAGGAAGAAAAGAGAGGTCAGATGACCTACGAAGACCTTATTCCCACTGAGCAGAAATGATAACAATGCAGTATACAGCCTTCTAGGGAATGCAGTTCCTCTTCTAGTCTTCTGCGACAGGTGCCCAGAGCAAGAGCCTTAGCACTTTAACTCCCAGTGCACTACATGATGTTATGATATGGAATATCAATAACCAAGGGTCATAAAACCATGACAGATGCTTGGAAGATAACATGTTTATTAACATTTTCTAAAAGCCTAATGTTATAACTTATATATTTGTTGCTCATGTTGAATTTATAGTTAACTAATTATGACTTAATCAGTGTTATTTGTAAATCACTGAATTCCTTTGATACTTATTTTAAATATTTGAACCAAGCAGCTATTCTCTGACTATTCCAGCTCTGACTTTTTGAATGCAAAAATGTGAGTAGTCCAAACTGGGAGAATTATTACATTTTTTTTTGCAGTTATTTTTTGCAATTATAACAGTTTATTGTAATTTTTGCAATTATTACAGTTTTATGCAAGAAGGATTCAGATTTTGCAATGAGTAGTGGTGGTTCTTCAACCTAAAAATAAACAACAACAAAAAAAATGGACGCTGCAGCCAAAATATCGTACATGTGTGAAAGAAAAGCTACCCTCTAAAATATGTCTATTCCTGCCTAATGTCCTAGTGTAAAACATTTCCCGCTTTCCCTATGTGCTATATGGAAACTTACCTATTTTATCTATTTGGCTAAAAAATCTGATATTAAATCTTGTAGTTGCTCTTGTGCATTAAGTAATCAATTTTAAGATTACCTTGTAGAACAATGCAACCAGCAGTCCAAGATGTTCTTAATGTCAGTTCAATTTATTGGTAAGAATCAAGCAGGTAAAGTGGTCTTAAACATGCTTTTTGGACTCTGAGTCTTTGTGGCTGTAGAATTGTTTTTTCTGGACAGGGTAGTCTTCCATTAGTCAAAATGTAGTTTGGCTTCTCTAGGTTTTGATGATGTGTTGAGAGCTATCTTTAGATGCTCTATGTCACACTGAGTCAGTGGAGAAGAGGTGATTTCTAGGATAAAGAATGTCAAATACCAGGAATGAATCAGGATACAACAAGACCTGATCATACCTAAATTACAAAGACATTGCACAGGAAAGCAGAGAACATATTTTATTTATATTCATTAATGAAATTTTTCTCAACAGAATAATTTACAGTGAAAGTCATGCACCATTCTTACAAGAAACTGTGAAGAAATTTTACTAAACTTTTTTTTTATACTTTGGATTATTTGTCTCACTGTTGTATCATTTAAATGTGACTGTTCTATTTTCCTGAAAGCATAGCTTATAAGAGAGTAAACATCATTATCTATTAGCATTTCAATACTCTTTGATGTAATCCAAGAATGCGTTTGAGGTAAAAATATATGTAAGATATAATTAGTGATTTTTATTTATAGAAACCTCAAAATAGAACAAGCCTCGCTGTGTGCAGTTTGCAACAAATGTCCGTAAAAGGCTCGTACTTGTGGCTTAATACCACTTGTTGTGATATTAATAAATCCCTCTACATCTGAAAGTGAAAATAAAAATTCCAGTTTAAGTATTTACAGTGAAGAGAGTGAATAACTGCTTTGTTACAATAGCAGAAAAGGTTTGGGTTGAGTGAATATCCCATCTCAGCCTCTGAGTTACTCTTTTCTGGCAGGAAAAAGTAAGTGGAGGGAGCTCAACAACTGCTGCTGAATTGCTTCATGATTTGCAATGAGGGCTGGTCAAGTTGCACTGGCACAAGCAGTTGGAATTTGCCTGTCCACCAACATCTACTGGTCTAAATGAAAAGGAGAGTGATGGAGTTAATGGAGAATAGGTTGTACAGGGGATACAAAAGTATCTTTTCTCATTTACATACCAAAGCTATCATCTTGCTTTTCAGTGTGCATGAAGAAAATGTAAACAGTTTGAGTATATTTGAATCTGTTGGGCTGGAATGAAAGGCCTACGCTTCAGAAGGATTCTGTTTTAAAACAAACAATTTCTACTTAGCTGAAATCCTTGTCCATCTCCAGATGCCTACTTGAGTTCTGCGCGTGATTTATTGTAGGAAGTGACAGTGACTTTTAACTTCGTTTACAGAGTACAGTAACCCACCTCAATGAGATCTAGGTTAAGCATTCTAGGGGTCCTTGTTAGGAGATGCTTTACAATCCTGTAGCTGTTTCCTTAACTTTGCAGCAAAGCACAGTATCTGGAAGTTTCAGGAATTATCCTAGCAAACAATGAATTCACTGCAGTTTTGCTGCATGGATTTCATATCCTTCTAGAAAACTATTTTCAATTTTAATTTTCAGTAGTATGGGCTGATGCAACAAGGTAAGTTAGATCTACTTGAATATGTAATTTAGATTCCTCATTTACTGACACTTCAGAGCAGCTAATTATATGTATCAACTGGTGTTCTTCACATTACTGGTCAAGCCTTCTGATTATATCTGTGACTTTGTCATTAAGAGAGCTGTCATTTGTTCTTTCTAGTTTAATCATCTACAGTTTTGTGGTCTAAACCTCTGTCAGTATGGCAAAACAATGCCATACACCCTTCCAAAAATAATTGTATAGGATGAGGAAAATATCAAATCAAAATGACATTTCTTGACAAGAGGAAGCATCCTGTTTTGTATGGTATCTGTTTAGAACCAGATTACCTCATTTTCTTGTTTCTCTCTGATAAGAGAGAGCTGCTCTATCCTTTTGAAAGAACACATTACCATTTTAGAAAGCTTCCTTATTTTAATCAGCAGCTAGATTTCTTTGAGTTAATCTTAACTCATTCTATAGAATGAAAAATAAGAGTGAAATACTTATCCTAATATGGAGTCTCTATATAAGGAAGCAAGGAATGCTGGGTATTTTATACAGGTTTCAGTCTTATAACAAATGCTCTGTGGCAGTGAGGTTTTATTCATTAGGTAGCCATGAGATAAAGTCAATACAGAAACTGTTTTGTAGTAATTTCTTACACAGTACACAGACAGTTTGGTAGTAGGCAGGAACCAAAACTTCCACTACAATTTACAGGTTTGCTGGTCTGTATCAGATAATTAGGACAGAACAGCCCTATTATTTGGCTTCTTACTTGCTTGAAAGATCTTCCAAATTTCAGCTAAAGGGTTTATATTTTAACAGACAAGGATGGACTCCTTGACATTGATCAAACAACTGTAATCATTCACTGGCAAATCTGTCTCCTAAGCAGATTTTGTATTGTTAGGAATCCTTCATAATAAAAAGGAAAATCAAGGTCAAAACATGTAAGTGACAAAAAATCACTATCTATATGTTATTTTCAGTTCCTGTCAGTCTAGTAGGAATTAATAGCATGTTAGAAGCTGTGCTGTGGCTGCTTTGTAATACTAACCTATGGAAAAGCAAGCTTAAAGGAAAATTCTTTCCATTGCAGGGTAGAAGTGGCAGAGCTAGCACAGCAGTATTATTAGGAATGAGATGGAGTGATTGTTACTCTTGACTATTTTCATGTTGTTTGAAAAGTTATTTTTAATGTTCACCTTATCCTCTCTTGTCATCACATTGCCTAAACAACTAGTTTGGTTAAATCACTCTGAAGTGCTTCATAAAACTGAAAACTGCAGTTTTTTCATCTCATTGGTTAACATTTTCCATGTCATTAATAAGTGCACTGAAGAACTTCTGGTTCTTTGCAGGCTATTAGGCCTTTCCTCTTAGATCTGGCCTTTTCCTATTTGTGTTGCAGCTAACAACCAGATGAAATTAATCTAGTCCTTCATTTTAAGTTTTTTGGATTTAACTCAGTGAAATTTAGTACAAGAAAAAGAAATCTGGCAGTGGGAAGATATTTCATGGTGTTCATATAAAAAGCATAAAATTGGTAATAAGTTGTCTGCATTCTTACAGTTATATTTGTAAGTCCCTAATACTGGTAAATCTTTATTTTGACCCAAAATGTTGCCATACTTTGAGGTATTGATTGATGACCTAGAGAAATATGAATATGTCAGAAGGTTATTTTTTCAGATGTTTGAATGCCAATTCTTATTCTGCTTATTCAACTGCATGTTCAAGAAGTTAAATGTAATAAAAATGAATGACAGGCAGGTTTGGTCCTTTTGGAGTCATTGTAATGTAATATTAGTGTTTCAAAACAATTGTATTTGTTTTCCTAAACTTTAAGTGTTCTAATATACAAAAAACAGATCTTATTAATTAATAATTTTCAGTTCCTGATCAATCTTTATAGATTCTAAAAATGTCTTATAGAGTATCTTTTTCTTAAGAAAATCAATTTAATAAGAACGCAAAGTCTTTGCAGGGAAGGATACTTATCAAGGTGTAAAAAGTAAGTTAACATAATAAAAGCTTAAATGGGAAACTCTTGTTTTATCAAGTTGTAAGTATGAGGAAACTAAAGGGGGGAAAAAAACAATGAGAAACTAGGTAGCTTTGAAAGATAATATTTCAAAAGAGGCTGCGGAAAATATTAAACTACTGTGAGGTCCTGCATCAGATCTATCTGTGAGTTCCTTGGATGAAAACTACATAGTCTTACTGATTTCTTATTTCTCTATCACTAATGGAGTAAAGTATCGGGCCATTACTGCTGAATGATAGCTCAAAATAGCCTTCTGTGTGTTCCATTACCTCATTTTCATAGGGCCACATTGCTTACTTTGGAAAGAGCTGGTTTTGTATCTCTAAAGCTTAGAAGCATTCTAAAGGGAGAGCTGGAACATGAAATATCATGGACCATTTAACAACTTCATCTAATCAAAAAGCCATCAATTTCCTCCCAAAAAATCATTAATTTTAATTAAAGCTGATCTTATCAACTCTTAGTATTATTTCAATTTCTTGGCCAAGTTTTTATATAAGATCTGCTTTGAAATTATCTGAAGATAGAAAATACATCCTGCAGCCATTCTTATTTCATAGTTTTTCTCATAGCTGCTGATCAAATATTGAGTCAAATGACAACATTATGTGAAAGAAAACAATATTTATCTTTAATGTTTGTTGTATTTTTTCTATTATTGAGTCTAAACTTTCCAAGTGACATTGTTACCTTCAGTTTTACTTGTTTCTTAATTATGACTTTTTTTAATTGAGAAGTTTGGAATTGTAATTTCAAAATAAAGTATCTTTCACGTATCACTCAAAAAAACCACTTATATAAAAGTGAAAAAGAAAAACATACAGAAATAAGTGGTTTAATGTTTTCCAATGAATGTAAGATGTTTCTTGATGAATTCAACTCCATTCCGGAACATTGTCTGAAACTTGCTTGCTTAGGACATCTTTTTCTGATTTATCCCTACAGTCTTTCCAAGCCCACTTCTGTTTGTAATATATCCTTACCCTGCATATCTCTGACAGTCATGACTCCATTAATAGAAATGGCAGAGTGTCTTCGTGAATTCACTTTGGAGCTGATATGCGAGTTTACTTTGGCTATCTCTTTGGCCCTCTATCTTTTTATTTGGATAAAAACTGTTGCTTTTCTTTACCCCAACTCACAGTTTGATTCCAAATATGCATTTCACACCCCACGTAGCTGCCTGCTATTTATTCAGAGCTAATGAGTGTGTTTTAGTCCTTGGGAAGTGATGCCGTGCTGACACTGAAAAATAGGAGTCCTATTTTCTTTTGAAATCAGAATTTTAACCCTAGTGACTTGACAGGTTTAAATAATTTTCTCCCTACCATGCACACATATGTGAACAATAGGTACACAGAGGATGCTATACAGCTTCATAGCACAGTCTGTGACCCCTTGTTTAATGAACCCTATTCATGCAGTGATACAGATCTGTTAAACAAAGGGGACATTTGTACAATGCTCAGTCTTACAGTGCCCTGAAAACATAAGACCTTTAAACACTGACTGTTTTGAGGATTCTGTATCTTCTTTCTAAGAATGAACAAAATCTACTCATATAATTATTTGTTGTAAGTAAGTATTATGGAGTATTACGTATATTCTGGGCAAGCTGGCCCAGTACCAGATCTGAAGGATGGTGACCCTACCTGTAGTGGAGGATTAGAACTTTTTGATCCTTTGGGTCCCTTCTAACCCAAGCCATTATATGATAAGAATCATCTGGAATTTCAGAAGTTTTTCTGGATATTTAAAATTATGATTCTTATTTATTTTTCAAGCATATGTACTTCCTGTTTAACTCAGTTATGTGGCTTGGCTTTATAGACAGTCTTTCAAAAAGAGAAAGTTATCAGTGGGAAACTCACAGGTTGTTTGATCCCTAAGTCTGTGTTTAGACATTACTCCCGAAAGCTAGAATTGTAACAATGTGTTTTCAAATCTCCTGCCCATATGTGGATAAAAGTGCAGTAATGACCAGTGGTGTCCAGGTGGAGAAATAAACTTTGACTGCATGTCTATTTTGCAGAGAAATGAACTGATCTGGGCTGGGGTTAACCATAGCCTAAGGCTTGATTTAGTTAAGAATTTTTGATATAGAGCTATGATCGATGATTGAGTTGTTGAAAGAGTTTCCTGAGTCAGAGCTGGACTGGGAACCACCAGTCTGAAGGTTACTATTTCACAGTACAATAATGCTTTGTTTTAAGGAATAATGAACAAGTCCTCTGATCTCATAGTGTAGTGTACTGAGCGCAGTTTACTGTTTAAAATTTGTTTCTCTTAATGGGATAGCTACATTTTTACCTGTCAGTCTTCACTATAGAAGAGTGCCACTCCAGTTGTGATAAAGCTAGCCTGGAAGCTTAAAGTTAATAAAAACTTTGTATTGCCTCATGGCCTATTTGATAAACTCATACCTCATTCTGAGCAAATGTATGCCTTTGGGAAAGCTCTTTCCGCACAGGCTTGGTATGATCAGTGACATAAACCTGAGCTGAAACTGACAATTCCTGCAGTACCTCCCATACAGGGCAAGGGAAGGGAAAAAAGTGCTTTAGCCTGGAAGTCAGGGCAAGGGGAAATCTGCCTCCAGCTATCCAACACATTTTACTGCTGTGTTGCTTCTCAGATTGGGCTTGGAATTAGAAAAAAAGACCCTGTTAACCTGCTCTTACCTTCTCAGTAGCATGGAAGCTATTTTTCCTTTCCAGCTTAATCAATCTCAACCTTTAAATTCACTTAACTCCCATCCCAATGAGAATTACAAATGTTATGTTCCTCTGTGAGTATACCGTTCAGTTACTGGAATTTTCCTTCATACAGGAAGAGGACTGGAGCTTGAATGTAGTACTTATTTCCCACTCTCCCACCCATATTTGGTGATATGTGAATTCTACCTAGCAAGCAAATGTTCTAATAAAAAAAAAAAAGAATGGAAAATTTGCTGTAAAAGTTTTTTCAGACTGAGCTCCACATAGGGATTAAAGAGTATAAGTAGCTTTAGAAATACAGTTAATGATTCATGATTATATAAGCTACTTATCTGAAGAATATAATGTTTTGATATTTCTTTCTGCCAATTTTTCTGCTAGTAATGAAATAAAAGATACAGATAAAGAGAACTACTTTTAAGTTGTTTTAATCACTGCTATTCAAATTTTGCCCTTTAGAGGATATATATCATAAAAAAAAAAAATTAAAGAATATTTTAATGTGAGCACTAGAAGGTCAAATAAATTAAGTGGTGATATTTTATTTTATATTCATTTATTTTGAGGTGTTCTCCTTTATTTATATGGAATGTAAAACAGCTGTTTGCTGGAGCCCAGAACAGCTAAATGCTATATACTGTGCGTGCTGTTTAAACCCCCTATTGTGTCTAGTTAGCTTACCCTAAAGCCTGTCCAATTTTCAGAAATACCTATATAAGAATATTGAAGGCAATCATTAAGATTTATGTAGCATTTCATTAGTATTATGAACAACAAACTATCACAATGAAAGAGGCAATAATTAGGTGTAACTAAGACTGCATTCACCTAATTGTTTTTTATTATTGCTAAAGTAATGTAAGGAGTAGTCAGGTCCCCATGTATTTTAGCAGAATTACTCTTAACGATTCAGTAACAGCTGTAATATAGGCAGGTAACCATGACAACCAGGTCTTGCTTTCTCTTAGTTAAAACAAAAACTGATTTAGTTCTGTATCTTGGATGAAAAGAACAAAAACTGCTTTCTTGCTTTCTGGTAAGCCTTCAGATGGAAGCTTGTAGTGAAGTGTAGTTTGCTTGGGCATTAAAAATACATTTTAACTTTATATCTGTAGGCTCTTCGTAACAGGAAAAAAACCCACACGTGTCTCAAAATGCATTTCTTTTATTTAAAGCCCTTTTGCATATGTATTTATGAAAAAATGTTTGGTTTTCATTGTTGAAATTCGTAGTACTTTTTATACTGCAAGTAAGAAAGAGGAAGGGGGCATCCTTTATCAAGGGACAGTTAATCATGCTGTCAAGATGCTCAAAAGGAGCTCTAGTCTGAAATCAGAAGAAGCTAACAACAAATCAGTTTTCTACAAAGCTGCATGAGTTGCCTGAAGCAAAGAGAATGACACACCACTTCATAGATACCGGTACCTCACAAAGAACTCTGGTGATGGTGTTTTTTCCATCAAATAATACTAAAACCGTAATTTCACTTTTCAAACATTTGTCTTATTTCAAACGTGACACTGGAAGATAGATACTACCTTGGAAAAACTAGCAGAATTACAGATGAAAACAGAATTGATCTAAGTGAATGGTAAAATAAGCAGTTAAATCTGCAAAACTAATATCTGTCTCAAAGGCCTTAGTCAAAATGAAGAAAAACACTACTACTTTGTTTTCTCTCCAAAGAAAGCAATGCAGTCTATAAAGAATAATTCTAGCACCATTCATTTAAAGAGAACAGTATGGTCTTCATGCATCATTAGTCAAATAATTAGTAAAAACAATTCTTTTTTTTTTTTTTTTAATCATCCATTCTTTCACATTCTTTCAACAGTATGAATTTGCCAGTTCTTAGTTATCTACAAACTTTTTTGACTGTTTTTTGAGCAGATAGTGAGTGGTGTTTGAGAGCAAACTGATAGTGTATTATGTTTGCGTCTGAAAGTTTCTTGCTAAGATTTAATCTTTTACAAATTTCATCCAAGCTTTCCAAATAGATGAAAATAACTACCTCTCACAAAATGGAAGTTGACCCACCACCCCTTTCTCTTTAGTTATTTAATGTTGGTTATGAAAATACATAATAAGCTATTTGAGAAACAGCTCTATACTTAACTACCCACATCCATAGATTGAAATTTATTGGCTCTCGTTGGGAAAGTTTCCAAGTATTTGGGAAAATCTGAGCAGGTTGGAGATAAGATATTCTTCTTTGGGATCAGATTGCTTCACTTATTATTATTTTTTTTTCCAGTATTGAACTGCCTCTGTCTCAAAATGTAGGAAAACAAAATTATCACAGACTTAAAATGTAGACTGCTCTAGTTACTTGCAATCAGTATTTCCCATTAAGATGAAGGCCTTTGATAAGTGAATTGTACATTTAACAAGTGGATGTCTATAGTGCCTGTGAAGATAAACCTCAAACAATGTAGCTCCTGGTAAGTGTGGTTATGGCTTCACAGGGTTCAATGTGTTGCTTCACAGATACTTGCCTAAGTAGTCAACTGTGCTAGCTTCAGCATGTCTCTATAATTTGCAATTATATTTGGGGACCATAGACTTGTAAAGAAGAGGGCACAAGTGCTGGAGGAAGGGAGTGATGGAATTTCTTGACTTAGCTGTGGAAACCTTAAAAGATGCAGAGACAAGGCACTTTCTTAAGGATCCTTTCTTAAGGATCTGGTCAGGTATCTGAGGGAACTCAGTATGTCACACATGAGTAATTTCAGATGGCAGAGTTCAATTTGATTTCCAAAAAGTAGGGTCTGTGAAATACAGGAGGGCAGCTAATATTTCATGTATATTATGAAGCCTATGCTATGCTGCTATTCATCATGATAAAGTCCTAATGTGTAGATATCATGCGATACATACATACATCAACACCAGAAAATATTTTATGACCCAGTTGAATTCACAAAATCCATTACAAAGATGTACATATTATATACCTACATGTGTGTATATATATGAAATAGATCTATAACAAATCTAACTCCACAGTCTAATGGACACTAAAAACCTTAGCACAAAGTAATGAATCTTTGCTGAATATTGCTTGATGACTTATATTCTCAGTTAATTTAGTTTGCAGATACATCCCATGTATTGCACCTTTGGAAGCCTATTTTGTCTATTCCAAGCTAAATTAGGGAAAGTTAATGAATTCAGATGCATTTCTGAATAAGAAAATTTATGGTATCTGTGTTCAGACAGTGTATGTTTGGGATAGAAGGTATGGTAGGAATAAATGCTAAATCTTGTAGATAAAGGCAGGGATTCAGCAGAACAATATTTGTATTAATGTATGTTTTTCCAAGATGATGGTATATGTTGCTTGCAGCATTTCACTGGCCTTAATAAAATCCACAGTATGCACTTCTAATGAATGTTACAGATTCTAAATGTAAAGAGAGAAGTAGGAAAGTGAACAGAGAAACAGAAAGGTCACAAATTCTTATGCTCTTATGTTGCTCTTCCAGTGATGTCAAGTTACTAAGTAATGCAGACACTTCAAAGATTCTTCATGTGAAAATTTTATACTGTTACTTTTACAGCTGTGGAAAGACATTAATAGCATTGTGTTACAGAAGATAAAATAAGCTCAGGTAGCAAAATTATTGAAAGTTTTGTTTGCAGCTCATGTTTGTATTTGAATCTTGATCCTAATGGTGGTGAAAGTGTTATAATTAAATACGTGCTTCTGCTTAACAATTGTAGCTTTTGATAAATAATTAGGCCATCAGATTTATTTGAAGTCTGGATTCATACATTACACTTTTACCTCATTGCTGGATGAGTCAACAATCTGTTATATAAAAACCCTTTGAAATATCTGGAAGATGGAGATGGGAGGGTTTATTAGAGTCTTGCTGTCCTAACTGTATTATAATTCAAAGGATATTAGAAGAAATTTTAATGAGACTATAATTAAGAATAACTAGCACTGGTAACAGTCAAACCTCATAAATATTGTTCTGTGAGCTCTGATTAGGGTGCAGCACCTGACTGGGTGTCTTTTGAGACATGGCTTGCTGTCCACCATGTTTCCAGCTTTTCTGTATTTTGAAAGGAACAGATGTGATTCAGGTTGATTAGAAAATTCTCTTAAAAATTGTTGTCAGAGTTCTAGTTTTCTAAGCTTCACCATATGTGCGAAGGCAAATAGAAGAACTGTGCTTACAGGAGGCAGTAGATTTCTCTTTAGTCAACCACATCCTCCTGAGAGACTGCTGCAGAGCCATCTTTGCCATCTCCTGTATGCTGTTATTCATTTGGATAGCAAGGAATAATATACTTTGGCATTAAAATTTCATGAAGTATTTCAGCCATTAGAAGACTCTTACTTATCACTGTGAAACAATCCATGCAAAAAAAAAAAAAAAAAAAAAAGTATTATTCTATTATAGCTAATACAGAGTTTTAGCCAGGGGGAGTGTGACTGCGCCAAGGTCTCTTCACATCCTACTGTCTCTGCAGCTGCTCATGGAAGGAAATGAACAGGCTGCTTAACACATTGCTGTTTTCTACTCTCCTAATGACTAAAAGTAGAAATCTCCAAGCATTAATGTAGGAATCTTGATGGCATCCAGTGGCAGGTGTGAGCTTTTTAAATTTGTATGTAATCATAACTGTTCCTTCTCAGTCTTTCTCTGTAACACCCTAAAATCCCTGACTTACGTTTCATCCTCTGTTCACCTGTTCTTTCTTCTTCCTTTTCTTAAAGTTGAACTAAATTAGACAAGATGTTCTTCACATCATAGAATGCACACTTTCATGTTACCTGCTTTCAGGAAGCATGATGTAACAAAATTTGTTACTACTTATTCAAAATACAAGCCAAATTCAGCCCACTACTTATGGTCTATGCGTAATTCCTAAAGACAAGCTAAGGTAAGGTCTTCCTTGAGCATCCAGTGCTGTAATTGGCAGTTGCTGGATTTCTTTAGAGTATCAACAGTGTTTGCTTTTTTTTTTTTTCTTCATTCTCTAGAATCCATGTTAGCTTTTCCAGCATCCAGGAGATAAGTATACACACTTCTTCACTGAGAGCAAAAGCTATACAACATGACACAGCTGATTTAGGAATTTTTTCCATTTTCTCTTGCCTCAATTTTGTTTAACTAATCCTTTCCAACTATTCGTTTTTACATCTTTAATTATGTTAACATATTATGACCTCAAATTTATATCTAATCCTGCTACGTATACTGTGCTTTATTAATCTTAAAATGCAGGTGCTAAAAGGCAGTCTTTCCTTCTTCCTTGACATGCCTGCAATAAAATAATGTATCTGCAATAGTTATTTGGTGCCTCTGTGCAAAAATATTATCTTATAAGCACTCTGATAGGCAGGCATTTCACAATCACTAGAGTATATTGAATGCTATTCAAGTCAAGGAGGAAATTCAGCACTATATACCACTCTGGACATGTGCTGAAAAATATTTGTCTTTCTCTACATCAGAGGAAAGAGTTTGGCTAAAGATTAAAGCGTAGGATGAGTGGAAATATTGATGCAAATCAGAACTACAGGTCAGATCCACTCTATCTATGGAAAGTTTCAATCTCTTGGCTCTATGTGAAAAGTTGTATAGGTGAAAAAACATCTCCTGCTGGAAAAGATGCTGCAAAGCCGGAGCAGCTGTAAATCTCTTTGGATGGAAATGCTTTGTAAATTAAGGGGCCATATAGAAGCAGATAGATAAAGTACAAGGAATTATCATACAGGAGCAGGTAACTAAACCCTCATGCCTTGCAATAACAATATGATCTGTTGTTATGACCTCCAAATAGTTTCCACTGTCATCTCTCTACTGCACCTCGCCCTACCTTCTCACATGTCAGCCTTTGATATCTTTTGCATTTGCAGCTTCCTCACTGAAGTGCTGAGATCACAGAGAAATTCCATGCTAAAACTATTCCTTCTTGTTTACTGCTTTCTGATATCCCCTTTCCTTTGACACTCAAAAATCATCTATGTCATAACACAACAATGTTCCTCCATAGATGACATTATTGTGGTATAACAGTTATGAGGTAAGCAATTATAAATACAATTTCGAAGTGAGACTAGAAATTTTTCTTTGCTTCCTCAGGGCAGATAAATACTATTTAAACCAATATATGCTTTTTTTTTTTTTTTTTTTCATTGTATTACATCTGCAATAAGATAACATGATTTGTTACTTTATAACAGATTTCCTGTATTAACATTTGTCATGTGATTTTTGTATTCAGGAGGACAGCTTCCTTTTTAATTAGTTGAATCCTTCCTTAGGCAAAAATCAATAAATCATAAAATTATTAACAAAAGCCAACGTATCCGAATGGGCAGCACAAGTAATAGTTAATAAGATTGAATTTCATCTTAACACTTTAATAGTCTGTTATTTCTGTAGATTTTTAGTTGTACTTTTCTATAGAAATAAGAATAGGCAGCATTGTTCATATTCTTCTGGGCAGAGCCGGATATCACATAATATCTGTCTGCGTTTTGCTTTGGCAGTGGTTTTGGTATCTTCACTTCATCAGAATTATTTAATTTACAGTTACGAAGGGAATAGCCTGGAGTTAATTCATGCTGCTTTTTTTTTTTTTTTTTTTCCTCCATTTGCCAAAAGACCTGGAAGGCAGTTATTACTAGATGTGAAGACTTTGCTTTCAGATCCTATTTCATCTAATAATTTCAGACCCACACATCACATAGCTATCTAAAAAGGAAATTAATTGAAAGAGAAACAAGGCAAAAAAACCCAGCATGAACTCAATTATACTTTTATGTAATGTTCATATCTGGATTGCATTCACTCTCTTCATTTACTCTTGAATTTGGTCCTAATGGTCAAATAAAACTGTCTTCTTTGGAAAGCAGGGATGAGTCCAGATGTCAGCCTTCTCTTAACTCCTGTTTTTGAGCTAACTTGCATCTACTGTTTTGCCTTATATTCTACTTTTGTATGCTACTGCTAAATGCTATTTCATTACCTTGCTGCTATTTTAAGCAAAATGAAGCACTGCAGAGAACAATGTAACACAGTAGAACCCACCATCAGGATAGCCAGAGAAACTGCTGCAGGTTCCACATTACTAATTTGTCTTTGAATTTCATAAAAGGGCGTCTTCTACTGACAGACTCATTCATTGAAGTTGGTTGTGACACCACTGAAATACCTAAGCCTAAGATAAAGTTTGTTTCAGTTAGCCTTTTTATCTTTGTAGATCTTAGTGAGGAAGAAAATTCTGGCTTGCTTATATTCAGGAATACCAAATTCCAGGAATATCACGATCCTGCAAATGCTGTTTAATGGGAAGTTCAACTCTTTATCATTCTGTATATTTCAAGTTATTTACTGCATCTAGCTCCTGTTTCCCTTAGGTTTCCCCTCAGTTTCATGGACTAGATTTAAAATAGTAATCTGTATCACTGCTTGATATTTTAAAATACGTCAGGAAAAGTGTGAAATCCTTTCTAAATTTCTTGCGAGTCATCAGCAGATGTGGTGATAGCCTACTCTTACAGATCATGAGAGTTGAGCATTTTATTAATATTATTATTAGCATTTTACATTTTCTTTTGGCTAAGAATGTATAGTTTTTCTTTTTCCAGACTTTCTTTTGTAAGAAACCGTAACTGGCTCTGCTACTCAGAGTGACTGTATGGAACTCAAAGATATTTTTCTGCCTCTAGGTACTTACGGCTGGTAAACATCAGTCATCAGTAAGGCTAGTTGCATTATTGTAAATCCTATTACTTTGAAGAAACATTTGTAATAGTGAGTGAGTTTGAAGAAAAGTATATTTTTTTTCATTGAATTTTTTAATTTTTATTTCATGGATTTTGATGGCTTGATTGTTAAACCTCAGAGAAAATTTGTTTAACTTAATATGGAAAAGGAATCTGAAAACAATTCTTTGAAGTTGCATTTTCATTTGAACACTTTTTTTTTTTTATTCCTGCTTCAGTGATCTGGTCTGAGAACACTACCTTGAACTGAACAAAGTAGATCCTGAGAGTATCCCCTTGTGTCAAGTGAACTGCCTAATTACCTGTCTACTCAGCACTGTTTGACCCCCTTTTTTGGGAATAATTTTGAAAAGTTTCATTTTTGCTGAGAATATGGAATTATTTGTGGAACTCTTGTAGTTCAGCTGTACTCTAAGCTGTAGAAATCTGAGGAAATGAAGGGAATTTCAAACTATTTCTCAGATAAACATGGTGAAACTATTTATCCAAACATTGTATGCTTTCTTGTTTTGCTTTCAGAGCTCCGTATATAGCATCTAGCTCTAGATTAGGAGCATATTTTTGTATTTGTAAGATACAGTCTGGCTACAGACTACTTTCAAGAACTGGGGATGTCCTCTGATACCTTACCCAAGGTTTTTTGTCCCTTAAAATGGTGCTTCATGTAGGAACAAATGCTAAGCCAAGAAGTACTTTTAGTGCTTATTATACTAACTATTGTCAGCTAGTTAGAGAGCTCTTAGATGTCCTTTGAAAAGCAGAATTGCTCTTCTCTGATGGGTTTCATCTGCAGGATTTGATCACTGATTGTTTAATAATCTCTTTACATCTTCATTTACAGAGAAACACATAAGCAGGATTTATTCTTCTTTTCTTAGGGTGGAAAATCATAGTGCAACATTATCCGAGGATATATGATACTTCACACTTTAGGTTTGCTAATACTAATAAATAAATTTTAAAAAAAGAGAGAAAAGGAATGCTAGAGAAATGGAACTGGAGACTTTAAATGAATGGTGCAGAAATAAAACATCTTAATATAGGCTGATTTTGGCTGATGTCTTGAAGCTTTAAGAAGCACTTCTCCTGAATACTGGAGTTGACTGAATTCTTTTGAAATACTTTGTTAAGGTGTAAACTTGCTTCAATTAATTCTCTGAAGCAGAAAAGAATTTCTAGCTTTTCCTGGAAGCCATGCTTCAGGAGATACAAAAAAAAAAATCCCCCCACTAAATAGATGAAAAGCTCTTTAAAAGAAAACAAACCTAAGTATGTCATCTATGTGAAAGAGGTCATGTGCCAGCCAAGGTTTCAAAATTGATATCTAAGTGTCACCACAATATTTCAGTGGAGGAACCTAAGGAAACTTAATTTTATTATTTCTTTATTATTAATTTATTTATTAATTTAATTTAATTTTAATTTTATGGAAATTATATTTCTATAAATGTAAAACTCAGTTTTTGACATAATTTTTTTTAGCCCATCTCAAGCTGTGAGGACTCCTTGGGCCAGACAGTGCTATTAGATAAGGCAAGAGGAATTTTGAAACAGACAAAATGAAGAATGTGCTGCAGAGATTTCAGCAGCTTTTCTCGGAATAGCACCAGGATCAAGTAGACTTCTAGTCTCTATCTGTGCCATGTTAGAGCTGATTATACAGATTCACCAGTCTTCCACTTGCCTCCTGGTTGCAGGAGGGTTATCAGACTGCTTTAGCCCTGTGGTGACCCCAGATTGTGGCCCAGGTTAGTTCTGCACTCAACCTAATAAGCCCCGCTGCTAGAGCACGGAGGTGCAGAGCAAGGAGCCTCACTGAGGATTCTGAGCAGGCCAGACTGAGTCCAGCAAGAAGCATTCTGAGCCAGAGTTAACAAGCTCAGCTGACCTTGAAGTAACTCATTATAGAGAACTGGAAAGTTTCTGTGGTGACCTGCATATCTATATCTTTTGGGGGTCAAGTGTATTTTGGCTTAGAATAATGAAGAGCTGAATACATGCATGGGGTCTTGATTCTGTTGTATTTTCCTTTCAATACTTCTGGATAATATTTTAAATTTCTATGAAGAAGTCCTAATGCTTAAAATTACTTTTTTTTCCAGACAGTGCTTAATTTTTCTTATTCTCGTCTTTTTGTTTGACCTGAAAAGCAATTTCTTCTTTCTGCTATAGTCCAGCAAATTCAAATCATGCTATATAGCCCACAGCAACAAATATGAAAACCCTACATTTCCCATTTAAAAAATGTAGTTTAAATTAAAAATGCGGATATTCATTACTTGCCTAGTTTTACATCTTTTTCTCTTTATTCATGTTAAATGAATTTCCCATCAATTATCCTAAGCAGCTATTCTCTGAATAGCATGCAGTTGTTCTCCCAGTTCTGAGTTCAGACCTTCACTTGTAAACATGATCAGCCATAATGTAACATAATCTCCTTTGCTAATGACCTTACCTGATTTGAAACAAAAGATATTTTAGATTTTCAGATTAATAAACTACTTTCAGACTGAACTGGTAAACATACACAGCTGCTAAAGCAGGTTGTTTCATATGTGCTGGGACAGGTTTTGGCCACCAGCTGATGCAGAATAGTAGAGCACAGAGACTGTAAGTAAAGGGAAATAGGGGTTTCATTGAACGAAAAAAAATAACAAAGGAGAGTAATGTTTTTCTGTCTCTTCTAATTATTGGTATCGTGGCTTTGCTTCAGCTAGGTTTTTGTAGCTCTCACAACACATCAGCCTTACCTCAGCAGCTATAAGCATTAACTTACACCAGCATCACCTTGCATCATACTCTTATCTTCCTGCACCATGCAATATTTTCTTTTAGGCTTTTAAGTTCTTAGGAAATCTCATACTAGAT
This sequence comes from Lagopus muta, assembly GCF_023343835.1. Lineage (NCBI taxonomy): Eukaryota > Metazoa > Chordata > Aves > Galliformes > Phasianidae > Lagopus > Lagopus muta. Next base: position 42,693,751 of record NC_064436.1, on the reverse strand, counting down.
TTTGTTTCCAGAATCTTGGCGCTTCACAAAAGATTTATTGCAGATTTGCACTGCTTCCATTTCTTACCTTCCTGTGGCAGCCTATGAAAGGCTTGTTTACTTTGTTCTCTCTCCTTCAGAGAAAGTGGGAATAGTTACAAATATATACAAGAAGAACAAATATTTCAACTTCCTGCCTTTTTCATTCCTCATCTTCCTTCTCAGTTTTGAAATAGATTTAAAAATCTTTTTTTTTTTTTTTTTTGCATGTGGTATGGATCTGATGACTTAACCTACCTTCTTCATATGTTGATTTTTTTTTTTTAATGTTTGCTTTATATTGATGTATGCATTGACAGTAGCATTTTCATAATTCATTTACCTACTATTTAAATAATGATGTTGAAAATTCTGTTATCAAGTCTGCAAAATATAAATAATGAGCCTTCCAAAGAATAGATATCCTTGGACAGTTTTCAAAAACTAGCTTAAAATTTCCATACCATGAGTACTAGTAAAATTGTTTTTGAAGAGTTAGAATGATTTTTAAGGCTAAGATATTTTCTCACAGCTAAAGTATGGTCTTCATACAAATGTATGCTAACACTGAAGTTTAAAAAAGAAAAAAAAAAAAAATATATATATTTTCCTCTCCTATTAAAGGGAACGTCACTAGGGAATGAGAAACTTTTAACTGAGTTTTCAAATGTTACCTTTGATTCTTGTAATGTTGTATCCAATAGGTCAATGCTTGATTAAACCTCTTTAAGAACTTCCTGTCCAGGAACTGGAAATTACCAAGTGAGACAAGATTAAAAAATAGAGGGTATTTTAGAACTATGATTACTTGGACAAAAAAAGAATATAAAAAATAAAAAGAGATTTTGTAGACCAAACATGGTTTTGTAGAATATCCCAAGAAATTTTAGGTCAAATATGTTATGAATTGTTTTATCACAGTAGGATATTTCAATATACTTACCAAATGACAATTTAATTTCTCTTTTATAGCTCTTCTTTTCTCATGTTACTTTTTTTTTTTTATTCAGTACTTTCACCCACTGCATGCCAGTGGCATCTGTCACCTTAGCCCTTGCCAACAGCCTTTGTTCTGATGTAGTGTGATAAGATGGTGATGTGGGTGAAGCAGGGCTAGATGAGAGAAGCATCACTATCTGCTGGGAGGAGTACTTTGAAACATGCCTTTTGTTTGAAAGCTGCTTTTCCTTGAGGGAGAATAAGATGTCTTTGCATAATTTACTATCTTTAATGTGGCAGTGGATACAGATAAATGTGAAAATTACATTTACAGTTTTTTTTTTTTTTTTATGAACGGGGTGGTTATTTGCCCCTTGTCCTTTCACCTCCCCTTCTCTTTAGCTGGTATGAACAGTCTGATTAAAAAAAAAACAAAACCTTTTTTGAATCTTCAGTGTCAAGTATTTTGAAAAGTTAGCACAGCAGGCAAAGAAGCATGTGATGTGATGAGAGAAATCCATATACATTTTTGCATATTGTGTATTTACATATTTATATATTCTATAAAATATTCCTATTTCATCATATAAATCTATAAGAGGTAGGAAAAAATAATCTAATATTTAGCAAAATTCAAAAGGGCACTGAGAGAAGTGTAGTGTACAGCTCACCAAATAATAAATAAATTAAAATGTTCAGTAGGTGGATGGATGCAACATAGCATGGCAGCAGGACACACCATACGTTGCCTTGAACCCTCCTTTTCTCCCAAGTTCTTACACAGACAGGTCCTCAGTACTCTAGAGGAAAAGAAAGACATTTGTTTAAATTCATGGGATTGAATTATCAGTCCCACCACTATGAGTCTAATAGGAATAATATACTTGTTTATAACTTTGAGTGCAATAAGTAGTTTGTGATGAAAGTACAAACCCACTAATAATTATTTAGAACCAGAGTTCAAATCATACTATCAAGTGCTGTCCCTGTAATGTGTAACATTTCATGAAATAATATTGCATAGCTTACTGCTCAGCTGTCTCGTTAATAAAGCTCAATAAAAAGATGACTACATCATCTGTGCTTTTGCATGCTTCTTCCCTAGAAAAGCATTATTTAGCTTTCTTAAAACTGATGTTTACTTATGTTAAAATTCAGTTTTCCCTGCAGGGAAAAGTGTATGGCAACTGTTCTTATACTATAAAAATGAAGAGCATACGCCAACCCTCTGTGTAAAGCTAAAGCCATAAAGGTATACATTTTGGATAATCGGTTATTCAAATGCAAATTTAATATTACAGAATGTAGAACTCCACCAACGCTGAAATGTAAATATTACTTTGAAAGACAAATATGCTGGTTTTGTTAAGAAATATGATTGATCTGTATTCTTCTCTGACAAGAGCTGTTAATTGCTTTATATTGCCTTTATAAAAATAAAAAATAAATTACAAAAAAAAAAAAACCACCAAAAAAACACCAAAAAAATGTAAAGAGGAAGCCAAGGAGACTGCATCTATATTGTTAGTCTGGTTACTTCTACTAAAATAATTTCTGGAGAATTAAACTCAAGGTTAATTTTTCTTATCTTTTCCAGAGCTTGCTTATATAGTCGTGTATTCTAATTAGTTTGAATATAAAAGGTAGCACCTGCTACATGCATCTTTTGTTCTTCTAGGATTGCAGTTAACAGCATTCAGCGAAATTCTGTCAGTTTTGAACAGTTGTGCTAAATGGAGGGAGAGATATTTTTTCCCAAATGAGGGCACCTGCACAGGAGGCTGCCATAATTTTTATGGCTGTTTGCCCAGAGCCCAAGCAGGATGTGGGAGGAGAGGTAAGCTGAGCTGCAGATCTCCTTGTTCCTACACTAGTGCCCTATAAGAAGCATGCCATGATTTAAGCAGCACAGTCATTTGCATGCATGGTAAATTAGTTGGTATTATTTACCCTTGTTGGATTTGCATGATACTATTCCACTTAAGGCATTTACGTGTCAGACATTTCATCTGGGCCTGAACTTGCAGTTTTTTGATCCCGGTAAACTACATACTTGCAACAAAGGTATTGTAGTTCGAAAATTAACTGTTTGCTCTTAGTTACACATTGGAGAACCCAACTGTAATTATTAAGCAAGACAGAAATTACATCACTACTAATTGCTAATTTACGTGACTTGTTATTTGAACATCTCCTTATGGTCATCTACTGAGGCTTGGGATTTTTTTTTTAAAAAAAGAAGTTTCTAAGAGTCAGCACCTAGATTTATTTATACATTTTTAATAAGATACATCCAACTAAGCAGAAGCTAGGTTCTCAGAATATTTCATACATTTATATTACTTAAGATATAATCAAATATACTGCTGAGTTCAGAAAGTGAAAACCAAGGTTACTTCCTTCTACTTGAATGCCTTTGAATTCTACAATACAAAAATTGTAGTTCATCTGTCTTTTGTTCTCCTTTGCCATGAATCCAATCTTTTTGAAAGCAGTGGAGTCAAAGTCTTTAAACAGTTTCATCCACAGACTTTCTCTCTCACCAGAAGCTGCAGCAGTAGGCATGAAATCTTTCCAGTGTGAAGAGACTTGTAAAGATTTTTTTTCATACCCCAGGGGAAAGTTCAGAAAAGGGCAATCCGTGCAGACCCAAAACTGTGATTGAATAGCAGCCTTTCTGCCATAAACGGCAGAACATCAGATTTGGTGTTCTCAGCACAGGTAGCAGTTCAGGATCCTCAGGTATCCCCCTGATTTAGATCTACATCACAGCAGAAACAAGTCATGGTACTTCAGACAACTCCCAAAACTATCAGTTAAAAAAATCAGTTTATAACAGTAACAGGAACAAAACCTCCAAATTTAGGTGTCTGACTAGTGGGGAGGAAAAAAAAAAAAAAAAAAGACATATAAAAATAGAACTGGTAACTTTAATGTATCAAAGCTTATGCTTTAGTTCTGGCCTTAATTTTGTCATGGTGTTGCCACAGTGCAGCTTCATCTACTTTTTGTGGAATGGTGTAGCATTTTAAATATGGTGGTTATGTATCAAAAAGCCAGTATTCCAGTAGATGTCACATAAACTACTTTTTCTTCAAGTATTTTGAATACAAAATGATTGGAAACAGTGAAAAATTTGCTAGTAACACTTGAATTTTTAGTCGTAATCAAAGTGGTGTCATCGCAAGGAGGTTATCAGGAGTAGTCAGCACGGGTTCACCAGGGGGAGGTCGTGCTTGACCAATCTGGTAGCCTTCTATGATGTTGTCTCTGGCTGGGTGGATGGGGGGAAAGCAGTGGATATAGTCTACCTTGATTTCAGCAAGGCATTTGATACTGTCCCTCACGACATCCTTATAACAAAGCTGAGGAGGTGTGGGATAGATGAGTGGACAGTAAGGTGGGTTAAAAACTGGCTGACTGGCAGAGCGCAGAGGATGGTCGTTGGCGGTGCAGAGTCCGGTTGGAGGCCTGTAACTAGTGGTGTTCCTAGTGCTAGTCGGGTCGGTGCTGGGTCTGGTCTTGTTCATCATCTTCATCAATGACCTTGACGAGGGGATAGTGGCCACCCTCAGCAAGTTTGCTGATGATACAAAGTTGGGAGGATTGGCTGACATGCCTGAAGGCTGTGCTGCCATTCAGCAAGACCTGGACAGGCTGGAGAGCTGGGCAGAAAAAAACCGGATGAGGTTTAACAAAAGCAAGTGTAGAATCTTGCATCTGGGGAGGAATAATTGCATGCACCAGTGCAGGTTGGGGGATGACCTGCTGGAGGGGAGCTCTGCGGAGAGAGATCTGGGTGTCCTGGTGGACAACAGGTTGGCTATGAGCCAGCAGTGTGCCCTTGTGGCCAAGAGGGCCAATGGCATTCCGAGATGCATTAAAAAGAGCGTGGCCAGCAGGTCGAGGGAGGTGATCCTCCCCCTCTACTCTGCCCTGGTAAGGCCTCATCTGGAGTACTGCTTCCAGTTCTGGGCTCCCCAGTACAAAAAAGACAGGGATCTCTTGGAAAGAGTCCAGCAGAGGGCCACAAAGATGGTGAGGGGCCTGGAGCATCTCTCCTATGAGGAAAGGCTGAGTGAACTGGGTCTGTTCAGCCTTGAGAAAAGGAGATTGAGAGGGGACCTGATCCAGGTCTATAAGTATCTAAGGTGTGGGGGGCAGAATGGCGAGGCCGGACTGTTTTCAGTGGTGAATGGAGACAGGACAAGGGGAAACGGCCGGAAACTGCAGCATAGGAAGTTCTGCACAAATGTGCGCAAGAACTTCTTTACAGTGAGGTAACGGAGTACTGGAACAGGCTGCCCAGGGAGGTTGTGGAGTCTCCTTCTTTGGAGATGTTCAAGACCTGCCTGGATGCCTACCTGTGCTACCTGGTGTAGGGAACCTGCTTTGGCAGGGGGGTTGGACTCGATGATCTCTGGAGGTCCCTTCCAACCCCTACAATTCTGTGATTCTGTAATCTGAAATTCAACAGAATTCAAGCTCAAACATGGTGTTAGGAAGTGACATTCCTTTATTCCTCATAAGGAATAAGTACTAGGCTACTTGACAAACAAGCGCACCCTCTCAGAGTTCAGGTTCTACGTTTATACAGTTAAGATATACATATGCAGTACATTGGCATACATATTCGTTCTTTTTCATAGATCTGTGCTAATGTCCCTTTGGGAATGCTCAGGGGTATTTAGGGTGGTCGAGTGCCCACCTACTTCTTCCCATTTTTTTCACCATCAGCTTCATCACTGAAGTCTTTTGACTCACTTTCATACACTTTTCCCCAGTTTAGAAGATTTCCATTGCTTATTAGGTCATAGTGAAACTTTTTAAAAGCAATGTATGTGGAACGTGAGAAAAATACCTTGCTTGAGACATAAGTATTCTGTTGTGACTCCAGTACTTCTCATGATGCAAAATCATTGAGGCAGAAGATAAGAGTATTCTATTATGTCCCCAGTGCGATATTATTGAGGAATACCAAGACTGTTCAGCCACTAAAGCTGAAATGGAAGTTTTAGAACTATCACATATGGATTCCTTTTGCTAAGCTAATATATTGGCTTTTAAAATAATGAACTAGCCCCTATTGCTAAGCAAACCAACCATCAGTGGTAAGAACCCATTCTACATGGCCTTTTTTCCCTTTAGGAAAAAGAAATAAATGAAAAGACTGAAATAATTGATAAGAGTGTATTATATGAAAGCCACACAGCACTTTAAGTATTGATCATGTCATGCAAGTGCATGATTGAAATGCAAAAATCACTAAAATTAATTGCTAGACTTTTTATGTTCATTCAGAACTTTCCATGTAATCTTTCTATGAATACAGGTTGTGTAATCAGACCATGTCTTAAATTCAGTTTATGTGTTCAACTGCATCTCTGACAGCTGATTACAAAGTAACGGTTTGTTTTTCAAGGACAAATTCTATCTTTGTTCCTTATGAATGTGATTTTCTTCAAATATCTGAAATCCTTTTAATTCCACAAATATATTAAGTGTTCTTAGGTATTGTTTCCAGGCATGTAGTCTGACAGGAGAGAAAAAAAAAAAAAAAAAAAAAAAAAAACCACCATAGTGTAGGGAGTAAATTCAGTTTAACAGTACTATTTTACAAACAAAATAAAATAAATTGTTAGGTATATTGAAGAGGAAATGCAAAAAGATGTTCTGAAATAGAAAGTGACCTTCACTAGATAAATCACAGCTGTATTTGTGCTTTTCTATGAGTCTATTTTTCTGATGTTTTTCCAATGCATATAAAAATAAATTCCAGATTTGTTCACTCTTTCAGAAGTGTCTTCAATTTTTTAAAAAATCTATTAGCTTTTCACATATTTCCTTTCCTGATAACGCGCTCATATTCAAGAGCCTTGTTTTTTGATGGCCAGGCATACTCAATTCCGTACTAATCAGCAAGTATTGTAGTTGACTTCAAATTAATCATTATCTTTCATCTCTATTTCTGTTTATTCAGTCTATTCTTGTGAATTCAAAATTATACATTATGAATTTATTAAGCTTTCTTGCTCTCAGGTCCATTACAATTTGCTCTAACTGTTTTGGTGAAAGACAGTGATCAGCAGGGCTATGCTGCACCCACACACTTCAATAATTGCTTTTCAAGGGGCATTAGAGCAGAGAAGGACCTATGGGTAGATCTTACTTTACTGTGGAATTTGTTTTGTTGTCATTACCAAACTCTTCAAAGAGATTTAATTTCATAATTTCACGTCAGAAGTTTCATAGTTATTTGCAGTACCTGTATTTGTTCTTGTCATGGTTTTGTGATTTTTGGTTTTTGGTATTCCACATCATGTGGGGCACTGGGGGTTTAACTGTTAATGCTCAACTTCTGGGTATCTGCCTGGAAGAGAAGAACTACTACATTCCCCAGGGGACCTTGCAGTCATAGAGAGGAGGTCTAACTCCTGGCAAGATCACCTGATGCGCTCTTTTTTGTCCGCTCTTCTTTGTTGGCTCTCCTCCCATATCCTTGCTGCTCAACTGGACTGCACATCTCAACTCAGTGTTATGATGAGGCCTATCCACCTTTATGGACATTCTCTCTCTCTCATTATATTTGATGTATTAGCTACAATTCTAATTACATTGTATTATGGTGTGTTATCTTGCATTCTGATACTATACTTACTAAATTAGTTTGTTTTTCCTCAAATTTTTGCCTGTGTTTTTAATTATTTTGGGGTCTCCTGTTCCCTTTTTTCTGGAGGAGTGGATTTTGTGAAATCTCTCCACCCCGCTGGTCACGGAACTGGGCCAAACCAGCCTGTAAACTGTTGACAGTTCTGACAAAAAGTAAAATATAGGCTATGAATATAATTTCATTATTACTTGCTGTCAAGAGAATCAATGGTACATGATTCTTTTTGAGTTCAAAATTGAAAATTATTTATTTTTCCATAACCTCTTTTTAAGCAGTGTGAATAATGTTTGCATCCAAAATGATTGTCTGAAAAGAAAAATATGTTAAATCTATCACAATGATTTTTTTTTTGTGGTGGTGGTTGTTTTTTTGTGTTTTTTTTTTTTTTTTTTTTTTGTGATAGCAGCAGTTACTGAGCTGACATTTTCAGTGTGAAAGACGCTTTCTCACTTCTTGCCTTTACTCCAAAGAGAAAGGACAGAAGTGACCTTAAACAGCCTCTTTGCATCTGGAAGATAGTTCCAAGGCTGTGTTTTGGAGGGGTTGGGGAGGGGAAAGAAGAAGAGGGTAGTAACAAGGATATTTTTTTGTTAATTAGCTTGTCAATTTTTACAGTTATAAAGAAGTGTTTCATCTTATTGTCCACTCTGTTATTGGTAGGAGTTAGTAATATTTTCAGTAGGTAACAAAAAAATTCAAATGTGGCATGGAATCCACATCCACTAACTTCCAAGCCCGCTTTCTTGAAACAAATATCACCAGAAATGCTATTTGAGGGTATGTCTGCCTGCTTTCTCAGTTGCCATTGTCACTGTTCTGCAGTGATTTAGAGGAGAAATTAGTCTGCCAGAACAGTTTTTGTGTAGTTGTATTATTGAAATAGGGAACTAACTGGGCCCATACATATATTATTAGCAAATGGTTTTTATCATGAAAATGCAGGAGGGAGATGGAGTTACAGCTGGGTGGAAGGAGAGGATGCTCTATCTTTCAATGACTTTTAGCCCATCAAGCTAAAAGCACTAATAGTGGTGTCATTCAGTAGGACTTCACTACAGTTTACAGGGATTAAGGAATCATAAGAAAGTGGTAATATAATGATTTTGAGAAACCCAGGAAGATTGCTGTAAGTCAGATACTTTTTTTCTTGAGGTGGTTGCCAGGATTAAACAGGTGACTTAAATCCTGTGTAATTACATACTACAGTCTTCATAACACTCCGAGTCCTGTATTCTTGAAATTCAAAGGTTCAAAGGTTGATTGTCTCTCCCTACATATTTAAACATTTGGTTCTCATTTATTGCTTGTAAGTGGATAGATTTTATGTGGCTACCATATTTTGTTTTGTCACTTTTTGATAAATACAGTACTAGAGATCATTGTTTTCCCATTTTCCCCCAAGCACAATCACATCTAATATAATTTCTCAGTCTTTTCCTATTAAAAGAAAAAAATTCCCTAAAGGTAACTTCAGAATTCATTAAGCAATTACTGAAACTGAATGTACCTTCAGAACGTGCCGTCCAAATTTGGTTCAAAACAAGTTCACAACAATTTCTGTCTCAGAAACTGCTTATTTGTAGAAATTAGTTAGGTCAAGCAATTTACATGCATTCAAGCTGAAAATACAAATAAAGGATAGATTAAATGCATTATTGTAGGATTTTTGCATTTCTATTTATTTTATTGAGTATGTTGAAAGTAGCATATTGAGTATGTTGAAGAATATGTTGCTCAAAACAAAAATTTTCTCCCTTTTCCCTTTCTTCTTCCCCTTCCCTTTCTCCCTTTCTATTCTTTTATTTTATTTTTATTTTATTTTTTAATGTAAGCAGGGATTTTTCAGCCAATGCTTTGCTTATCCTTTAGTACATCACCTCTTTATCAGCAGTTGCAACAAAAGGCTATCATTGTATACAGCATGCACTTATCTGAGCAACAGATGTATTTTCAGGCCAAAGGGTTACATTTTTCTCCAATGGAAGCACTGAGGCTAAAGCTGTTTTTGGAAGATAAAGAGTTATCGAAAGACAGACTACCTGACTTGGAGCATTTTTAGAAAATTTGGAATTGACTAATCATTGTAATCTAAAGTATACTACACTCTGTGACACGAGGATGCGCTGGAAGGTACACTTCTTTATCCAGGTTGTTTAGAAAAGAGAATTTTTATTCAGAGCTGTTGCAAGAATCATCTTAAACTTCAGAAATCTTAAAACTGTTTTGTGCACCAAATAATGCTGGCTGACATGTTACTGTTGGCATTCTGAGTTTTGTACCTGAACATTTAAAATTATCTTTAAAAGTCGTTCTTTCTGAAGGTAGTTGCTGTCTATTTGTAATGTGCTTTAAGAAACATCCCACCCTTTTCTGAATCTTTTTCTAAAACTTCTGAGCTATATATTGTCCTGTAACAATGAAATCCACACTTGCATTATGTGGCAGATACAGCAGTTTGTATGCATTAACTCCTGATAATAAGTTCAATTGTAAAGATCTAATATTATAGTTAACAGCTTGAACAATTTATTCTTTCAAAGCTATGGAACACATATTGTCTAAACCTGGAAAAGTATTTTCTGACAATTTCTTAATTCCAAATTAAATTTATTACAGCACTCTCTTAGGTCTTTACTACCATGCCAGCACAGTTCATGCAGTGAACTAAGTCATGGAGATGATCCAGGGCCCTGGATTCATCCCTAAATAAAATTTCCAATTCCAAGTCTCTTCTCCATAAAGAAATTGGATTGTTCAATTCAAGTCACTCTGTGGTCATATTTGTCATGATGAAGGGAGCAGCCTGTCATTGACAAAGTGGCTCAGGAAAAAGCATGAGTACAGTCTCCTAATGTAGAATGGCTCATGCAATTTTAGCTTCAGTTAAATGAGTATTACTACCTTCAGAAGACTTCAACAGGACTATCCACATGAGCAAACAATTTACAATGTAGCCCTTGGTTTCTCTGCAGTATCTTATCCTCAATTACAGTACTCATCCTGTTGGTAACTCAGCGGTCTTATTCATCACTTCACACACTGCTGCCAATCTTTTCCTAATTAAAGATAAGAAAGACACCCAGATTTTATCATTTCTTTCTCGTAGAAGTGATCTACCTTATTCAGAGTAGGATTTGTGAATGCTTAGCCATGTTAAAATTGTTTCTTTAGGATGTGAAAATGCAGAGACAGCTGAGCTAGTGCTAAATGCTTTTGAATATTTCCCTTGAGAAACGATGAAGTCTTACTGGTCTACCAAGATTTAATACTGATGTCAGTTCAGATGGTGAAGTTAATCAAAATGAGTTGCATAACTCATCTTTACTGAAGCAAGTTTTCATAGAACTCTGCCTTAATTTTGGATTTATTCCATGCTAACATGTTAGCAGATGAATTCAGAGTTCAATGTTAAGAAATTTATTGGATGGTACAAAAATACATGATATGATAAACAGAAAGTATTTCTCATTAATGCCCAGACTAATTGATCAGGACAAGGTCATCTTGTGTAGAAAATGACAAAGAACCTGAACACTGAAAATATTTCCTGTTTAGGTTACAGAAACATGAAGTAGGTGGGTAGAATGATTCCAAGAGCTGGTAGTAATTTGATTTATGATTCAGCTACCTTGCTGTTGTAATAATTCCTTCTCTTCAGCTTAATTGTCAGATTAAAGTATTTGCCCTTGTCATCTCTGTGGCTTCCTCACTTGTGAGGAACAGCAAGATTTGCATCTCTTTTCATCATGCTCTGAATTCAGCTAAAAGGAGCACACAAGCAATGTGTCAGTATTGATTTCTGTTTTGTTTTTGAAAAACCTGCCAAGTCTCTCTGTAAAACAAGAAATGGCACACAATTCAAGTATACAAAAAAAAGAAATATTTGTTTTAACTGGACTGATACCTCCCTCTGCATCAATCTTGCAGTGAGTTTACCGCGAGGTAACTTCTCGAATGCCCATTTTGCTCATTGGCTTTGGGCCAATACAGCTGGCTACAGGCAAGACAAGTTGTTTTAGTGCCAAAATACAAACGTTTTTCAGCTATTTCAAAATCACTACAATGGAGACTTGACCACATTTTATCGGGAGAAAATATTTTAAATTATTTGTAATATTTATGCTTCCAGAAATTATCACAGACACTTCTCTTAAGCAGGTGCTATACAAACATTGCAGGACAGTCTCTGAAACATTGCACTCCTTATACCTCAAAAGAAATACTTACAAGCACGCACTGTTCCTCTGGTATGAGGGAGGCAGTAAACAACAGGATGACATTCAACACTGTAAACTTTTATTTATCCTCTCAATATTTGAATAGGAGAAGAAATGATAACTGAAGATAAGCTTTAGCATTTAACTTACCTGTTTTTCTCACCTGGGGGCGTATAAGATTGAACTGCTGTTAAAGGACTGAGTTTTTGATCTGTACTTTTCAGCATGGCAATAATAAGCAATTGACAAGGTCGTCTTTTTCTAGAATGCTTAAATTCATGTAATGAACAGCCTTATACTAAGAGCTAAAAAAAAGCTAGTTTTGATTTTTCTCCCATGTCTTTATCTATCTCTGATTCTATACATGCTGCATATACAACAGGAATTATTAAGTTTCAGCAAAATTCATGCAGAATTTCTCTATGTTTGCAGCTCTACAGGCTCAGCCAAATGTAACTTACAGCAGAGCTGAAAAATTGCTGCTGTTGGAAAAAGCAAAGAAGTTAAAAAAGAAATTATGTGGATTTATTTTCAGCGGGACAAGCCACCTGCACTTTCCTACCTGAAAGTAGACAGTAAATAAGCACATTGCAAATATCGACCAATACATGCCTTGAGTAATTGCAGTATCAAAGTAACACTGATCTAAGTGGTGAAAGTTATTGTAGTTAACCCCCGGGGCAAAAAGTGCTTTGCCTTTCCATTAACACTGGTTGGTACATTATCTGGTTGCATTTAGAAGCATGACCCCAGTTAGATTTGGGATCTGATCCATTTGTTGCAGTTCAGTTAAGATACAGTGTTCTTTCCACTGGTTTGACTTATTCAGCACCTTTTTCTTATCTTCACTGTCACCCACCTCAGTGACCTTTCTGTGTTTTTTTGCTCCCCATCAAGCATTTTTTCTCCTGGCTGTTCCAATCGTGGAAAACTCTGGAATTCATCTATGAGGGTATAATACTTTCCAACTTGTTTGTTCTTTTAAATAGCATTTTGGAACAACTGTCCTGGTATATTTTGTTGCATACCATTGCTTTGTTTTAAAACTTCCTCTGTTCAAGTATGTGTCCAATTTCCTGTAATTATCAATTCAGATTTCTTTTATACAGATGCTGTGTTTTTGGGGTTGTTTTTCTCTTTCACTTCCTTGTAAAATGGAATAAACATTTTTGTATAATCATACAATGATTTTCTTTCTTAGAGTTCTTTGTTCTTATCATCTGATTCCTTCCTTTCTGTCATTTGCCTTGAGATGTGGTCAGTGTGTTGCTTTGTTTTTCTTCTTTCTAGTGGAAAATTATAACTTTTTGTTATAAAGGTGTCTTTTTTTTTTTTTTTTTAACAGTTGTATTCTCCTTCATTTTTAGTAAAATTCAGAATTTATCATCCAGTTTCTGCAATAAAATTCAGCTGTCAGTGCTGCTAGAAAATGAGTCACAAAATGAATATCCTGCTGTTTCTCTTGGTGAAAAATCCTGTATGCCACAATGATTTAAAAGTTAAAGAAAATAATCTTGGATTATGTTGACTGAATCCCACTGAACAGATTAGGCAGAGATTACGGTAGTAATAGTGTTAAGGGGTAATGTAGATATAAAAGACTACTGAGAAAGGTTTGCGATTGCTATATATTTTCACAGGAAAATGCAAAATGTTACCAGATGGAATAATGTATTTGGCAGACATTTGGTGAAAATCTGGATTGATATATAATGTACATGCAAGAAACAAATTAACTTTCTGCTGTGGTTTGCATTATGTTAGATATGGAAATTAGACACAGGGACAGCTGTAAATGTCTCTCAGATTCTAATACGAAATTTTTGGGAAACAAATAGATATTGATATTAAGAGAAGAATGCAAACTTCTTAGCTTTTACTTCACAGCTGTTCATTGTAAACGTGTCATGTAAGAGACTGAAAACAACTCTATGGAAACAAGTATTAGAGTTCATACGATGGTTAATCTACTGACAGCTATATGAGATTATGCACTCATACGTGAATAAACAGTTATACCAAGAATAAGTTTGTTCTCCAGACACATTCCACTCATATGAACAGGCACTATACATAAATAGACATGAACAATTCGGAAGTTTAATGATATTTAATAGTAACAGATCAATGAGCTGACGTTTTGAAACACCTATGAAGAAGCGTTAATGGATATGCTTTGAAAAAATCCCAAACTGTTAGGATAAAATAAGATGTAAGAATATAACATAGCAAAACATTATCCTTTTCACGAGCTAGCTAGTTCTATTTCATAACAATACATTACAATACAGTTGATTTCTAGAAGCTATTTTTTTACTAAACTTCAATTACAACTAGGGTGTATGTACTTCTTTTGTGACCTAGATCATCAGTCTTGTTTCTACTATCTCTTTAGCTACAGAAACATTAACAGTACTTGCTAGTAGCAGTTCTTTGCATTGTCTCTATTTACAGTTTTATAACTAAAATTGTCTTAATTTTTATTAAATTAAACAATAGCTTTTCAAATAAAGAACATGCATATATTTTCAAAGGTTGCTTGGTAACTTTGGCAGAAAACTGTAGGAATAGCAGTCTAACATTTAATGTAGCAAACTGTCTTCCCAAAAGACTTTCAAAATAGTTATAAAAATGCAGATAATTTCTCATAAGAAGAAAAAAATCCAAACAACAAGCATAACATTTTAAGATAGCTTGTCTATCTTGAGTTGAAAGTGCTTTAAATTCATATTTAAGAATTTATTGCTCTTTATGTATGTTAGTTCAGATGCTATGCCCTTTCGTATGTATATCTCCAAGGTATCAACTTTTTCTCTTTGGGTGATGTTAGGGATTGGAACAGAAAAGAAAATTCTGAGTTTTTAGTGAGATATTTTCAATAGATTATTCTATAACTGATATTGAATATAGTTACTACAAATGTTTTTTGGAGACTATATTAACAGTGGCCAGGTCCAATATGTGTGTGCAGTCACAGCAAATATACACACAGATGGCCAATTAGGCATGTACAATTTTATCCAAAGAGCATGGAAGTCAATAGGAGCTTTTGAACTGCCATCCAAAGATCTGGGATCAAACATTTATCTAGCTGCCAGAAAAACAAAGCTAACTGTACTAGATCAGAAATACTCCCCAGCCATCTCAGACAATTATCTTTAAACGTCACCAATTTGGTAGTATACATGAATATAAATTAAATCAGATTTAAAGTTCATCTGGAATCAGTGCTGAATAAACATGTCTGGATGCTTCAGACAGGCAGGCCACATAGCATTGCTCACTTGGATCAACTGTGTCTGGACTGAGGCCTTGTTCAACTCAAGATTCTTGTTGAATTACAGCAAGTAATGAAAACATTGGTATAATTGCTGGATGATGACAGCTTGATGGAATTTTTTTTAAGCAGTGCTGCCTGTGGTGTATATTGTAAGGAAATTTCTGGAGTCCTTTCTACCCAAAGAACTGTGGTCTCTCAAGGGCACAATAAATGTGTAGAGCGGAGTAGCAATGAGAACTGAAATTCTCTCAGATAAGGAATTTTGGAAACTGCCCTTCTAGTGAGACCTACTGCAATGTGGAAATTAATTTTTCTAATAAACTTCATTGTACTTTAGCATACAAAATTGGTGTTTATGGCAGATTTAGTCAACATTTGTTTAAGAAATTTGTAGAACCAAAACTGATTTAACATGGGAAGAAGGGGAAGAAATACCGAAGCTTTTGGTGAAATATAGATTAATTAATATCACATTTTGAATAGTCCCAAACACCTTATATGTTAGTTTCCTGGCTTGAAGAGCTAAGTACATTGTTTTGTTAGGTTTCCTGATAATATATGCAAGTTAATGTCTGATTAGTTTGTTGTCTGACAGTTTAGAAGCAGATTTCCAAAGTTTAGAAGCAGACATTTTTAAACCACATTTAATTCCAGAAAAAATATGTACATTAAACCAAATATACTATGAGGTTAATAGATGAATAAATTTCTATGGCAGGAATTGTATATTAAAATTTTGTTAAGAAATATTAGAAAATGATGACATGGGAGTGGCTTGAAGGGTGTCACATAATGGGCTAAAAATTTAAGTCACCTATGTGGATTTTCCTGGCACAAGAGGCCAGAATATATTTAATTCTCTGTCCTGTATGCATAATTTCACTGCGTATTTTCCAAATAACAGTAAGTCTTTATATAGCTGTAATTATGCATGTTCATTCACAACTGTTGAGGAGTTTAAGATTTTGCTTAAGATGTGCTAGGGCCAAGTGAAAACAAACAACAGAAAAAGTAAAATAATTTGTATTTTATTTTATTTTATTTTATATCTTTGGCAAAATATCCCATACCAAACTAAGTTTCCATGTTTTAGAGAATTTTATTTAACCTTATCTTTACCACTCAAATTCTTTTCTTCCAAATACTGACTTAGTAAAATACACAGGAATTAAAATAAATTAAAACATCAGAAACAGGCAGGTAGCCATCCTTTTCTGTGATGTCAGATGGTTTAGGTATGCCTCTACAATTTTAAGATGGTACTTTTTATGTGTGCTTCTGCAGCTTTAGAATGGTGCTTACACTGAGGAGAAAAATATTTAAATATCTGGAATGCATTTCTTAAATCTTTGCTTTAAGGGTGTTCCTGAATCCCTTGTCTGTAGACTGTAAAAAATTTTTATGAGAAAAAATTTTTATGAGAAAGAATTGATATTCATTTTGTTATACTTAAGATTTTAAGAGTTAGTCTGTCTGAAAAAAAAAAAAAAAGAAAAAATAGCAAAGATGAGTGGAAGATCTTAGGGTTTTGAGATTTCTTTCTTCTAAATCTGAACCTGTTTTCACAATGACAAAAGAGACAAATGACAGAAGCTTAACAGCTCACTTCTGTGTCATAGGCTCACACTTGTGTTGTAGGAGAGGATGTTGGCCAAACAAAGCTGACAAAAGGCTGTGATAACATCCTGTCAGCTCTGTTCAAATTAATATAGAGAAAGGAAATAGAAATAAGAAGGAATTGTTTCAGTAAATAACAATACAAAAATAGAAGCTAACAAGAAGCACAAAAGTATCAGTCAGTGCTGAAGCTCAGAAGTCAGGCAAATGATATATAAGCAATAGAGCAAAAATGGATAATAAAAAAATTCATCTGCAATACAAAAGGAGCTCTTCTTAAAATGGTTAATGTGTTGGAGATTAAAAGTTGACATCATTTTCAGTCTAGTGTGCTCATATTATTACAAAAATAAATAACTGTATCATAACTTTCTGTAAGCTTTTCCTTTCTGCCTAAAGGTGAATTTAGCCAATGGTGGATGAAAAGTTACTTAGCGTGGATGAAGCAAGTGAGGCTGTTCTAGATGTTATAAATAATAGACATATTATTAATATGATACTGACCTACATACTTGCTTTGCATAAAATTGCCAGAATGCTCTGGGTCACAATCTCTTCATCATGGTTTCCTAAAATTCTCTAGCTCTCTGAAAGAATGTGGATTTTGCAGGTTCTGAGACGCAAAGACTGCAGCTTTGTTTGGAATTTGACCTAAGTGATTGGTGAGGCCCTCAATTTCTTTTAAGAATAAAAATATATCTGCTTTGAACTTTGAGCATTTACTCTCTGAATAGAGAGCAATGGTTTCATTTAAGTCAGGAAAAAAAGACCCTTATCTAGCCCACGGTACATTTGAATGTGTAGTTAGGAGTTGGGACAGAAAAACAGTCACCAGGAGAACTTGTTTTGTTGTTCTGATGTAGCTAACCACTATTGCAGACTTCATGCTGTGCACGTATATGACACATCTATTTAGAAAACAATAGCACTAAATTTGAGGTGGGGAGAACAGAATAGACCGACAGAACAGTGTTTTTAACTTACATGGGAGAAACCCTTTCCCATCAGTCTCCATTGGAAGGCCAGATATAGACTATAGATTAGACAGGATGTCTAATTTAAAATAAGATGAATCAGCTGAACTTAATTATTCGTGCTTGTTATGAGATGAATAAAACAAATTTATTTAAATTTAAAAAAAGGCATGTGGATTAAGAATAGTAATGAGCAGTCAAATAGAAGTAAAAATAGTGATGTGATAAAATCAAAAGATCATACAGAAAAAGAAAAAAAAAGAATTAGAATGTAAAATATGTCAATTCACTTTTTGCACTTTGAACTCTTGATAGACTGAAATGATTGTAGCATCATTAAATTGTCTGCCAAAAACTTTGAGAGATTTTAGAATTTGAAAACTTAAATGAAAGAAGGTAACTATTGCTGAGGACTTGACAATTAAGTGTAGTAGAGTATTTTTAACACGTTTGGAATTGTTTCCTCTGTTTGTAAGTGCTCTGCATTTTGTTACCATGCTATTTCTTTTTCATAAGCCCTATTATTAACAAAGACATTGATGCAGTAAGATCTGCCATGAAAGTCTGCAGAGATCCTCCTTAGTTGTAAAACAGTCCTCAATAGGTTCCAAACAATTCAGTTAGCATATCTCTCCTAAACAGCAAAATGACACAGTAGAACTCGGCCAGGTTCTGCTCTCATATTTCATGTACTTGTTGATAATATTTCAGTCAAATCTGAGAAAAGAGTAAAGGCCACAGATCTGTGGAATTTCTGTTAGCATTGTGAAATAGAGACCACAAAGGGAAAGACAGCGGTTCAAAGGGATGTGATGCCATCTTTGTTACAAGCTGAGAAATTCATCTGTGATTCCAAGGTCTAAAAATCTAGGCTTCATCAGCTCTTCTTATCAGCTTGAGAAGATACTCTTTCACCAAATGTATCTTCTTTAATTAGAGTGAACTTTCTACCTCCCTGATTCAAGCTGTCTTTGAAGAGTAGTTTTCAGAATTGATCAGCTGCAAGAGTTTCTTGAAAAGTCATCTTACAAGCACAACTTTCCTCTACATAGTTCCTTCAAACACCGTCTATGTTAAGCATAGGGAAGGAAGGTCAAGTTGCCTTACAGTTGTGGTCTTTATATGCTAATTGTAATTTTTTTCATCGTTTTGGAGTTTTTGTAATACTGATCCAATTTCTGTATGTCATCAATATTTAAGATCAAATTTAATAATTCACAAAACCTTTAATTAACAATAGTAATTTCAAAGCAAAAACCCTTTCAAAACAGAGGACAGTAATATAAATCAACAGTGATGCTTCATGCTGAAGCACATGCTCACATGCTAAGGCCAAATTAAGGACCTATTTTTCTCTGGATATATGCAGTTAAATCAGAGCTCTGGTTTAGGCAAGACTTCCCATGACTGTTTAATTAACACCACATTAAGAAACGTGCATGCAAGTGTTTTTTTTATAAATTTTCAAAAAGTCATGTTCATGACATTTTAGTGTTTATTTTGGGAACATAATTCTCTAAAGCTGCAAGTATTTTTATTGAGAAAATAAATTGTAACTGCTGTGATAGAGACTGAATTACTGAGTTGTTCAATTTAAATTGTGTTCATTATTTTTGACCCTGCATTTTAATCTTTAGCATTTTAGGGTGATCCATATTTGTAAGAGGGTATTTATGTATTCAGATTATTAAGCTTTCAAAGCTCTCAAGTGTCTGGTTCATAAATCACAAACAACACAACATCAAAGAAATCTGAAAACAGAAAAACAAGAGCAGCCCATCTTTGGGAGAAAGGTTTTAAATGCTGAATTTTGTAATATACTCTTACACATTTCATCAGTACAAATAATGTTCTATCAGCACATTTATGTCAAATGCTAAATAGTCAGTTGGGCCAGTGAATAGAATGAAAATGAAAAGGGACAGGAAAAGAATAAAAGAGTCCAAAGTCCAGAAATAAGAACAACGAAGTAGATTTAAAATACATATGTTACTTTAAATAATATGAGATGAATAGGTAAGATAGGTATTCTCTTTTATTTATTTATTTTTTAATGAGGTGAGTACTGACAAGATCTCGAAGGAAATAAAAAAACCCAGTATAATTAGAACGTTATAAATCTTTTTTGATTTTGTGCCCCATCTTAACATTGTGCTGTCATATGCTTCAGTATATCTCAGAATATTATAGAAATGTACATCATTATCAACTAGACATGCTTTTCTCAGTCTGAGCTTAAAAATGACTGTTATTTTGCCTTGATATCTCACATGTGTAGAAGGCAAGAACCACATGATCATTTAGATACACAGTGATGCTATAGTGCAAATATTTAAGTAGACTGATAGAAGACTGTAAAATAGCAAGTTGAAGTTATTTTTTTCCCTAAGGTCAATTAGAAGTCTGTTGAAGATGGATGTGCTAATATAAAAACTGCAAACACTGATTGAAGTATAAAATAGACTGGTAGCTGCTGTCCAAATATTTTACCTTGCATTAACACTGAGAAACTGAATGTGTTATAACTAGCTGTGGTCTTCACCAGCCATTATATAAAAGAGTATAAAACTTAAATCAGATTAATTCAGCCAGTCATGGATGCTTAGAACACACAAAAGTGACAGCTAAACAGTTTATAGAGAAATTAATTTGAAGGATACATGTGTATGACGAGAGATTTCTTAAAATATTTAAAAATTATTTGACTACACGTTGGATCAAGTTTTTGCAGATAGCAATTTGACTGATAGAGTATTTTTAATGTAGAGCTAACTCAAACTCAATTATCTTAGTGTAGAAAGATCTTAGTGTAGAAAGATCTTTGTAAAATTGCTAAGATAGTAGGCTGAAGTCAAAGGTAATAGTGGCAATGATGTGAAGAAGCAGGAAAAAGGTTTGTAAACCTCTAATGACTTTAAAAGAGAAAAGAAAATACAAAAACAACCTGAACTGAAAAATGAAGAATAAATTTGTGACATTATCATTTAAAAAAAAAATAAAAAGAAGAAAAGAAAGAAAGAAAATACATAGAGCCTGCAGCATGCAAAGCAGAATTTGAACAAATACAAATTATAACACTCTATATTATATCTTCTTCAGGTGTTTATTAAATCTTCTAGATAAGCTCCTCTGACACCTTATTGGGTGCCAAATGTCAGGATTTCTTCTGATTTCTTCTGAGATTCTCTGTGATTTTTCCTCTCTATCCTCTCCCCAGTTTCATACAAAGAAAGACCAGACATATTTCGACTTTACACTTGTTGTCTGCTTTACCATGTCATAAAATATAGTATTCTCTTTTTCTTCTGCACAAATTGAACAATTTTGTAAGAAATCATTCATAGCTGCTCTATTTTGTAAAGAAAACTCCCCAGCTCCAGCCTTCCTATTGATGCTGAAGAAAGGTTTAGTCAGCAACACTTATTTGTCAGCACTGATGCATTTTGCCTTATATAATAAGGTGTTCAACAAAACCAATGAAACACAAGCATATATTTTTTTTCTCGGGAAAAAAACAATGATTTTCTAATACAATGTCAGATGCTCAAGTATCTTATTGATAGGGCTGATACAGTTTTTGAGAGAGAGCATGCAGGGAGGTGTGTTGCCACCCAGCCCTGAGTGTCTTGGAAGTTCTGCCTGCATGGTACAAACCACACTAGGGCTGCTGGCTATCAGGCAGAGCATGTCATCCCCAGGATCTCCAGGCATTCTCCAAACTGCTCAGGGCTTCATAATGGCAAGCAGCTTGCTGTTCAGCATAGTTTCAGGGAATAGAATGGGTTAAAAAGCACTGGTCCAGTCCACTTCTTATAGCCACGTAACAGTCTGTTCTCAGTAGCTTTAAGTTTATAATGAGAGTTGAATACAAGTTTTTCCATTGGAATTTCCCAACAGAAAATGTTGCTTCTGGAAAACTAATTTCTGTGAGAAATATTATAGAATGCCAAAAAATATATTATTCTTCCAAAAAATTAGAATGTACTTCATTTAATTTTTATTTGAGCCAAACAAGTGGATTTTAATTTAGCCTAAGATCTTTACAGAAACAAACTGCATTTTTCTATAGTATACTGATTTCCTTATGATGCAACTATTGACTTTAGTCCCATCCCTCCTATGGGGCACTATCCCTGAAGTGCTTCATCTTCCATATTGCCACTTATAGAACAAAGTTCTATTACATATTGTCTCACAGGCTTAGAGGGGGCCAGGGGAGTCTGGCTTTACAGTTCATATTGCACACTAGGTGCAGCACAGAAACATGATGCTGATTTTGTGTGTGTGTGTGTGTGATTCATATCACAGTGCTTCAGGTCATTCTAACAAATGAAAATGAAGTGTTATAGTTTTAGGAATGCCAAAATGCTAATTTTCAAAACTCTAATGTATAGTCTGCAGAGTATAAATCTCCACTGTACTGAACATTATAATGTGAAAAATAATTATTATTATGTATTTTTTTTCCTTCCTAGAACTTTTCAATGTAGTCATATACTAATTCAAGGTGTAAATGAAATGGCTACCATTGGAATTTCCGTTGGGCTTAAATTAGATTTTCAACTTTTTCAAAATTCAATTTTGCCCTTAACCATTTATTCTTATGTGCTTATAAAATATTTCATTTCAAGAATATTTCTTCCTGTAGAGCTGTCATGTGAATAAGCTGAATTTCGGTGCAATGGAAATTATTTAATAATTATCACTTTAAAATGATTTCTTCACTCATACGTTTGAAATGATATTCTGTTTATGAAACAAGCTTCTTCCAACATCTCTTCTTTTGCTCATTTGAGTTCCTTCTTCTCTCCCAAAATGAGAAACCAAAGAAGAGTAGACAACATATTAGTAACTGGATTACAAAGACAGGACTATATTGAACAAATACTCTAATTCCATGTCACAGTAATTAAAATAGAGGTCACATATATACACAAGATTTCAATTATATTATTACTTGCTTATTCCTTGTATCACTGGGGGGATTTGGTTTTGTTTTTTAGTGTTTTTTTCCTTCTTTTTTTCTTTTTTTACCTATAGAGGACATTTGGGGAAATTAGAAGGTATTCAAGTTAGTGAGTAAATGACAGGAAATGTATCCATAATGAACCCAAATTAATTGCGTAACATTGCATTTTTCATTGAGGTTTCTTTATTTGGTGATATTGTTGCAGTGGCTACTTTTTTTTTATTTATGTTTCCTCATACCTTCACTTTTAAATTTCTTTCAAGTCCTTACTTACATTTTAAAACATAGCTTGCATGTTTACATTAAATCAATGTGATTTTCGTCATATAGGATTCTATTATTTGTAAGGATTCCCTCACAATTGGCAAGGCAAAGTATGCACAGATTACTTTTTAATGAGCTAGCAAACATCAGTAGGTGCTTGTGAATAAAACAACAAGTAAAAACATCTTTTGCAAGCATGTAAATTATCTGTGAAAAATGTTAAATTTACTTAATTTTTTTGAAGACTAAATTATATATTGGCTGTAAAGTATTTCTTTTTACATTTGATTTTCAGAAAGTGCTGACAAATGAAATCTACAGATCATACTCAAATGCTATCTTCTTTACGTCCAGGGAACTAAATGTTTAATACATTTTTTGTTCACCAAAAAGCACATTTTTCCCATGGCTTCCTTTCACTTAAAGCTCTCTTTTACCAAATTCTCATCCCTACCTATAAGTATTGTCTAACCTCTTCCCAGTGATATCTCAGCTACTTACAGAGATTGATGAGGGGGAGAAGGACAAGGTACAGAAGAGCCACAGAGGCTGCATTCTGTTCCTAGTGTAATAGAGGATAAATTTAATTAAAATACACCTGCAGTATGTAGTCTGCCAGAATTTAATTATATGAAGTGGCAGTTTCTTATGGATGAGAATGGCTATTCTCCTTATTTTAAACTGAGTAAAGCATAATAATTCAAACCAATTCATTGTCCTTTAAAGTTCAGAGCCTCCCAATTTGTCACAGCCAAGCTTAGAAAGGGTGCTGTGTCACAGCACACGGCACTGAGGGAGCTTCATTTAGACCCTCTCTTTTACAGAGCTTCACAGGTGTTAAAGTACAGGCAGGCAAAACTAATGTCCACATCTCTCAAAATATAATGAATTTAAAAGGCTCTTTGACCATTCTGAACATGCAATCAGTAACATCCAGAAAAGAAATTCAAGGATAATTCATTATTTGACTCTTCCCTTTATAATACCACACACTTTTCTTTTATATTCCGTTCATCAAAGGCTTGATGTCTCCGCTTTTCTGTCAGTGAAAATAGTACTTATGTAATTTTTAGTCATTTTGTTGTTAAAGATTAACCTTGGCTAAGTGTGGTGTAGTAGTGATAATTGGTGTGTTTTTGATAGCTGCATCATAGCAAATACAACACATATGAAGTCATATATACAAATATTAGATTGGTGTAAGAAAAAAGAGTTTGGAAAATGTAGAAATAAGCTAAAAGACAGACTAATGGATTTTTTTTCTTTTTTCTTCTGGAATAGAGAAAAACTTGCATACAAACATCATCTAAAAGTGGTAATTCTGTGTCTGCCGTCTTCCAGGGAAACCATATGTGTATAGTCTCTCTTACTTAGAGCAGACTTAGTCACTGAAGACTACAGCTTAATGGCAGACGAAGTCTACATATGTTTTGAAATTTAACATTTGGTGGATAAGAAAGAAAATGTAAGCCTTGCTGGAAATAACTGTTATTATTTTAACTACTGGAAGAATCATTATTTTCTGGTCCTTCTTACTTTTGGATTACTGGAATGTTTTGTAGAGAGAAATAATATTGTAGGGAGCAGGCATATACTACATATACTCATGTGTCTGGAATTTCAGACACTGTTCATTTTAGCCTCCTTTAGAGATGAGACAATTGGTCTGAGACTGTCTTTCAGTGTCATTTTTTATCTAGCTGACTAATGAAACAAATGTTATTGCTAACCAGGGTCTCAAATATGAATACCACCCACAATATCATGATAATTATCTATTTTTATGATCATCTGTGAAAGATGTCCAGAGAAACCCTATTGGACTGAACATCAAAAGAGAAAGGAAGATAATACATGTTTTTTAGAACCTTATAACGTGATCCTGATATCAAATTCCATAAGCATACATAAATTAAGATTCCATCACAGTCCCGGTTAGCTAAAAGACTATACTATAAAAAAGAGATAGAATCCAAGGTTGACAATAATTAGAATTTTAAAAGATCAAAAGTTTGTCTCCTAACAAAAGCCAGAAAGAAACATTAGTTTTTTAAACTGCTTTGGTCCAGACATGCTCACTAAGGTAGTCAGTTTTAATATAGCAGACATATTTGTACTTAATCAGTAGCTCTGGGATAGCCACTCTCAGAATTATAGACATTAGGTATATTAAACAACAATCCCTTTGAAAATGATGAACAGCAAACAATAAGCTATTAAAATAGTTGTACTCTTCAAATAAATAAATAGATAATACAACTATGTGTGATTGCACTAGAAAATAAAGAGATAAAGAAAATGAATGTGAGTGTAGCAAAAAATAAGTCTAAGAAGTTATTTTCAAAGAATACTTTCTATTGCTTTAATGTAGAGGAGTGTCAGGAGGAACAGTACTGAATAAAGATGACAGAAAAAAGAGTTTGCTGTGTTCTCTCTTTCACCACAACGAAAGTGTAATCATTATCTGGAAATTATTTTCCATAGCTGTCTGAAAATGTCATTACCTCCTATAGCTTTGTGATCTTCCATAGCTTCTTTGATTATGGTCTTTCCACTCAGGTGTGACTCACAAACCTTAAGTAATATATTCAATATTTTGTCATTTTTCTAGATATACAATAACATCACAGCATTTAGACATTTTTGAGATTATTTCAGTAGTGTTTTTCCCTTCAGGTTGTTGTACTCATCTCCCATTTTTACAAAATAATCTAAGGTACCTTTTTTGTCTCTAGACACAAAGTAAATCTCAGTTCTGTAAGTCATGATTTCATGCACTGTAGGTTACTTTCTAAGCTCAGAAATCTGAGGGTAATTTAAAGTAGTGTAAGTATTTTGTGCCTCTGTGTTCACAGGTACAATCTGTGAATAGTCTCAAAATCTTGCACTATACAAAAGTAATGTCTTATGTGTAAAGAAAAGATTTCATTAGGACAGAAAAATACCAATAATCTAATCCAGGAATCAATGCTAGTTCATGTCTAATTATTACAGGAATAAAAAGAAAAAGAAAAGGAAGTAAAGAATTGAGGCTGTAAGGTATTGAGGCTGTAAGGTAATCTCAGTAATAATAGTGCAGTTTAATTTGTTATATTCACACTTGTTAGTATTTGACTTTTGCATGCATTATGATCATGTTTGTGCTGCTGCTCTGGGTCCTCAAGTTGATGGCCTAAGTATGTGTGTGTGTGCTTGTTTGCAGGTGTCTGTGAATGTTTTAACATTGAGTTTTCCTCATCTGGAGTGCTTTGCTTAGAGGAATATGATGTTGACAGCTTCTTCCTCTATTCAGAATCTAACTGGGTGGCTTTTATATATTTGATAGCATAATATTACACTTTGCACCTTCTTCTGCAAGTTCACTTTACATCTGATTTCACTACTCATGCTTTCTTTTGTGTATACTAGATATTATTTCTTTGTTTACTTTGTTCTCCTACCCCTAAAAATATTTGATACAACTGCGCTTCTTTAGTTGACCGTTTCTAAGTTGTTTAATGCTACGGGGTCTGAAGTGCGAGACTGCTGAATATAGCAATAGGTTTGGCAGGGAGATGAAGACTTTCCAACAGGAGTTTTCTCCAGACTATAGTATCTCCATGCAGAGGGTTGTTGTGGCCACCCCCACACCTAAAGAATGCCTCTGCCAAGAGCAAAAAATTAGTGATTGTCACAGGAGACTCCCTTCTGGACCCTATTTGAGGGAAAGTCTGCTGCCTCCCTGGGGCCCAAGTCAGGGACATAACTAGAAAGCTCCCTAGTCTGATATGGCCCTCTGATTATGACTCACTTTCATTAGTTCAGATTAGCAGCAGTAAAGTAATGGGGAGAAGCTTAAGGTCCGTCAAAAGGGGCTTTAGGACCTTGGGGCAGTAAGTTGAAGGGGGAGCCATGGGAGGTTCAGGTTGGATATTAGGAAAATATTATTCTCAGGAGTGGTGCTGCATTGGAGCAGATTGCACAGAGAGTTGATGGAGTCACTATCCCTAGAGGTTTTCGAGAAAAGGGTAGATGTGACACTGAGGGACATGGTTTAGTGGGCATAAGGTGAAAGCTTGATAGTTCGACTTGATTATCTGAAAAGATTGCTTTCCAACTTTAATGATTGTATGATTCTGTGATTCTAGGATCTCTCAGGCTACTGATCTTTGCTAAGAGTGAGCTTCCAGGTATTATAGTCATTTCTAGGAACAGCACAAAAGTCCCATGTGTAAATTTCAAACTAAGAAAAAATCTTCTGGTAGGGTTCAATCACAAAAAACTGTTCCAACACAGTTACTATAGCTATGTTTTAAGAGTCTTCTTCTGTGAAAATCTGTCCTGCTCAAGTCTTCCTAGCTTTATAAATGCCTTCATTTTATAAAGCAGCTTTCATATTTTTATTCCAATTAGGTTTCTTTTCTTTTTCATTAAAAAAACAACAACAACAAAACTAATTAAAAGTTTATGAAAACTGTTGATTTCAAAGCATTGTTCAGCACCAGATCTCTTGATGCTAAGAGAGACAAAATGCATGGGCAGAGAAACACTGTAGTTACTTTTCATAATACTATCATATTAACAGAAGGAATACTGTCAAAAACAGAAAAAAAGATTATCGCTAATAAAAAATGTATGATTCTTGCATCTGTCTCCTGACTGAGTCCTAAGCTGTATGCTGTATTTGTTTATGAACCAACAATTTATGCTAGGATAAGTATAGTCATTCTATTTGCTCTCTAACTTGATATTTACAATATTCTTCGGAATAAGGATGATGGATGAATCTGAATCTATTTAGCAATAAGATTAAACCTGCTGTCTTATTATGTGGAGATGATCTGGTCATCAAACAATTGTCCATAATTGAGTAACAGTCCTCTTCTGATTACTTCTCAGAAGAAAAGGATGGGTGACCCAATTTTCTGTAGGTGACACAATATTTTGTAATGTCTTGGAAATGTTGGAGAAATAATTCCAGAAACCTTATTTTCTCTAACACTGCCTCGTGATGCCACTGTATGAGACAACTGTAAATCTGATTTTAGTCCCTACTACTTGTACTCAGTTGCCTAGGAAAAAATAGTTTATCAAAATTGTGTTGTCTGTCTGACTCATCTGCTATCTGTATTAGCCCTGCAATTATTACTGGTCTATAAATATGCACTTTAGAACCTGTATTGTCAAGAAAACCTCTCAAAATTTTCACCTTCTTTTAATTCACAAACAGAAATAACTCATATGGCTCAGAAATACAAGGTGTTATAGATGATAAATATTCTAGTGTCTTGAAAATAATTGTTTTCATTACACATGCTCATTTATTTGAGCAATGATTTCAAGAGCCTTTTTTTTTTTGTTCTCTGTTGATGTAGAAATTGATGTAGGAAAAAGTTTTATGTCAGATCTTGTCAGGATTAGGTCTGTATGTACATTCTGAAATGCAAATAAAAGCATGATTTTTGTCTCTAAGCTATGGTAGATCAAATTAAAAGAAGAAAAAGAAGAACAAAAAAACCCGATATTGAAACTGATGATTGTTACAGTATATTAATTTTACTTATTCTGAGCTCATTTGATATTCCCAATTGGCATGTACTCCAATTTCAACTTGAACTTTGATTGTCTACACTATCTTTGTTAATAAAATTTATTGCTCTAAATATTGTTGTTAAAAAAAGTAAACCTTTGTTATCAAAGCGCTGGGAATAGCAAATAATTCCATTGTAGCATATGTCTCACTTATCATGTTTCTTAACTTGAAATAATGGTTAATGGCCTCTATCAGGAACCTGATGCTGAACTAAACACAAGATACACGTGATACCTTACATTCTTGCAGTCTTTTTTATGTTGGAATCTAAGAATAGTTAAACCCATCTGCTTTCCAGCACTGAAGAAAAACAAGAAGAAAGGCAACAAGGACTCCATTCTGCTATAACCAACTCTAAAAAAGTTCTATATTTTAATTTTTTTTTTTTTTTTCTGGGATGTAACAGCTGTAGTTAAAAAATAACCAGTTAGATGAGCATTATAGGAGGACTTTGGTTCTGACATTTGTTGAAGACAAGGAATGAAATGATCACAGAAATATACAGCTGTGACTTTAAAACCATATGTATAAAGATGAGACAGAATCTGGCTCCAAATGAAATATTTGGACTCTGTTGCATATGACAAATACTGCATATGGAGTGTTCAATTTATTTTCTCATCTGAAGATTTCAGGACAGAAATTTTCCTTGTCTCTTATTCACATAAATAATTCCACTGAATTGGAAATGCAAAAACCCCGTTTTAAGCCTACAGTCCCAGCTTTCTAACTAACTGTATTTTCACCCACCATGAAGATATGCAGCTTCTCTTTTTACTTATCACTCTAACAAAACTGGGAAATGGTATTTAAAGAGAAGAAAAAACATGTTTTCTTGATTACATTCATGAAGACCAGTGTAGGCAATGTAATTAGTGTTTGCAATACATTTCTAATTATTTACTGTATATAGAGCACTTTCACTATTTCTGTCCTGCTTATGATATGACAGAGTAATCTTGCTTCTCCCAGTCCAGGACTTGAAATATTTTCTTACAGTGAAGAGCCAATGCATTCTCCTTTCATATTCCGCAGCTCAGCTGTACAGATTATGAAGTTCTGAAATGAACAATTTGCAGAAAAAAAGTGCCTTTTAGAATGCATTATATTCCAATTTATAAAATGTGACAATGTTTTTACTTTTTAACCAAACATTTTCTGATAGCATTCTATGCATATGAAAATTCTACTCCTGGGGTAAGTGAAGCTAAGTCATTTCTTCTGTGGTAATGGAAGCCATTATGTAGGCTATGTGAGAGGGAGTGGAAAACGTTTTGTAATAATCCAAACAATACCAAATGTACCTATTGTGCCCTGAAACATCAGAAACATTGAAAGTCTGAAATCAAACCTGAAGCAAGTAGTTCACTTAATTTAATTAATATTTCTGAGAAAAGATTTTAGAAAAAACAAATACGGAGCTTACTGAAAAAGAAAATGTTATCTGAGTGTTTATATTCAGGTCAGTATTTGTATTATGTAATAACTACTGATTGATTAAAATCATGCTAACAATGTTGTATTAGAAAATTCAGTTTAAAAACTCAGAAATTTTATCTTTTTTTTTTCTCATTTTTTGTTCTTATCTGAACAACAGATCAGAATTCAGACTAACTTTGTAGACCTGCTACATACAAACTCAACAAATTACTTGTATTTATTTATATTTCCAGAAAACATGGGGCTCTTAAGACCTCTAAATCCATTTAAGAATTCAAAAAGAATTCAGGAACAGAAAATCCATGCCTTTTCCTTAAAGTCGTTTGGGTTAATATGGCTGTAAGCCAAAGATGGATAATCTTGTGTTGTATTCTTCTTTTAATTTTGTTTTTCATATAGCAGCATATTCTGATTGTTTGTTTGTTTGTGGTAAATTCCATAGGAAGCTTTGAGAAATTTGATTTTAGTTGAATAAACAAAAGGACACAGTTAAAAATAATTGGTTGAAAATACTTCATAAGGTTCCAACCCCCTTTTAGAAATGTTATAAAAGTAGGAAACTATGTGAGCTACAAAAATGAAATAGATATGTAACATTTAGTAGTTGGAAGGGCACTGTACTCTAAAATAGAAGCAGGTGAAGAGAGATTTCAATAAATAGCACTCTAGAATAAAATGACAGGCAGAACACATAATAAATGAATTGATTTTCCATTTTAAAGTTTTTAGTAAATTTGTAAGAGAAAGATTTCCTGAAACAGTTAAATAAATTTGTTTTTACTTGCAACAGGTCAAAAGGTTATTAAGGTATTTTACTTTAGGAAGTTTATTAATATGAACAAGGTCTTGGATTTTGCAATGCAAATTCTTATCATTTGTCTTCATATCAAATAAGGCAATCATTTGAATTTCTTTTTTTCTTTTTTTCCTATATAAAATATTTATATAGAACTCTATGGATATCTCATCTGCACATTTAACATTGTTTGTATTCATTTAGCTAAGAAACTTGGTTGTGTGGGAGGATTCTTTTGTCTTTAATATGCAACTGCATTTGGCTGTTATTGTTAATGTACTGAATCCATTATTTACTTATTTTTTGTGTGTTACAGTGTTTAAGCTGGGTATATAAAAGCTATCAAATATAAGATCCTAATTCCTTCAACTTTAGCTTTTTTTATCCTTCGCAGCATTTATTAGTATTTTAAAAATTCTTGTTTCTAGTCTCACTTTCATTCTCATTCATTGCCAGTTTTTGTCCTCTTATTCAACCTTACTCAACAAAGTTTCAATCTTTGTCTTCTTCCTCTTCAAGTTTATCCATGATGGAATCTAAGAGTGATGTAAAAACTCTGTCCCTGGAAGAATTGTTGTAAGGAATATTGTGAAAAACAAGTTGTCCCTGTAATGACCTAGTTGTTTTTCTCTTTTCTGTTTCTGTTCAAAGAGGACAAAGAGGTACTTTCTTGGGTTGAGTAACTCAGTTTAAGGAGTTTATTTATTAGACGAATGAAGTTTTCCTCCTTTTTCCTTGCGTCTTGGTATGGATAATTTTAAAATTTTATCTGTTAAAAATTACTCTAATCTGTGACTAGGGAAGATGCCAGCACAGTTATGCCAGATCAGTGTTTTTACAGTTCATGTTCCATTACAATGGTAGTTCTTTTTTTTAAAGTAGTTTCTTCACATCTTTCTAGTTGGTTTCCCAAGTTGAATGTATTATTTGTATTTTGTTCCTTTGTATTGCTTCTGGTAACCTGTAGCCGATAGCATGTTTATGATGTAAACATTATTGGTACAAGGCTTATTGTCTATGTGCAGTACTGTTCAAACAATGAACTCTTTCAAGAGCTGTTTACTGATTGTATAGATTCAGCATTTTAGTGAATTGCATTGAAAATTGGGCTTCTTGGTGACCCATGTCACTTGGAAATGATATAATGTGAAAGAGAGACTTTCTAAATAAAATCGTTAGGTACTTTTTCAGGTGTAGGATTTCAGCTTGTAACAAAGGACTGAAGTTCCTTTGCATTTTTTACTATGATCATCAGAGTATTATACTACACTGTTATAACAGAGAAAATAACTATTCCCTAAATAACTATTTCTCTACATTTAAAATATAAGCATAGGAATGATGAAATTTTCTTTTCTCTCTATTTAGCACAGTGGTATGAATTAGAGCAAACGTTCTCTGCCATGAGTAACATTTACCAGAAGCCACTAAAATCCTCATACACCTATGCAAAAACCTAATGGAAAATACATGTTGGCTGCAGTGTTAGAGAAGTACAAGTGATTATTTGTTCTCTGATTTGGATACTCAGTTGGAATATATTAAATAAGCTCCATCTCCTGCAAATCTGGACTTCTGACAAATTTTAAAGTGGAATATTCATACTTCACATTGCTAATGACTTATGAAAATTGAAGGCTATATTCACTGCAATCTGACATATCTGACAACGTGCCTTTCCTTTTTATCTAAGCACACAGGGTTCAGTTTATGGATATCAAGTTAGAATGTTCATGGAGAAATTAATTACTATTGTTTAAAAAGAGGGATTTGCCTAAAAACAAGATCTATCCAACTGGTTCTTTACAGAAATCCTGCTGGAAAGCAGCTGATATAAAATCTTGAAATACTAGGAAAAATAATTCAGATCCCATTTTATGCACATTGGGTGAAAGCCAGCACTAAAGGCAGTGGATTTATTTTTCCAGAGCTGGATTTGACCCAGATGTCTGTCCTGTTTACACATGTGAAAGCGCATTAAACTTATTGGGATTGCAATTATATAAATGTAGGCCAAAATATTGTTATTTTTGGGGAACTTAACTTGAACTTAATGTAAAAATTGGCTATTGTATTAATATGGGGATATATCCTGTTCATCTTACGTCTGTATTAGTACATCTGGGCAGGAAATCTCATAACTGATGTAACTCTTCTTTAATAAAGTCCTAAATTTGAAACTTTATGGATTCGTGTACAGTGTATAATGATTGGGTTAGAATTACAGATGCTCCAGTTATAAAATATTCTTCTCTTACAGTGTATAAGACACATGAAAAATTTAGGGATAAAAGGATAATGAAAAGGAATAATGTTAGCAACACCTTTCATTTTATTTTGTTTGAGAAAATGGTACTGAAAGAATGACAATCATGTAGAATTAGTTTATGTTCACTAAGAAAGGTGAGGATTAGAGTTTAGGCAAGATTCTGGAAGGCCAGTTAGTGTGAAAACATTAGACCTTGGTTCTGCTTGTTTATTTGAACTGCTGGATTATTGGTCAAAGAATAAATCAAGTTCTTGACATACTGTTTTTGAAATGATAAAGGAAATTGAATAATCAACACATATTAAAAAGCAAAATGAACACAGAATCACAGAATTCTGGGGGGTTTCTTTCCTGGAGCTGGAACTGGCGTGGTATAAATTATATGGCACAAGTCTCTTTAAAGACATATAAAGCAGGCAAGACTGATGACCTCTGTTGACTTGCTAGTGGGAACATCTGCTCTCCCATCAGGGTTCCTCACTGCCTGTCCCTGCACAGACCAGTAAAGACTTTTCAAAGGAAAGAGAGCTGGGAAAAAGAATAATATCCCTGAAATGAAGACATTTCAGACTGAGTAGTGGTAATAATGATAGATATCAAGATTAAGGAGATGAAACTCATTTTAAATAAGCTTAGTTTCACTAGTATAGAAAATACCTCACCTACTTTTGATATGAAAATCAATTTTTTCCTTTCATATTTTCCCCTCTTAAGAAATTTCCTTCAGGGCAAGTAAATACTTAGTCTTCAGGAAAGCTCAATCATTGTTGACTATTATGAACATTCATATTCATGTACTGATTGAGGAAAAGTTCAAGATTATTTCCTGATAGAATGTTACAGTGCCTTGTGGTCATCTTGAATTGGATTCACTACAGAAACTGATGTGCAGCACAGAAGTTCTGTTAGAAGTAGATTATATGAACTGTGCTAGAGGAAGTTTCAGTTTTCCCTTATCTCTTCTGCTAAAAAATTGCCTTCCACTGCAAAATACTCAGTGAAAAATATTTGTTTCATGTGGTAGGTTTTTTGAACAGTGAGAGATTTGAACACATTTGAAAATGCTTTCTTGAGTCACAGCAACTTCCATATCTTAAAGGAGCATGCTGAGTATTTTATTATAATTCATATATAAAGTTTATATAAAGTAAAATTTTCACAAAAATCCTGGAAGATGGAAAATTCTGGCATTTTTCTGGTTAAACTATCTCTGTAGATTGATATTTACTCTGTAGTTATACTATAAGAATATTTTCCTCTGGTAAGATAAATCTACTAGAAGTGTTGAAATGTTTGTAGTTTGTGAAAAAAAAAAAAAAATTACATTTGTGTCTTAGTTTCAGCTGGAACTGAATTATTTGTTCTTCATTGTGTCTGATATGGTGCTATGTTTTGGTTTTAGGAGAAAAACAACGTTGATAACATACCAAAGTTTTTAGTTGCTATTGAGCAGTGCTGTACAGAGCCAAGGCACTCCAATTTCTCAGCTCCAATCAGCAAAGAGCTGGTGGGGGACCAAAGGAGCAGGGAAGGGACAGAATCAGGACAGCAGACTGACCAACTGAACACAACTAGCCAGAGGAATATCCCATACCACATAACATCATGAGGAAGGCGAGTTTTTTGAAGGTGTAGCAGTTCATCTCTCTCTCTCCTTCACTGCTTGGGGGGGCTATTTGGGTATTGGTCAGTGAGTGATGAGCAACAGCTTATGCATCACATGTTATATATTTATATATATAACTATATAGTTTAAAAAAAAAAAAAAAAATTGCCTGGCAGGGGAGACAGCATGATTAGGCAGGTGGTTTTCACAGCAGGAAGTTCATATTCTGCACTCCAGGTGTGCTGATCACTGAAATTTTCTCCCAAATGAAGGAAACTTGCTGTGTAATTTGTGGTAGCGGGGGACTGTGTTCACACTCTCCCTGGCCTTTATTGTCCTAACTATTATCCTTTTTGTTTTCTCTATCGTAGTAAATAGTTTTATCTTAACCCATGAGTTATACTTTCTTTTTTTCTGGTTCTGTCCCCTGTCCCACTTGGAAGGGGAGGAGTGAGTGAATAACTGTGTGGTGCTAAGCTACCTGCTGGGTTAAGTCAAAACAGTCTGGTAATAACGATTATTTGTTCTTGCTAAATAATTATGTCTGGCTTTGAGTCATTATCATGCATATAGTTTTTTTTAAAAAATGTTTTTATTGATCTTATTAAGAAGACCCTTTATCAGGTATTTATATGAAAGACTTCATGCTCCAATCTCTGTGTAATCACAGGAGCAACAACCGCAAGTGTAGCTTAGTAAAATAAAGCATTGCTTAGATGTTCTGAAATCCTGAATAATGAATTCAGACTGCCTTCTAGTTTGAAAAATCAACTATTAAATTGGATTTAAGCTTTTACTTTCATTAGACAAGTCCCTGCACTCTCATATTCACATCAGTGTAATGTTTCTTCTAGATGCCAAATCTTTATGCTGGCAGGTGTTGATTGCAGTGTTGGCATCTATTAAACATAGAAGATATTTTAGAACATCTTAAATATATTTGAATAATTAAAGGTTGAACACATGAACTCATTGCAGAGAATAGCAAGAATTACTCTGAATTCTGTGTGCATTTGACCATATCTTTTGTGCTGCTGTATGAAAATGAACCTGGTTACCACCAAGATTTTTCAATATGAAGCAAGGTATTAAAAGTTCTCAATCATTTAATCATATAATCTGAGTATTTTCTGTTGTGTTCCTTAACCTATTGGTTTTCTTCTGTATCTGTCATATTTTTTGTTTTTATACATTGATTTGTAGCCCAAAGACAGACAAGATCAAAAACATCCAAATGAGTGGCTTTGTGTTCCATATTTTTAGCCATTTTTAACGGTCTGCAGATATTTCCTTTTTTTGTTGTTGCTGTTATTTCACTTAAATTCATTTTTCTGGCCACTGTTGACCCTCAATTAAGATATCAGATATGGATTGTTCCATCTTAGACACCCACTCAAAGTTTAAAATGACTCATCTGACTTTTTTTCCCTCATTTCAAAGTGGATATTTTATGCATATATTTTTATTCTCCAGTATATTTCTTTTGCTCATAGGTATAAAATCCAATTCTGGAGGCCTCTTCTGTGAAATCTCAGTTTGTGACAGAAAATAAATTGCTTGTATGTCTTACTTTAGAAAAAGTAAAGAATACCTTTCTCCTTGTTCTTATTTATGAAAAAAATTCTGCTGTTAGAATCTTTTCACTGAAAGTTCTTGCAATTGCATGATGTGCCACAATCACTGCATCACCAGGAAGCCTACTATTAGAGAGAACCTATCTTTCACTATGATTTCAGTTTAAGTGCAATTTCAACACTGCTCTAGAGTTGGAAAACAAATTGAGCAAAGAATGAATGTGGTTTAAGCCTGAAAAGGTTTCTTTAGATACATGCATAAATTGAAGTCATCACATCTAAAAATCTGCATATCTGAAAACAATCTGAACAAATTACAAAGTCAACTGGTTATTTCCCTCTGAGATTTATGTTTATATACCCACATGTATATGTAAACAATCACATTCTTAAAGCTATACGTAGCTACATTTAGTTGGATGACACAGAGGTACAAGTTCAGCTTTTTTTTTCAAAGCATTCATTTGGAGGCATTGTATTTATAGAACCTGCTATTTCCTTTAGCAGATACAAATCATACTGGGCAAACTTTAACATATTACTTCAAATAGAGCGGTATTTCAGTAATACCTTTTATGAGTTCTGGATGTGATTGCAGTGGGAAAAATATAAGAAACAGAACAGAGCAGAATTGCCTGATCTTTCTTGAAGCTCCTGGTTGATTCATTTCCTTAGCTTGAGGACAGAAGGAGGTGACTCCTTTCTAAGAACCTTCCTCATATTTGCAGAGGTATTTGGAAAAAAAATTATCTCCTGACTTGGGGGAGGTTTGTCTGACTGCATTTCTTGACTTACCAGCTGGGAATTATTGATTCCTATGTGCAAAACTTGCCGTAATGATAATGCTAACATCTCTCTGCCTCTGGTAACAAACCACAATTTCAAGTATTTGGCTGTAAAACGATAGAAGGTATTTAGATTGCTTACCTACTTTCTAGCATGAACGTAAGACAAATTCAGCCTATTTCATAGAGAAGTCGTAAATACAACTTCTCTATTGATTTGATGCTGACAGCCAAAGAATAATACATAAATTGATTTGATATTGTACTTTTTGTATATTTTTGTATGTTTGAAAGCCACAGGAAAGGCACTTACAGATATTTAGATCAGAAATTAATTACTTCTACTATTATTAAAATCCGAAGTCACAGAATTGTTGAATGTACTGTGACTGATTGTTCATAGAAACAGGTTACCCAGGGAGGTTGTGGAATCTCCATCACTGGAGACATTAAAATCCTGACAGGACATGGGCTTGAGCAACCTGCTATAGCTGACCCTGCTCTCCAGAGGTCCTTCTCACCTCAATTCTTTTGTGTTTCCATTACTCTTCTTCTTTTTTTTTTTAGCCTGTTTGTTTTCATAATGTCAAGATAAATGTTTTACGAAGTAGATCTTTTTCTGCATAGAGAAAAAGAACAAAGTTTATATAAAATAAATAACTTCTGTGAAGTAATAAACCAATTAACAGATATTTCTATTACTATCCTTTATATTAGTAAAAGTAAGCAATTCTTCAGTCTTTTAAACTTATAAGCTAGTTTTCACTTACTCATTTATTGTATATTATGCAATTAAAAGATCATTCTTTTTTCCCCGTTATTAAACAGGCATAACTAGAAGTATTCTATCCATATTTCTAGCTTTTCGCAAAAGTTGAACTCAAAAATTGAGATATTTCTGTTATATGCTAACAATGAAGTCTTCTCCTAAAAAAAGAAGCTGTTGAAGATGATAGATTTTATGGGCAACAAAAGCCTATACTTATTTCTGCAAGATATCTCCAAAGTCCTTCTTGCTTCATAAATAAGTTTTTTTGGACTTCATACAATATGAAATAATAAAAGAGTATCGTAAGCAGTTATAGCCATTCTAACATGCAGTCTGTCTGGAAAAAATATATTATTGGTAGAAGGCATTTCATTTATAAAGGTAAAGATGCCTCTATGGTTACTAAATTAAGGAGAGAAAATTCTAAGTGAAGTTAATTTGCAAAATCATATTTGAAGAAAGAAATACCACAATATAAATTGACATTACATGAATTAATAAGTACAGATGTATAAAACTATTAAAAACAATATAGTTGGCTGACAATTTAAATAGTTTGTCAGGTTGCAGAAGATACAAGAAGGGCATTAAATCTTACTGAAGAGCTGTCTCTAATAAGACAATGAGAGCACTGAGATAGCTAAATGGAGAGGAGATGTGGTTTGCTGCTACTGAATTGGCTGCTAGGAGAATCCTGCTGAAGGGATCTGTGCTTCCAAATTTGATATGCGTTACTTGTGTAATTTGGGACAAATCACTTCACCTGGTGGGGAACTGCCCCTTTTCGCCCTTGTTCGCACTTCTTTATTTCTAGGTAGTTCTTATGTGTAATGTAAGAGAACAAAGCCTGTTAAAAAAAAAAATAAACAAAAAAAAACGAGAGAGAAACTTATGAATTCAAAAGCTATTATTCAAATTTCACTGTGCACATTTCCTTCAAAAGCAAGCGTCTTTTCACAAAACATTAGAAATGACAGTAGAAACAATGTTTTTCTGCAGATATGCCATTAAGTATACAAACAGATGGGAACAGGGAAAGAATGGAAAGAAAGCAAAACAGTTACAGCTACTTGTGCTTTGCTTTTGACCTATTTTTAGTGTGAAAAAGAATGTTATCAGATAAATATTTCTGTTTTTAAACAGCAACCACTCTATCACATACACAAATATGTTATTTTTTGCCATACTTGCGAAATCTTTTCAGTCTCAGCTTATATTATACACAGGTGATCTTCATTAGCATCATAATTTCAATCACATGTATTTTTGAATGGCTGTGCACTCATGCTTAATAAGCTAGTTGGAACTTCTGGAAATAAAGATATTAAAGACATTTAACAGTTCATTTTTCTTTTTTTGGCCTCAAAAAAATTTCTGTAGCATTTCTGTGTACACCAATAGGTCTTTAACTGTCTGTTTGTTTTTACAAGTCACATCAATAAGTTTTTGCACAGATTTGGTGAGTGCAGAAGCAGCCTCCTCCCACCAGATGTTTTTGGAAAGTGATAAAACACTTTTAGTCACTCCGGGAGACAATACTACTGGTAGTTGCTGTAAAAAGCAGTAGATGTGAAATGTTTCCAACTGAATGCAACTGAATGTAATTTTACATATGAGTCATTATACTTCTTCCTAAATAAAATTATCAGAAAAGGAAAACAATATTGCTTGGAGGATAATTTGAAGGAGAATGAAGGGGCACATAAGGTTGCAGAAGAGATTCTTACATTGCCAATGTAGCTGCTGGCTGAAGCAGATGAAATGGTTTTCTGACTTGCTATTCTGAGGGGCCCAGAAGCAGAGAAGTCTAAGCATGCTGTACTGCCCTGTAGCTAGAAACAAAAAAAAAAATGGACAATAGGATCATCACGTCACATGAAATTTCATTCAAAGAAGCATGTTTCCTTTGATTTCAGATTAGTGCCCTTCTCGTCAGATTTCTTGAACATGAGTACAAAATGACTACAGGGCATAGGAGAGTTTGGCTATTCTTGTGCATCTAGTATCATATTTCAGAAAAATAGCAAAACTAACAGCACTACTTCATAATGATGACTTGCAGGCAGTTTATTTCAAAAACTGATTGTTCTGAGTAACATTTGCACAAGCATTTCAGAGCCCAGTGTCTCACTGAACATGTGGGCCCTACTCTGGTCCCCAACAGTTAGACAGACTCCTGGAACACCACATTTTTCTAGTGCTTTTGACTGTGAGACTGCAGTGAGCAAAGATTATATTATTTTAGCTTTTACTTACTGTATTGTCCTGGACATATTGGGATTGGCTGCATTGCCGATTTAATGTTGGAGCATCATTCCTTAGAAGAGCACTTCCTTGTTTTACCTGTATTTGATATGCCTTTATTTAATATCATTATTATTATTATTATTATTATTATTATTATTATTTTCTTCTTCTTCTTAGGGCTCATCTCTATGGCTGAAAACTCTTGGTGGTAATAATTAATATCATATTTCAGCTCATTCAATCTGGAGCCTCATCATTAAAGTAAGGTTATGAGCCATGGCTGTTTTGTAGTAATTTCTAGTAACTTTTTATGACCATTAAGAGATATAAGGTTTAATAAGAAGATTGTCTTCTTTACTGAGAAGACTTTTTTTGTTGTTGTTATTGTTGTTATTTTTTATATTTTATTTTTCCTGGGAACTGCATCACTTTCACTCAATTTGTGTGTTCCTGGTTCGTTTTTTTTTCAGATGGTTAAATGTGACTAAATAAATTAATGTAATTTTTGAGGTAGCATCCTTCTTTCATATGTGTATGGGTTTTTCTTTTGTTTGTTTGTATTCCTATATTAATGTCTGCTCCCCCTCCCCCCCAGTATAGTATAACTATTTCCAGTCAGATTTTAATAATTATCTAAAATCCAAAAGGCATTGCTGTTTTTCACATTTAAGTTAAGCTAAAGTTATCAAGTACCAGCATTTAATTATTTTTAGAAAACAAACTATTACTTACTATTTTTAATTAATTCAGTCTACCATTTACTGGCATTTTCTAGTCATTCTGGAAATTATCCATCCAGCTGATTGCAAACCTCCATCCCCCAGTTTAAAAGATGATTGTTATCTTTTGGCTCTAAATGAAACATTCAGGAAGTGTTTATTGTTCATGTTAATTCATGCTGTAGCTGACTTTACTGTTTCTGTCATCAAACACTGTTAACAAATAATGCAATTGTTTGAAGAAATAGAGAAAAGATTAAGCAACTCTTGTTATACTATGTCCTTCTATAATAAAAAGCAATAAAGTCATTATACCGTGAAAAGCTGTGAATCAGTTTAACAAGCAAGTTCTATTGAAACTGCTGATTATATTTGTAGTAATGGCATTGGTCATCTATTTTGTTGGTGGTTTTTTTTTTCCTGTAAACAAGTGTGGAAATCCAGCTATGTGTCTGTAAAAGAATTCCATGCCTCCACATTTGTTTCATTATCCTATTCCTGAGGAAAAAAAAGTGAAAAATAAAGAAGAAACTTTTTGTTTTAAAATATCTGAAACAGAAGATAAACCTACAGAATATTCTTATTGTAGTATTTTATAAAGTAAAGGGTAATAATATGGACTTCATTTTAATTATTTAGGTGCAAAAAACTTATGAGGGGAGAACATGAGGATATCACTGTGTGTGAGAAAAGTGTTTTCAGATTTGGTTTCCAGCACTCTGATTCTCTTCTGCAAAGCTTTCTAATTTTTTTTTCTCTTCTCCCTTTCTCTTCAGAAATAGAAGCATAGAAATACCTTGCGTTATATGTCTTTGCCTGGTTTTGCTTTCTGTGTCCTTTCAGCACATATTCTTCTCTGTGCAGTGAATGTATGGTCTTCTTCCTGTAATTTCTTGGCAGTGTACCACATACAATTGCCAGATATAATATGCAGTGTCCAATGCTATGTGGTCAAATTCCGCAACCAGTCTCTATTCTGTAATTTTTTTGCAGCAGCAGCTTTTCCAGATGCCTACACAGCTTTCTTCACAAAGGTGTGCTATTGGCACTCTGCTAATCTGCAGATGTACAAAGTCACTCCATGTAACAATGTTGTGCTGAAATCTCACTGTTGAGTATCTGTCAAAGTGCATGCATGTGATTCCTTTCTGCATATTGCAATGTGAAGAATTTGGCAACATATAGAAATGTATGCTACAGATAAACTTATACCATATGTATAAAAATATATTTTCTCAGTTTCACTGAAACAGAAATGAATATTTCCATTCAGACTGAAAATTTAGAAGACTTGCAGCTCTTTCTCTCTTTTTTAAACCTCTCCAGTTTAAAAAATTTTTGGAATATTTCAAGGTATGAGTGCTCAAAAGGTGACAAGGGAAGGGAGAGAAGGACAGCAGATTGCTTCCTGAAAGCTGCATGGAGCAGTGTAGGAGCACTGAGCATGTACCATCTAAGCTATGGTAACAGACTGTGCATGCACTTGCTTGTCACAAAAAGGGTAAATGCAGGAACTCAGCCCATGCAGGAATAGTTCCAACTTCTGCTGGCATACAGTAGTAATGCATGGGAATTAAATTGCACTTCTGAACCATATAACAGCTGCCAACTTACCAACTCATCATGCAAAATAGAGTAATGCAGGTTAATGGCTTTCCTAAGATTGTTGTGAAGTTTTCTGTTTATACAATGGATTTTAAGGTAAAAATCATTAGCTAGGACTCGTATCTGCAAAGTACTTTTTACCTGAACTAGAGTGATACTTGAATAATAATTGGATTGGTTCTTCTTACTGCTGATAGAATGTGCAGAAGTTTCACGCAGGGAAATTAAGGAAAATCAAAAGTGAATGGAGGGTTTGGTAAATAGTAACATGAGTGCACTTTAGCATGCTGTAATTCCAAAGTGAATACTTAGAAATTGCTGGATTTTATGTGATTCACAGTAATTCTTAAATAGAGATTTGAAGAAAAATGAGTAAGCATAATGATTTTAAAAATCAGACATAAAACCATGGTTTGGAAAAATTGCTTTTGGGATAAACAGGTATGTGGGAATTCTGAACTCTTATAGGTTGTCAGCTAAAATTCTTACAGAACTGGTGTTAAGTTTATGGGAAAACTAGCACATTCACTGTAGAATAAGAGGAGCGTGTTGATATGTTGGCACTTACAGTCACAGTCCAAAATATTTTAATGGTTTATAAGTCTGCTCAGGCAAACTAAATTAGTGCTGACATTTTTTTCTCCTTAAAATTTTGACAGTTCAAGAAAGGTAAAAGGCCAGAACTGACACTCTTGCAGTTACAGTCCTACTAGGGAGGCTATTGAAAGAGACATAAACATTATGCTAAAGAGGCAACATTTTACCCTCAATAAACTCAAAATTACTGAGATTTTCATAAACAAAAACAGATATTATCTGACTTTTCATTTGAATTTTGTTTTAATGATTTAATGATTTTTAGTTTTGCTGGTTAATCGGTTCTATTCACTATACCAGTAGAATTAGATAGAAGTAGGGAAAATCTATGCTATTACACATGTGTTTCTTCAGTTACCAGAGGAATTTTGGTAACATTGGTTCCTCTAACTGCAGAGAATAACATAGTGTTAGCTAGGGTACATCACCCAGCTCTGACTGATTAGCCACACATTTGAAATGGGACAGCCATATTTTCAGATTCTAGCAGAAACTGCTATCCAGCATGGCTAACGAAGATGAGCTCATTGCCCTTTTAGCATGACTATAATGTGTTTTCTACTAGAGGTAGCTTGGGCAGGTAACTCCATGCCACCACAATGGATGATGCAAAGATACCCCTTGAATGTGCTACAGTCTTGATGACAGAGAAGACTATAGAAAGAAAAAGTCTGACTGACACAATATCTGGCTTTCTTGCACAATGGAAGTACAATAATTTTTCCTACCAGTTTCCCCTTATCAGTTCAAGGTTTTTGTTTGCTTACATTTCTGTTGTCTTAGACAAGGGCAACAGACATAGCTGTGCTGCAAAATGGAGTAACTTGGACTGCTTCTGCTTAAGAATCAGAAGGAGTATGAGCACAGTCCTAATAGGACCGTCTGAGTGATAGCACTTAAGGGGTGGATTGTCAGAGAGCTGCATGATGTACTTACAGAGCCAGACATAGTTTCTCAGAGCAGATATGCGCTGTGTCATGATGATGTGTTGGAAGCTGGGCTGGCAGAGTAATGCTGGGAGTCCTCTGCTATGTGATGTAAAGATCCTCTGTGTGTCCCGTGCAACTGTACAGCTCTAAGCACAGTGCCACTGCTTTGGTAGTAATACATGCAGTTATTATTCTTCTGTATATATCTGTAATGAATGTTTCCCTATTTTTTTTCTTTGATGAGAAAGAAAACAGATGTGATTGAGAGATTCTAAAAAAACTTGACAAGACAGTTAGAAATTGGAAAATACAATCAAAATAGGAGAACAGATGAAAGAATGCACAGTGGGGGGAGAAGTCTTTTCAGAGCTTAACATGCTCTAGTTTCAGATCAAATTACTGCTTGTCACCATTTTCCTTCCTGCACTATTAAACACCCGAGAGTAACATCAGACTTCCCATGTATTCCACAGAGATTTGAGTCGCAGCATTTGAAATCAGGTGGTCAAACTCAGAACCTTTCTGCAGAAAATATCCCAGAGCTCCATTGATTTGTTCTACTAAAACAGTTTCAAATTAAATACATTTGAAAAAAAATTACTGCAACTTTGTGAAATGTCAGCACATACAGAAGCTGACAGCTATAGGGATATCATCTGGGGAGCACTCACTGATTTTTTTGC
The DNA here is from genome assembly GCF_023343835.1 of Lagopus muta. Lineage (NCBI taxonomy): Eukaryota > Metazoa > Chordata > Aves > Galliformes > Phasianidae > Lagopus > Lagopus muta. The sequence continues at coordinate 42,649,212 of NC_064436.1, read as the reverse complement.
TTGCCTTGATGCTAGGGAAATTGGTCCATCTCACAGAATGAGTTTTCTGTGTGAGTCATTTAGACTTAATCTAGCCAAATAACGTTAGTTGAGTTACTTGAAACCCAGAGTGCTGGGGTGAACTGGGGAACTAAGGACTTCTTCCAGATGCTTTTCGTTATTTACCTATGTGCTGGAAAAGAGAAGAAAAGGGAGATAAAATTCAGTGTTGCCTTGACTGATCTGCAACTCTGGTATAGGACTTCCTGTTCTATGTTCCTAGGTAATGTTCTGGAAAGAGAGTGGATTTCAGCTTTCATGCATATATTTCAGTCTTCATGCCAATAATTGCACAATATTGCAGCCATATTTTGTGCTGTCATTCCACAGAGCTGCCACGTGAAGAGGGTATGCCTTGTCAAATCACAAGAGACCCATTATCAGCAAGTTAAGCCTGGACAAGAGAAGGCTCCAGGGAGACCTTATAGTGGACTTGCATATCTAAAGGGGAACTGTAGGAAAGATGGGGACAGACTCTTTAGCAGGATCTAAGGGAAAATGATTTCAATCTTAAGGGGGATAGATTTAAATTGGATATAAGGAAAAAGTATTTTACAGTGAGGATGGTGAGGCACTGGAACAGGTTGCCCCATGATGTGGTGGATGTTCTGTCCCTGGAGACTTTCAAGATCAGGATGGACTAAGTTCTGGGCAACCTGATTGGATGTTCCTGTTGGATGTTCCTGTTCACTGCAGGAGAGTTGGAGTAGATGACCTTTAAAGGTCTCTTCCAATTCTAAGGATTCTATGATTCTATGATTCTAAGTGAATAAAGGGAATTTTTCTCATTTGCAATTATTACAGTGCATCAATTCTGCTTCAAAAGGTTGTTTTAAAATGCCAATGTATAGTTAGGCAAAAAAAGCATTATCTTGATTTAAAGTATTAAAAAATGTTGCATATGATCATTAACAGACATCTCTGTGTGTGAAGCAGATCTTTCCTTTAGCAAAATTCTAAATCATTTAACAAATTATTTAAAAATAGGCAGAAGCACGTCCAAAGATAAAAGACAAACATCACCAGAGAAATCCATTAAAAACAGAATTATTAATAGATGCTTCGTATGGCATTTATTTCATATTAAGTGGATTTGTCTGTACATTTAGTACACTTTATGTAACAATTTGAGAAAACTATCAATCCACAGCTTCAAACAGCTTTTTCTGTGTCTTGTATACACAAGCACTTGTTCTGTGGCGGTATGAAGCTCTGAAAAGAAGTGTTGCATGACCAGAATACATTTGAAGGAAGCTAGACTTTGCTTTGAACCAGATATATTGGTGGGTAAGAGATAAACATTTCAAGTGTGGCTGTAGTAGAGGTGTTTTTTTTTTTTTAAGTTATATTTTATCTACAGTATGATTCCACAAGTAAACAAATGCCTGTCTAGAAAAGCTGAGATCTCTGGATTAAAATACTTTGTAGAGCACAAGCATGTCTTACATACAGAGAAACCAAAGTATTATGCTTTTAAATGTATAAATTTACATATCTTGGTCTTGGCTCTCACGCTATTCAGATCACCATCATTTTAAGTGCAGATGCATCAGGCTGAAATGTATATCATTTTTAATGCTACATTTTGAAGGTTATAACAAAAAATATATCTATTTTGTATGAAGGAAAAACAGTCAATTTCCTCAAGTAAGTGCAGTATCTGTCAATTCCTGACCAAATATCCAGCTCCCTAAAAGCAAAATAACACTATTCCTTTTAAATATAATTATTTTAAAAGATACTGTTAAGTGTAAGAAGTGATGCTCAATTATTTTTAAGCAACATCTAAAAGGATTTATTTGCTAACAATAAAAGATGAGGCTTTCTTACTGGTTAATGTTCAAGATAATGGCAATAATTTAAATACATAATTTATATGTATTTATATGAAATATTATTTATATATAAAATAATGAAAAAGATATATTGTAATGTATATAAATGTGAACTTTACAGAATGGGCAGTTTAACATGATGATTACACAATCATCCTTTTGGACATAAAGTACTGCATGGTATTTACCTGTTTGTTTCTTTGTTTAAACAATATAATCAATTATTTATTTCAGTGTTAAACTTACATTTGAGTAATATTAATTATACAATGTAAGTGCCTTGCCTGTGATTATGATTCAGGGATTCAGGGACAGAGTCTATTGCCTATGATGCTGGCTAACAATGACATAATGTTTCTCACATTGTCCATCACTCTGCGTCTGTTTGCTTTACATTTGCCCTGTAGAATTTCCAGTACCAAAATTCATATAATAGTAATAGACATCTAGCTTTCTATAACTCAGAGGATTTTTTTGTTATTCACAAATGCTGCTTTAACTGTAGAGTTATCTGTAATCAGTAAGTAGCTGAATGTAAGGAACAGTTAGTGCTTAGTAGTTATGGTAGAAAACACAAAATGCAATCAGATAGCAGTCTGCACTCTGCAGATGTGATAAATACTGTCCCAGTCTTGAAGATTTTATATCTAATTAATGTGTTTGCTTTCCTACAGCACTGAACAAGAAGAATCTGTTTGCAAAGGTCTTTCTACAACAGAGAGTGGTTTTTAACTTGAAGATAGCTTTCTGTGAAGAAAAATGATTTGTAATCTATAACATCCTTACTGCTTTTATTGGCACAGAGAATATAGTCCTTTAGAGGAAACACAGAAACTTCTATTTTATTTTCTTTTTTTATATCTCTTTTTGTCCTCTTGAATCTCAGCGCAGTTGTCATTATAGGCTATAACCACATAGGCACCACATAAGAAACTAGTTTATCTCTTCAACTGTCAAATTATTTTACATTGTTCATCATTAAAAGATATGAATGTAACACTTCAATGTTAAAAACAAATACTCTAGGTGTGCTTTCGCATGTACACTTCTTCAGATACTTAAGTTCAGGTTCACAAAGGGGAAAACATATTCTGGCCTTGGGGTGGATGCCCAGACTAGAGATGGCTAGATCAGTCCATTTCTGAAGGAAGTTTAGTGCCATTCAACATTTAAAATATGGTTACATGCCACTGTTTTATACACTGTTCCTCTTTAAAGAGTTTTTTAGAGCTTAAGTGAGATTTAAAGCTTAACTGAGATTTAAAGATCATCATCAGTAACTAAATTTGTTTGCCTTATTTTATTCTATTAAGACATAATTGGAAAGGCAGGGCTCTTTGATATGTAGAAGGCTAAAGGACTTGCTCTTATCATGCAAAAAGTTGTTTTGCTGAATTCAGTGCTTTCCGAAGTAAGGTAATAAAATTCATTTATCTGGCTTTCCAAGCTATGAAAAGAGAAAGGCAATTCCTGTTGTAACATTTTCTGCACAGCTTCATGGAGCAAGAAAGAAAAATAAGATTTTGTTCATGTGTTACAAGAAAGCTTCCTGCAAGGAAAGAGTTTGAGCTATCAGTCCATGTTCCTAGAATCAATTACATAATATGAATAAATGCATAAGCTAAAATATACAAACAGTATGCAAGGCTTTATTGGAGAAATAGGTTACTTACTGTGTTACAAATTCATACTGCATCTCAAGTTCCCTGACTGAATTAAACTTGAAATCTCTGTTCAACTATTTTGGTAATATGCACATGTACATGTATAAGATAAGGAGAAACCACTCTTAACTAATACTTAAATGAGAAATTCATTATAAAGTTGCAAAAAAGGCCTCCAAGATCATCTAGTTCAACCATGCACCTACCAGCAGTATTGCCCATAAACCATGACCACAAGTACCACATCTACATGTATCTTGAGCTAGTGACTCCACCACCTCCCTGGGCAGCCTGTTCCAATGCCCAACCAGACTTTTGGAGGACTCTTTCCTAATATCCAAATTGAATCTCCCGTAAAACATCAAAATTTTCAAGATCTGAAGCATAAAAGTTAAATTTCAGAGCCTCTCTTCAGTAAGAATGGGTGAGAACTGATGAATAGGAGTCAAAAGCTACTTCGGTTTCAAGTGTATGATTTTCTGAGTGCAGATGTATGTACCAAATTCATTAATCAAACTGATTAAAAGTAAGGCAACATGGAAACTCATAACTCTGAAAAAAATCCAGAACCCCAAACAACTAAATCACAATTCAAATAGAAAACTAAGAAATTATGTCAATAGAAGGCAGAAGAGAATTACAATATATTTCACTTCAGGAAATGGTTTCACCAGAGTTGGTTGCTGTCCTTTAGTGGCACATGCATTTTAACTATGCAGTAGTTAAAGAACAATAGTATGAGATCTTTGAACACATGTATTCTAATGAGACAGAAGTGTTGACTGATTAGGAAGGATTCCAGAAGTAAATATGTGTAGCTATGTTAGATGATGATTAGAGAAGGAAAGATAAAAGAATAAATATCATCTGAAGGGTATACACAGCTAAAAAGAAAATCTTTATTTATATTATGACTTAGTAATAATAATATGAAATTATTAATAGAGAAATAATAAGAAAATGTGACCTGACAGCTAAAATGTAATTTCCAAATATTAACAGCTAGAAGGTATGAAGTTTTACTTCTTTGCAAGCTAAAATGACTTTAACGATTATTATAGACCAGAAGTAAAAACCTGGTTCCCAAAAACCACTAACTTGGAGCCAATTTTCTTGACTAGGATCAAGCAGTTATTTCACTGACAGGAAAGTGTTCTAAAGATAGATCTTGGTTTGGGTGTATAACAGAAGTGTGTGTTAAAACTGCTAATAAAATTCTGTTTTTAGCCAAGACAAGCCTAGCAAAGCCAATGGAATTCCTCTGAATGTACATTTGTGAAAATGACACTAAAACCTCATCCTTAGTTGAGTCTTCTCTTTTGCCTGTTTCAGAAAAATTCTGTAGTGTAGCCAAGTGGTGCCTTATAGACAAGAAAACAATTAAATCCCAAAGGTTCCTGGAACAGTAAGTTCACAATGAACATTTTTAATGGGAGGCATCTGGCATATGGATAACAGCATGGAGCTTCTAGCAACAGCTTCAAGTAAGACTCATTAAACTGGGTTAATGTTTACTTGCTAACAAGTACACATATACCACAGAAAATGTTTTTCTGCCCTGGAACATCACAGATTGCTTATGTCTGTAATCACAGGGAAACAACATTCACCACCTGGCTGTTGTCCTCTTTCATATCAACAGTCTAAGAATATTTCATCCTATCTAGTATTGCTGTGTAGTGTGGTGCCTAGAGAATGTTTCTTTCTGTTTCTTCATTAGTTTGTGACTAAAAAGCCATTCTGTGTTTAGGAGAACTGGATGGTAGAAGCAAAACCTACAGGGCAAAATCAGCCTTACCACAAATGGCTGAAGAGACTGTCCAGGCTGCACTTGAAGAAATCAGAGAAAAATTTCTATCGTAAGAGCATGAACTCTGAAAAACCAACCAGAATTTTGACTTTTCAGTGCTGCTTACCAGATGCTTTGCATCTCACAAAGTATGTCTACAGTCCAGACAATAAATTAATTTATTTGGCGTTGTATCTCACTCAATCTGTTTGCTTTTCAATTTATTTAATTCAAATTAGTTCAGAGGTATATCACTTGTCTTAAACAGAGAATTCATTTTGTATTTTACCATGTCATTGGAAAACTTACATTCATTCAATACCATTTTATTCCTCCTAAAAAAGGGAAAAAGGGAAAAGTTGTACTTTTTTTTTTTTTTTTTTTTTACATTTTAAGGTGATTTTTCTACTGCAAACTGTAAAAGTTCATTATTCTACCTCTCTTACTCTCTTACTCTTGAAACAGTTATGGTTATGTAGAGCTGGCAGATGATGAACAGAAATACAAGGCAGGATCTTTTGCAAAACACAAAGGTGATTAATGTCTTCCCAAGTCTGAAAGATATTTCCGCTTCTTTGCATTAGCTGTCCTATAGCAGTGGCACAAAAAGGAATTATTCCCCCATTATGCAACATCAGGACTATTATTAGAATTAATAGCTTCCTGGGCTAGATTAAAGAACTTCAGTGCTGTCTCTTTTGTTTGTATCACAACAGGTTTTGATAATAAACAAATGAATTAAACTTTTATGCATCCATCACATCTCTGGGCAACATGTTCCAGTGCTTCACTGCTCCTACTGTAAAAGACTTTTTCCTTATATCCAATCTAAATCTCCCCTCTTCAAGCTTGAAACTACTTCCCCTTGTCCTATCACAACAGATTCTGCCAAAGACTCTGTCCCCTTCTTTCTCGCAGTCCCCCTTTAGGTAGTGAAAGGTCACTATCAGATCTCTCCAGAGCCTTCTCTTCTACAGACTGAACTCTCAGCCTGTCTGCATAGGAGAGATGTTCCATCCTTTGGATCATTTTTGTGGTCCTCCTCTGGACCTTCTCCAGCTTGTCCATGTCTCTCTTGTACTGGGGACTTAGGATATTATGATGCAGTACTTCAGGTGAGGTCTCACCCGCTCAGAGGTGAGGGACATTTACTTTGTGCAAAATAACACTAACTAATGCATCTTGTCAAAAAAATATTACTAAGCAGTGTACAGAACTTATCAATTAATCCTTAAAATGTCCCTTCAAAGATAACTGAGTTTGAGCACAAAGCACTGACTCACTGCAAATTCCAATTACCTAAATGTCCTGCTTGATGTGGTAGATTTTAATCCTTTGATTTGAATAGCTCTGAGCATCAGGGAAATGCATCTCATTAATTTAACTTTCTTAGTCAAGAGTTAGGCCAATTGGAATTAAGATTTCATGCAGGTTGGTTCTCTGCACATGCAATACAACCTCCTACCCTTTTTTTTTTTCATTTTTAGATTGGATTATATAGTTTTAGAGATATTCTTCACATTTTCTCATAGTATGACATTCAAAATGTTAAAGTAATTATATTAACTTCAAAAGGTTGTTCAAGTGCCCCTCAAAATTAACACATCCTTGTAATAAAAAATAAATATTCTCTTCTGACATATAATTATTTGAGGTTGGCTTAAAAATTTAACTTTTCATATAATTCTCCATTAAGTTACCTTATTTTTCTTAACAGTATTTTCTATTTCTTTTTTGTTTGTTTAGTTTGTTTGTTTTTCCTTCTCTTACACTAGCTCTCGTGAATAAATTCATGTTTTTGTGATAATGGAGTAAAACAATCAAAAAAAAAATTCTCCACCTAAGCAGCTTTAAATTCTTAAGGAGTATACAATCACTTGAAAGTGATATGTGTTCAAATGAGAAGTATATATGTGAGACTTTTAAGCAATTTTGCAGATTCAAACTGAAACCAAGTCATCGCAGACAACATGGAAATCTGTGAGAGTGACTGATCTCTGCTGGCATTTTAATTTAATATTGAAGAGCACCCCTTATGGATGTTACAACCGCTGTTGTTATAGCTGTTTCTAGTCTGTATAACATATCTGCTGAGCACAAAACATTTTCAACCCAGGGAATTTCATTTCATTTCAAATAAAATGTATCTTAAATTACTTATTCAAGTATTGAGAAGAAAAAAAAAGAAGGGAATGTACATGTATATATGTTTTGTCTAGCAAAGCAATCATTTTTTCTTCTGTTTTAGGAAGAGAACAACAATAAAAGCCTAGGAAAATATTGTCATGATTCAGCTCAACTGCAATTGCAACAGATTCTCTAACCACACCTCTGATTCCTTCTCATCGGCCTTTTACATATCTATTTTTATTTGCCCTTTAAGAACTGTGATGGCTTAGTGCTGAATTTTCATCCATTCCTATGACTTTTACTGGTGATCAAAATAACATAAAAAAAATCATTTAAAACTGCCATATATTTATTTAATCTCGGTAGGTGGGCTGTCTTGCATAACTCTGCACAAATGCACTTTCTATGAGTAAATGAAAAATCACAGTAAAGCTAAATTAAATTTAAAGAATAATTTTAATGAGATTTTGTTTTAAAGGTGAGATATAGGTTTCTAAATTTAGATCTGGCAATCTAGGGAAATAAGCTCATTGCAGAAGTAGTAGGTGCCATTATCAAGGTGGTGGAAGAAGGTATTTGTCTGGGGTCACTAAATGAATGGTGATCATGTTAGATTGGCAATCTGTAGCTCTGCAGAATAAAGGTTTGTAGCAGTGGGAATGGTGTAACAGAATTATTTGTTAGACACCTACAAGGAAGGATAAATGGTCAATGAATCACAAGAAGATCTTTGCTGTAGAAGGCTGAATGACAGTAATTGTGGCTGCCAAAAAATTCTTAGTTGTGCAGAACACATCTTTGACTACCCTCCAATCTATTTTCTGGTATTTGTCTCGTGAATAGTAACGTCTATTATAAAAAGACAAAATGTGGTCCCACTACAGCATACTGAAATATTTTCAAATAAAGCTTAGTAATTTGTTCTTGTTGAATAACTCCACATAATTCCTGTCAAAACTTGAAGTGAGTTTGCAAGTAACATATATTTTTCTCTGATGGAATATTTATGGTACATTTTTTTCTCACACTATTAAGGCAAATCCTTCTGCAGTGGTAATTTACTAAATAGTGAATGAGCTAGACGTGTCTCATACAATAAAATAATAAGTCAGATAATAATTAGCAGTAAATTGATTCATTTTCAGTAATAATGAGACAGAATCTTACATATCTTAGGTCACGAACTGTGTGTGGTTGGCTCTTTATAATCTGAAGCTCTGAAAAATGCCAACTTTATCTGGCCTTCACCAGGTTGAGATCTCAATAGCCCACCAAAATAATATTTAGGACACGAATGAAAACAAACTGGTGTAAACTGGTGTAATGCTGTGCAAATTTCAGTAAAATGAAGATATATTGAATGATTCAGTTAAGAATCAATACAACTATGATTGACAGAATATATCAGAGAAGTTTTAATAATATGACTTATTATATATATTAAGTAATGACACAGAAGGAACAATTTTAACATGTCATCAATTAGATTTTCTTGCCCCTTTGTCATTTAAGGAGCCATCAGCATTAATTTTTATGTTGATTTAAACTGTTCACTATTTTGATAACAGTATTCAGTGCAATCCTATATTTTCAGTCTATGTAACAAAGTTTAGTGTACAAAACTCTGTTACAACTGTGTACAACTTAAGAATAATTATGCCCTTCACTACCTATTTATGGATAAAATGAGTTTAAAAGTTATTTTTCCTCTTTCTGATATCTTTCATGTTTTAGAATATATTTTTCTTCTTTCCTTTGCTCTTTGTCTGTCTCTCTGTTTTCCTCGCACCCTGACTGGGAAGTGTGTACATGACTTTGAAAACATTTTCCTTGCAGTATTTACCCGAACATATGGTTCTCTGTCAAATATTTTGCCTTTGCTGAAACAGTGAAATTTCAGATAACAGGCCCAATATAGCTCATATTGGGAATTCTTGACCTCAAAATCAAAACCTACATTTTTTAATAAAAAGATCTGCATGAGTTAATAATATTTGGAAGCACTCTGTTAAGAGTGCTCTGTCTGTTAAGAGTGCTTCCAAATATGAATAATTTCAATACATAGCAGTATTAGCTAGTATGCTAGTATATTGCATAGCAATCCACAAAGGTGGATTGTCAGTCTACGTGTAACTGAAAAATCTGTTTTCATTCACTTTTTCTTTTTTAAAAAGTTTTGCACAGTTTTTCAGAAAATTTTAATAATTTTAATGTTAATGATGCCAAAGATAGTCAGGAGTATGAATGATAGTATTTGCTATTAAATTGATTTTATAGTTCTATTACAATTCTCATGGCTTTTACACCTTTATTCTACAGTGCTGAGTCTATTGGAATCATAAACTTATGTAACTTCAGGTTAAAAATAAACTTTAGCAACATAAGTGGTTATTTATTGCTCATAATATCCTTCAGACACTGGCTCTATTCAGGAACACTAAGAGTGTATCTCATAAATGTAGAGACAAGTCTAAAGAATGTTGTTTCTTATTAGTAAGCATTGCTTTTAATGACATGACCTTGATATTACATTCATAAAAGTTATAATAGAAACACTTAAATACTCATGACTAATTATGCCATTTAATTGATGTAACGAGTAATATACGTTTGTACTGGTAATTCAATTTTATAAAAATAATGATAGAAGGGTTACTAAATTGTATGTATGAAAGACTGATGTAAAAATTTTCTTCCATTTCATACAAAGTAATATTTAAGAAATTAGAAAAGGTTTTAGCATAAATTATTTCTTGCTCACACAGTAAGAGTTTAGGGATCTGTAGAGACAATGATTAAATAAAACAGGAAATATTTCTCAAGTTCATTGCCCAAGTGCTCTCTACTACTCAAATATGGGTTTCTGTCGGTGTCTACCTTAAAGCTTTGTGAGTAATATTGTGTTAAAATCATAGTCACACTACTGCAAGTGTTTTTGAAAGATTCTGTATTTGCTAAAGCAATGTTGGCAGTACTAGGATTCTAAGTTTATAAAAATTGTTACACAGTGTCATGGTCATGGGGGATGTACTGAAAAAAATTTTGAATCATCAGAGCTGGCAACTCTGAAATTGTATAGTTATGCAGATCATAAGAAAATTCACTCCCACTCTCCTTTTAGTTCTGTTAGGCTGGACTTTTTTGCACTCTGGTTTGTGAATATCCGTAATTTAGTAGAGAGGTCAATGGGGAGCACATCTTAAGAAACATTTTCTAAACATTATCAGGCCTCAAAACGGATGTTTTCTGTATGCATGAAATCATCCCCATGGACACCTTGGTAAATGAATTGATAGTATATACAAGCAGAAATATTAATCAAAGTGACAGAGAAACTTCTGGTAAATTTAAATTCCTCTTCAATTTAATTTTTAAAAGATATGCAAAGAGGCTTGATACAATCTCCTCTCGTCTCCTTTCCCTTTTCTCTTCCTTTCCTTCCCTTTCCCTTTCCCTTTCCCTTTCCCTTTCCCTTTTCCCTTTCCCTTTCCCTTTTCCCTTCCCTTTCCCTTTTCCCTTCCCTTTCCCTTTTCCCTTCCCTTGCCCTCCCCTCCCCTCCCCTCCCCTCCCCTCCCCTCCCCTCCCTTTCCCTCTTTTTTTTTATTCTCCCTTTCTTAATTCTAGCAATCTTCTAATAAACATTCAGAAAACAATTTGTAGCAAAAGACTGATAACAAAAATTCACATTTTACAGTGGCTCAGCTGTGGCCTCATTTCCCCTTTCTCAATTCCCTCGTGAAAAGAGCAACATAAAATGCTTCAGGCATTGGAGTCTGTGAGCACAGGAAATGGTTGTGTAAAATCAGACCTGCTTGAGCTTCACAGTAGCAGAAGCATAATCTCACTTCTGGTAGATGCATTCACTGACAACTGTTGGGCCCTTGGGGCTACCGTCTTTGTGTTGACTGCCTTCCTATTTCCACATCAGCACTCTGGTGTCTCTCAGATCCCATGTGGAGACACCACCCTGTACTCATCTTCTGAAAACTGTAAAGCTTGATGTTTCATACTTGTTTGTATAATCAAGCCTCAGATACGTTCACTTTAAAACATATGCAGAGCCTGAATAAATACAGATCCTTGCATGGCAATATCGATAGCACCCAGGCTTTTACCTTTGAGATAAAAATGGAGTACAGGATATTTTGCAAATCTTTACAGGCCTGTCTTTGAACTGACCCTTATGAAACATAAGGAACTGCAAAGAGCAATTCCAACAGCATTTCATGATTATGGAATTCCATTACTTATATCTTACCCAGATATCTCTCAGCAGCCACTGAGGCTTTCATAGTTCTTATTCTGATAGGAAAATTATGCCCACACCAACTTCTTAGTACTTAATAAGCATCAGTCTTTTTATTTCCTTTTCTGTTAAAATGTTTTTTTGTAAAAGTGATTTTTTCCTCCCAGTTTTCATTTCTTTTCAGAGTTTTACTGGTATATAGCTTACAAAGGCTTATCTCCCCTGCATTCACTTTGACATCTTCTTAATACATCTTTAAGCTAGTTTAATGTGCTGCCTGTCTGCTATTCTCAATATACATATTATCGATGATAGGTGTAATAGAAACAGTGTTCCTTTTTAAAAAAAGGTTGAACATTGTTATTGTTGTTATTGTCATTTCACTGAGAAATAGGAGTTTGTTTAATGCATATTAATAAAAATTCAAAGCACTTTTTCTTGTTTTCAGACAACAAATTCACTCCTCAATTTAGTTTAGACAATTGTTTACTAGTCTTTTTAGATTAGAGATGTTTACATCTGATTATGCAGAAAGTTTTTCTTAACTTAAAAATAAAAGAGGGTAATAGTACATTGTACTAATTATTCTTAAAGTTGACATGTGAATGTCTTTCTTCATGAAATTCCTTTTCATAGGGTACAGCCATGTACCCTGATGAAATAGCTGTAGCCTTAATGTAAGAGAAAATTAAATTAAAAAAAATCTCATATTGTGATGACAAGAAATGTATTTTCATCATAGCAACAAACAGACATTTTTACTATATCATTTTCTATTTTATTCATGATTTCATTTTTATCTGTAATTATCAAGTTAAGTTCAGATCCTAGGAAAATCTCCTGCAAAGACTGGTAGTCTCCCACTACATAGGCAAGCTGAAATGCTTATCAATATATTTGCTTACATATATGTGCTTACAGCCTGCAAAGAGTTTAGCCACCACAATTCTGCCATGTAATTAACCCAGAAGTGGCTTTATGTATTTTTTATTTTTTTATCTTGGCTATCTTTTCACAGAAGGCTGAAAGGGAGAGAGAATACCTGAAACCTTTAGAACAGCAGGAAATGCTTGTTAATATCTATCTGAAAAACCAACTTGACAGTGGCCACTGGTAAACTGAAGGCTGGTAGAATGCAGAACCAGAAAGCTTCTTTCATTTGGACTTGTAACCAAAGATATATGATGAATTAGCAGATGGACACGTAAAAAAAGCAGCAACAAAACAACAACAGAAAAAGAAAAAAAAAAAAAAAAAAACCAAATAATTTTCCCAAGTTTAGTTTTCTGAACTTGTCTTCTACTCCACAGGCTTGTGTATCTCTTTTTTTCCATTGATATCTGCTGGGCTAGCATTATTTCCCTGGATTTCATTAAGATATTTACCACTGCCTACTCCTAGCTCTGAATAATCAATGCAAATTGAGATATATTTATTAATGAAGTCGGACTGATTCATTGCTTGATATTATCATTGTGAAATAGGAGACAGTAACCAATTTTCATTGAATTTTGAGTTGCTGAGTTTGTTCTGTGGTTCATGTGTCAAGAAGACTCTGATTTAACAAGGTAAAAGATTCAAACAAACACTCACAAAGCAGAACAAGATCTCTGTTCTGCCAACTGAACATCTCAGTAAATATTGGATAAATCACAGCGCCAGAACCTTAGCAATTGTAGTTCAGTGAAACTTCACTGAGCCCAGCCTTGATTTACAGAAGATGTCTTTTACAATATAAGATTTTATTTGCAAGACATGCTACTAGCAGCAGGTGCAAAGTAATTTCTAGAATTTGGATTATTTTTGAGAAGGGATTTAGTGCAGTTCATGTGAAAAAAATCATGATTTATTTAAAATATGCTTAAAATAATGTGCACAGCATTTGAAAAGAACAATGAGCTTTGAAAACTTTTATGCATGAAAAACAAAGCTTCATTTTATTTAAATGTTTGAAAAAATAATTTAAAAAAACCATAATTAATCTGAGTGTTCTTTTACACTTTTCTGGAAGTAAAGTGATGTCACTGGACACTTCAAAGCTTTGCTAAGATTAACTGAAATTGATGAAATTATTTATCCCTTTTGTCACGTACAGAAATTTCTAGGAAAAGATATACATTATGTGTAAGACAGTAGCTTTGAGAGAATACTTTTTAATCTTTTTCAATACTCTCCCTGGATTTCTTGTCTGCAGATTTGTGTCTCTACTGCTATACAGTATTGGAGGAGCTGTAGTTAGAATATCAAATTTATCACACGAAAGAAAAGGTAATATTCTTTTCTTGCAGCCTTGAGCTATGCAGCATGGTTACATTGTGCAATTTGGTGGTTAGCTACAAACAAGTATTAAATTTGTGGTGGAACTACCATTTTGTATGTATGAGCTTTTAAAAGTATCTTTGACGAGATTTTATTGATTCTTTGTCATGTATTGCTTATAGAAAACAGCAGTCTATTGTAACTCTATTGTTATAAATTTTTTGTTTTGCTTTGCTGTTTTCTGTCTTTTTGAAAAAGCTACTGTACCTTAAAAAGAATCTGCTATATCTCAATCCTTGCTTGTATGTAAAAGAGATTTCTCTTTTAACTTGCAGTATAAAATGACAATAACATAAGCACATGATTCTTTTTTTTTTACTTGCAGTGAAGGAGAACCATACACTACGGAAGTTATTTGGAAAAACAAACAAACAAACCAAACGAAACCAAAAAGCAACCTTTTTAGGAAGGTCTGCTTCAGAGAGAATAATATTTTGTACAACAGATTTTCAATACAGAAAAATATCATGCACTTCATTCTTCCATAAAAAATTCCTCTTTAAGGGAAAAAAAAAAAAAAAAAAAAAAAAAAAGATAATTAGTACTTACGTGGGGGTACAACAATCCTGACACTTTTTTTTTTTTCTTCAAAACAGAAGGTCTTGAAGAATGACTTTATAAACTTTAAATGTGAGCAGAAGGATCTATGCAAAACAAAACAAAACAAAACAACCCTGATTGAAAATACTCATCTTCATTGAATTGAAAATATTCAGTTTCATACAGAGAATATTCCACCATAATTGTCCTACCTTATCCAAAGTTCAGTAATTCATACTGGAAGAGTAAGATATACTGCTAGAATACTTCTGGAAAATCATATGCTTGAAGTATCTAACAAATAGTTCTCATTAATGTAAGTTATTACAGCTTTCAATATGTCCTTTCTTTATTCATGAAAGGAAATAGCTTATGTTTATCTGAGACTTACACAGAGAAATGGCTCCAGATGAAGTAGGGAACTTTGTGATGGTTTTGAAGTGAAGGATTGGGTGATGGGAAGCAAAGGTATTTCACTAAAGTGTGGTTTATCTAAGAATAAAATAATTTCTTTGAATCTCAAACCTTCCTTATAAATAATTCATTACAATCAGTTAGGGATAATGTGGAGTAATACTGCATTGTTCAGCCTTAAAATTAATGAGGCAAATATGCTAAAAATATGTATCACACTTTCATGATGTGTTAATATATCATTGTAAAATATTCTATATTAACAGTTTTATCCAACTAATACTTAAATATTTCAGAAACTTTAAAACTTTAGGAGCACTGAAAGGCTCCTGAAACTTCTCCTTTGCTTCACTACAGAAAGTTGGATAACTTACACATTATTTTTAGGGTGAATAGCAATAATGAGCAAATAAACAAAACACAATTATAATTTTACTTTCATTCATGTTTCAATTATAGTAAACCTCCTTGTTCACTGACTGCTGAAAAATTAAATATTAAATATTAAAAAAAAAAAGTTTTGTTATGCACGTTAGCATAGTCTTAATATAGTAGTTAATTTAGTGATTCAAAAACAAGCATTCACAGAAATCAGAGATATAGAAGAAGCACCATTCAGATCATTGGTTTTATTCCGTTGTTAATACAGCAAGATGGATTGGAAAGACACCAGTAAATTAAATACGGAGAGTTTTCAGGCACATAAGATTTACCAGATGTAATTAATAACTGAGTTTCCAGAATACTCTGGCTGCAGGGCTCAGCAAACATTTCCTTTAGTTGAGGCTTGAATGTTTGCCGATCCAAATTTTGTTTTTGATCTAAGTGAGAAAAATAGCATTTTATTTACTCATCCTTTGAAAAATTCTTGGATATTTTGAAGGAGTTGTGGGTTTTGGGGGGGTTTATTATTATTATTTTTTTTTTCATGGAAGTATATCAGCTGATCAGTCCTTCAAACACAGACATCTAAAGGACTGAGGAAAGGTTGCCTTAAGACCAACACTTTTTACAGAGCATCTTCCCTTTTCAATTTCTGTTTTTTCTTCCTCATTATAGGTATATTATGACCAACCATTAACTTCCATATTCAAAAATAGTAATAATCTAGAATAAGTTTTGATTTCTTTTTACTTTGGAATAAGTGTTTTTACAGATGTACATAGTGTTAGTACATCTATATATATACCTTTGCTATTTCTCTTATGCTTTTTGCTGCCAGATTCCATGTTAAAATACATATCCAAAATTTATTTAGACTGAGAGTTCAGAAAGCAGCATAAGTCTAAAAGTGCTGAGCTTCAGACATACTTTAGATACATCAGATTTACTGTGCATGCGTAAAGCATCTGTGTAGCATGTGCTCTCTTCATGGGTCATGAATGAACAAATGAAATGGTTATTTGTTTGGGGTCATCTGAAATTCTGAGAAAATAAGCTGAGGGCTAATTTCCTGCACAAATAAGTGTAAAAGAATGATATATACCAAAATCTTAAAGCTGATATTGGGAGGTACTTGCAAGGAGCGGAAACTTTGTTTCCTCGATCTTACTGATTTCTGATTGATTGCTTTGTACCACGTTATCGTTTGTAAAGAAGTTGCAAGGAGAAATGAAGAGTTAGGTCACGGTAAGGGGGGAAAAGCCACCTCATAATCCTTCAGTTATTAGGTCAGCCTTATTTGTAACAGAAGAAGTAACTATGTAGTCATGTTAATACTTCTTAATAGATCTTAAAAATCATTACTTACATGGATGCAAATACTGATATTAAGAAGGTCATATTACAGCTGTGAAGAATAATACCTTCTATATTTGTTATTTTATTAGTTGTATGGGAACTGCTGAGTCATGGCCTGAACCTCTGATTGACCACCTGAAGCAAGCAGTGAGTCAGCCAGAGGAGCACGGGTGAAGGCAATTCACCTGTGCTCCTAGACCTATTTAAGAGCTGGCTGCCAGTAGGGAAGGATCTCTTTTGGAGAGCTGCTCTGCTGGAGTTTTGTAAGTGAGCCCAGGATACGGGTAAGCTTTCTATCTATTCTCTTTTTGTTATCATAATCTGCTTTGCTAAGCTTTCTTGTTTATTTTGTAATAATGACATCTTAATATTCATTGATTATACGATTAGTTATTGTTATATTACTTAATAATGGAGATATTTAAACAATTTCAAGGAATTTGGCGTTGGAATAGTGAGCAAAGCTACAAAAGACAAGATCTGAGACCCACTCTTCTATAAAATACATAGGTTAAAATGCAGCTTCATGCTTTCAGTCTTATTGCACTCCTTTTCTTTGTTTTCTTCCGAAAGAGGTATGTAATAATAATTGTGATCTGAGCAGATCTGTCTACACAGGAAATAGCTGAGAACTACAGATTTGGAATATGAATTTATTATGAATAATAAAGCATAAACCTAGAGGTCTACGCTCACTTAATCAACAAAAATATCTGTTCAGAATAAAGATTATAATCAGTCATTACCCCATATACGCTCATGCTTAGTATCAAAACAGAGAAAAGAAACAGATGATGTCTCTTAAGGAATAAGTCTTTATTATAATGATGTAATTAGCTGCAAAAAGTTGCATGTAACCTGATCATATACTAAAAAGATACTTCTTATTAGAAATATTCAGTTTTGGGAATCATAGAATGGCTTGGGTTGGAGAGAACTTTAGATCACCTAGTCCCAACACTCCCTGCCATGGTCTGGCCACCCAGGACCCCGTGCAACCTGGCCTTGAACCATCTCCAAGAGATGAAAAATCCCCAGCCTCTCTGAGTAACATGTTTCAACACCTCACAACCCTCTGCGTAAATAACTTTTGCCTGACATCTACCTTAAGTCTTCCCTCTTTTTAAACATTTTTCCCTATCCTATCACTATCTGCCATTATAATGTGTCATTCTCCTTTTTTTTTTTAAATAGTAAATATCCTAAAATTCTGAAAGGCCACAATGAGATCTCTCTGGAATCTTCCCTTCTCTAAGCTGTGCTACCGTGGTACTCTCAACCTTCCTTCAAGAGATACTCGAGCCCTCTGAAAAGTCTTCCACAGTCTTACATCTTTAGAAAGCGCTGGTTTAAATATTTTAGCAAAAACATTAAACACATGGCATCTGTTTCTGTTTTCTTCCATTTGTGTGTGAATTTTTCCTTTAAATACCTGTGATTAAACACTCAAAGCATTCAAACAATTGTTTACCAATGATAGTTTTTTTTCTTTAATTGTTACCATGCATGCATACATACATACATATATATATATATTCTTTTCCAGTACTTTCCAATACTAATGGAATAATAAGAATCTTCAGGTGGTTAAAATAACATTTTAAAAAGTGAATACAGAGCTCTTACATTAATTGCACATTTAATATAATCTGGTAACTTGAGCCATTTCTTTAAAAAAAAAAAAATTTGAAAAAACAGTCAGACAACAAAAGAAACTGACAAAAAAAAGTCAATGACATGTAATAACTTATGAAGTTTGAAGAATGTTTTTAATATTTTTAAAGAATCAATCATCTCTTTAAAGTACTTTGAGGTAGTTTTAAATTACACCTATTAAAAACTCATAAAACTGAAGTGTTGCCTTAAGAAATAGACAGACTGAAAGAGTAAAAAGTTAAAGATGTTAAGAGAATTTCCAACTAAAGGAATTAAAAAATCCATTAGAATTATGGATCAGGTATTAAATAAACCAAAAGGAAATGCAGATGTTTTTAAAACACAAGAAAAATAAAAGGAAAAGAAATATTTATTTTCCCCTATTATGTTTATGGAAAGAATGGGTTAAACAATCAGATTTTTAGATACTTCCTACATCTACTCTTTAATGTTTAATTAAACACTCCTGAAGACAAAGTATTCCTTATTGTATCAAGAGAGAATCAAGGGACGTGTAGCTTGATTTTTTTTCAATTATCTACAGTAGTTTATTTGCACATCAAGACCGTTCCATCTTGAATAATGAATGTTGTTCTCTTTTTGTGCTTGGTTATGATTTCTGATATTTACCTTTTTTAAATTGCTGAAGTTATTCTTAAGTAAAATAGAAATAGCTAACTCATGGATGCTTTTAGCTCCCCATTTGTAAACTGTTTTACAGTACAAATATATCTGTTTCATTTCTTTCTGATATTTACATTTGACTTAATAAGAAATTATAATTTTTTTCATTATTAATAAAGCTATTAAAATTTCCTTTGTGGCAGATTAAAAAAATATTAGGCATTTCATCCAGAAAATGAATGATTTTATTTTTATTTTTAAGACATGAGAGGGAAAGATAGGCAAATCTGAGCACATTATCTAATTTGCAACCTGTAAAATATCAGAAACAAAGTTTAAGTGAACAATTTAATGACTGATGCAATGTCAGTGAAGATTGAGCAGGGAAAATAATACTTTAGAATTGATAATCATAGAATGGCTTAGGTTGGAAGGGACCTTAAAGATAATCTTATTCCAATCATCCTGCCATGTTCAAGGTTGCCACTCACCAGATCAGGCTGCTCAGGATCCCATCCAACCTGGACTTGAACACTTCCAGAGATGGGGCATCCACATCTTCTCTGGGCAGCCTGTGCCAGCGGCTCACCACACTGAGTAAAAATTTTTTTCCTAATGTCTAACCTAAATTACTCTCTTTCAAAGCCATTCCCCAATATTCTAGCACTATCAGAATGTGTAAAAAGTCAGTTCCCCTTCTGTTTGTAAGCTGGCTTCAAGTACTTGAAGGCTGCAGTGAGGACTCCTTGGACCCTTCTTTTCTCCAAGCTAAGCAAGCTCATCTCCCTCAACCTTTCTTCATTGGAAGTGTGCTTCATCCCTTTGATCATCTTCATTAATCTCCTCTGAATCTGCTTCAACATCTCCACATCTTCCCTGTACTGGGGGCCCCAGGCTTGGACATGGTGCTCCAGATGAGGCCTTAGGAGGGCAGAGTAGAGGGGGACAATCACCTTCCTCTGTCTGCTGACAACCACTCTTTTGATGCAGCCCAGGATACTATTGGGCTTCTGGGCTGCAAGTGCACTGAGCTCATGTCCAATACAACCAACTACTTAATTTGGATCTCTAACAGAAAGTTGGCATTGAATACATTATCTTAATCTGTTTTAATAAAAGGTATCTATCAGCTACTGATTCTGTTGTCTTTTGCTTCAAACAAGAAAAGTGGATATTTGCAGTTTGCAAAGAAGATAAATTTGGCCCCATCTGACCTATCTTCTGAAAGAATGTTTGGTATCTTGTGGCTAGGGTACAGGATGATGCTATCACTCACTGCTGTTATCTCCTGGGAAAATTCTGAATGAAGGAAAAAAAGAAAAGTCCAGGATTATCAGCTCACTTATTTTTGAGGTCTCAAAATATAACATCTTCTTAACTGCAAATTAATTCTGTCGGTTAAAAATAAAACAAACAATCTAGCAGCGAACAGCCTTATGATCAATTTTTTCTTTTGCAGTTTTCTTTTTTTCTGAACTGACTATCTTAGCTTTGCTTTGGGTCACTGCTTTTCCTTTCTTTTACTGCTTATGTTTTCCTTCTGCATAGCTGACTAAGTAGACATAGAGTGAGGCAATGTAATGGGAAAGATCCTGTACATCCTTATTTCTGCATACCCATCCTAATACCCTGGATGAAAATAAATATTCTTAAACACCTTTGCACTGGCTATTTTCAAGTGAGTGTATGGAGAAGGAAACGTGTTCAGCTAAGTGAGGCACTGTGTATACTGCAGTTACTGTTTTAAATATAGAATGACATCATTTCAGGGAACCGACAGTGTCACCATTTCACGATATTCTCAACTTCGTATTAGAACTTTTATAGCAGATTAAGAAAGACATCTCAGTAAGCGTGTCCAGGATTTCAGTTATCTGTAAAATTATGATAAACTATTCCTATAAATTAAAAATAAAGAAAATTTGTAAACTGGCTTTTGGTCAGCAAAACCGGCATTCATTTTAGTGTGGGATACACTCTTGGTTATCTGTTAAGCATACATTCTGTTAACTTGTATCAAAAATATTCCCAATAATATTCTGGTAAGTCAATCTGAAATTCCTACAAAAAATATTACGATTTTATTAACACTTTCAACTGTTTTTGTAAGATTTTAAAATATATTCATGGACAAATGGGAAAATTAAGAAATAATATACTGTTACATGAATTATGATACAATATCTGTTTGCAAACTGTACTTTTTCTCAAAAAATCTTGGTATTTTTAGTATAGAGTGTAGAATATAGTCACAAGTCTCTTTATGATGTATTTTTAAAGCTGACTATATCCAAGCTTCTTTTGATTTTTGTCATTAATCACTATGGTCCACAGAGACTATAGAAAAAGCAATAACATTGTTTTCAAATTACTTTGAGTAGTGGAGTCTGTATCCCTATTTAAGTACTTAGAAATACACATGCATATGCAGGTGAAGGGACTAGAGAGCACCAGTCATCACATTGAGTGATGACACAGATTTTGGACTTTTTGCAGTCTTTGGCCGTAGAATTCCAGATGCATTCTCCCAACTTATTAAGAAAACAAAACAAAAAAACAAGAACAAAACCTCAAAAAACTAGTAGAAGTTATAGGAATGCAGTATAGTAATAAATTATACTATGTGAAGTAGTTAAAATTCTGTGGGACAGAACTGGAAAGGGATAGTTTAGGTGTATTTATTAGTTTTAGGTTTCATATGTGTTTCCTGAAAGTAAATAATGAAAGAATTACTAAGAAAATTTGAAAAGCTTATGTCGCATTTCAGGTTTCAAGGAGAAGGATGTCTAAAAAACTTCTCTTCAGGGCTGATTCTCTTTCAATTAGTTGTCCGCACTTCTGTTTGTTTTCATCCTCAACCTAATCTCTTCTTCACCCAATCTTCCTCTGATTTTTTCCATTCAATTTTCTTTTCTTGCCACTTTGAAAGTCTTACTTTACAGTGTGCTTCACCATAGATTGACTTGTCACATTTGACTAGAAGCAAGTGAGTGATTGAATCACAGACCATAGAATCGTTACAGCTGGATAATACCACTGGCCTTTCACCACCATGCCCACTAAACCATATCCCTCAGTGCCACTTCTGCATGTTTCTTTAACAGCTCCGGGGACTGTGACTTCACCCTTCTCTGGGCAGCCTGTTCTAATCCTTCACCTCTCTTTCTGAGAAGTTACTGAAGAAGACAAATTCTACACAAGATATTAGATTTGCATAGTTTAAAGTAACCAGAAATAAAGTTGTGTGATGGAAAATGTCAAGCAACCATAACTGTAGGTGGCATTACTGGTCCGGGACTACAAAAAAAAAAAAAAAAAAAAAAAAAGTATCAGCTTCTGAAGGACCTCACCCTGCAAATGCTTTTATGTAAAATTTTACTTCTGTAGAGAGTTCTTAAGAATAAGGATATGTCTTTACAGATTTTTACCTTAAATCTACATCCAAGACTTAGAATTTAGTTGTCTTGTTGATTACTTAATTTTTATATCAAAGAAAATAATGAAAGAAATAATACATTAGTACATGTATGAAATGAGTTTGGAAGCAAGAGCTGATCAGAATTACATGGATTATGTTATATTTGGGGGGGGGGGGGGGGAATATGTGAACTTTCCCCCTTAGTTTAAATTATCAATGTCAGACAAAACAAGCTTAAAGTATTCAAAATGTCTAATGTTATGTTCAAGTATGCTTCCTTTTATAATATCTCTAGATAGTGGAAGACGCAAAGTGGACCTTAGTAGATCCTCTCAGGTTGTTTCAGGACCTTAATTCTGTTTGTTTTTGTGGTTTTTATTTCTTTTTTCTTGCTTATTGGTTGTTTAATTTTTTTTTCAATCTAAAAGAGGATTTATATTGGATTGTATATTGTCATCAAATACCAGCATTCCTATTTTGTAGAGCTAAAATGCAAGCTAGATAATCCAGTTTACAACTGTGCTGGCCTTGCACCTGCTTCTGCTTCTTGTAGCTACATATTGACAAAAAAGCAAGAAACATCTGGTGTGTAAAAAAGTAACTTGTTGGCTGGTTTTTAACAAAGAGATGGATAGACTGTTAGCTTTTTCAAGCTCAGCAAGATAGAAAAAAAGATCAGAGCAACCTAGACCATACAGCACTGTGATCTGTTCCAGATCAGTAAAGCTTTTTGTATTCAATTTAGTCCCATGTTGGAAATAATCATCACATCTTACATTATGCATTTCTAATTTCAATGTTCATGTCATGTAATTATTCTGTATAATCAAACCTAACTGGCAGTTTGCTACACTAAGCTATATAATGAGTATTCTGGCAATGAAGCCAGTATTTAACTACTTATTTGAGAAATGTGCAGACTCATAATTTTATAAATTTGATAAATCTGTAATTATAATGTGTACATCTCTTTAGCATTTTCAGTCAATGAAAGCAAAATAACCCCACATATTAAGGAGTAAAAGGAAATACTGAAAGTGTCTGGCATGCTGTGATGCTCTGACAAGTTTTTGTTCTCCATTTTAACCGGAACATACTACTTCCAATCTGACTATCAAACAGTAAATCCACAGGCAGCTTCAATCCTCACAGAACCTGCTCTAAAACTCCCCCAAAGCCCTTCCTTTCTTTTCCTCTTCCTTATCTACTTTTTTAAAAATTATTTTTAGAAGGCAAAATCTTGAATTGTACATTCTTTGATGTTGCTTGGTTTCTTTATGCCTTTGTATGCACATATCTCAAGAAATATCCAGAAAGCCTCTACCTTAGTTACTAGAGTTCCAGAGGGTGTTCAAGTATGGTTTTTATGTGATTTCACATTGTAACTTATTTGTTTTAACTATCATGAAAGAAAAATATTTTAATCTGTGACACTGTTTTGAAACTGATATAAAAACTGCCATCATACTATTATGCTTAGAGAAGTGGAATGTCTGTTCTTAAGTACATAATGTAAAATATTTTACAAATATGAAGTTTCTAAAACTCTGAAAAAGCCATCATAAATACTAGAGTATTTCCAAAGTTATCAAGATCCTTCAGCTCTAATGCCTAGATTTCTTTTTTTTTTTTTTTAACCATTATTTCTTTCTTTTGAAGAAAAAAAAAACACAACATAAAATATAATATCTCACTTTCTGAACAGCCTCGTAATTCTTAGACTACACAAAGATGTCTTCAGGATTTGGAGACATTACAAGAAAATGCAAAAAAAAAAAGTCTGGAATGTGATGGAGAGGAAAAGTTGTAATAAATTTAGTGGATATAGTTATTTGCTAAAGGAACATCTGTTTACGTCTTTAGATTCCGTATGCGAAAAAAAAAGAAGCAAGAAAACCAACCAGAAACAAACTATAAAAAAAAAAAAACACAAAACAAAACTGAACAAAAGCTGTTTTCAGTTATGTTAACATTTTGTAGATTAATTTGGAAGCTGACACACTATTTTGCTGCAAGAGACATTTTATAGAGAAAAATATTTTACGGTGTTCTAGTAAATGTTCTGGTAATCATGTTGCTAATTAGCAGGCATAGTAAGCAGCCATGTCTTTTGTCTGTTGTCTTTTTTTTTTTTTTCTTTTCAAGATAAACTAAAAACACAGTTCCAATGTGTTTTTCTATGCACCTTCATATAAGAAAGTTAATATTCTTGAGAAAATATAACAATGCGCTAATCCCTACAATAGCTTAGAATTATGCTTTCAGTGAAAATCTAGATTCTTCTAAATGGTCGCTTCAAACAAATAGTTCCAAAAATACTCTAAGACTTCTGCTGGACACGTTAAAGAACACTGACTGTAGCAGTTATTCTGTCAAGCCATACATACTTTCTTCAAGGGGTAGTTGACCTCAGCAAGAAAGGATAGTAAAACATAAGATGTCTGTGCTATCTGGAAAACCAATAACGTTGGGATCATCATGTTAAATTGATTTATTCAGACAGCGTAACATAGGAACAGAAAGATGATGGTGCATAAATCTTCTGAAGATTGAAATACACATATATGACTATTTGCTAAATCTCAATGAATTCCAGAGATAACTGATGTTTAAAATCTGTACAGTTGAAGATCATAATCAACCTTTTGATTGCTTACTCTCTGTTACTTCGATTTCTGGTGGCATATTCATGATTTAGCATTAAGCCTTCACCTGCATCTCGGATTTATTTTAAAATAAATGAAAACAAAACCATCTTACATCCAGGGATATCTTATCTAACTGAGAAAACAGAGAAAAGGAAAAATCAGTGGACCATTGACAGGAAGTTTGAAGAACACATCATGCATGTGTAAAACTCAAATCATTTGTCTATTCTTAAATTAAAGTTCTGTAAAAACTGAACATATCTTTGGACATTAGAAAATGGGTGTAGTCTGGGAGATAAGTATCTTAATGTATTTTATTATTATTATTATTCACATATTAATGAATTAGAGTTGATATACAAGTATTTTCTTATTAGTTTTATTTATTTTTCACATGTAAGAGAACTGGATATACGGTAATGAAATCAAGACTTCACATAAGGCCTAAATCAATATTCAGAGCAAATACCTTTGAATTTAATCAGCATTAATTCCCTACAATACTACGAAAGACCTTCCTATACATAATTTCTCAAAATTCATGGGAAGAACTGAGTTGAAATCTGGAGTTGGAACCCTGAACATCCCAGCTAATGGATTTGTGCTCTGTTTCTCAATGCTCTGATCTTCTTTCATGTTAGGTCTATTCAGATATCTACTGATAATCTCAGGAAACACCTTGGAGTGAAGTTAAATAGTATGAGGACTAAGACTGAAAGCACCTGCAGACCCACTATATTTACCTCTGTACTGCAGCACAGACATTCAGTTCATTGAAGTGCTGCGTTGTGTTTGTTTGAATCTCCAAATCTGATTCTTATATCTAAGACTAGGACGCTCCCTTAGAAGAGGAAATCTTTAGAGTACCATTCTATCCTATCTAACTGCTTAATGGTAAATGCTAATATTTCTCTGCTGCTGGACAGAAGCTATGATGAAGGAGCACTTTTTTTCCATATGAGGCAACATTCTTGGCTAACAGAGCAGTACATTTCAGTATTTTATAAATAATTTATGAAACTTTTTAAAGACTATTTGTAGATGATATTCACCTTCTCCCTGTCTTCACTCTAAAGCTCATTCATCTTAAAGGAGAGGCATGCTGTCCTGCTTTTTAATTTAATTTTTTTTTTTCCTTAAAATCCAATCAGTTCTACTGTTGATCTAAGAATGCCTTGCTACTGAAGTAGCAAACTGGTTAAAATGTGGAAATTCACTATCTGTGTTTACCAGCTCAGGCAGAGACTAAAAAGAAATTTTTTTGACTAGTATTTTAAAAGAATCATAGGAAGATAGCAGTCCTATATGCACTGTAAAAGCAAGTTCCTAATTCACTTTATTGCTTTCAAGAACACTGACAGATACACAACTTTTTGTGAAGTAAATGACATTTTTTTCCTGTCAGTAGAGCAGAAGTTCAATATACAAATTCTCAGTGAAATCTAGACATATCAGACACATAAAACTATGCAAACTTGCACTTATAGTCCTGTTGAAAGCAATGAGCTCCCTAGGACATAGATGAAAGTCTTCTAAGTAACCTGTAATTAACCATGACAAAAATGTCAGCTGTAACAGCCCACTAATGTGAAAGGAAGATTTGTCTTTTTTTTTTTTTTTTTTTTCAAAATTCTTCTCATTCTATTTTTTCCTGTTCCTCTTTCTAATATATTTTTTTAAAATAACTTTAGTGCTAAGGAGAAAACAGGAGCTATAGCAAACATGGAAAATGTGCTATTTTTTATGTAAATATTGCTCAGAAGTAAAGCATACTATAGTAACGCAAACAGTAAATAATGCAAACGTAAACATTGCAGAAAAACAAATTCTCTTAGGAATGGTGAATGTAGAAAGGACATTGACTCTAGTAGTTTTTTTTGTAATATTGCTACACAAGCTAAGTCATGCTGTAGATGCTGCTCAATTCCATGGAATTGTTTAGCTATAATTAATGGGAAAATATGAACCACAGATGTGTTATGACTTTGATAGCTATTGATAGTTCTTTAAACTCTGAATGTGAGTGCGTCCTGGAACAAGAATTTAGCACGTTATTCTGTATTTACTAACCCTGATGGGCATGCAGGAAGCCCCAAATCAGAGGGGAGTCATGGTCCAGGTCTCAGCTGTGAGTCAGTGAGCACAAGGACTGTTGCCTTTGTAGGAACCTTGTCCACAAGTCCTGGAACTGCAATGAAAATTCATTTTTTCTGAGTACCTAACAAGATGTTATAATTTTTGTTATTTTATGTTTTTTTTTGTTGTTGTTGTTGCTTTTTGAGCATTGTAATTATTATTTCTTTTAAAGAACACAATTTTTCAAGGGTCAGTGTACAGAAATAACAAAATAACCAGAATTTCTAGCATGGTTAAGAATAGAAGTTGTCAGTCTTTGTCTGAACAACCCTAACAAAACTATACATCAGTACATGCATTTAGATACTGACATATATGATGCAAGAGAGAAAACAGGTAATTCAAATGGCTTGAATCTGTGTTCATTTATTTACCCAAAGATAACTAAATATAGTCTTTTTCATTTTTTTCCCAAAGTTGCCATATTCAATTATATATTGAATAGGATTACTTATGACCACTAAGAAATAACTCCAATGGGAATTATCAAAGTTTTAGATAAAGTAGTTCTAAAATTCTAGAAAAGCTGAGCTTTCATTCTTCTGTTCTACCATGAAATAAAATGAAATTTAATTGTGTATTTGTTATTTTTCCAGTAACAGAAAACATAATCAGTTATACCAATAATTATTTTTAAAAGATACATTTCATGGTACAAGAAATGGAATTTGTTACTGAATTCCTACGGTCATCAGTTCTTTAGCTGGAGTTATGAATAGTTTTTTGGGAGAAATAAATTGTGAAATTGTTCTCCACAGATGTTTTGCAAATTCCCTAAAAATGTGAGAAAACTAAATTTTAAGGAAAGATCTCATGGTGTAGATATGTTTTCTACGTATTATTGTATTCCTTAAAGCTATAAATCTTTCTTTGAAAAAAAATTTGGGAAAGCACTGTATTTACACATTCAAAGTGTTAGAAACTCCATTTCTTATAGATTTTTGTAGTAAAGATTCACTTTCTTTATTTGTATCAAAGAACTTATCCAACATTTTCACCATACTGAATACAACATAAAAGAATTATTACTACTTAGATGCTTTAGAGAGTGAGTACAATATTGATGTCTGTACACAGTGCTTAGTGCTCTTATTAAATGCTAACCCATAATATTGCAATATTAAGCAACTATATTCATTCACTTGTGACTTTTTCAGTTCCGTTATCCTACCTTCAACTAAAATAGCACTTTACGCACTGAAAAATGTGCTTTCTTAGGTTCTCTTACCACTAGGTGAGGTAACATGAGGTAACATGAGTTCTCTGAAGCTAGATTTTAACAGTTTAGAAGTTTGCAAGCAGAGTGCTGGTTCCTTATTGATGAGAATCCCTTATTGATGTGGAGGATTTTATATATCCTAAAGATTCTGAAGCATATAATTAATTTAAACACATTTGGGAATGGGTTGGTTAATCTCTGGCATGGCTAAGATCCTTAATACATTTTAGTAATGTTGCATATAAACGAGTTACGTTCCTTTTTAAACTGTAATATGAAACAGAACAGGAACACAATAATTTTTTTAATTTTTCAGAATTATATGCATCTCAGGCTTTTTCTTAACATCAAGCTTCAGAGCTTCCTGCTTATTCAGCTGAGACATGGGTCACACCAAATGAAATTTGCCTCTGTTCTCCCACTTCCAGGAGAATGTTTTATCTTCGAGTTTTTCCTGGGATGATAACAATTCTTTAGGAAGCATCAGTGCTACTCTATAATTTGCTTTGAATTTGTACGTGAGCAAGAAAAATTACCTTACAACATTATTGTAATAATGTTCTTTCCTTTTTTATACTTTTATTTGTTTATTTGCTTGTTTGTTTATTTATTTATTATTTTAGTGCTTCCTTTATGGGAGTTAAATTTTATAAATTTATGTTTGTGGAATTATCATCTTATTCTGGTTATTTACTATTATTGTGGAAATATTTAATTTCTCAACAAAATGGATCTCTTCAATAGTAATTATGTTAAACCAGGTGGCGTCAAAAATTTTTAGAAATGAGGCTTGTTTAGAAAATGTCTTTAAATGTTTCCTCTTGTTGCTAACTGCAGAATTTGGATTAGAAAACAGATTGGAGTTGTGTTTGTTGATTAAAAATCTTTGATAGTGTTCAATCTAAGCAGCATTCTTTTGTAATCTGTATTAGAGCTGCTCTAAGAACTGGAAATTGCTTTTCACTGCATAAATATATCAGCAAGCAAACAAACAAAAAAACAAAGTGTAAAGCCAGAATATATCCATGTCAAAGAAGAAAAAGTGTCATATGTACAACTGCTATACTCCAAAATTTGCTGGTTTGAAAAACCAAACCTCAAGGCAGAATGGAAACTTCAGGTCTATTCTTTTGAAGATACTTCAGGTAAATAAAACAATACTAATCATTCTTTTGTAGAGCTGAAAAGTTCCACTCACAGTATCAGTTTTGAATTTTATTTTATTTTGTTTTATTTTATTTTATTTTATTTTATTTTTTTGTGGGTATATATAGGATAGGTGTGAACATTCTGTTCCTACTGTAGACATTGCAAAATTAACACTTCAGCAACTTCCACTGAAGCAAAAAAGTTGATATGTAACTATCCCAAGTTATAGGTGTTCTGGAAAAGTAATTTCATACATGATGGAGTTTTAATCCCAAAACACAGTTTTGAGCCTTTTGCCTGTTTTTGGATCAGGAGACATCCAACATCTGATTTTTACTACAGAACTTGATATTACCTGGGCAATTTTCAATTATTATTATTATTATTATTATTTTTTTTTTTTTTTTTTTTTACAAAAATACTCCCACTTAAGTCTTATTTGGCATGTTTTTCCCAGGTTTCATTTAAAATCAAATTATTTATTGTTTACTAAAGTTGAGTTTTGCAAAAGCTTTTTTTCAAAATTTTCTTCTAAAATCAAATCTAACAGTGAGAAAACAAACAAACACAGCACACTTTCTATTGTTTCTGAAGGCATCAGTGGCAGTTTTCCAGTACAGTGGATGTTGTATCTGTTTTTTTTCCTATTTTCTCTCAAATTCCATTTCTCACTTTTGAAGTTGGTCCAGTGAAGAAGGATGACCTAGATGGAGGTGGCATACTAAATGCAGGACTATAGGAAAGAATCACTTTAAACATTCCCAGGCACTGCTACTTTCTTAATTGGCTGTATGAGAACAAAGTTTGTTTGAAACAAAACGTACCATCTATGTCCTGCAGGGCACGTTTTCATCTTTTCCTGGAAAAAAAGATTCTGATTTCCCTGTGGAGCAAAAACTAAACTACTTTCTATACTTTAACTATGAATTACCATATTTTCAAAGGTTTTGTTTTCTTATAGCTTTAAATATAGAAGATTCATATTTTAATCCTTAAGAAAAAATACAAAGTTTATTATATTCAATGCTCCTGGAGGTTAACAAATATTTTAGTCAAAGATCTATATCTGCATTCTTCCTCTAGATCTCTTCTGGTTGTTATTAAATGTCTTGGGAAATCTACCACTCTCTACTCACCAGCATATTAGTGGGCATTTTCTTTTTCACATCTTCAGGTTAAAAACTGAGCATTTATATTTCAATAAAGTGGTGCCCTGGCACAGGAAGACCCTCTCTTCAATATTTTGTGCCCATACATCTGGGAAGAAGTAGCTGTGTTTTGATTGTTATTTCTTGATGAGTTATTAGTGCCTTATGGCTAATTCTTTTTAAAAGGGGATGAGGAGTGGAAGAATGCAAGCTGGAAATATCAAGCACTTTGCTAAAATCAAAACCAACATTTAGTGTTAGACCACTATAGAACATAGTTACTAATTGTCATATATTTATTAATTATTATATATTCCTCAGAAGATATTTCCAATTCCAGAAGTGTTTGAGAGATTGAAATAAATGTTACTGCTTTATATTTGCCTCTATTATGCATACAGAAATTTGAATGTCTGAAATGGACTTGTGAATTAAAAGAGCAAGGACTCTCATCTTAGTATCGTATTTCTTGCTAGATAGTTGGATACAGCAAGCAATACCTCCATCGATTTAAAACAAAAGAAATTATCAGATTATTATTAGCAGAAATTATCAATTTCTTTTACTCTTAACAAGTTCTTTTTTCTCACAACTCATTGATGAGGGATCTGAATTTACTAGCATATTTTGCAATTTAATTTAAATTTTTGAATAATTTAAATTTTGCAATTTAATAAAAAATGCTTCTGGCTGCCATCTTCAGTTAGAATATTTAGAAAGCTGTTGGGAAGTGTGATGCAGATAAGAAATTAACTATAAAAAATGTGACTTTAATACCCTAAATGACATTATTTTACTTGCATAAGGTCTCTTCGATTGCATTTTTGTTTTCTTGAGTCAGCACATGAGAAACAATTCACAGGAAAAGAACTGAGTGATGCGTTTGGAAGCATGGTTCAGAAAATCAATATATGTACTTCTTCAGCACATAGCACATACATCAGAAATATTTCACTGAGCTATCATAGTTTACCTTCAGTCAGGGTGGTCCATTTGATGCTATGAAAATATAAAAATTTGTAGTGACAAAGAACCTAGGAAATAGCTGTGAAATATGAGTGAACACTTCAGACTTGTTGAAATATTAAAATTAGTCCTGCTGGGATTTTGTGTGAGAAATGATAAGTGAGGGTTTTTTTTCTTGTTTTGCTGTGGCCACTGCTCTACTGATAAAAAGTTTTCCAGTCAATGAATTTTGTTAAGTAGTTTTGTGTGGGCATCGTGAGGAAGCATACTTCAAGTTAGGTTTTTTTGGTTGCTGAAACTGATTTGAAACAACTCATCCTGTAACTTTAATAAATTATATCCAGAATGAATTTTGACATACTAGCTTTGTCATATAGAGTTGGAAAATAGATGAAAATAGAAAACATACATTGAAGGCTGAAATATCAGTTCTTATACTGATCTACATGGTAAGCATGATGATCTATTGTCTTGTATGCTCTGTATTCCCTTGTATCTGTCATTTGTCAAGGCCTTTGGAGTATTCCTAACCCCTTCAAAAAATAACATTAAGTATAAAAATATTAATTATTTGCAGCAGATTTGAGATACACCTAATTCCGGTTACTTCTCAAATTAAGATGAAAGTGCTCTCGTTAATTGCAAGTAAAGATATTTAATCAAATTTTCATAAAAAGTATGTGGGAATTAAAATTTAAGATTTAGTGGCTGATTATATAATTCAAAAGATTCAGCAATTTAAAGATGGTTAATATCTCCAGGATGTTCACACCATCTCATCACTACTGCATTTGAATGGTATGTGGAGATTTATGGGAAAGAAAATATAGCAATTAATTGTTTGGTGTAGCAAAACGCGCATACAAAACTCACACTTGTTCACTGATGCAGATACACTTTCAAATGGTCCTTCAAACTATTTGTTTCCTAAATTACTTTAATTCATAGTTTTTTGTTGTTTTTTTTTTTTTTGTTACAATCAGAGACAACGTTTTACATTACATCAGGTGCAAATGTAGCAGCAGTATAATACTTAATCTGGGTATTACCAGAATTTGTATATGATCCCATTTTTTAATCTGTCTTTTCCTGATTTGCAAAAGGACCTATTCTAAATAAACTTCTGGAGTCCCATTCTGGTTTTAGTTTCAGTCTTTTCAGAAATATTGTTAGTCCAATCTCAAAAAAAGGATAGATCTCAATTGTTTGTAGACCTGTATCTACATTTTAACAGATTTTTTTTCTGTAATGGAAACATTTGATTTTCCATTTCAGACATTTTATAAAATAAAGTATAAAAGAAGTGCATATGTCAAAAATGATTCACTGAGCTACCACAGCTTACCTGCAATCAGTATCCTCTGAGAGTGAAAAGCTATGAAAGTATAAAAAAGCCATGTTTGTTAAACAGATTTTCCAGTATGATGAATAATGTCATAGGGTGTCACGTGGAGTAAGTCTTCCCTTTTGAATTACTCTACCATCCTGACTTCAGTGTTGTTCCTGTCATGCAATGAAGATTAAAATAAACTGAGGCCAAGACATTTGTTGCAGGAGAGCTGCTGCCTTTCTGGTATGGCAGTAGTGGGTGGTGCAAAGCCAGAACAAGCAGCCTGAATCAATTAGGAGTTTATTCTACACCACACTACAACATGTAGAAGGCCAAAAAGTTGGAAGTTAACCAGGAGTCTGCTGCTCAGGCATGGCATGGCATGAGATAAAAATTATTCACAAAGAGATAAAAAAAAAAAAAAAAAAAAAAAAAAGTAAACTTGACAATAGCTCTTCCAGTTACAGTTGCTTAAAACAGGACTAAACTTGTAATTTAGATAATTTAGATATCAGCTTCCAAATTTTGAACAAATTGGAATGAAATGTATATTGAAATAATTCTATCCCATCAGCGTCACTGAAGATGTTATGCATAAGGGTAATGCAAGTCCAGGGTCTTTATACTGATGTTTAAGCATAGCTGTGTCTACAGCAGGTTTTTCTCTACATTTCTGGAACCAATTCTTTACTTTGGCTCCAAACTGAGCTCCTTATCAATATCTCAGTTTCAGCTTTGACTTGGCTGATTGCTATCTCTACTGAAGGATTTTCATTAAAAGAAATTGTCAAAAAATTTACTTATTTTCCTTCCTTCAACAGGGTTATCTGTGTATTTGTTCTGAATATATATATGTATAATTCGATACTGTAATAAGAATATAGCTTTGTGAGGAAAAAAGCATTTTATAATCTGTTCTGACATGTTTTTCTATGGGGCAATTTACATAGATAAACAAGATAAATAGATGTATATTTTTTAAAAAATGTATATTTGTAAAAAAAAAAAAAAAAAATTCCCTTTTCTCCCCTTCCAAAAAAGTCCTTTTGCAAAACTGAACTCTAAATTGCATTTTAAAAGAAATAACTTATATAGCTGAATTTGATTTTATCAAAGGAAATCTTATTTTATACTCCTTATAGTCTCTATTAATTTACGTAACTTTGATTAGGTAAAGCTGCCTGTTTTCCAAGATTAAAAGTGAGAAATTAATGGAAATACTTCATCCTGTTATTCAGGACAATCTTCCATCAGTCATTCATGCTAAGACACAGAATTTGGATTTCTCACTGCCTGGGGAAAACAAAAACAAAAACAAAAACTTTCACTACTAAATAATCAAAAGGTACATAAAATCTTTATTTCTTAAATTCAATCAGGATCTAGATGGGGTTTTCATAGGATAAATGTGTTGATTTGCTTGATGTGGGCTTCCACACTCTTGAAACACTATATAAAAGGAGGGAGACGTAGTATAACAGCAGTATGAAGAAGGGGGAAGAGATGTGTGTTATGGAAAGGTATCTTTACTTAAGGTCAGTTTGGGGCTGTTGTACTTTTTTCATTAACTTTTGATTAGATGCCTCAGCACACTACTTGAACAAACCATAATTGTTCTTCTTAGCATAATTTCCACTTGCAAACAATGCTTTGAAGATCTGGTGTCTTACCACAAAAGACTTCTTTGTTTGTCTTTGAACAAGAACAAGATGCTCACTTGGTATAAATAACACAAACAATATGGCTCAGAGCATAAAAGGGAATGGCAGCTGTGTGATTAGTAACCATATAACAATAAATGTCTATGAGTAGCTGGGAAATATTCATGCGTGGCTGGTGCCGATCTCATATATCTAAGTCATTAACAGAAATCTCTTGTTTGACACAAATTCAAATGAGACAAGTTAAAATTTAAAAGTTCTTGTGTGTCATTTGTTTTGATAAATGATGGTTTCCAACCCATCAGTTGGGTATGTTCAGGTTTATAGGGCATATGTAAGAATTGCGGTATTTAATTTCATTGTGCTAATGTAGAAGAACCAAAGGTTGCTTTTTCTACTGGTCTGTATTGACATAAAACTGTCCAATAAAAATGCATGTTTTTTATCTTCGTAAACACCAAGTCTTCAATACTACATGATCATGACAGGTATCAGATTGCTGAAAACACGTCAAATGCAGGAAATAGAAATATATTACGTATTTTCATATATATAGGAGATAATTTATAAGATCTTATTGGTGGTTAGTTATAGGAATATAATATATATGCCACAATTGATTCTGCATTCTCAGAATATAATTTTTGTGAAATTTTGTTTTTCCATCTTTGGTCCATAAAGCAAATAAGAAATCACAGCATTCATTGGATGAATATGCACTTGTTGAACTGAAGGCTTCAGGTAAAGAAAAGGAATTCATTTTTAAGTTTTGCTTTGGTACCATAGTCCTAGACACAGGTGATTTAATTAAGGTAATTTCTAGGACAACATTTCATGTTCATTCTGGCTTATTTGAAGTGTCACTGCTGCTAACAGGAAGGAAATACAGTTTACACTAGACAGTAATTTCAGAATATGCAATGTATAAATTGATAGAAATATGTACATTAACTGTGCTTCATACAAATTTTATTAGCTGATGTGAAAGTGAGATTATTGGTTAGTTACTAAACTTTTGAGCACAAATGGAAAGCTTCTAAGGAAGTTCTAATTCTCAGGTAGACTTCTTAAGTGACACTTTCATTAGAAAAACTTCTATCAGAGATTGGTTCGTTAACGACCATCTGTCTGAAGGCATGGCTGTCAGTAGATGAGTATGTCTTTTCCATCTGACCACACATGGTTGTACTTTTAGGGAAATGCTTTCAAGACAATGTATTTGTAAGGAATATTTGTTTTTCTTCTTCCTACCCCTGAGCAAAACACTCTCAGAAGCTGTTAAAAAAAAATTGAGCTCTCTGACTTTATTCTAATCAACTTCAGATACAAATTACTGAGGCTGCAGACTTTCTCAAGCAGAAAGCCCTGAAAATTGCTACAAAAATCCCCACTGCTCATTCAGCAATACCACTGAATGAGAAAGAATAAATTGCATGGATGTTAAATAAACACTGTATTCTGCAAAGCATATTTATACAGTTCGGTAGTCATTGGACAATTTATAGTTTTTATTTGTGTAATTAACCTATTGACCTCATACAAAAAAAGGGTACAAACAATACACACATCTTGCCAGTAAGCTATTTCAAAGAATGTGAATATTGATTTATTGTTTGAAGTTCTGCACAAAAATAATTCTCAAGCTAAAGGGAAAAATGAGGATATCTGATAAGCAACTGGGAAATCCTTCTCCATCGCCTAGCGTAGTTGCTAGCTGGACTGTAGTCTCCTAGCTGTGGGTTAGCTCCTTCTTAGTATGGACATCTGCTTTTCAGCACTTGCAAAATTGTCTAGGTATTTCTTCTGAGTGACAGTTGGGTTTATACTTCCAGACATGGTAAAATCAATATTTCTATTTGTGTAACACCAGAAATCAACAAGCCAAAATGGAAATGACATGCAAAGATAAGAAAAGAAAGTTCATGCTTTTGGTTGTCTGTCTTACGAAACAGCTGTATCCTCTCTGAAATGGCTGTTTATCTTGGTTTAAGATAAATGGAGCATTTATTGTATGCATGTATTCTTTGAAAGCCGTAATGAAAAAAAAAAGTTATGTAAATGAACTTAATTGATGATAGATGGACCCTTATTGTCAATTAATTAACTACTTCAAAGGAATTTGCAGCACTAAGTCACCAGAATCACTCAGTAGGTTGCTATAAGAACTGCTGGCCCTTAACTAATAACTTAGCGCAATGGTTCTCAATGATTTGTTTTTCCACGTGGACTGCAATTTACTAATAAGTACTCACAGGGTTCCTGTTTTCCTGCTAATAACGTTTCTCTAAATGGCTTCCAAAGCTTGCTTATATAAGAGAAAAAAAGCCCAGAAAGCTGTTAAATCACATGCAAAAACAAAACCTATTAGATCAAAGAAATTAACTTTTTAGTTCAGCTTTGCAACAAAATTTTGCATCTAAAGATGTAAAAACATGTTTATCTGTATGGTTTGGTAGCCTGAAGAGGGCAGTGCAAATGATATTCTTTCACAAGCCTTTGATATTAAAATAATATTTGGACAGTGTTGAGAAATAATCACTAGTAATAGTTTTGTGCCATAAAATGTTTGTTTTATCCCCATTGTTTTTAATTCTTTTATAAATCTGAGAACCTTCATTCCTGTATTTTAACTGTGAAACTGTGGTCAGACCACTGTTCATCCAGTATGGACTAAGAGCTGCTTTGTGCTTCCCTACCAACCACAAGAGAAATGTTGCAGAGCAAGGATGCTTGTGGGATCTGTGATGTCATAGATTCCTTCGGTGATATTCTCTTGAAAGAGTTGCAACTACTATAGATATAATGAAACAGGATTATTCTTAGCCTTTGGTAATCTCTCATCAACTACAAGTATCTACTGACTAATGGAGGTGGCTGATGTCCCTCTGCCTCTTAATCACCACCCAGAATTACAGGGATCAGATTGAATTTCAGCATATCACATACTGGGCCTCTGATGTAGCTCTGCAGACTAATGCTGGTTGTGGTGGAAATGTTGTCACATGGTTCAGCTGCGAGAAGAACAAATGCCTAATTTTATTTCATGCTAATTTGGAAACTTTTTCCTAGCCTAGACAAATTTGTTCTCTTGTTAACTGAAAAGTAAGACTAACACTTGTACCAGTTGTGATGAAGATAGTTATCTGCATTTAGTAAGTTCTTTATGTTCTGTAGTAAAAGTCAATAAAAAATTCATGGGTTAATATGAGTTTTTGCTTGTGCACATAATGTATTAACAGATTTCAGAAAATGAAATTACAGAAAATCTGGATGAATTACTGTAACTTTTCAGGTTGTATAATTACTTTAAATATAACAAAGATCATTTTCTCTTGTGCTTTGAAAATACATTTTAAATAGCTAGGCCTCTCAAAATTATCTTCTGGAGTATGTGTGGGAGAGGAGAAGATTATTAAGTAAATGTATACAATGGCCAATATTCTCTAAAGAAAACTTTGAGACGCTCTTGAGGGAAGTCATTTTGACCTTAGGGGAAATGATTTCAACAGGTAGCTGTACAGACGTGGTTCAACAACTTATTGCATGTGCACCCTACAGTCCATATGGTAATTTGCATTTTGTGCCTGGTCAAAGCATAAATATAAAGCTAAAGCCAGTTCTAAAAGAAGCTGACTCTGTGGTGAGGAAAGAATGACTAGAATGTAAGGGAAGAGGGAAAGTTCATGCTCGAAAGGCCACATCGGTTTAAATGGTGAAAGTGAACAACAAAAGCAGAAAGGAAAACTGTATGAAACAAACCAATCTATACATTTATACAAAATGGCAAGTCCCAAATCCCCAGTAATAAGCTGCTATTGAGTAATTAAATATAAAATATACATATAAGAAAAATTTAAAAAAAAAAATTGCTATTATATATACATATTATATACAAATCTATATGTTCATCTGACCTTAGGTTTTCTCAGATATAAAGCAGGGAAACCAAAGCCTCAGAAAAGCTGATGCATTCAACTTAAAAGTTTGCAGGGCTGATTTGTAACGTTAGCAAATTCGTTGTAGTTTTTGCTCTTCAGGAGTTGAACTAAGTACTTATAGTATCCTCTTCAATATCTTTATGCCCTCTTCAATATCTTTATATCCTCTTCAATATCTTTATTGATGACTTCGATGAGGGCATCGAGTGCACCCTCAGTAAATTCGCAGATGACACCAAATTGGCTGGAAGTGTGGATCTGCCTGGGGGTAGCGAGGCCCTACAGAGGGATCTGGACAGGCTGGAGAGCTGGGCTGAAGCCAATGGGATGAGTTTCAACAAGGCCAAATGCCGGGTCCTGCACTTCGGCTACAACAACCCCAGGCGACGCTACAGGCTTGGGGCGGTGTGGCTGGAGGACTGCGTAGAGGAAATGGACCTGGGGGTATTGATTGATGCTCGGCTGAACATGAGCCGACAGTGTGCCCAGATGGCCAAGAAGGCCAATGGCATCCTGGCTTGCATCAGAAACAGCATTGCAAGCAGGAGCAGAGAGGTGATTGTTCCCCTATATTCAGCACTAGTGAGGCCGCACCTCGAGTACTGTGTCCAGTTTTGGGCCCCTCACTGCAAGAAAGACATTGAGGCCCTGGAACACGTTCAAAGGAGGGCAACAAAGCTGGTGAGGGGTCTGGAACACAGGCCATATGAGAAGAGGCTGAAGGAGCTGGGAATGTTCAGCCTGGAGAAGAGGAGGCTCAGGGGAGACCTCATTGCTCTCTATAACTTCCTGAAGGGAGGTTGTAGTGAGCTGGGGGTCGGCCTCTTCTCTCGTGTCATTAGTGATAGGACCAGAGGGAATGGCTTCAAGCTACGGCAGGGGAGATTCAGGCTGGACATTAGGAAGTATTACTTTTCAGAAAGGGTGGTCAGGCACTGGAATGGACTGCCCAGGGAGGTGGTGGAGTCACCGAGCCTGGGGGTGTTCAAGGAAAGGCTGGATGTTGTGTTGAGGGACATGGTTTAGTGGGAGCTATTGGGAATAGGTGAACAGTTGGACTGGATGATCTTGAAGGTCTTTTCCAACCTTGGTGATTCTATGATTCTATGATCTTTGGCATGTCAGATGAGATTTTAAAGAGAATTTTGTGTTTCTATTTAAACAAGCTGGTTTAATAGCTTTTGGATAGTTTTTCAAAACTTATTTGCATACATATAGGATTTCTGCTGAAAGTATAATTTTTTGGAAGTTTTGAATTCCCTAACTTACATGTTCCTTAAGAAAAAACAGTACAAGTAAACTACATTTCAAAATCTACAGCACTTGTTTTTAAGCCATAAAATGCTTATAAAACCTCTGTTTTCTATTTCCTTTTCACAAAAGAGAGAAAGAAGAACAACCCAGGATTGTTTTACAGTAAAAATATTTTATTCATCTGGAAATTGATAGTAGATGAATATAAAATTGAGTATCAAAACAAAGATGTAAATAAAGGTAGCTTAGTAAGGGAGGCTGTGATTCTTTGTGACTAATCATAGAATCATGGAAACAAAGAGTGGATTTACTCAGAAAGCACCTATAATATCATCTAGTTCCAACCCCCTGCTATAAGTAGGGGAACCTCCATCTAGTCCAGGCTGCTCAAAGCCCCATCCAGTCTTGAGTGCTTCCACGGGGGAGGCATCTACAGCGTCACTCGGTAACCTGTTCCACCTCCCTCAGCACCTTCAAAGTAAAGAATTTCTTCCTAATATCTAGTCTAAATCTACCCGCCTCCAGTTTAAAGCCATTTCCCCTTTTGCTTTTACTACATGCCCTTCTAAAAAGTCTCTCCACAGCTTTCCTGTAGGCCCCCTTCAGTCACTGGAAGACCACTACAAGGTCCCCCTGGAGCTTTCTCTTCTCCAGGATGAAGAGTCCCACTTCTCTCAGGCTGTCCCTGTAAAGGTAGTGCTTTAGCCCTCTGATTGTCTTTGTGGTCCTACCTCTGGACCTTCTCCAACAGCTCAATGTCCTTGTACTGGACTCAGTACTCCAGGTGAAGTCTCACAAGAGCAGAATTGAGGGGCAATGTAGAGGTAATGCTCTTGGTGGACTAAGAGACTTTACTTGGAAGGCTAAGGGAACTTCCAGAGAGTTTTAGGGTGCAGCAGTTATGTACCCCTTTATATATTGTTGAGATGATGTTTATTTTCTTCACATAGCTAGTCAGCCCTAATGCCCAGGGAGTTTCAGAGAAATAAAACTGATAACTACCAACATGAATTCCTGAAGTAACAGCAAGCAAAGCAGATTTTTTTCCAGTTCTTCACAAACGTACTGTCCAAACTGGGAACTCAATCTTTCAGGACTAGCTCAGTCTACTTGAAAACATACCTTGACTTCTCTTTTCCTTTGCTGAACTGTTCATCTCTGGCAGTTAGTACTTGGTTTTGGCTTTAAACTTCTATAAGGTCATATATATGCTTGTTTTTTTTTTTTTGCTTTTTTTTTTTCTTTTCATAGAGAAGCAAGAACACATTTTCACTACAGTACAAAGTATAAAAGGAACAAGTTGAAGAAGAATAAATCTCCCAAAGACATAATTTCCAGACAATTATTATAGTTCATATTTAAAGAAAACATCATATAGAAAAGTCTAATTCAGGGGAATGAAAGATAATTTTGAAAGTGAACAACATGTTAGACACAAGGAAGAATTGAAAAGGATGACAGATTCAAAAGGAATGATGTCTTCATTGCCTTCTCTGATGATGCAGAGCAACACTGGTTGCCATTTACTGACTGTCACGGTGACAGAATATAGTATCTTTGAAAGAAAGCTTAACAAGAAAGGACTAAGACAGAGCTATAATTTAACAGTATCTTCCTTTCTCACACATATGATTCATGTTCCTAATTAATGCCAATTAAAGTTGAACTCGGTACTGTGTATTTTCTTTTCTTCCCTTCTTTTTTGGCACTGCAGAGAGTGTTATATCTAAGTACACAGGATATGTCTACAGTTTGTGAATACTACTATGCTGAAACTTTTCAATGTCAGTGTAATCATTTCCTTCCTTAAAGGTATTTTCAGAAACAACATATCAGATTTCTCCAACAATAAAACTAATACAG
This sequence comes from Lagopus muta, assembly GCF_023343835.1. NCBI lineage: Eukaryota > Metazoa > Chordata > Aves > Galliformes > Phasianidae > Lagopus > Lagopus muta. Next base: position 42,607,486 of record NC_064436.1, on the reverse strand, counting down.
ATCTTATACAGTATTACAAATACTTTTACAAGACTTTCAGTTCTTTATTTCCTAGCATGACATGCTTGTTCATATGAAGAATTTTAAAGTTTTTTAATTCTAAACTGTCTGTCTCCTAGTAAAGGCTCACCTCCAGCCAAAAGTTGATGGTCACATCTTGTAACTGTTGCATGCATGGATTCAGAACTAGGATACCAAACTTAAATTTGACCTTCAAGCTTAAATTTGATTTTCAAGCTGAAGAATTTTAATACTTACAGAGCAGACTGCTTTCTGTCTTGTACTGTTAATGCTGAGAGTTTTCTCAGTTCTTCTATCTTGGGGGAGCTGTGTCCATCTTTATGTCATTCTGGTTGTAGAGATGAGGAATTCCTAGAATCAGCCACAAGTCATTAAGCTGAAACTGATAAGTCATTTTGCGCTATTCTTACACATGTATTTTCTATCAGCTTTTATTGAACAAAGTTCAGATCTGTCAGTCTACATAAGCCCATACAGAAAAGTTCTGAGTCTTTTCAGTGTTCATATGTGGAAGAACACTGTTGTTCAGGTTCATTGGAAACACTGCACAAATTGAGATGTTAACTAATAAGTGCCTAGTTGACTTTTCTCTGCCTACAAGGAAAAAGAAGTCAAATATTGTAGATATCCAAAATGCTTGTATGTATTGACTTCCATATTATGGGATTTGAGTTAATGGAAAAGTCATTGACCTTGATGGAAGATGTTACTTGTGAAAAAAAAACACAACTGGGAAAATACGTATAAATTAGGTGAACGTCTGCTTTACCATCTGCAGAAAGGTGGCAAGAGATTGATATTTCTGGCAGAAGAACACTACCAGTAAGATATCTAGGTAATTGCTGCAAGTTTTGAATGATGAATAAAAATATAATTTAGAAGACATCCCAAGGGAATAAGCAAAGAGTATTCCAAAGTAATAAAGACAGAGCAGAGAAAAAGATTTTGGAAAAGAGTCCTTTGCCAAAGGCAGCTTACTTACTGAGAAGTATGGTTCTGAGTTTTAAGTTACCAGAGGTTATTATACACTTGATCAAGAGCAATCTGGAAGAATAAAATGTGTAAAAGCTGGCCTGGGTAGAGTCCAGAGGAATCTGGAAGACAGAACAGCTATTCAAAGCAGCTGAATTCACTGAAATTAGAGCTGAAAATGGGACAAAGGAGGGGGAAAATAAGGCAGTGAAGTGTGTGCTTGTTCTTTTTAAAATAAGACAGACTGCATTTTATTTATGTCTAGGTAAGAGAAGGATTTGGAGAAAATCAGAGGTGGAAGAGAAAAAAAGAGTAGCCAGTAGAATTCTTATGTGTATCTCTTGGAAAAAGTCCCAGAAGTCTAAATTACTATATTGCTACAAGCTTCAACATTGTCTTCTTATTTAAAATGTCCTAAGAGACTTCTAACCCATGAAAGCTTATGACTGGATAGGAAGCTAGTTTTATTTGTTGTTTCTATTTTCATCACAACTGAGTACTGGATATCTAATCAAGGATTAAAATAGAATGTTTGAAAACACCAAGATTACTATTCATATATGTTGTATAACATCGTATTACATTCTGTGGCTTTTTTTTTCCTATCATGGTTCATAGTTTTCCTCAATGAATCCAAAAAAGCCCACAAGCCATACAAAACCTGCCCAAGTAAATGTATTCCAAAAATGAGAGCTGCTCTATATACAGATTTGATTTTCAGTGCATACTACCTACCACAAAAGAGGACAAAAGATTTAATGACGGATACACAGCATAATCAGAAAACAAGTTCAAGGAATATTCAATTGGCACCTGAAGTGGAAAAGAGAAATAACAAGTGTTCCTATGCTGACAGCTAATGATAAATGAATGATTTGAGACTAGCAGTCCTCAAAAGTGTCCAGGCTTTCAAATTTGAAATGAAGTTCATACTAATGTAGCTCTTTTCATGAGTATTTTCTCTTCTTCCAAGAAGCCATACCTCTCCTTTCTGTCTATAACCATTTCTTCCTCTATGCAGATTATTCTTTCTCTTTTTCTTTTTTTTTTTTAATTTATTCTTTTTCTTTTTTTTTTTTTCTCTGTGATTCTCTATTTTTGTGTTTGTTCTGAATAAAACTTTTTCATCTTTCATTTCTTAAAATATAACTAAAACCAGAAACACTAGATTTATGAAGTGAAAAACAGTATTCCTGACACCATGCATCCCTCTGAAGAGACTGAATTAGTCTTCTCAATACCCTGTAGGTATTGGACAGCTATTGTTAGGTTCCCCTATAAAGCCATCCCCTCTCCAGTTCAAACAAGCACCAGACCTGCAGGCCCTGCTCGCAGAGTGACTTCTCAAGATGCTATTTGGCTTCATGGCCATTTCCTAGACTCACTCCTTTTATTGATAACTTTCTGCATGGGGGAGGCTGTAGCTGGACACAGTACAGAGTATGTGATCTAATGCACATCAGAATATAATACCTCCATTTTTGTAGGAATAGGAAGTACTATTTATAGGAATAGAGAAGGACTGCATGCTTCAATGGCAGAATCTGTGTTCATGGTTCACTTCTGTAACATTTATGAGTGTTATGAAGGAACACTGAAGCAGAATTCATAGGATTTACTCACATCCTGCTCATTCATATCAATATACTTAATGAGATCAAAGAATATGATAAATACTGTTTGTGTAAGCAGAAGTTATTACTTGTTAGGAAATATGTTATTTCTATTTCATATATCCACAAAGAAAACTGAACTGTTGTACCATTTTGTTAAATGGTATTAGATGTAGTTGCCTTGTTTCATGAAATATGATTCATTTTGAGTTCATAAAATATAACTATGTGATTAACCTTATTTAAAAAATAAATGGTGAAAGAATTTATGGTAAGTTTTTGATTTAACTGAACTTTAAGTATTACAATAAAAGATGTGGGAAGTACCTTACAGTGTAGGTTCTTTCTAAAGATGCATATATCCTGATTTCTGACTGTAAGGAGTGTTAGTGTATACAAATGATCTTGGACTTTGGCATCAGATTGATATGCTAACTTTTTGAAAGGCAGGTAAATATACATGTATATTTATCTATAAATGCATGCATGCAGGTAAACACATACAAATATTGTTATGAATCCCTCATATGCCACACAGAGAAAATAAATTGCTAGATATTTTGATATTCAAGTTCAACTTTCATAAATTCAGATATTTTCAGCAGAGAATTAATGCAGTGATCCACTTCTGATATTTTGCTTGTAAACAAAGACTCCAGGGACTTTCAGTGAGGGAGCATGAAGTGAAGCAAGCTAGCAAACAAAATACATTACAGTATAATACATTTGAGGATATACCAGTAGTAGTTCAGGAATGATCAGTACATCTACACAGGTGTCCATCCTTAAAGACAAATCATCAGAGGGCCACCAAAGGTGGCATTGCTTTCAAAATCAGTTTCATGGCAATGACATGATGCGTTTCATGGTCCAGTATCCTTTCAAATACTTGGCATATAGTTGTATGCACTTCATGTGTTACAAATGGAGATAAATTCCCTTTCTGGAAACAATTTCACAGTCAGTTCAGTATCTGTGCTAAGAAATAAACTTTCTTGAAAGAGTTTCTTGCACAGTATGGTACTTCCCGATACAATGGTCAATGTGATAGAAACAAGCAAAGAATGAAAAGGGGAATGGAAGGGATGAATGGAATTCAGAAAGACTCTAAGGAAAAAAAAAAGAGATAAAAAGAGAGATGTAGGCAGAGGTAAAGTTTAGAACGCAGAGATATAAGAGGTTTCTGAAGTTCTCACAGAAAAAAATATTAATATAAATAGAACACAGACAGGAAAGATCAGCGAGGTAAACAAGAACTTCACAGCTAAGTCATGAATAAAGTCATATTCTTCTGGGTATGATTTAGGAGTATTTATTGATTCATTTATCCTTATTTGTTAAATCAAATTCAGAAACATGATCTTAGAATGACTATACTACGTATCCACATTTCTCAGCTGAATAAAAGCAAGGAGAATCTAAAAGCAAATATCTCTTGCTTTATCACAGTAAGAACATGCAAGTAGACTTGCACACAGAATAAAAATCTAGGAAAAATTTTGTCCATGCAACATTATTTCTAGATATATGAGCTTTCTTTTATGTTGAATATAATTTGCTGTAATACAAGCTGTATCAGAAATTCTGAAAATTTAATAAATGGCATGCATATAAATAAAGCAGAAGTTGTTTAATGTAGTTAAGACACACTGGCCTCATTTTGACTTTGCAAATATTTTATTTTACTGAAAATAAGAAAAAATATTATATGTCTTATACTGAAGTTGTTTCCTTAACGATTTTTCTTACATGGCTACTGGCAAAACTAGCACTCCTGCAGTTATCACCATATCCAGAGCTGTGGGCCTCACCAAGGGCATGAAGAATTGAGGTTGCCTAGCTTTCACTTTAAAAACTTTGCAGGGTTTACTATTTCCACCTGTAGTTATATTTAGGAAAGAGAAATGAGGCAAACTTATCACCCACTCAGAGTTTATTGCTGATTTTTCCCCTAAAGCTCCCTAAATGATAGAAATCTTGAGCTGAGTCACCTCAGTTGTTGAATAGATAAAGTGGTGCCCAGCTAGAAGTAACAGCAACATGATAATGAGACTATGATTTAGAGGAGTAAAGGAAGAACTAATCCCCTCTCTAACACATAAGATAGTCCAGCTTTTTTTTTAACTGAATGCTGGAAGTCAGACACATAAATCCAGAAAACCCTGGAGTAAGTTTCTCCTTCCTCCTACCTTACCAGACATAGATGATTGTGCAGTGGCAATTCTTATTTTATAATGGCTATTTTAGTTAACCAGATATAGTAGCTTATTCTGACATGTGTGTGAACTCTCCTGTGAGCTAGAACTGTTCTACAGAGTAGGAAGTTGGGTTTTTGATCATAATACAACTCATCCCATCTCTCTATACTGTTCTCCATGCTTCTACAAGAGTAGTAATCCTTTTCCCCAACTGGATAGAAAGAATGGTGTATTTTGCAACATAAAGTTTCTCCAGTAGAGAGAAAAATATGTTGTTGCTTCATGAATACAAATCTACTCTGAAGTAAATATTCAGTGCTGCAAATAGCATGAACATCATGCAACATGAAGTGTACTGCTCACAGATATAGTGGAATCACAGAATGGGTTGGATTGGAAGGGACATTTAAGATCTTCTAGTTCCAACCCCCTGCTACAAGTGGGGATACCTCCCTCTACACCACGCAGCTCAGAGACCCTTCTAGCCTCTTCTTGAATACTTTCATGGAGGGGGCTCCACAACCTCTCTGGACAACCTGTTCCAATGTCTCACCACCCTCAAAGTAAAGAATTTCTTCCTAATATCTAGTCTAAATCTACCTGTCTCCAGTTTAAAGCCATTTCCCCTTTTCCTTTCATTACACACGCTTCTAAAAAGTCTCTCCACAGCTTTCCTGTTAGGCTCCATTCAGTTACTGGAAGACCACTACAAGGTCCCCCTGGAGCTTTCTCTTCTCCAGGATGAAGAGTCCCACTTCTCTCAGGCTGTCCCTGTAAAGGTAGTGCTTTAGCCCTCTGATTGTCTTTGTGGTCCTACCTCTGGACCTGCTCCAACAGCTTGATGTACTCTTGTACTGGGGGCTCCAAAGCTGGGTGCAATACTCCAAGTGGGGTCTCCCGAGAGCAGAAGAGAGGGGCAGAATCACCTCCTTTGGCCTTCTGGTCACACGTCTCTTGACACAGGATACAGTTAGCCTTTTGGGCTGTAATCACATATTGCCAGCTTGGTATTGCCCTGATCCTAGTGCAGGACCTTGCACTTGGCGCTGTTGAACTTCATGAGGTTGAGATGGGCACACCACTCAAGTCTATCCAGGTCCCTCTGGATGGCATCCCCATATAAATGCTATTATTTCATAGTTACTGACTTTCTAAGTTAATGCTTCTCAAAAACTTGTAAAACAGCCAAATGGGAAGATGAGAGAAAAATAATCCCCACAAAACAAAAGCTCAGTTACCTATTAAAATTAACTTTACTTTGTCAGCTCTGCTCAAACTATAACATTCAATATAGATTCTCAAAAGAAAAGTTTTAGAAATAATATAGTGAGCCCTAATACCATATCTAATCATCCCTGTGTAGAGCAACAGTCTAATGAATTTGCTACTATCTTTCTCAATGTGTGTACGTTATTGGCAGTATATCCAACTAATTAGAATCTAAGATTACTAATATAAGACCATTTGGCAGACAGAAGCTTTTAATAAAGTAACTCAGGTTCATTCAAACCAAAAAGGTGGTGCTATTTTTTCCACATTTCCAGACACATGGAACAATTGTGTTTGTACAGAGTATACCTCTATGGAACATTTACAGACCCATTGGTGCAATATAAATGCATTGCTTACATCAAATGAGTGTTACTCACTGGTGCTTCCTTTCAAGGCTGAAATAATGTAATGCCCGACTGTGATAGATTTGTCTTGCTATAATATTAAGAAAAGCACCTGAGCTGATATTGGTTACCTATTGCTAATTTATTGCTTATTGAAAACATATGTAGTGTTTGCAGTCTTTGCTTTCTTCTGCTTCTGCCTCCAGAAATTCCCCCTCTTTGGACTAAGAAAGATGCATCTGAAGGTTCAAAGACATGACATAGTGGACAAATTGAACTTCAGAATGGAAAGGTCATCCCAAATAAATTTTATAATTCCCCCATGGTGGTCTATTGGAAATAAATCTTTGTACTAGCTTTTGATATAAAAGTTTAATAGAATTTTACAGAATCTGAAATCAGAAGAGACCATTGGATCATGTAGCTGAACTACCTGTGTATCTCTGCTTATTACATTTCACCAACTTGCCCTTACATTTGGTCTGATAATTTCTGTCAAAAAGAAGTATGTCTTCCAAAAAGAAAGCCAAACTGACTGCAAGTTACTTGGGCATGCTGAATTTATGTTGATAATTTACGTCAACAGCTTATCAGTAGAGGTAGATGTGAATCTTTTTCCATTAGCCAATGCCAATCTGATGATACTGGAGTCATTTCACAGAAATACAGGTCTGTTGAGGATAAAATAGACTTGTGAAGGTCTCCTATCTATTAACATTAAAAAAAAAAAAAAAAAAAAAAAGCTTATGAATTATAAATGCTTGTAATATAAATTAATTTGTTCTCAATTCATTACATTACTAATGGTTTCCTTGGCTTATTCTCTACTGTTTTGTTTTGTTTTGTTTTTGTTTCATGTGGTGTGTATTAATCAGATAGCTCTCTTGCTTCTCATTTAATGTAACAAATCTGTTTGCTGTCTACTTTCCTCATACATATATTTGCATTGGAAAGCCAAAACAGGGAAGTAATTAAAAACAAAAATCAAAGCAAAACAAAAAACCAACAGACACAAAGCAATTGTTGTATAATTAAACACATATTACCAGCTTTTGGTCTTTAAAAGAGAGGTTTGCTATTCTGTCACTATATTTGCTAATTATACTTAAAATACACTTTGCAAATTGCATAATCCAATTCTATATAGAAATGGCTCTGTGTGATCATGTAGCTGAGGCATTTCTTATTCAAGTCTGGAGCTTTGCTTTTCTCATCTTTTCAAATGTACTGTTAGTGGAACAGCAGGGATTTCAGTTATCAGAACTGTGTTTATTCAGAAATAGAGAAAATGAAAGGTGTGTGTAGTGCTTTTCAAAGGCATAGTGGCAATGATAATCTAATAGCACAGACAACGAATGAGCACATAGTTTTGGTTGGCTGGATAGCATTCAGCCATCAAGACAGAAAGATGACATTCTTCATTCAGAATATAAAAGTAGCTTTGTATTGCACTTTCTTTCTTTCTTTCTTTTTTTTTGCAGTTATCTAGATACACTCTGGGCATCTAAAGTCTCTAAAACAGCAAGACTGAATGTGAATTTGCACATAGATTCTCAGATCTCAGTTGATGAACTGAGGTGAACTGCCCTGATGGATGTAAAATCAGCAGCGGTCTACAGGACACCATAGAAGAATTGGACTGTGCAGTTTCTGCCTCAGTGAAGTTTGTTGGTGCTTAGTGTGCCAAAATGTAGTTATATTCAAAGAGAAGCTAGGATCTAAGAGGAGAAGAAGAAAAACTGAAAGCAAGAAATTCAGGTTACCCGAATGTGATCTATACACTGTGTCACCAACTAGTAAATATTTAATTGCAAATAAAATTAATTCAAACAGTTATAATTATACATACATTAAAGTTGAGGTTTTAAATGTTACTTTTACAAGGAGTAAAATGCAGTTCTGTGGGGGCCAACTCTAATTTTCACTACTACATAGTTTCTTACAATAGATTGTTGTCCTCTGCATATGAAAGAATTTTTACAATTCATTTTAAACATATAATACCTGGTTCTCCCTCTCATGTGCATAAATAGTAATGCAGTTATACAAGATGTAACTACTTAACGGTGTTAATAATCACGCCTTTTAGGGTCAACGGCTATCATTTTCACTGGTTTATAATTGCAGTTAGAGCATTTCAAATGCAGGTCTACAAAAACTTTCATAACAACCTGTATTCATTGACAATATTGGAGCTAATATCATTCCTGGTATCTGCTTATTAAGTTCATCATGTTGAGTGGCATCTTGACATTTATAGCCTCTGGATGCCAGCTGGATGAGTTTATAAGTCTGAGACAGTTTATACCAACATCATTTTTTATATCCAAGAAGCAAGCCTCAAGCAGTTGAACAGAAGGAAGCATTTTCCTCTCCCTTGATCAAAACTGTTGAAGAAAATTAATTTTGCCTGCCTTTCAGTCTCCATAGTGATAAAGTCAATGGAATGTTAAGAGGCTTAGTAAATAAGTTTTTTGTTACTCCTTTCAGGAATAAAATAAAATATATAGGTCTTTACACTATAGGCCTTTACATTATAGGCTGTGATTCTGTGATTAGTCATTTAAACATCATGACATGACAACCACATCTATTCACTCCAGTGAGGGGTGAGTCAAAGTATTACAAAAGACTGCATTAAATTATATAAAGCTATTCATAATCACACACAAACCAGTTCTGATCTATCACTGGTGATCTCTGTTTGCATAAATGTAGCTAAGCACTGAAGGCCAAAAATTTTAAAGATTTATATATCCATTAAGTCATTTATTAGTAAATATGTCTCATTTGAGTACATTCTGTACATATAATCTGTGTCAACATTTGCATTTATCACTGTAAAACAAAATGGTGACAACAAAAAGTGACCTTTTACAGTTCTTCCTTAACAGTATAATTTATTACAATGGCAAGAATAAAGCCCAAGATAATATTTGCAGTTTACTAAATAAATCTTTCTTAATTTACTTAGCTGTTGCTAAAACAAAATCTTCTAAGGAATTCAAATTACTTTAAAGTTTTCATGGTTCTCTGGCATTGCCTCCATGCAAATTAAATAAATAGGACATAAACGTCACAACAACAAGAAACTGTTTTCAGTTCATACATGCCCTTCGTGATTGATTTAGCAGGGTCTCAGTGGTCCTCTACGGGACTGATTACACCAAGGAAACATATACATGACAAAAATGCTTACTAGGTAACATCTCCATGTCACCAGGTATTCATCTGCTGCTCTCTGTTCATTTCTTCTGACTGAAATTTTTGATCATATCAGTTGTTAATCAACAAGCTATTGAGTAAAAATGACATTTTTTTCAACAAACACTTATTTACTTGTTTACAAAAATAAAACAAAACTAATTATGTCTATCACACCAATGATAGAGGTAGTGGGCACAAACTGAAACATTGGATGTTCCATACAAACATTAAAAATTTCTTTACTGTGAGGATGAATGAGCACTGGTACTTCTCCCAGAAAAGCTGTGGAATCTCCTTTTCTGGAGATACTCAGTTTCCATCTTGACACGGTCTTGGGTAATGTGCTCTAGGAGATCTTGCTTGAGCAGAAAGATTGGACTAGATGATGTCCAGAAGTCCTTTACAACCACAACCATTATGTGATTCTGTGAAATTTATTATTTAGTCTTTAACTGTCAGTGTGTACCAATGTGTACCAAATCTCTCTACTTTTGTCATAGATTTTATTGATTTAGAGCTAGAAAAGCAGTTTTACAAGAATGAGAATATTCCTTTCATCTCAACCAGAATATATTGTTTCTATGATGTTGTGAACACATACATTCATAAGCATAAAAACTTCTGTACAGGAACTGTATAACCTGCCATCAAGCAATTTTCCTGAAAATATTGATAACAGGGACATAAATTCATTTTACAGTAATCTGCTCAAAAGACTGCCTCAAGTATTTTTTCCAAGAATCTGATCTAACATCTCGCCTGGCCAACTGTATGGCATTGAATTGCAGCATCCTTCTCACTAAGCAGTACAAAATCATGGCTTCTAGATATGCTTCTTTCTCTGATTTATCTCATGGGTCAGAAAATAGAGGAAGAAAAATAAAACAAAGAACAAAAAAGGAAAAAAAGGACAACGAAAGCTATGAACAACATTTTCCAATTTTCTTTTGATTAAAGCTAAGAGAATTTCTATAAGCTACTACTGCTTGCTCTGAAGGCCTTTACTTTTAAGGATCTTTCTCCTTCTCTGGAACACATATATTTGATTTAGTTCACATTAATCAATATACATGTGAATATACGTACGTATATATACATATATGTATATACACAAACAATGGGTTATAAATAGGAGATAGGAAACAAAAAAGCGTTAAATGAAAAGTAGTGTTACGTTTTTTTCTTTAAATAATTATTTCTTTTGGCTAATCAAAAGTATTTCATTCTAAATTATTTTATATATATTTTGAAAAGGTTTCAAAAGAAAAGGGCAATGCACGAACTTCTGAGTAATTTCTGCTTAATTTGCTGAAAAAAAAAAAAACAAGTTTTACTGTTTCTAGTGTTCAGAGTCAATAAATCTATATGCTATTCCACCTCATTCATTCTGATGAAAAGAGAAAATGGAATATAAATTCTTACTCAGTGGGTAAATTGTCTTTGTAAAGGTTATTATTTTTCCCCTAAGACATCAAAAAGTGTAGTAATTCTATCCTATGAATTCTGAATGTTTTGAAAATATTTTAAATATTTTGACTCATTGTCAGCTACTCCCTCAAAAAATGAGGACTTTTTTAGATGTGATTACTATAATGGTGATAGGGATTTGGTGGTATCAGTTGCTGACTATATTGCTAAAAAAATGTAAACATTTGTCGACTGTGAACAATTGCTTACTTGAGAAGTTAAATATGCAATAAAGAATTGCTTAATTCTCAAAACCATGCCATTTCGTGAAACTATTTTCTTTTCCTTTATCTCATTTTCTTTCTGTTAATTATTCTTTTTTCAATCTCTTGAAATTTATTTCACATGAAAAGCATATGATAAAAAATAATGCACACAAAAGGTAATGTTCAGGAATGTTTACTTTCTCTGAGGCAGAGATACTTTTTCAAATTCATCCCTACTGTGACTATTGAAATGAGTGGAACAGCATCAAACATGCTTTAGGTGTATTTAATGAACAAAAGGAAAGACAGATGGTTTTGTTCTTGCTGGATTTTGTTTGTTTTTGTAAGTAAATGCAGCTAGTCTCTCTTTTTGAGCATTGGAAGTATTTGTAAAATGTTCTGGTCAAGTTCAACACAAACCCAATTATAGCTAACCCCCGAGCTTTTTGAAAACCCACAGGATTAGTGAGAGCCTTAATAAGCTGTCCAACTTGTAATCTGCTACTTATCCGAAGTAACTGTGGGGGGGAAAGGGCAACAGGTCAGTCTTTTAGGAAATCCTCAGAAAATGCTATTATCTGCTATGTCAGGTTAGAAAAAGGAAGTTACTAGGAACATCTAAAGATTTTCTTGTGACATGGTATAAGTCTGATTTTTTTTTTATTAGATTACAGTGCCCTCAGTGACAATTAACACTGGCTAAACTTCTAGCTGAGAAAAGATGCTGTAGCAGTTAATTTTTCCTATGAAAAAAAATAAGTGGCACTATGTGGAATTTTTTTATTTTCCCCCAAAGACATATTCCACAATTTTCATGTTACTTTATACAGAAAGAGAACAGAAGATCAAAATTCCGAGAGATCAGACACTGAGAGAAAATGTCAAAATCATTATCTTATCATTTTTATTTTAACATATCAGGAATTATAAATTGTCAAGTATGATTGTTTCTGTGCCAGTTAAGTGTTGATAAAGATTTGTAAAGCATGTATCATGTAATCAATGTGCAAAATAGTAATATTACGGTATATATAATTTAATGTTACACAACTATGTTGCATATTGTGTTTAAATATTTAATGGGATTTTGTTAGAGGACAGTCATGATTTAAAACGCTGGTAAGGGCATTTGCAAGTGTCAATAAATATGCAAACAACAGTGGTTTGGAGCATGGCATAAAATTTTACTTCATCAAAAATTCTAATAAATACCACATTGAAGTAAGTATGATCATGATGGAAAGACAGAATGAAACTAAATATATTCATTTTTCATTACGAGAAAAGTGAACCTCTTTTCTTAGGTTGTTTGGATTGCTCTCAATCTTAAACATTTTAAGCATCTAGCTTACATTGTATACGAATTATATCAGTGGAAAAACTCTTTTTCCTTTTCTTTTCAAGATAGCTATTTCATTAACATTGCTGACCGTAACTAATGTGTCAGGCAGGTCACTGGCAATTAACTTTCTAGCAACCCAAATTCGCCTTCTGTTCATTATTTCAATTTTGAACAAAAAGAAGATTTTTTGCAAATGCTTTCATATAACACTTAGGAATACCTAACTTGGAATAAAATATGTTTTTGTAAGAAGTCAACAAGACTTCTTGTAATAGGCTATCTAGTAATATTGAGGCACTTAAGAAATCAAGGGGCACTATTTTGTCAAATATAGTGTAGTTGTAGTTGAAAAATCTTGAGAGTGGATTTGACTTCTCAGGTCTTTCTTCATTCACGTATTTCTACGTAGCTGTAGTTTTATAAATTTAAAACATTTGAAGGGATATAATATGATTCAAAATGTTGTTACTTTCTGAAGGAAGTTAATTCTATAGTATGATGATAAAATAAAAATAGAAGAGTAATTGGAAGACTGTTATTTATTTAACCAAGAGGTACACTTGATATTGGTAATAACTATAAAAATGAGTTCTAAATATATGCATGTGTGTAAATGCATGTGTGTATGTAGTCATGCATATTAAGATGCACAGTATTATGTAAAATTAAAATTTCTAGTTAATTTTGAAGGTCTTCTATGTCTACAAATTTTCTGAAATCAGTAGCACCTTAATGATTTTAAATCTTCAAAGGAATGCTTTTTGGTTTTGAGAAGTGTCCCAAAAAGATCAGTAATTATTCTTTGATGGGAAATATTTTATGTTCGCATTTTTCTACTCTGCTGTGGATAATTTGTATATAGCTGATTGCAGTTGTGTACTGGAGATATAAATAAACAGGTAAGGAAAATGAGTAGGTTTTTTTGGGTGGTATAAATATGCAGAGTTATAGCTCCATTGGACTACATGTAGAAAGGATCTCCAGGCTAATATAAAAAAAATCAAACACAAATAATGGTCCTAGAATGATACACTGAATCAGTAGGAGAAGGCTCAATATTTTATTTATTTACTTTGTTTTTTAATTTGGAGGGTATATATTGAGAAGATTAGAAACAGGAAGAGCTATAATTTAGGATTTAGCAAAGCTAAGAGTTACCCTGCAACCTTCTAGACAATGTTATCAGTCTTCTTGTTAAGTACTTGTAGTTCAAGCAGAATGCATGAAAATAATAAACAGTGAATGCACAAAGATATTTTCAAGATATTTTATGGAATAAAAAGTTAGAAACAGAACTAGATCCATGCAAAGCTGTTTGCTACTGACAAATATCATTAATAATGGTATTATTTGTCTTAACAGTGGAGCTATATTCATATTAAATTAAGTTTCCTTTAGCTGTATTTTCAAATTGAATCAGTTACATTTTTTACATTTTTTTCCATGCTTTTCTTCATATGAAAAATAATTACCAAATGAAAATTTAGTTCCCCCCTAAGAAATTGTATTTCAGTGGTAGCAGTCCATGAAAGTAAGGAATGTCTGTTAGCTTCAGAGTTCCTTTGAAAAGCTTTCCCTTTAACTTTCATCAGTATCTGTTCACTGTCATGCTTTCCTTTTATTTGTTGAACTGTCTTTTGAATTGCTTTGAAATAAGTTCAATGTGATACATAAAAGAAGTTGAAGAAGCAGACTATTCCTCAATAGATACATATATGATATAAAAAACTGGTAAATCTAATTCCTGTAGGCACATGATTTACAGTAAATGTTTTAAGACTGAAAATATCAATCACAGACACAGGAAATATATTTTTCTCTCAATCTAGATTTTTCTAATTCGAAAGCTATTTACCAAAGGTAAACATATCATTCTGCATCTGCTTTACTTTTTCTACATTCCTTTTTTTTTTTTTTTTTTTTTGCTGTTTCTCCCAAGCCTCATTGTTGAAAAATATGCTTACTGGAACAGCTTATCATCTTCAATGTACATGAGATTAAAATGTAGGTGTTAAGAGATTTGGTAAATCTGATGCATGTTAGGGTAAACCTGGTAAAATCGGCATTAATTCATGACTTGTAACAGTACTTCCAGTTATGACAATTTCTAAATTTATGCTTAAAATGAACAGAAATAAATTCACTGATTGGTGTTAGGTAAATAAGGTGCTCAAATACAACTGGAATCAGGCCTGCTATTGAGAAATCCTGCCATATTTTGCATTTTGAGAAGCAACTGGCCAAGTTCAGAATCAAAATGTGTCTCTTCATATCCTTGAAAAAGTCTTAGTTTGAACCTACACTCGACCTCTTTATGCTTCAGTTTCTGATACCAATCCTGATATCAGAAAAGTACAGATTTTTACTTTTCAGCTAGATCAAATAAATAAATCCTATTTTAAAGCTAATAAACAAGGCCCAGAAGTTTCACACATTACACCTTATACATGTAGGCCATTCCAAATGTAATGCCTCCTATTTATTTCCACTGAAATTACAACAGATACAAAGAGCAAAATAACATTATTTGATAATGTCAAATAAACAGCTACAAAATACTATTTTTCAACTGTCACCACTGTTAGTTCTGCATTTTTGCCAGCAATGAACAAAAGCCTGCCTGCTATGCTTGTAAAAATCTGCACCAGCAGAAGTGAGCGAGTTTCACAGCTGCTAAGACAGTGCTGTTTCTGAAATGCACCATCTCACCAGGCTCACATTTGCTGTTTCATTTTCATAAACATCCAGCAAGTGTCACTGAATATCAATGGGTGCAGATCTTTCTATATGGAGTAATTCAGTAACACACCTTTCCTTGTCAGTCTCCATGTTCCTTGTCAGACTGCCCCTCTGCTATCATCTGTTGCACAGAAACAAAATATAACAGAATACCGGAAAGAAGGTACACCCTCTACTGCCAGATAGGACCAACATCCACCTCCAACATTGTGAGCCAAAATAATAAAATAGCAGCCATTACATTTGGAACACTTCTCATATTATACACCATTTTTTTTAGACAGATTTGAATGTACCATGACCCAGGTGTTGGCTGAGAGAATGAACCTTGCCCAAACAATCTTCCACTTATTCCTTCTTATCTTCCCAGGTGGGAAATTCCTCCTCTGTTGCTCTCTTCCCTGAGAAGGTAAGTGCTGTACAGTGTCCCTTCCCAAGGATTATCTGCCCATCTGCATGCTTGAGGAAGGTAACACAGGAGAGAACAGTTAGCCTATAGAAGCTCTTCATTTGGTGGTAGGGCTAGTTAGGCTTAGCCATAATTGGATTCATTCAGACTTCTGAAGTGAAATTGCATCCTCAACAATATAGATGCAACAATTTGTCTTTTTGAGAAAGAGCTACTGCTTTCTAATTGAGACCTCCAATTTGTCTTGTAGTTCAAGACATATCTGTACTGCTGTGGAGTACAATCCTCCATTATTTAATTTATTTTCCAAGACCATTATTGCTGTTTTTTCTCCCTTCTGTATTTTCTCACCTAAAGAGACATTTCTTCTCTCTACATGCATTTAGCACTTTCATAATTGCAAATCCAATGTTACAAATGAGAGATTATGCCTGCAGGATAGAAATAAGGTTAGTATAATACAGTGAAACAAAAAAACGTTTCTCATTTAAAACATGAAAATGTTTTAGCCATTATTAGATTAACAGAAAATAATTGCTTATGTTATATATAATTTATATAAGTTCTCCATTCAAGTACATAAATTGTATTTATTTTTATTGTTGTTATGGTGTGACATTTTCAAACAGTCATTCTCTAAACTTTTGGTATTTCAGAGTAATTTACTTTCAACCATATCATTCATTTTTTTCTCAGGAGAAAGGAAAGGGTTTTGCCTTAATTTTCTTAGTTTGTTTTTTGTTTTAAATCCCTTTAAATTAAAATAAAGTAGGCAGAAGACATCCTGGAACTGAGCGGACAAACAAGGAGAACAACAGGGAGGAATAGAGGAATACAGAAAATATGGAAGCAAGCAGATGTTTAAAAAGAAGGAAGATGGAACTGAAATAGGACCAGTGAACTTCCAGTGCCACTGCTCTGAGCTGTAATACAACAGTTCAACTGTGATGGAAACCTGAGTAAGAAAAAAAAGCTTGCAAAGCAAGTGATTTTCTTTAGTGCTGAATGTAACAGGCCCTGATCTCGTAAAGCACGTACATATATTTAATCTATTAATTCTTTTAAATTAACTGCATGTTTCTCTGCCTTCTGCAGTTGTATCATCTTTAATCCTTTTTCTTTTATTGCTATGCAGGAAAAACTATTCCCTGTATATTTGAGAAAAGAAGCTTCATGCCTTTTTTTTTCTTTTAAATCTTTTGAAGTAAATCTATAGAGAATTGTAAGTGATTATTTCTTTTGCACCTTTGTCTCAAAGCTTGCTGAGGAACAGAGGTGGAGAAGCTCAGCCAAGCCCTGGTCAGAGTTGGAAAAATCTTTTTTCTGAAAGTTTGAAGGCCAGGGGCAATGAGAGAGAGAGAAGCAGTAGCATGATGGCCAGGAGCAGTCTTTTGACTGGGCTTGTCTCGAGGGAGATAGCCACCTCAGGAGTGCTGCACATGACTCTTACCTAAGTGCCCAGGAATGCCATGTTAGCAGAAGAAGAAGGATAAAAAAGGGACCTACAACCAAGAGGGTAGATGTCTGACATCAGATGCCTCATGACGTGATACCTGCCTGCTAACGGGACTCTTCTGGGCCTGCTCTGTTGCTGTACCTGCTTTCTGCCTAATGCTGGCCACTCTCCTGCTGCTCTACCCTGCGCTTTTGCTCCTGTATTGGCCTTGGACCATGAAGATGGTGTGCAACAGGAAGTTCTTGGATCTTGGTGATGACTGTCCCTGCTTTATGTAATTCTTGCTTCTTTCTTATCTTTCCTATTACCCGCTTTCCCTTCCTCATCACCCTAATTTGTAATTGTTGTGGCCTCCCCTTACCCATTTCTTTGATTAACATGTTTCCAGGTGGATATATGTTTAGCATATTATGAATAGTCATCTGAAGTGAAAAAGAAGCTCATTAGAATTATTTTAAAAATAAAAATATTGAAAGAAATTTAAATGCAGAATTTCATTTTAAGATGAAACAATTACAACAGAAAAAAAATCAGCATAGGAGAGAAAATGGAGGGAAAAATGAAAAAAAAAAAATTGGTCTCTGCTTTAATTCTGGAAAGAATAGTACTTGACAACTGAAACAATAAGTCAGTATGTGCTAAATGCAGAAATCATTTCAACAAAAATACCTTAAAAGTATTTCATTTGTATATTTATAGCTTACGTTTTAGAGAACAGTTTGGCTTACAACCTCACTTGGTTATATCTGCACCAGATTTAAATCAGGAAATTTCACATTTTCTGAAATGTGTGCTTGGAGATTTCCAAGTGGAGCCATTTTTGACACTAAAGTTCCATCTTTTTAGCAGTTCAATGAAATCTTAACATTCAGTAATAGCCAAAAGGGGGAAGAAACACAATTGTCTTTAATGGACAGACCCTTAAACTGAAGGGTAACAGACAAGAATAAAAGTACATGAAAAATATTGAACTTGCTGCTTTTTTTCCATAAGAAAACATCCTTTCATAAAGTGCTATATTGTACATGATATCATTCTAATATCGTTCTTTAAAATATTGTTTCATATGTTCCTGAAAGGCAGGTCCTGCTTAACCAACCTGATCTCCTTCTGTGATCAAGTGACCTGCCGAGTGGATGAGGGAAAAGCTGTCAGTGCAGTCTACCTAGACTTCATCAATATCTTTACACTGCATCCCACAGTATTCTCCTGGAGAAGCTAGCAGCCCCTGGCTTAAAGTACACTCTTTGCTGGGTAAAGAACTGTATGAAGAGCCAGGCTCAGAGAGTTGTGCTGAGTGGAGTTAAATCCTGCTGGTGACTGGTCACGAGTAATATTCCTCAGGGGTCAGGACTGGGGCCTGTTCTGTTTAATATTTTTATTCTTGACTTGGAGGAGGGGATTGAGTGCCCTTTAATAAATTTGCAGATGACACCAAGTAGGAAGGCCCTAAAAGGGATCTGAATCACTGGGCTGAAGCCAATGAGATGAGGTTGAACAAGTTTAGATGTTGTGCTAAAGGACATGGTTTAGTGGGGAAATATTCATGATAGGTGGACGGTTGGACTGGGTGATCTTGGAGGTCTTTTCCAAACACGGTGATTCTATTATTGTGAAATTTTCTTCTTAATGGCTTGCAAGACAGTAAGAATTTACATTTTCTTAGAAGACATGAGAACATTACACTTAGCATCCCAATATTCATTAGAAGTCTTTTTTATGCATTTAAACACTTATCCACACACAGAGGAAATGATAGAAAGAGCCCACTTCTTTTCTCTAGCAGATTTTTTTATTATTTATTCCTCTTACATAAATAATTTCTATGGCATCATTTGAGTCATGTATTGAACAGTGGTACCTGAATGTTGTGCTTTGTTTTTGTTATTATTCCTTGAAGCTGTGAAAAATATTTAAAAATATGGAGTACTATAAATTGTTTGTTTCTATTTGTTTTGTTTCTTCAGATGTCTCTCTGCATATATTTTAGACTCTGAATTCAGAAGAGCAGATTTTTTAAATGTCTGTATTTTTCAGACATCTGTTATGATAATCTATGCAGCTTTTAATAAACAAAAGCAATATGGCATCCACTACAGAGATGGAGATATAATTAATATAATTTACATCAAAAAAGGGGATACATTCTGCCAAGCAGTTTTAGACATTGACAACTTGTCTTCCAAGTCCTCTACTTACTTTGCAGACACTGAAAACTTCAGCACTCAAGAGTTCACATAAGTGTAGTTTGTGTGAAAATCACAGATTCATAGAATTATCTGGTTCCAATCACCCTGCTTTAGGCAGAGTTGCCAACCACTAAATCAAGCACTGGATCAGATTGCCCAGGTCCCCATCCAGCCTAGCCTTGAATACCTCAAGAGACAGAGCATTCACAACTTCTCTGGGCAACCTGTCCCAGTGCCTAACCACCCTCTCAGTGAAAAATTTTTGCCTGACAACTAATCTAAGTTTCTTCTCTTTCACTTTAAAATCATTTCCACTTGACTTATCACTGTCTACCTATGTAAATGTTGATCGTGCTGTGGCTTCCAACTCTTCCTGCTTATTTCCCAGACTGCATGTATTGATGTAGAGGCACATCAGCTCAGCTACCAGCCACGTTACCCTCTCAGAGTAGCCCACTCAATTTTTTTTTTATTTTTTTTATTTTTTTTTGTGACAACTCAAAGGCTACTGTTTTCTGAAGTGACACTATTCCAGGGCCCTTCTCTGTGACATAAAACTCTGCCCCTGCCCCCATTAAATCCAGTTTAAAGATCTGGTAGTCAGTCCAGCAAACTTACTTCCCAGAACACTCTTGCAACAGAGATGATCACCTCAGACAGCAATTATTAAGAGTGGTTTTGCTGCTTTTAAATGCTCCACTGCTGCTATTGGCCTGCACACACCTTGTCAGCTGCTTTCGTGAGGACTAATGGCACAGTCAACTCCTCACAGTTCACTCATAGATATCAGAATTGCCACTCGCCTATTGAGGTGATTCCCTGCTTCATTGCACCAGACATGATCACCTCGGAGATTGATTGAGTACAAGTAGATACTAATATTCTTGTTTGAGTTTTAGCATAACACTAATTTTTTTTTTTTTTTTTTTTTTTTTTTAACTCAAATACATGAAGGACAGTCACAGAAATCTTGGGTTTTACTTGCTTTTGATGTACTCAACGAGATGCTTAGTCACAGAGCTTTCATTTTGCAAATATATATATATATTGCTTTTAAATAATGTTATCAGAATTTCCTTGAAAAAAAATATTCTGGTTTTAACCTCATTCAGTTCAAATTGTGAAGAGACATTTATGACAAAATATGAGTTGAAATGAAAGGAGATATCAAACACAAAAAGACAGGTTCTTATGGAGGAATAGAATAATCCAAAATGTTTCACTTAAAGAGTTTAACTGCAGACTCTGGTCCCCACGCACCCTAGCAAAATAAACTAAAAATGCAAAAAATGGAGAGCTGATTTTACTGTAAGAAAATTTACAATAAGAAAATAAAACTTCTACAGGAAAGAGAAACATCTGTGCCCAAAGTATTAAACACAATGAATCACAGCAACAGAGGAGTCAGAATATTGCATAACTTCAGATATGATATACTGGCTGATATAGCTATATTCAGGGTATAACAACACTTGTAATGACAACTAGTTTTAATAAGTAGTGAATGTAAAAGAGAGGGAAAAAAGCCTGTACAGAGGTAGATGGTGAAATGTTCTTCCCTTAAAAATCTCTGAAAAGGTAGAGCTTTGAAAAGGAGCTTTATCAGTTTAGATTTATGATTACAATTTATAACACTTGCTTTATACCTTTCTTTCAAGACATAGATTGCAAAGATATACTTCTTCCAGAGAAACTATAGGAACCCTGTGCTGCTCTTGGCTCATTGAGTCTTCTGTACTCAACTGACACTACAGTTATTAATGGAGACAGCTATCTGCATATCTGATAAAATGAAAATTGTAGAAATCTTGAGAAGCTTTACATCATATACCCACTGTGTGAAAACTGCTGAATCATGGCCTCTGATTGATCACCTGAAGCAAGCAATGAGTCAGCCACAGGAGCACAGGTGAAGGCAATTCATCTGTGCTGCCGGAAGGGGTGGAGCCTGGCTCCACCTCTCCTAGACCCATTTAAGAGCTGACTACCAGAGGGGAAGGGTTTCCAGAAAAGATCCTTCCTCTTGAGTTTCACAGTGAGCTCAGGATACAAGTAAGCTTTCTATCTCTTCTTTTTAGGCACGATAACTGCTTAGTCAGACTCTCTGGTATATTTCATAATTATAACATTTGTACATTCATTGATTATGTACTCACCAAATGAGTTTGAACTTATTTTTGATAATTCACCTAATTATATTTTTCAGTGTGTTAAAGGGAAACAGTGCTATCATTAATGGGGTAATAAAAATGTTCAAGTTGCATAAAATGGGTAAGGGTCAATCTATGGAAAATATCTTTTTTTCAAACTTTTTTTTAAAGTGCATTTGTGAACAAACATGGTGTTTTTATAATTATGAAGTTGATTTTTTTTGTACAAAATAACCAAAGGATTTCTCTTACTATTCTTTTCTGTTTTATTATATTTTTTCCTCCGGTTTTATTCCTTAAATTGAACATTGTAAGCTTCAGCTGTGATGACTTTTCTTTGGACAAGAGACTCATTTTTGTCATTGAACTATATTCTACTACATTCTGAATCTAGATTGAGCTCTTACTCTAAATCACTGGCTCTCTTTTCTTATTATAATTTATTTGTTGACTGCATCTAACTTTGTAGCTGTTATTTTAAAAATACGGCTGTGCTGCCTTTGAACGTATTTTTCCTGTTTTAGAAGTTTGGATACTTAAGCCTCACTTGACTATGTTGTCTCATTGCATTAGTCACAAAAAACTATATGTTGCTGCAATTTCATTGATTTCCATGTCGTAAGTAAGCAACAGCTTTCTGATGTGTTTGGTTTTAATAAAACTAAGAAATACTTTATTTCTCAGTGGACATTACTTCTTAATCAGGTCCAGAGTAAGAAGTGATGTAGAAAGTTTAAAATGCAAAATTGTATATTTTTCCAATTTAAGAGTTATCAAAGTAAGGATTATATCGCTAAGGCTTTTTACTTTGGAAATTAATTAGTAAGTCAACAGTAGTTGTTTTTACCTTGCCTTGCTAGTGATCTCACAAGTTAGTTTAGAATACGACTGTTCTAAAATGATATAGCAAAACTTTCTTTCTTTCTTCATTGGCTTTGTTTCTTTGTTTTGGTTTGGCTTTTCTTTGGTTGTTGGGCTGGATTTTTTTGTTGTCTTTTGCTTTATTTTTGGAAGAAAATAGAAGGTCAGTTGTCTAGCTGTTCTCTCTTTTCTTGAAAAGTAAGGTTCTTTCAGCTATCTTATTGATTTCTGCTTATAAAAATGGGAGAACAAAAAAAGAAAGCTAGTATTTTTCTCAGTCACTTCTAGCTGAGAGCCTTCTGTCTCATGCAAAGTACCTAGGCCAGCAGTATTTGTTTGTATTGGGTTGATTTGTTCCTGAGATCACCTCAATGGATGGGTATCACATAATGCAACAGGGCAATTACAGATACTGAGCTAAGCTGATTTCAAGGGGCTCGTTCATCTATTTGACTGGATGGTCAACTGAGAGAAAGCATGGTTTTTGGACAGAAAATACTAGACAGGGTTTTGTACACTGTTCAAAAAAAAATATAGGACTCTGAGGTCAAAAAAACATGAAATACTCAAGAGTCAGACCACAGAACCCCTGACCGAATTGTGGCTGATGAATTCATGTATGAAATTCCAGCAATGGGCCCAGAGAAATATCTTGGGTAGTCCTGAAATGTCTTGCAGGTAAAAACAGCAACCTTACTGTGGAAGTATGGTAGAAACAGCTTCAAAAGAAAATACGCACTTAAATATGAAGTTTTTTCTTTTTTTTCTCCCCTTTGTCATTACTGTTGTTTGTTCAACTCAGAAACTCAAGTCTTATACTTCCAGGAATTGGCAATATGAAATCCATTAAATAAAAACAAATGTTCAAATACTTGAAGAGGTTGTTTGAAACACACTTTAAGTACTTCCTAAGATCCAAGAAGAAAGCTGTAATGCCTAAATTAAATTAAATAAAAATTGCTGCATTGATTATCACACCCTAATCAAGTCAGGAAGAGGAGTTTATTTTAAAACTTGCTGGATTTGTACTTCCTGCTGTTATTGCAGATGATATCTTTCCAGATGGCTATCACCAACTACAAACTTATAAAAGTTTATTTGCTATTAAAATTGGGTTTTAGATATACTATGTACCACCTGTTACTTTAATGATCGTTAGGGGAGCTACCACTCTAAGAGGTCATGCAGCTTCTCACAGGAGCTTTTAAGCTGATGAAGCAGACTTGCACATGTAGCAGAGATCTGTTTTTGTTGTTTTTTTAACCTTCAGTATGCTTCATTTGGGGAAAATAACAGATGTCATTGCTTTCTAAGTTTCAGAAATATATATTTCATTTCAGAAATATATATTTCATTTCTCACAGAAAGAGAGAAGCTTAGGTAGTTTGATAAATGAAGACTGAAATTTGGAAATTTAGCAATACAGACTTTGAGCTCAGTATTCCTAATGATGAGCAGTATGGAAGATAAGGGGACTCTTGTTGAAACAGATTAATTTGCATTTGAAAAGTCTACTTTTAATTTTTGTGTTTAGATATGAAATTTGTGTGCCAGAATATTCATTCAAGTCACTCAAACCCTTTGAAATATATTTTTGTTTAAAACTAGAATGGTAATGTCAAACTTTCCTATAGAATTCCATTTACAGCTTATTTTCTGAAAAAGACACAACAGAAACCCATTTTAGACTAAATATGCTCTATCTGCTCTTTAAGTCATAGTTGCTGCTTTTGTCATTGACAAGCAATCAAAGACAAAGTGATCTTTCTATTATTGTTATCCATTTTAGCTTGTGCAAAGTCTTACACATCTCAAAGTTTTAAGAATCATCAGGATTTATCATTAAAATATATTGATATGATGCACTTGTCATTTATTTCTTTTTAGACTATGATAGTACTGAGATGTTTCATGAGGCAAATAACACAAACAGATCAATGAAGGGATGCAGAAGCTACTTAATGAGGATTTTCTCTTGTACTGTTTCATTATATTTTGTTTATATTCATTGTTCTTTTTTGCTGAAGCTTTGACTAGATCTATATTATCATTCAAAAATTGTAGATAATGACACCTAATTGTAGATATGACATACGAATTTTTTAAGAGGGCAAAATATGAGCCCCAGTGAACCTTCTGGCATAGGATTAATTAGTGATACAAATACACCTGTGGAAATTTGTGTATAGGCATTAATTACTGCAGTGATTTACCTCTTAAATTTTGATAAGAGCATAAGAAAAACTTTGAAGACTTCACTTATTATTCTAGTTAATTGATTTATCACACATACAAATACAGTGTGGAAAATGCAAGTAATACTGTAAATATTTTCCTTTTTGTGTTTACGAAAGGCAAAACTTAGTTTTATTTGATGCGGTATTTTCAATTTTGCAAAGGAATTTGTCAAAGTGAAATTTTTAGTATAAAAACTTAAATTTATCTTCTCATTAGCGTAATTCCTGTGATTTCTGTAGAAGTTGGGAATGCTAATAAAATGTCTCATTTGCATTTTGCATATCTACAAAAAGCAGATTACTTTGTGTAAATTATAGCTAATATCATACAGGTGTAATGTACTATGAATGATTATCTTGTTTTTCTTATGTAATGATCTCATAATATTTGATTTTTTTTTGTTCCCCTTATTCTTATAGAAAATAAGTATGCAACAATCAGATCATTAATATTTTATATAGCTTTTTATTTTATCTAATACTTCAGATGAAATACAATGACCAATCAGACAGCAAATAAAAGAACTTTGATTATAAACATTGCCTTTCGGTCAGTAAAAGGAGCCTGCCTGTAACAGCAAGAGTTACATAGAAGGAAAAAATTTCATAGACATTCAAAGAACTGGTTGAACTGTAGATTGAGTGTACAGAAAGGAACAGCTCAAAGTAATGGGCTGAGAAAATGCTCTTTGCTAAAACACTACAAACAGAAATAGTGGAAAAGAGAATCTGAGAAAATAATCCAGTACATGCCTCATACTACAGAATCAGAGTAAATATCTGCTTCTCTTCATTTTGGGAAAGCCATTCCTTGTCAATCTGTAGAGTTTCTTAAGTTATGTTATTTACGTGTGTTGTAGTTGTTGATTTGGTTTTGTGTTTTCTTTTCAAATTATCTTAGATGATCAGTAGGGTTTTCTATTCTGATGTCAATTTTCATTATCTTTTAATATAATTTATTTCAATTAATTACAATTCTTTTATGTGTGTGAAGATGTGCCTCCTCTCATTGCTATAGAATGACTTACCCTGAGAGCAACATTGGTTTAAGTATACAAATAAGGTTTTACTCCCCTTTAAGCAGTTATCAATCTCAGTTTTTCTGCAGCTGCCTTGTAAAACTTAAGAATGTTCTGTGGTGGTTATAAGGTAGTCATGCCGCTGTATTCACTGTGTATTTGCTTAGATGCCCTGTAACTCACAAATCAAGCATTCTAGTCATTTAATCATATCCTAGAATTTCTTGACAAATTTATCTTGCTGAGTTTTTTCATAACTGTATAACATAACTGCATCATGCTGCAGCGACATAATCAAGTGCTACAAAGAAAGGAACTCTCTCTCTCCTCGTGATGCAAAGCTGCTGGGTATTTCAATATCGGTGTTTCTGTTTGCCAGCTCAAAATATTTTGTGTTTATTTGTATTGTATGACCTTCCAAGATCATGCTTCCTTTTCTTGCCAAAATTGCCCCTACGTTTTATTCAGTTTTACCTCTTTTAAAAAAATTCCTTCTTTTTAATTGTGAATTCTGAATGCTTTCTTACATTAGATTTTTGGATTTTTTCTTTTGACCATTTGTCTGTATTTTGCTGATATCTGCAGCCTTTTCAGTGTGAAGTATTTCTAAAGGCTTCCAATAATTTGGCTGCTTATAACTGTCAATATTTTTAAGTTAAAACTATGGAAATCTGAAAAATCTCTGTAGGGATTCATGGTGCTGCTTCTTTTTTTTTTTTTTTTAATGTATTGTATCTAAAAGCAGATTCTACACTATGTAAATCTGCAATTGCAGTTTATACAGCTTTCTTAACAGAAATAAACAAAAAGGTATTGATTCTTTAGTTGACCTCAGTGACACTTCATATACAAACTGATAGCTTTTATTATCTCATATATGTGTTAGTGTATCGTTTCTTAAAACCTAAGGATCTTTCTATTGAGAAATGTTTGTGAAAAACAGTTTGTATTTGCAACACTCTATCAAGGTGAGTAATGCATTGGCTATTGAATGACATTTTTCAAATCGAGGGGAAAAAAGCTATTTTGGAAGATTGAATTTATTTAGTGGACTCTATATACAGGGAAAAGAATATAAAATTCTACATCCAATGATGTAGAATGTAGAATGTCTACATCTAAGAAGATAAAACTATATGATTTGATGTGCCCCTGCACATCTTTTTTTGGCATGTTTGAGCACAGTAAAATATAAAAAGTACTTGTGAAGCTGGAGTTACAGAGGACTGCCAAGAAAAAAAAAAAGAGGATCAAGTACATAGCATATTTTTTTACTACTTTAGGAAAAGTGTTCAGTAGTAATCTTTCTGCTAAAGTTTTCTCATGATTAGAATTTCAGTGAATCTCAGCACCTGAGAAAAGTAAATGCTTGTAAAACATAAATTACGGTTGAATAGATTCCTTTTTGAAATTAAAATCCATATCTCATTAGATTCAGAATCTCCTAACTTTTAACAAAAGATTTCATGTAAAAGTACACTACAGATAAATATTTATTTGAATAGGATGTACATAGTTTTTTGTTTGTTTTCAACATGCTAATATTGTTGTAGTTCAATATTACATGTATTACATGCTAGATTGCTCCAAAAATAATGCCTCTTACTCATTTCAACAGAAATTATAACATATATGAAGAGCACAACAACATTATTTTAAAGAACAAATTCTCAGCTACAAAACACTGTTCTTCAGCATGGTCACTACCACTAGCTTTGCATTTTTTCCAGCAATGAACAGGAACCTTTACGCTGTGCTCATAAAGATACCTCAGTTTTGTGCAACACAAGTATTTGTTGCAGGAGAAAGGAAAACTCTTTCTGCTTGTTATTGCAGAATTTACAAAATGACCTACAGACAGGGCAAACAAACAGGGTTAGCTGTTACAGGAAGTTATGCAGTGTACTATTTTATTTTTTTTTACAGCTAATAGAATAGTAAGATTTTGAG
Organism: Lagopus muta; assembly: GCF_023343835.1. Lineage (NCBI taxonomy): Eukaryota > Metazoa > Chordata > Aves > Galliformes > Phasianidae > Lagopus > Lagopus muta. The sequence goes on along the minus strand of NC_064436.1, from coordinate 42,579,834 downwards.
TTGTACCTTTTACTGGCACATCTTTATACTGTAATCTTTATTCCAGAAGTTTTTCTAAAGACATTCAAATACTATAAAATGACTTTTTTTTTTCATATGCATTCATTCACAACAAACTATTCAATGTGGGTGTACTGAGAGGAATCATAATATTGGTAATAAATATTCTGAGGGCAGGTATAATGCTTCATCTTGCACATAAGAGTGCTTTGCCTTTAAAGATGTGACAGCTAGGTAACAAGAAAGCGTCAAGTGGACTTGTATGCTGACAATGGAGGAGTTAAAGGTGAGACTTTCAATAGTTTGCTTTTGTCTATTAAAGCAAAGACTGAGAGAACTCCTCTCCCCCAAGTTGAGAAGAATATTGAAGAGTTTCTGGCTGAGGCCTATGACTTCCAGATTTGCAGGAGATTTGTTATCTTTTGAAAACAGACATCAAAGGCTCTTCAAATGCAGGTGGTAGGTAAAGGGGGAAAAAGGCAAAAAATAACTGTCAGCTCAACACATGTTTCTGAGGGGAAGAGAGTGGCTACAAGAGAATCAACAAACCAGAATAAAGTATGCAAAACAAGCCTAAGTATCTGCAGTTCTTGTTTGCTTATACTATGGTACCACATTGACGTTCTGAGCTCCGGCAATTTTTGCAATCTCAGAAGAAAATAAAAGCTTTTTCTCACCTGATTTTTATATGCTGAATTCTGTAAACATAAATAATAGATCTATTATCTTTACACTCAGAACAATGTCAAATGTGTTTTTCAATGAATTCTAAGAGTAAAATCTGCCAATTTAGTGAGAGATAGGCAGAGCTTCATTATTCATCCACCCTTGGGGAAAACAAACTGCAAGTATACTGGGATCTTTGACTTCACAAGTCATAATGAATTAATCAGTACTAGAGATGTTCAGCAAAAGTATTCAGTAGTTTCTACAGTGTTTCATTTTTTACATTTTCATGTATTACTTTCATCTTGTGGGTTTTTTTTTTTCCCCTTTCTATTTTATTCTTTTTAGGGTATCATATTTGTATTTTCAGATTTGTAAAGGTATTTTTTTTAACTTTCTGATCCATTATTGTTAGACTTTTTTTGCTCATACAGAAGGGGAAAAGGAAGGAAAGCAAAGGGAATATAAGGTTAAAGATCAAAAATGGACACTGGATTTTCTTGCGTGCATATAATAATAAAAACACCATAATTTAAGGAAATTAAGTTTGTACTGTGAACCAAAAATAATTAACAAATTCCATGTGCTTGTATTGATTGCTTCTTGTTATTTCCAGCTCTCCTGTGGATAGTTTTGTCCTGCTAGGAGATTTCTTTTTGCTCATCAAAATACAACACCCCAGACACAACCTTTTACTTTATCCATGGGGTGCTGAGTGCATAGCAATTTGCAATGGTTTCAGAAATAATCATAGTGCTGGAGATCACCCAGCCCAACCCACTGCCAAAGCAGATTCCCTGCAGTAGGGTACATAGAAAAGCATCCAGGTGGGTTTTGAGTACCTCCAGAGGACATTCCAGAGCCTCTCTGGGCAGCTTCTTCAAGTACTGTATCACCCTTGTCCTTATATGGAACTTCCTCTGTTCCAGTTTGTGCCAATGGCCCCTTGTTCTGTTCCTAGGCACCACTGAAAAGAGCCTGGTCTGATCCATTTGACTCACCTTTTAGATATTTTGAAGAGTTGACAAGATTCCCTCCTCAGTCTTTTCTTCTCCAGGCTGGTTCCTGGTCTCTCAGCCTTTCTTCAGAAGGTAGATGCTACAAGCCCCTCATCACCTTTTATGATCTTCCAGTGGATCTCTCTAGAAGTTCCCTGCCTTTCTTGATTAAGGAACTGTGGAACTGGACACAGTATTCCAGCTGTGGCCTCACCAGGGCAGAGAGGAAGGTTGAATTCCCTCAACCTGCTAGCCACACTATTTAATGAAACCCATGCTGACCTAGTTTAAAAGCCACCTTTTCCCATCTCCTGTTGCCCAGTTTCCTCATACTCATTGACAAATGAGTGATTATTTTGATGGAGAGGGGTTCACTGACACTGTATGCGTATGAGTCCAGGTGTGGTTATATGTTAAAATTTCTGAAAGATGCTTGGTTTGTTTTCCTTTTTCTTCCTCCCTCCCTTCCTCATACTTGTTCTTAAAAGAAAGAAAGGCAATAGGAACCTTGTCTACACACTGAACATCTAAGAACATGAGAATAAGATGCTTAACTGCAAGGATTCTGGACTTTCCCATTCTGGATTTTTCCCATCCCGAAAAAAAAACAGGATCATAGCTGTTATGTTGGATGACTGAGCCCTAAAGCCTGGAACACTCCACGTTTAAAATTACTCTGTGTTCTATTAATATTATAGAAGTGATAAAAAAATCACATTTCATCTCTCTTCATTTGTGGACCCAATATTCTTCTACTAGCTTGGAATTACAAGTTTTTTTTTCTGTTTACATACTTTGTATTTTAGACTGTTTAGTATAATTTGCTATTTTGTATGCTATCAAGCAAAGAATTTTACAGGTTTCAGCTTGTAGAAAATGAAACCAGCAGCAATCCTATAAGCACTTGGAATTTCAACCTACTTCTTTAATGCTAATATTCATGCTTTTATTTTCCATTCAATTTTGTACTGTACACAAAATAAAGAAAACACAGTAATTTGATTTGATAAAGTAGACTTGTGGTCTTTCTTGCTTTATATTTTTTCCTATTTTATTTGAAACTCCGGAATAGAGGTTGTTAACCAGAAATTGTGTCCTTAATTATTTTCTCTTGTTTGTTTCCATTATATTGGAAGGAACAAAAGTTTTAAAAGAATTTTTCGCTGTCTGCATTCTGTTGAACACCATAAGGCACACTGTATTTTACCTTCTATAAGCTTACATACATGTCAGAGTATTTCAACACACATTATTTCAAGAAATAATTTTAGAGATACAAATATTTTGTTTGCTGTTTGTTTTCCATATCAGAAAAATAAAGCCTTTTAATTGCTTTATTGTACTTGATTTAACCTTGATTACTCACACAAATAAGTTGACTTTTTATCCTGACAAGAAATATTTTGGGACAGATGTCCAGATGTAACAATAATTGATGCAAGAGAGAGAGAATCTGTTTCTAAATCTCTATAACATACTCAGCACACAATTGTCGCACACTTAGTGCCAGGGTACTCACTGTTTCTCACATCTATGCATACATAAGCACATTAATCTAGATATTTATGCACATAACATAGATTAAAAAAAAAAAATCTTCCCCATTGCACAATGGTTTGAACAGGCACATATTTGTCACTCCAGAATATTCCAGTAGTTTTTCTTTGCTGTTCTTGCACATCCAGCAAGCTATGAGGTGCAGGCACCAAAAAACCTTTGTTTACAACAGTGTCCTGCAATTGCAGAACAGTTGCAGACTGTGATGAAGGCTGTGGAAATGATACCTTGAAATTTCCTGACTGCTCATTAACATAAATAAGATGCTTAATTATCTGAAATTTATGTAAGGTTCTTCATGGAAAACTCCATCCATTAGTCTTAAAAAAGTTAAAGATATCTTTGACAGAAAGAACAATCCACGTTAAAGCCATGTTTAAGATGAAAACTTGCATTCCCTGAGTCAGACTTCATCAATTAAACAAGCAAAAGAGCATAACACGATGACTGAGAAATAGAACTATACTGATAAGAGAAGGGATAAATAAGGAGACCTACTGGATTTTAGTGCATTATTTTGTGTAATTTCTACTTTAAGTGAAGTAAAAGAACTCCACAAAGCACACAAAATAAAGTAAAAGAGCAAGGTTTCCACAGCTACTTTAGAACAGACTGCATTACAAGTTCCCTCTTCTCCCCCAAAAAATTAAATTATATTTTGAAGTATACAACCCAGCTTTTGCAGGAATAGGATTCTGATGAACAAAAAGCATCAGTAGTAGCAAACTGTGCAGGTAGCATGGTTTTTTTTGTATTCCTCTCAGTAAACAATTACACATGCTCACCTCTGTTGTATACATGAAAATTGATTTCCATGTCTAAGGTATAGAGCAAAATTTTTGTGGAAGCAGAAGCAGGAACATCATACAATTATTTTGAAAAAGTTTAACTACTTTTTAATTTACAAGATTAAATGGCAAAAAGGAATCTCACAAACTTCTGCTCTTACAGAAGTTACAGCTTAGAAATCAATCAAATGGAATGTTTTTTTAAAAATTTGTATTATTTTCACATTGAAACCCTGTACATCCAATTTTAGCCTAGTGCACATTTTTACAGCTGAACGTACAATTGGAACCTCTGGAAATAAGGCTTTTATTATGGAAATGCTGGCATAGTTTTAGCTAGGGTCAGCATACAAAACATACTGTAATATGCTTTAAAACTTGAGTTGGAGACCAGAAGTCTGAGATTCAACAGTTGCAGACCCTATATGCATGAAGCACAAGAATATATATCATTCATGACTGTTGCTACTGGAACAACTCTCATTCGAATGTCAAAAATAAACCTCATTTGAAATCTATTTAAAAAGAAAATGGTGACAAGAAAGGTATTTATCTGCACATAAAAACAAAAATCGTAAGTATGAAAGATGAGGAAAAGCATCACATATGACTTCATTATGTATTAAACTAATCAGAAAAAAATATTGTGAAAACACTGTTTTGGTTAGTGAAGGATGGGAGCAGATTCCTCAAGCTAAAAATTCAGTGCTGGAATGTCAGAGCACTCTAATTTGTCCATCAACATAATTTTAAACTAGCAGGTGAGACACAAGTAGAAATATGACAGTCCAGTCTGGATGAAACAATGAACTGATACGACAGTAAATGATCTGAGAAAATGAGCTCTCTTTGGCAAGGTTCAAAAGGCAATGGTAAAACAGTCTGTTCACCTCATTAATGTGGATTTAAAATGAGTGTTCAGGATTATGAATATAAAACTGTTGATTTTCAGATAAATGGAGTCAGATGGAAAACGATGTCCCTGCTAATTTTTTCCTGTGCTTTATGGGAAGTGACTGTACTTGTTAATTCATTTGAAACAGTCCTTTCATTTTTTAACTTTTCTTATTTTTCTCTTTATTCCTTCTCTTCCAATGTTTCATTCACCTTCCCCCCATGCTTCTAAGCTTGATGCAACTATTCATTATGTCTTGTTCCCCTGGACATTTTACACAGGATAAATCCACATGCTAAGCTATGCATTGGCCTGCATCTGCAGGTACACAGACACAGACACTTTCTCAGGCTGTGTGAAATAAATGCTAGTGCTGGTGTGGACATGGACTAAATCTGGGAGGATAATCCTCATTCTTTTCCACAGCTGTTACTGAAGGGGATTCATTTTCTTGTAATACTGATGATGATTGTAACAAGTGGGTACTGCACAGAGCATGGAGTATCGACATAGCCCAGAAATAACCAGTATACAATGCGCCAGATATGGTCTCAGCAATACTGAGTAGGGTGGAAGGATCACCTCTCTTGACCCTCTGGCATTATTTTGCCTAACAGCCAAGAACACTATTAGCTTTCTTAGCTGCAAGGACACATTGCTAACTCATGTTCAACTTGGTGTCCATCAGCTCATAGGTCCTTTTCTGCAAAACTTCTTTTCAGCTGAGTGTCCCCCAGCATATTATTGGGGTTTTTCTTCTGGTGCGGGACTTTGCTCTTCTGTTCCTTTCTTTGTTCCTTGCTTCCTTGAATATGTAGACACTAGTTAGATCAGCTTTCATCCAAAAAATGAGATTTAAAAACCAATGGAATTCAGGAATTTTAACTGATTTCTTGCTAAGAATGTAAATGGTCCAGAATATAAAAAACTTAACAGATCTTCATGCTGGTGATTTTGTGTAGTCAGCATGCTCTGCCTTGTGACTTCTAGGTATAAATTTCTTAGCAATACTTTGTTCAAAATAAATATGACTGTGGAATTGTTGTTAATATGTGAGGTTACTTCTAGTTAAACAGATTTCTAAATAATGAATGTAAGACCTTGATCATACTTTTATAGTATCTCAGGATACATGATCAAGCAGAAAGATTGTGTTTAATATGTAATAAAATTTTTAAAATAAAATACTGGAGATTGTATATAGACAGCATGGAAATAAGGAAAAGGATATGAAGTTTAATTTTTTGTAACTTTTTAAAATATAAAATTTATTTTAAATATAATTATATTTATTATTTTAACTATTATTTACTATTATTTTAAATATAAAATAAGCTAAAATAAATAGCATTTTGCAATGTGGAAGTGATTGATTTGAATATATATTAAAGTATTTGGGTGAGAAACGTGATTTGTGCTTGCCAAAAGCTACATAAATCTCAGCTGAGGTAGGTGATAAAGATGAGGGAGCCAGATTTTCCAGGTCAGAGAAAAAGGATGCTTATTTTAGCCTGGCATAATTTCAAAACTGACACTACATCAATGCAAAAAAAATGCCAAGGCAATATGGCAAGTGCCTGCATCTCATGTTGGATATCTCCAGTTGAAAAGTGCACAGCTAACAAAGAAAGGGAAAGTTACCTACCAATAACAAGACTCTCTTCAGATGTGTTGTACATATGATTATTTCTTTTGTAACCGATCATGTACAAAGGCTCTTGAAGTTAAGGACTTTTCTTGCTGCTTCTGCATCATTTAGAGAGATTACGTATTTTTCAGTCTCTCCACTTATTTTATTCTCAGGCATAAAAGGCATAAAAGCCTTCAGTAAGCTTGGTGGCTTACTGAAAATGCAAACTGCACATTTCCACAACATGAAAAGGCTTCCAGTAAACAACAAGGAGATTTGGAAGTGAATGTGACCATTTCAGGAGAGTCCCAGGTAGTGAAAAATAAGTCTTTGTTTCATGCACATTTGTACGGACAGTTGCTCATGCATGCTTGCAAAAGTATGTTCTTTCCTTTTGTAGATTTGAAAAAGGACAAACCAACTTTCAACTGCTGTCTGGATATTTGTTCATAGAATTAGCCAAGGGTTTGAAATTTCTCTCCTGAATACTTGCATTCATTCATTATCTTTTGAGTTATCTTTTTGACACTGAGAAAGATACTTGGCAGAATGTATGCAGGTTTGTAGATTTTGAATTATTACACCTACTCATTGAACCAATAATGCAGGATTAATGTTTTGATATCTCAAGAATTCAGAAAGCTGGAAAGAATTTTATAAACAGTTCATATTAATTTAGAATCCCATCTATCTCATACAAACTTAATACCTGTATTTTCTTCCTATTAAGCAATAACAAACAGAAAGCATAGATGAGAACTAAGAAAACTTAAAACTGTTTTAACACTTTAAATGTAGCCATTTCTAAAGGTAAGGAGCTTTCTAAATGTAAAGAGACAAACATTGTATAAAATGTCTCTAACTTGAATCCCCCACTCTGTTATGTTGTGCAGTGATACAAGAAAGACTCAAGTTCTAATGTTTTTTCAAGATTACAAAATAGTTTGATGACTTAAGTCAGCAATGGAGTAGTTACTCTTGACTTCTGTGTAATTCAAAAATCACAGAATATGTAATTTAAAACCACAGTATCACTAACTGTTTTAGGGCCTCTTGAGATGGTCCTAAACTATATACTGACAGGTATGCCATACACTCTATACACATGCAGATAGGAGCTGTATAGGATGAAGGTTTAATCCTAAACATTATTGAAAAGCATTGTATCAGTGTTAGAATAGCCTCTTTGCTGCTAACAAAGAACATTATTATGGGTTTGTTTGTTTGTTTGCTTTCAGTCAGTGTGAAATCTATTACATTGCATTTAAAAGGTATACAAGTTCTTTGAATGAAATAATTGTTTTCTTGATAGCATTCAGCGTAATATATGACTGAACGAAATATGCACCAGAAAGAGTTTAGCTGCTATTCAGGTATGAAAGCATTTTCTTCCTTAGTTTTAACATAGATTTTATCATTCTTTCAATAGGCTGGAAATAGTTCAATGAGAGAAAAAGAACTGAAGCTAGTAATCTGCATCCCAGATTACAGATCAAATCTGATTAGCTCAGCTTCATTACTTTGAGATCCTTTTCGGGTTTTATCAATTTGGAACACACTTCATTTGATTTGGGCTGGTTATTATTCCTAAACAAAAAATACTTTTACTTGAAACAAGCTTTTCTTAATATTAAAATCTAAAATCAGATGTATACCCAACTTGTTAGGAGCCCTGGCTATGACTATTTAAACCATACAAAGTAATCAGCAATGTCATTTTTTTTCCCTACCTTTATTATTTGAAAATGAATATCAGGCAATATTGTGTGTATTCCTCTTATTTACAATAACATAAAATCAACTTACTTTTTCAGGATTTATCTTCAATTTTGAATGTTCCTTGGATCTCAGGACTTGATTCCTTCAGGATTTGGCCACCTATAAATAGGTCTTTCCATTTGAGTGCCCTGATTGACCCCACATCTTATCCACCTTCTTTCTCAATAAATCTGTTTTTCAATGGTGATGAACACAACCCAGCTGCATGAGGATGGCTTGATACCATACTCTAAGGCATATGAGAGCTCTACCAGCAGATGCTAGTGACTGACAGCTGAATAAAATTCCTAAGAGAGCAAGGCACTTAGTAGCCAATAACAGTATATCATAACCAGATAAGATCGAAAAATGTGCCAGACTGCAAAGGATATCTTCAATGCAAATGTTTGGAATTTGAGATTAAAGAGTTTGTTTTACTAAATATCACAGAGTTAACTAGATCAGTCTATGCCCATGACAGGGAGGCAGTAGGCCCCTTGGCCTCTCTGGCCCCACAAAATGGGAGGGAAAAAGGAAAAAGGGTAGAGAGATGAGAGTTGGGCTCAAGGAAGGGAAAAAAAAAAAAAAAAAAAAAAAAAAAAAGCAATGGCAATGATCTATGGAGGAAAACTTATTTTACTAACCATGGTATCGGAATGCAAGATAACACGATACGATACAATCTAATTGAAGCTGAGACTAATAAATGAACTAAAATAGGAGAGAGAGAGAGTTCCCAAGAATGATCAGACCTGAAAAGCTTGGTAAGGCTAGGAAAGCACACTCCAACACACCCTGCAAGGCAGTAACAGACTGCATAACCAGGAAGGGCGATATCCCACTACTTCTGCGACGTACAGGGAAAGGTACCTGGAATTGGAGCGTTATCACTTTAACTCCCGGTGTACTATATGATGATGTGGAATACTGAAAACCAAAAATCACAAAATCATGACACTAAAGTACTCATTGATCTGTGAATCTAAGTCCTTCTAATATTCTTTGCCCTTTTGTAATGGATGCATTTTGAGGCTATATCTATATTCATAGGAGGAAATCTAGAATTCTCCACTGTCTAGCAGTACCCTGCCTCAGGCTTTACTGAATAATTTAGTGCTTTCTTTTGCCAAGTACAAGCATTGCCTATTGAAATTTGTCAAGTATATATTAAACATTTAGCACATAATTAAGCACATAGAAATTATATTAATTTCTCAGAATAACTTTAGCATAGGGAAATGAATAGCCACAATGGTTTGATTCCATAAGCAGTAAGCAACTCTACAAGGGATGAGATGTAATTGCGCTGACAAGCAATGGGAACTAAGGAATTCTGTTCCATAGCTTTCTAAGACCAAGTTTTCCATCTTTCAGTAAAAATGTAGAGCTTGCTTGTGGATGTTACATTAAAATTTAGTGGATATTTATAAATGAAAATTACCATTACACTTTATTTTGTGTCAATCAAATCTCTGTTTAATTTGAAGTCAAATAAAAATTAATGAAAATCATAGAAATAACACTAAGAAAGACTAAAAAAGTAAGTATGGCATTTTTTGGACATATATTTGGATAAACTTATTTTTCAGAACTGCTTTAATGAATTTCTATGCTCCTGTCACAACAGCTTTGGAAGAAAATGATCACTAGAAGTTCAAACTCTTCCCATAAGACAGAGTTCCCCGGAAAACAATATAAAAAACCTTCATATTTGTTTTTCCTTCTTGTTCTTGGCAATAAGATGTCATTTTTCATTACTTACATAAAAGAATTGACAATGAAATCAGAATTCACCTGGTGAAATCCTTGTGATATTTTACTACTACAAGCCATTGTGATGTGTGTTCCCATAGAGCTAGTTAAGAGTAGTTTATACTGCTGAAGAGTATGTTCACTGTCTCCTGCTAGTGTAAAATTCCATAGACCTGATGATGATGTTAGGATGTCAATTTTTGTCTCCTGAGGATCTGCAAACTATCCACCTATATATTTCAGTACCGTATGAGCAGACTTCAGGGCTATTCATAGCTTAAGTGAAATTAAACAGAATATAGTCATAGGGAATTCACTCATTTGGAACAGTAGGATGGGTCAGAATACAACTATTCTGTCTGGATTTAAATGTGCTGAACATTCATCTACTATTAGTTAGCTTATGCCTTTAGCTGGCTATGCCTTTAGTTAGCTATGCCTATTCATTTTTTATTATGTTTTCGTATTCGAAAGAAGTCTCATTTATTTTATGACCTTTTGGAAATGTGGCATTAATAGCAGTTGAAATGGTGCCATCAAAATATAGTAATGGTTTCATTACTGCTGAAATTCAACTTATTTTTAGTTCGTTTCTTCTTGAACTATTAAAGACTTATGTGCATAATCTTTGTATAAATGAATGTTAAGCTACCAGTGATTGTAATGTAGTTATAAATACTATCAGATGTATTCCTGATCTATTTCTTTATTTAACGAATAAACAACAGTCACTGTTTTCAAAGCAGTGTCCTTAACACTTAGGTGTGAAGAATTCAAATAACTAGTTGAGGAAAGGAAATTTTGAAAATACGTTTGACTATGAAGGCTTGGTTTTACTTGTTTCCCATTATACATTACAAAGGAAATTATTAAGGTATTTTATTATTCATTTGTTATTTTAACACCACAGTTATCAAAGCTGTATGAAAGCTTAATAAACTGTTCTCAAATGGCCAGTATTTCAGACACAGCAACTATAATTTCAAGTAAGGTCATACAAGATATGTAAGATTTTAAAGACATAGTTTTTAAAGAATTATAATGTACAGTTATAAGGGCATTTTCTGGACTCTTTTGAATATTTAGAGATTGTGACTCAAAATCATAGTAACAAAATCACAGATGGAAATCACATTTGGAAAGTTCTACCTTTCTTTTCTGAAACAAGCAAAGAGAAGACAAACAAACAAATTAATCAGAATGTTAATGGTCTAGAGGATGCACTTCACATAAAAGGCACAGTGAGATAAGGGTTGACCAATCACTGAAAAATTAAGTCACTACAAAAAAAACTCAGGTCACATTTGAACAGTTCTGGAGTCTGTTCAGTTAAACACCAGAGGGTCCAACAAGAGAGTAACATGACTCAATTGTGCACAGATATTCACATCAAAAAAAAGGAAAACATATACATACACACAAACTGACTTTCACTGAAAGCTCCCTGGAAATGTTGCAGAACTTGTACCAGCTGTGAAATAATAAAATCCAGAGATAAAAAGTGACCACATTTTAAGTCCTTGTAAACGTCTCTCTTCATTCATGAAATAGAACAAAAACATAGGTCAAAATGCCATTTTACCAGAAAATTCAGATGTCATTCTGTGTTGTGAGCAGGTAGTGAAATCTATCTTCACATCAATTCATATTGAGGAGGTCAGAAAAACCTTTACCTTCTAGTCCAGTTGAAAGAAATTTTGCTTACAAAAATAGTTCAATTTAAGTAACTTAGATGAATAGATCTGCAGGATCAGACTCTTAAAACATGAACTTTTGGACTGTTAAGCTCAGCAGGAAAGATATAATATTCATTTGAACACGATATTAACTGTTTTTCATTTGTCAACAATATAATGAAGTTCTTGTATCTGGCATAATGTACCCAGTCTTTTAAGTGTTCCTTGTGAGTGAAAGGCAGCTTCAGTAATGCACTACAGTGCAGAAGGTTTTACGAGATGTTTCCACATAGTGGAATACGATTCCAGTGCTCCTAATGAGAAAGCTATGTTAAACAGAAAATCAGAAAGATGTAAACACACTTGTTTTATTCATATGATTCTCACTAGATTCTCACTAGCATTTCCATGCGGAAGCAAACATCCCTGTGGTGAATATTTACTTATCTTTGTTTTCCATATGAAATATTTGTCTACCCTTGGCCTTGGCTTCATCTTGGGGCAGGATTTTGTTAAGCAAAACAAAAAAGATAAGATAGTATTCATCTCTGCTTGGCAACAGCAGCGAAGCTAGCAAAAAAATAGAATGCATTCATCTTTGTCCACATGGCAGTAGCAAGAACAAAGCATATTATGTTTTTCCTGTGTATGATAATCAGCCTCAGATTAAAAAAAAAAAAATGTATTTCTTTGTCCCTGTATCTAGCAATAGCAAGGACAAAATTACACAGACTCCAGTGTTACTCACAGTATGCAGCATGGAAGAAAATATTTGCATTAACTTGAAAGGAATAAAGAGCAAGTCAATTTTTGAGGCTTTGCTCAGAAGATCACAAAGAATTTAGGCTTTTACAAACCATATTCTTCTAGTGTCCAATACTAGCCCAAAGTCTTAATCTTATATGAATGGACTCTGCATGCAGTCATGCCTCAAATTTTAGGAATGACCTTACAGGCATCCAATGCATTGCAAAAATTTATTCAGATATTACTGGAGTCAATATATTTTTTTTACTAGTACATAGTATCAGCCTGCAATGAGACTTCATACTGTGCCTATCACTATGGCTGATGCGTCTATCCTTATCCTTTGTACTGTCTAGGTGTATCATGTCCTTGTTTTATAAATTTAATCTTAGTGGAGTATCTAAGCTAATTCACTTGAATGGGTATTAAAGCACAAAGTTATGTGGATTGTGTCAGCTAACCTGCTCCCTATGAGAGAAAGAAGTTTTCAGGAATTTTTATTTTTCTTAAAATACAACATTTTTCTATGCAATATTTTTCTTTTGTAGATTTTTAGGAAGTAAAATTTTCTAAAATTATTATTTTGTTACCAAAAATATACTCCAGATATTAAAGCATAGAATCATAGAATAGTTTGGTTTGAAAACACCTTGTTCCAATCCCCCTGCTTCCCAGCAGACCAGATCAAAATCACATCCAACCTGGCCTTGAATGATTCCAAGGAAGGGGCATGCACAACCGCTCTGAGCAACCTGATCCATTGTCTCACTATCCTCACAGTAAATAATTTTTTTCCTAATTTCAGTCTAAATCTACCCTCTTTTAGTTTAAAGAATTTTCCCCTTGACCTTTCACTTCTGAAAAGTCCCTCTCCAGCTTTCCCATAGGCTTCCTTCATGTACTGGAAGGCTGATACCAAGTCCCACCAGAGACTTTTTCCTCTCTAGGCTGAAAAGCCCCAACTCTTTTAGCCTTACCCCATGAAGGGAGATGCCTCAGCCCTCTAACAGTCTTTGGGGTCCTTCCTCTGGACCTGCTCCAAAGCTCAACATTCTATAATTTGGAGGCCCCAGAACTGGACACAATAATACAGATGGGTCTCATGAGAGCAGAATAGAGGGGCAGAATAACCTCCTTCAACCTGCTGGCCATGCTTCTCTTGATGCAACCCAGCTGGGCTGCAAGCGCACATTGCTGGCTTGTGTTGAGTCTCTAATCAACTGACACTCTCAAATCCTTCTCTTCTGGGCTGCTCTGAAGCCATTCTCCACTCAACCCTTATTTCTTGGGACTGCCCCAACCCAGGTGCACAAACTTGCACTTTGCCTTGTTAAACTTCATGAATTTGGCATTGGCCCACTTCTCAAGCCTGTCCAGATCCCTCTTGATGGCATCCTTTCCCTCTAGCATGTTAGCTGCACCACTCAGCTTGGTGTCACCTGCAAATTAGCTGAGGGTGCACTGAATCTCACTATCCATGTCCTCTACAAAGATACTAAGTAGTTCCAGCACTGATCCCTGAGGAGTGCCACTCATCACTGGTCTCCACATGGACAGTGAGCCATTGATTGCAACAATCAGAGTGTGATATCTAGCCAAAAGTGCAACCGGCCATCTAATGGTAAAGAAAGGAAATTGTTTACGGCAACTATATCTTCCTAAATATGAAATTGAGATTTTGTTTTGTTTTCACTAAATTTTGTTAAAATCATGTTTTCTAAAGACTATGGGATGGGTTCATTTGGCTGTTGTGAGCCTCAAGTAACTGAACTGAATACAGAAAAGATGACACAACATAATTAACAAAAAGAGGTCTATTATAGTTACATATGCTCTAAAGCTTGCAATGGAAAATATAATAAGACAATGTTGTTAACAATATAAATCTTAATAAAGACACAAAGTTGAAACAGAGATTATGAACGTCATTCTGAGTTCAAATATATAAATGAGAGTTTTATATTGAAGCTGCTTGGAAAACTAAGGGCAAGTTTGTCTCTCTGAATGTAACTCCAATAGAATATACTGTAGTTCTGCACATCTTTTTGAGGATTATTTAATGTGGAAGTTCCACTTTTTTTAAAGGGGGTTCCTTTGGCTTTTTTTCTTCTTTTACTATCTGCATGTGCTAGCCGGACTTATAGAGCACAAAAGTCAATTGGTTGATTGACAGTTTCTTCAAGAACAAACTAAGACAATAAGACAGGACATTGACTAAAACAAGAAAAAAAAAAAAAAAAAGGAAAAAAAACAACACCTAAAAACCGATAGACTATTAACAAGAATGAAAATAGAATGGCTCCCTAAAATATAAGCCAGAAGTTGCTGTGCTCACCTTGTGCAGATGAATGAGTTGCTAGCATAATAGGAAGTGAAAGAAAAATAAATTCAGGCAGGGTGATGAGAAAACACTTCTTTCAGTTGCTGAATAATAAATGTGAGAAGTCCCCACAGGGCAAAGCTGTGAATGCAGAAAACACTAGGGTCGTTCAAGTAACAGTTGTACGTTATTTTCCCAAGATACGTACAAGGAAAGGATGAAACTCAGTGGGTCAAATGGCTTTTTACGTTCTCAGTATTAATGCATCACAGCTGTCATAATGCAAAGTATGTAAAAAAGAAATGATTATACGCTGACTGTGAGATCTTCTCAGCAGAAACCCAGTTCCCTATGTACCTGGTTGAAGAACCTCTGTTATTTGATTCCCACTGAACCTAGCTGCAATTTAGCCCTTCCAATACCTTTATTACAAAGCTCATTATTTACTTACATAAAAATGGAAACTGTTCAAGTACTTTCTGTGCAGGTGCAGACCAAGTATCTTTAGGTATTCAGGTACTAGTTTTGGTGGGGAGTAGGCAGAAAGAAATTAAAATTTTTAATACAGGCATGATTTTGATGACCTGCATATGTGAAAACAGTCATAAAAACACCAAGATAAAAAAATCCTTAGTGCTCTTAGAAGCGCACCATCTATAGCATACCTGTCATATCCTGTCCATATGGGGAGGGAAGGGGTTAAGGTGTTTTTTTTTTGGTCCATTATAATTTTGACCATTTGAAAACGTGACACATACGAATATGGGTAAACAAATATGAGAAAGCAGTGTGAGTGAACATTTGATGAAAAAAAAATATCAAAAGATTATGCTGATGAGTCAGTCATCTTTTGTCAGTCCACTTTCCATTTATTTTGTGCTCATGTTTCATATGTTTAGGAATTTTCTCTTTTTCATATGTACATGCATATTGGTTGTAAAATTCGGTCTGTGTGTGAGATAATAAACTTGCTCTGAAAACAAGTAAACAAAAAAAATACTTGATATGAAAATGCTAGAATTGTATACGACATTAACCCTCATATGTCTTTCCAAGTTCAGTGGAAGATTTTGTTTATTTTTATTTTAACTTTAGAACATTTAACTGTCCTTCAATGTCCTTCTTGTTTGTGACATTGCTTAGAAAGCATATATAAGAGCAGTGAGGAAATAATGTGAAATACTGATATTTCCATCTCATCATTTGAATTTTATAGACCTTTGAAATACAGTGGTCTATAAGTTTTCCTTGCAAACTGTATGAAAAACGATTTGTTGCTGATTTAATAGAACAGGTTTTTGACACTTTTAAATCCCTGACTTAATTTAGCTGTACAGACTGGGAGCTCTTAAGACTATGTAATAGTTTATTTGGTATGATCCAGATAATAGATATTTTCTGTATAACGCTGCTATTTTAACATGCTTTATTTTGAGTTTTAGTAGGCTAATTTTGCCTTTGTTGAACAGCTAGAATTCTTCCCCAGATAATGATATATTTGGTCTGCTATTTGCTTTTTAAATTGGTTTCAGATTTTTGGCTAGGCTAAGTGTCTAGACTCTATAGTAAACAGTTTTACTACACAACTCAAAATTGGCTAATTTGATGCGTCTTTCTATGGTTTTATGAAAAGGCAAAATATTTCGCTTATCTGTTAAAGGGCATTACATATACACACAATACTTAGTAATATATGATACAATTTTGGTGTGCATTTTGGATAAGTGTTTAGATCATATTCTAGTCTTTGTCAAAATTATCTTATAGCTTATTTACACTAACATTAAACATACTTAGAAAAATGATTGTGGGGATATAATTTTATTTGCCGTCTAGGAAAGAGTTAATAGCCTTTGATCTTCATATTGATTAGAGATTCTTTACTATATCCACAGTAGGTGCTAGTCTTAGATAACCTTGTGGTATCATTGTAGGATTCACCACAGGTCCAAAGCTTCAAGTCAGGCTAAATTTGGTACTTGTTATTTCAAATGCACATTAGAACATACTAATTAAAAAAAAAAAAAAAAAAAAATATTTAAAAACAACAACAAAAAAACTTCATTGTCATGAATAAGAAATTTGTTTCCAGAAAAATGTTTCATGTCTAAAGGTGTGCACAGCCTGAGCAAACTTTGAAAAAGATTCCCAACATTCACTGATGTTCAAACAAACTAGTTCAAGCAAATAATTGTTTTGATAGTCAGCCAACTTCTATTGTTTCATTGTTGAGATAGAACACATATTATCCAACTTGGGTCTATGATGAAAAATGTTATCAAAATAATCTCAGGTGAAATCATATGGCCCTACTCAGAAGAACAGAAGTTTTCTATCTACGTAAAAATTTAAAATAGTTAAGGTAGCTGCTTGGAAGACATATTCCTTAAAGTCAGGCAAAAAAAAAAAAAAGGAAAAAATCCCTGAAGAAAAATACAGCTTACAGGTCAGTTGTAGACTATAATTTATGCAGACAAAGTCTTTAAGATCGACCACAAATTTTTGTCCAGTTGTGTAAAATACCATTCCAGCAAAAACCATAGCTAGTAAAGTAATAAGCAAGTTAGTTGCCTTGTTAGTATTTGTTGCAATCGAGCATATTTATGGAATTGGAAAATAATAATAATTTTAAGGCTGTTATCAACTGGATTTTTAGCATAGTTGGATCACAGCTAATTTTCAGGTGTACTGAGAAAATAAATGTAATTTTTATTTTAAAGTCCAGTTTTCTCACTGCGCTGCAATTTGCGTTCCATGCAGCTTGTAGGTACATGAGTTTCATTGTTCTGAGGAAAACTAGCTTGCTGTTCTCTTTTTCAAGCTGAATGAAAGTAATTGACCATATTTAGTGTAGATTTTGGCTAAAGATAGTGGCATAAAATTCTTCTGCTTTTGATGTGCAAGACCAAAACACACTTTGACTACAAGGACTCATGGAAGAAGCTGCTGTGAAAACATCAAAATTCTGAGTGATATCTGTGTGGACTAATCCATTATTTAGAATAGTTTCTTTTCAGAGTTCATGATAGAAGTGTATTTATTGCCACTTTTTAGTATTTTCTTGCTATGGATTTCTCAAGAATGTTTTGCCTTTAACAGAAACAGCAGATATTACCTAAAAACAGTGTTTGATTTTGGAGACATTAATAAGAATGTATTAAAAATTCATTGTTGAAGTTTCTTGGACTTCAGCCATCTTAATCATGTGGTAGTTATTGTTATATCTCATGGTTTGTTTAATTTTTTTGCAAGCAATTCTTTAAGCTTGCCATTTTTCCAGATTAAATTGCTTTAGTCATCTTCCTAAGAGTTTCAGATTTTGTAATTTGATTTAAATGGTAACCTTGAAATAAGGAGAGACATTAACACACTATTCTGTTTTAATGAATGGCTTCTCAGGTACCGGATGTCCACTTCAGCAGCCAGAGTCTTTTACTCCAGGCACTGATTAGAAAGGCAAGATCTGAGGTTCTCAGTCATGTCATATGCCTCACTTTGTTTAACATTCAGGCAGGCAGAAATAGCATTGGTCTGAAGAACTCATTTGATTAGTAATGACTGATATTTCTGTATCACTCTTAGACTTGTTTTCATGTTTTATACATTTAAGCAACAAGACATAGCATGGCTTGGAAATACTGGATCTAGGATTATGCACGCTACCTAATAGTTCTTCAGACCAGAGCTGAGAAGCTTTGTGTGTTGATACAGGAAGAATTTACCCAGGTGTTTCAAATGTAGGCGATGCCTTGTCATTGCACTGGCACTTGTGTATTTTTATAATATAGACATATACTGCATTTTTTTCCATAGAACTAGACAAAACAGTTCTTGATCCAATAAAGGAGCCTTTGAGACAGATTTCAATGAAAGCTATAAATGCTAATAAAACACTAAACTACCAAGGCACAAGCCATGATCAACTTTGCTCTGTTCTTTTGTTATTTTGCTCTGAATTGCAGTATTCCACTGAGTGTGGTTAATTTGTAGCTGGGGATTGAAGTTCACACATACTAGTAAAATTGTACAGCCCTGACTCAGTAAACATTTATACATTTATACTCCCATCCAAGAGCACCTTGATAACATAATTGACATTGAAGAAACGAGTAACATAAGCTGGGCCTCTTCTGGGATATCTGTTTTTTTTTTTTTTTTTTTTTTTTTTTTTTTTTTTTTTTTTTTGTTCCCCCCCCCCCCCCCCCCCCCATTTTCATTCAAGAGAAACTATTCTAGAGAGCAATATTCAGGTGTCTTATGACAGCAGAGGGTTGGTATGATGCCAGATGTTTTCTCTCTTCTCTGGACAGATAGAAATATAGGGCCTGAAAGATGTATGAGATGAAGAAAGAACATTGATTTTCCCTGTTCTGATATTTCATCTCTGTGATCTAGCAGAAAAAGAGTACTCCAGAGACATGGGATTTTTCAGATGAGTAGGGTGTAGTGTAAGCAAGGCAATTAACTGCCTACAATAACTGTGCTATTTGCCACGTGAGTGGAGCCACTTCTCCAAATGTGTTATCTCATGTAGGTGACATCCATCCCAGATTCTTCGGTGACTTTTTGCAAGAGTGGAGTGAAGTCAGTGACTAGACAATATCTCAGAGTTCAAGAGACTGCATATCTTTCAAATACAGTTATTCTGGAAAGGGCATTACTTCTTTTCCATATCTAGATCCCACATTTCATAGTTTAAAATAAGCATTCAAAACCAGATAGAATCATAGAATCACAAGGTTGGAAACGACCTATAAGATCATCTAGTGCAACTGTCTCCTCATCACCACTGCTACCACTAGCACTAAACCATATCACGCAGCATGTCATCCAGACACCTCTTGAACACTGCCAGGGACAGCAACTCCACCACCTCTCTGGGCAGGCCATTCCAGTGCCTGACCACTCTCTGAGAGAAAAAGTTCTTCCTTATGTCCAACCTAAACCTCCTCTGATACAACTTGCGGCCATTACCCCATGTCCTGCTCATTGCCTGGGAGAAGAGGCCAAATCCCTCTTCACCACAGCCTCCCTTCAGGAAGTTGTAGAGTGCAATGAGGTCTCCCCTGAGCCTCCTCTTCTCCAGACTGAACAATCCCAGCTCCCTCAGCCGCTCCTCATAAGGTTTGTGCTCCAGACCACTCACCAGTTTCATTGCCCTTCTCTGGACACGCTCCAGGGCCTCAACATCTTTCCTGTAGTGAGGAGCCCAAAACTGAACACAGTACTCGAGGTGCAGCCTCACCAGTGCTGAGTACAGGGGAATGATCACCTCCCTGCTCCTGCTGGCCACACTATTTCTAATGCAGGCCAGGATGCCGTTGGCCCTCTTGGCCACCTGAGCACACTGTCGGCTCATGTTCAGCTGAGCATCAACCAACACCCCCAGGTCCTTCTCTTCTTCACACTCATCCAGCCACTCATCCCCAAGCCTATAACGCTGCATGGGGTTGTTGTGGCCAAAGTGCAGGACCCGACACTTGGCCTTGTCATCCCATTCACCTCAGCCCAGCAGTCCAGCCTGTCTAAATCCCTCTGAAGGGCCGCCCTACCCTCAGGCAGATCGTCACCACCTCCCAGCTTGGTGTCATCTGCAACAGTTACTGACAGTGCACTCAATCCCCTCATCTAGGTCATCAATAAAGATATTAAATAGGATGGGCCTCAATACCAACCCCTGGGGGACACCACTTGAAACGGGTCGCCAGCTGGACTTCACTCCATTCACCACGACCTGCTTAGCACAGCCCTGTAGCCAGTTCCTTACTCGAAGAAGTGTATATCTGCTCAAACCACAGGCAGCCAGTTTCCCCAGAAGAAGCCTGTGAGGGACCGTGTCAAAGGCTTTGCTGAAGTCTAGGAAGACTACATCAACAGCCCTTCCCTCATCTACCAGACTAGTCACCCAGTCATAGAAGGAGATGAGGTTGGTCAAGCACAACCTGCCTTTCACGAACCCGTGCTGGCTGGGCCTGATCCCCTGGACACTGCGTACGTGCTGTGCAATCTCATCCAAGATGATTTGCTCCATAACCTTCCCTGGTACTGAGGTCAGGCTAACAAATTATGGCTAATAGGTTATGAAACAAGTTAGTTGATTAACTTCATAGTTCATTCCATGCAACTGCAAGATTTGCTACATACCATGCTCTCTTCTTATTACATTCTGACTGACGCTATGGACATCAGTATACAATTCAAAGACAAGCAAGTAGTTAGAGTACCCTAAAATGTGGTTGCCCCCCCCCTCTCCCCCTCCCCTCCCGCACGAAGCTAATGGTGATGATTCTGGCTCTAGTTAATATTTTTCTTGCTTTTCTACACTAGAGTTCTCATCAGTTCTTGAATCAGAGAAGCAGCCATCCAGGGTACATATTCATCCTTATTTATGTTGATCTTGCTTTTAAAAGTATTTCCACATATTCAGTGTAGCCAACAAACTGACAATAACTAGACCTTCTATTAAAGAGTACCTCCATTTCAGTCACGACAGTAGCACTGACTTTCACCAGTTACAACAACATTGTTTGAAACGTCATTCAGAATAGAGTATAATATGCAATTTTACCGTTATCCGTTCCAGCAGTGGGCAAAGTATTCCCTAGAGAACATCTGAATATGCTTTTCATGAAAGATTCATACAAAACATGTACAAAAGTATCAATATGCATGATAAATTGAGTCTTCAGGCAAGAGAGAGTAAGACAATTTTGGGGGGGGGGGGGGGGGGGGGAACGGACCCAAGACATGAATTCAGAGAAGTCTACTCACAAATACTGCATGCATGCAAACTAGATGTTATTTGAACAAATCTGATCCAGAAGTGTTAATGGAAAGTATCATAAATAAACAATATGAAGTACTGACATGATGCATCCCAGTGGCTGCTGGTGCCAGTATCTACAGTGGGCTTGTATGAATATTGAATAATGTTTCTCATGCCTACTCACATGTCTGTAGAATCACCTCAAGTGGTCTGTCAGGTATCAAGATTTCTCTGAGGAAAGCTGCAACGTGTTTTATAAAAGCAAGTGTAGTAAATGCTGACCTTTTCTTCAATAGAAGTCCTTACTTAAGACTGAAGAATTTGCCTATAAAATTGGCAGGCCTATCTTAGAAATATGACTAAGACATTTTGCTGTTTAGTGATACATAATAAATAAAAAAAAGAGGAAAAGAACAGCATGAATAAATTTAACCTTATGAGTTCTTAACTCTAAAGATTTATTTGCAACTCCTGCTAGGATGATGCACTGCTATTGAATTCTCTTTGTTTGATTGATTGATTTTTGTTTAAAATGTGTGGTTTATAGTGCTGTTGCTGATATCTCCCTTTTTGCATTCAACAAAAGGGGTAAGCTTGCTCACTAGCATTGGGTACAGTATGTTAGTCACTTGGGAAGAATTTCATGTGCTCACAATACTTTACCAACATGAAAGGAAGCAGAGAAAATCAGAATTGAAGATTTCACACAGAGCAATATGAAATAGGACTTATTCTGTAGAATATTCACAAAAGACTTGGAGTAGAGCTGAGGGGTATCTGATAATACTAGATACTGTGTGATATTGTGTGTACATTCCTCAGTCTCTAAAACTGAGAAAGCCTTCAGGCAAAAATTTTCATAACCTTGCACAGTCTCATTCAGTAATACTGAAGCAGTAAACATTTGTTTATGAAAAACAGAATTCTCTGGATTTCACTGAGTGTACCTGAGTGATGCCTCTTAGATACTGACAACCATTTAAAGAAGTAATACTTGGAACTCAGTACAAGACAGCTGGATATTTTCTGTGACGCACAGCTATAGGAAACAAAATATCATTGATGAAAATAAGTTAGAAGAACAAAAAGTTTACTATAACCCATGTGATGGCTTCAGCTTTGACTCATCAGTGCCTGAAACACAGGAGAACAATTTTATGAGCAGAACAAAGTGCAGAAATGCTAGTTGGTGTGGGAGTCTTTTCTGTGTCTTATTTCATTGACATGTAAAGTAACTAAGAAATTAAAAAAAAAAAAAAATAAGAGGAGAGGGTAATAAAATAAAGTAATAATAAAATGCACATGTTAATAGTCACTTGCTAAATCCTGTTTCTAGTCTCATAACCTCAAAGTTAATCTTATTCAATTGCCTTTAGTATCTTGCTCTGACATCCAAAACTCTGCATTAAAGTATTAATAAGTCAAGCTTAAGCCTAGAAATATGATTGGGAAAAAAACCAAACCAAAACAAAAAAACGGTTGAAGAAACATTGAAGAAAAAAAAAAAGTGGAACCCTAAACCACAGTTAATGACACAATGAAAAGCATTGTATAGACACACTATATTAGCACAACTGTATAGACACGCACTACCCTCCACTGTTTAGGTATTCTGATGAGGCCAAAATTTCATGTCTAATTTTTTACCGGAGCCAGCACTGTCATAGCATTTTTTCTTAAATTCTACTACAAATTTTTATTAAAAAAGAAAGACAGACTAGACAAGAGATTGATATGGAAATCAAAGTTCCCTTGCCCATTCCCATACTTCACATTAATTTACATTTGTCTAGTTGCTCTGGAATTTCTACAATAACTGCAAGTTTCCCATATAAATTATTCTTGGTGCATGATGCTTAAAACTTTTCTCCCAAATATTTAAGTTGAATCTCATTTACTTATGTTCAGCATATAACTTACTATCAACTTAATTTTGGTTTAACCTGGTAGGTAAGTAAATAACGTGCAGCTATTCACTCATTTGCTAGCAATGACATAGCAGAAAGGATCACTGTATTATCAATGAATGTATGGATGTTATAAATATGAAATATACCAGAGAGTTTGGATAAGCAGTTATTATACCAAAAGAGAAGAGATAGAATGCTTACCTATATCCTGGGCTCACTGTGAAACTCTAGGAGAAAGATCTACAGGAGAGATCTGGAGTCAGCTCTTAAATGGGTCTAGGAGAGGTGGATCTAGGCTCCACTCCTTCCAGCAGCACAGGTGAATTGCCTTCACCTGTGCTCCCATGGCTGACTCATTGCTCGCCTCAGATAATCAATCAGAGGTTCAGGCTGTGATTCAGCAGTTCCCATACAATCGTAAAAATATAAATGCTGGCTGAGATAAAGACAGTATAATTAGACAGAAAAGGAAGGAAAAATAACAGTAGTAGTAACAATAATAAATACACAAAAGAAATAATGCACAACATAATTGTTCACCACCCACTAGACAGTGCCCAAGCAATGGCAACCACCCAGCCAACCTCTCCATTTTCTTGTTCAGCAAAATGTTGTATAGGATGGGACATACTTTTGGCCAGGCTAGATCATCTGTCCTTGTTCTGTTTCCTCCCAGTTCCTTGTGCGCTCCCAGCCTCTCCACTGGTAGGGCAATATAAGAAGCTGAGACATCCTTGGCTTTGCGCAGCATTGTTCAGCAAAAACTAAAACATCAGTGTGTTATCGACATTATTCTCATTCTAAATCAAAAACATAGCACAATATCAGCCACAATTAACACTATCTCAGATGAAACCAGGACAATATATTAAAAAGCTCTCCTACTGTCACTCCCTTCTTCCTTCCTACCTATTTTCTCTAGAATATACAACTCTAGAGGAGTGCAGCTCAGTAGAAATATGAAGTCATCTTACAAAATTTTCTAGCAGACAAAGATAAAGAATATTTAAACTTTTTTTGGTGATTTTAAAAATTTGTCCTATTTTCTGAGCTTTTACTTTCCACAGAATTTTGCTAAGTTTTAAATAGGGCACTGATTAATAGGAATCTGTTTTTTTTTCTGACAGTAGTAATAATCAGCTTCCTTTTTAAATTGTTGTCAGTTCTGTGTTTAAAAGGTATCAGTGGTTGATTACTTTCAACTTCATTTGGAAATTATATATATATATATATATATATATATATATATATTTAGGATACATTTTAATATACATGTTAGTTAACAACAATTTTGAAATATTAACATCCTGACATGTCATAAGGAGTATAGACAGAAAAGATATTAGCCAATATTTGCATTTTCTACTTCAGAATCTGATGC
The DNA here is from genome assembly GCF_023343835.1 of Lagopus muta. Taxonomy (NCBI): domain Eukaryota; kingdom Metazoa; phylum Chordata; class Aves; order Galliformes; family Phasianidae; genus Lagopus; species Lagopus muta. The sequence continues at coordinate 42,554,990 of NC_064436.1, read as the reverse complement.
TTCAAGAATGTAGGAGAAATAAGTAGAGAATGAATGCTTAATGAAACAGTGAATAATTATACCTATCCATCTTCAAAATGCATTTTCATTACTGTTTACTGACTCCATCACCACTTTTCTATTGTAATTTCATGTAAAACTATTATAGTATGTGACAGTTATTGCTACCATGAAAATTCTTTCTAAGGAGTAAGTTTTCCAAAGAAAAGCAAATAGCTTATCTAAAAACATGGTCCAAAGAGCCATTATTTTCCCATTATTTCCATTCATCCTTCCTACTATGGGCATTATATACTATCACCACTCAGGAGAAATTTTGTATCACTGCTATGTTTAAAAATAATGTTATTAAAATATTAAAAAGTGGAATCTTGTAACATGCATTAGATTTTATAACTATGCAAAAAAAAAATAAAAGGCTTATGCAAGATTTAAAAGCTTAGTGTCCTAGATAAGAGAGGTCCTAGATAAGATGGAGAGATATGAACTACCCATAATGTTGGTAGAAGTATAGTCTTCTAAATATCTCCAGTACACAGTAGCTTTAGAAAATATAAATAAAATAAAATCCAGAATTTTACAATGACCAGTGTCCCATACAAAATCATTATAAACTCTGTGTCATTTAGAAACAAATAATTATTACATCTAAGAAAATTATTTGTCTTACCAGTAGGTTTCAGCATTATTAGCAGTTGTTGTAATTTATGATCAAAGAAAACAAATTGCTATTTGATCTAATATTCATATAATATCATGCCTAAAACATTAATTTCTTTATGGCTTTTTATGGTCTTATGTTAAAAAGAAAAAGGTTCCCAAGTAACTATGTAAAAGAGTTTCAAGTTTACTATTCACATGTATATATAAACTTAAAAAACCCTTTCACACAGACATGTAAATGCGCACATGAACAATGCATATCAAGACTTCATAAGTTTTCCTTTCAGTTTCAATTTAAAGATAATTATTTCTTTGGATATGTTTCCTCGCTAAAATTTGTTACAGATAAAACAGTTTCTTTGTCTTAAAACCTTAAACTTAATTCAGTATTATCTAAATAAAAAGCAGTTGAGAGTATATTGTGAAAGACATATGAATTTATTTCTCTACATTGTTCAAAGTTTAATTAGGTTGCACAAAGTCAATCTTCCACTGCCTTTTGAGATGATCTATACTACCACACCTAACTATTGTTTACTGGTAACAAATAGACCAAGTCATTTGTTAAATCTACCTATACTAATTGTCTAGACCATCTGAAATGATACCATGCTTTCACAAATATAGTTGTCTGTGCCTGTGTCTATTGACCTTATTTTATTTAAATCTCATTATTCTCAGTGACGTCTTTGTTCAGTTACCTAAACTTCCTGTGACATTTAGATGAACTAGAGTATTAACACTTGCATATGGAGTTGTTGGATGTGACATGACAGCAAACCTATGGCATAAAATAATTGGAATGACATGCAGAATCTCAGAAGCACTAGGCACTTTTGTTTGAGCAACTACTTGACTCCTGGTTTTGGAGCTACTCAGACAATAAAAGCTAAGTTCAGTTTTCCAGACATAGGTGACACAGTATTACGTTGAGAAATATGGTATCTTCTGAACACCTATAGGATATTTGGGAACATTTACAGACTGAAAAACGGAGACCTAAACTTCTCCAAGCATCTCAGATAACCACAACCACATAAGATAGGGCCTACCTGATGAGAACAAGGGTCTGTCTAGATCAGTACTCTCTCTGACATTGGCAATAAGACATGTATTTTAGTAAAAGTTTATGAATTAGGTTTCTTTTTGTGGTCAAGCATGTATGGTGTTCCTGTGGCCTCCTCTCATTAACTTTCCTGTTTTTCTTTTCCAATGGTTCCAACTTTGGACACTCTCATCTTCTGTTTTCAGTGCCAGGAAGACCCTGAACCAGCTGTGCAGAATGTGCTCCCTGAGGAAACTGTGGTTCTGTGGTGCATGCAGGATTGCATGCAACTCCCTGTGCAACAAATTGTATTTTCTATTATTGCTAGAGTACTGCCCATATCTTAATCTTACGGTGTGTGAGGGTGAGGTTAATCATTCTCCCAACTCCACTGATCGTATTGAGTAGTTCTAGGATGACTACAGTAAGACTTCAGAGAAAACACAGTTAGCTATGCAGGCATACCTAGCTCCAGGTACTTTCATCTGAAGCAGTCACATCCACAGCTTTTCTTGTGGGTCAGCAAATGTTAAATGAATGACGCTGAAGAGAATGTTGAGAACATTCACCTGCAAGTGTCAGAGTGAATATATTTGGCATGTGGGCCTTCCTTCCCCGAGTCCTAGTAGAAAAGTTGATGCAACAACAAATTGAATAACTAAGTAGTCAAGCAAGTCAATAAAATTATTTCAATAGGAAGTAAAAAAATGCTAACATAGATAAATTAGCATTTGGAATTCTAGACAGTCAAGGAAGTTCTGGCAGATGAAGATGGAAAGACTGAAGAAACTTAATGCATTCTCCAACAGCCTGTCACTATTCCAAGAGGGTGTCACTGAAAATGGTTTTTTTTGAGCTCAGTGCTTTCTCATAGATCAAGGAATTTACTGTGTTGCCATCAATAAGCTGAAGTTTGAATATTTATACTAGCAAGAAAGCTTTGTTTTCTAAACAGATTTTGAGCATATATATATATGTATATATATATAGTTTTAGCTAGCATGCTCCCATTTGGGGGGCAAATTCCACCATCCAGTATAAACTGTTGTGAATAAGAACTGCTGGCTCTTATCTATGAGCTCTGCACATTGCTGAAAACTCCATTTTCATCTACACAAGTTGGTTAACATATGAGGAATGGGATTTTTCATAATAGCAAAACAATTTATAACCAATGTGGAAAACACTTGGAAATGCAATCAGCAGTTACACACAAAATAGTTGCACATGGAGGTTATAAGATTTGAAAAAGTTAATGTTAAAATATATATGTACAAACAAGCATTTTTCTTTAGCATCCAGTCCTTGATGATTGTTTGCTCTTTTTAATTTAAACTTAATACCTCATTTCCCTTTTGAAATAGAAATGCATTCTTCATGAAAGTATTTGAAAGCCCTGAAATAACTTATGTAAGACATGGTTCTTGCAGCTTCTAATCAATTAATGAGACAAGTATTGATGCTAAGCAACACATTACTTTAATCAAAACACCTGGCCTACATTCCTTTTGGAAAACACAGTGTAAGATGCTTTCTTTTTATGTGGAATTAAGCTTTGTTGAAACAGACATGAACCCTGCTTTCCGGTTGGCTATATGCAGGCATGGTAATCACCTTCTAGTACAGTTTGCTGTGTGGCTTGTATCTTAATTAAGTATATTAGTGAGTTATGGAAAAAAAAAAAACAAAAAACAACACACAGAATCACAGAATCACAGAATCACCCGGGTTGGAAAGGACCCCAAGGATCATGTAGTTCCAACCCCCCTGCCTAGCAGGGCCACCAAACATACACATTCAGATCAGGTCACATTCAGATCACATTCAGATCAAACAAAAAAAACCAAACTTGTTCTGCTTTATTGCTAAGAAAGGAAATGCATATCATTTGACGCTGAGATAGTATAGCATTGATCCACATACTTTCTCCCTTTCAGCTAGAATATAGTGTTAGAAAACAGTTTTCGAGCACTTCATACAAAAGTAGGCATTGTAGCCTACTTTTATAGCAGGAAAGAAATGGTCTCTAAAGAAGAGAAAAAGAAGTCAGAAAGAATAATAAGAGTTAGCATGGTAAAGGGCCTTTTACTCTCTGTGGTCTAAGTTTTATGTTCTAAGTAAATCTTCTTGAGGTTAAAAGAAAAGTGTGAAAGATAGAAAGGAAATAAAGAGAAGGATAGAAAGGAAGGAGGGATATGAAGAGGAAAGGAAAAGTTCAAGGCAATCATAGTGTTTACTGTGAATGAGATGAACTGAAGGATGTGAAAAAGAAACAAAAAGAATAGCTTCTCTGAAAGAGAAGATAAAGCATAAATTCAAGGCATTCTATTTCCTGACATGTTCTGTTCCAGGAGAGTCATCCAACAGTTCTGTACATGTTTTCCATCTCCTCCCACTTCAGATTTTCCATCAGAAGGAGAAGTCTAGCTATCCAGATATCTTCAACCTAGAAATGTCTTATTTTCTCAGTACAAATTAGTAGGAAGGTAAGTGAATAAAAGTTGGTGTCCCAGAAGAAAATGCATCTCATAAAAAGATAAAAAGGCCATTCAGATTTTCTATACACTGGTGAAAGTTTATATGTTTACCCCATCCAAGCAGTTTCCTCCTCAGAGAAAAAAGTTTTCTTTTGTTAAATGTGAAATTAAAAATAAACGTGCAACAGCAAGCCCTGCAAATATTAATCTTTGTGTCTGAAATTCCTTTAGCTCACAAAAGTCATTCTCATTTTCAATCCTGTATCTCAAAAAACCTAGTAGCAAGGGGGAAGAAAAAAAAGCAAAACAAGCAACAAGCAAACAAACAAAACCAAACAACTCAGATGTGTGCACCTTTGTAACAGTGCAAACTTAATCACTTGGTTTCAAAGTAAAATATCTATCAACAATTTTACTAAATAATGGGTTCTCTAGGATCTGGAACTAAGAGTGTTAAAGATTTACAAGTGTTACAACACTTGCAAATGTTTATGCATATTGATTATATATGTATCTTACAAACTGACCACTAATTGTTGCAGAAATAAAAATCCACTGCTTTGTAAAAGTTTTTGTTTTCAATCTAACTATGTTATATTACTGAACATTTTACTGCAGAACCTTGAAATAGCAAATTTTTGAAAATGCAAAGTAAAATTCACAGCTGTAAGTGCCCTTGTTATTGATGCATATGACACATTTCTCAGAAGACAAAATAATAAAGCGAGCTACTTTCCAATCCTAAGTATAAAAATCTTTTAACCACTGCACAAGAAGAATGTCAAATTTAATTGTTCATTATTTTTAAGGATTTCAACATTGCAGGAAAGGATCGTTATTTAAAAATAAAAATAATAATAATAATAAAAAAATAACATAAAAACTAAAACAACAATAATTCAATTTATGCTAGTTAATGCCATGCTTTGATTAAAAATATTTGATGAGTTTAGTGTTTCCTTAGAGACTATGAATTTCATTAACATTCACAAGTAAGAAAATAGCATGGTGTGCAACAGTAATTCCCAAAATGTAATCGCCAGTGACCAGTAGTTATGTCACAAAACCATGTCTCCTGTATAGTATTAGGATTTAAAGGCTTAATAACAAGAATATATTTAGTTCCTGAAAAATATTGGTACCTAAAGGTTAAAAGGTCTGTACATATAAGAATTAATCATACTACAATCTAATCAGTGTCAGTGTTGTAACAAATGTCCCGTTTTTAAATGTTGTTTCTAAATCTGGTCCTCAATTATTCTTTTTTAAATTTATCCACCTACTATTTATTTTTTCTAAGGGATCCAAAATCTGAGAAGTACATAATAGGAATTTTCTAGCAAATAGGTATTGATTGACCTTCATCAAAGTAGAGTGACATTTAATATTTTTTTGGACGTCAAAAAAAGCTGTCTGCCTAATCTAATAGGATCTTGTGTGTCAATTTCTACAAGATAACAGGACAATAAAAATGAGGCTTAGGAATGAAGATGTTGTCAATACAATTTATAACATTATTGCATTCCAGTTTGCCAAGCATCAAAATGTTATAGACTAATAAACTGTGAATGATAACATAATATCTCATAGATTCTAAATTCTAGAACAAAACAATCAAACAGAAAAGAAAAAAAAAAAAAAAGGAAGGCTGGGAAGGCTGTAAGGTGTGCATGTCTCTCATACAGCATTTATATCTTTTTCTAGAAACTGGGCTGCCTACTTCACCTAACTGCTCCATTTGTAATTCAGAAAATATTACAATGATTATATTAATGTGTTTATTTAATTTCCCTAACAATCAGACACTCCTACCTTTATGTTCCTGCAGGATTGGTTGCTGTTGTTTGGTTGTGTTGGAGGGGAATTTTTATAATAAAAACAAAGAAAAGCCATTAGTAAGTGAAGTTAGTGTTTAACATAACTGTTGGCATTATCTTTTGAAGAAACAGATGTCAGAAGTAAAGTGATGGAAATTCTGTATCCAGCAAAATATACATTTTCAGTATTCCTTGCTTGACCTATAAATGACAGAAAGCCAGATCTCTGCTAGTGATGTCCAAACATGAAGATGACAAAACACTGTCTTCACTTCGTGTATGTCAATGCTCAAAATATATTATAGTGAACAATGAAATGAGGAAATCACTGTTTCTTGATAAGACAGAGATCCATGCTAAGACTTCATTATTTTGTGTGTGTGTGAGTGTGTGTGCTGTACAGAACATAACTGCAAGGCCAAAAAACTGTTAAACGCAAACAAGGAACCTGGTGGGGTTTTCTTGAAATACTGTAGGATTATGCTACAAGGCTATGAAAACATATAGGGAAATAAAGCCTCAGATCAGTACCAAGTAGTATCATTTAATGGGCTAAATCAAAGAAGTCTTTAGAAAATAAACCTACGTACCTCACTGAGGTCAGACAGAAGAAAAAAAGCCCACTTTCCAGAACATGCACTTCGTCAGCTTCTCAGACTTCAGTCACAAAAAACCAATTTGCTACCTTTAGGCTGTGCAAGACATTCCTTTTTTTTTTTTTTTTTTTTTTTTCTGAAGACATTTAGGAGATGATGCATAGGCGCTATTTCAGAAACGATGCTATTTTATTTTTCCAGGACTCAAACTGCCATGTGTATAGAGGACTTATTGTTAGGTCTCTGCTGTTGCCACAGGTAGTTTGGTCTACATTCTAAAATAAAAGTATAGTTTTACCCCATTGTTGTTGGATCAGATTGTATTTTTATTCTGTGAATCACACTTCAATTTTAGTTATTTTAAGCCTGAAAGCACAGGAGAGAGTTTTGGGTAGCTGAGGAGAAGGTGCGTTATGCCAATGGCTATGGAGCAACTCTCAGAGGAAATGAGATCTTTAAGAAATATTGTTAAACTTCCTTTACCTTTTCCATCTCAGCTACAGTCATCACTTCAAAATTGTCATTGTTGTAAAATTCCAGAATCTGTTTTACTTTGGATTTAGGATTCTAAACTTTAGGATTCTGTTTTCTAAATGGAAGAAGCTGGAATGACTCCATAAAGTTTCACAGATCATGAGCAGAAATCTAAGTTCAGAGAAGTTATAGATATTTGAGGTTCTGCTCCCAATGAAGTTTGGCTCACTTTACCCAATGAGGTAACTAAACTTATGTAACCATGATCAAATATGAAAAAGGTGGTTGAAAGAGGATACTGAGACTACGTAAAAGATCTCCAGCCTACTCATGCTTGTTATGGGGAACTCAGGAAAAAAGGCTAGTATTATTCCTCTGCCCTTCCTCATTATTTTTTTTTTCTGCTTTATAGAAAAGAAAAAGATACAAAGATGTTCAAGTACTTATCCACTTGCATGTAACGGCCTTTCTGTATAGGCAAAGCTTATAATTTAGAAGATGCTTTAAATTTTAGGCCTTTTGGATATTAGGATTATTCAACATTCTGTGTTTGCCTTCCTGTATCACACCTGTCACAATCTGATCTGCAGCCTCTTCACACAAGGTCTCTAATTCATTTGGTAGATGGCATTTCATATGCCACATGATATATACTAGTGTGCACACTAGTCAGAGGAAGATGCATTTTCAGCATTTTGAACAACATTTTTGAATGTATTTACATTATAAAATTCATATTTAGGAGTTTCATTTTATGTTCCCCTTTCAAAATCAGCACGGATGCTTTCGGAGTGGTTACAAAGATAAATACTTACCAGTAAAATGTTCACAGGTCTGAAATTTCTGACGAATAATTACTCTAGAAACTTAGAAATATATTTACAGGATTTTCAAATTACTGAAGTGAAATAAAATATATCTATGACTTGCATACTAAATACAATACCTCTTCTAAAACACCTTTGTCAAACTAAAACGTTACAGAATAATGGTACAAATAAATGTTCTAAACCTCATATAAATCATGCAAGGCAGTCAGATAGCAGCCTGAGATTGTTAGGGTACATTAAACACAGGAAGTGGAAAATGAAGAGGATAATATAATAATGTTTAAAAAACAAAGTTGCTGTTTGAAGTGCTTTGAGCAGTTAAGCTGGCTATTGAGGAAAAAATCCATATAATTACACACAAAAAGGGGCTTCTGTCTCTGACCTATATGCATTTATCTAGTCTTTCAAGTCTGGCCTTCCTCACTGTTCAAAGGATGTTAGAAATCAGCAACTATGCTACATAGAAGTACATACTGTAGTACAACCTTCTGCAGTAGTACTTGCAATACACACTGTTGAAGGCCTCTGTTGAGCACCCTTTATAAGCCCTTTTCTTTGGAGTCCTATGTTTATAACAGAAAAAAAAAACAACAAACAAACAAACAAACAAAACCCCCACAACCATTAAAGAGAAAGATCTCCAGGTCCTTCTCAATGGAATTTAAGAACACACGCAGGGCTTGTGCCAACCTGTTGAACTTAACACAATCAGAGCAGTTTTCTGTGATTGTTCAACCATACGGACTAAAGATGCTATTCAATACCTCACTGATGAGCAGTAGTTCTGGAAAACATCTGAATGAAATTTTTGTGTTACTTATTTTCTAATGAAACTGAATGAGAATCTTGCAATTTTTACAAATTTCTTTTGAGCATCTGCCACTTTTGAGAACACAGTGAGAACTGAGGAAGTGAAAATTAATGTTATGAGATATGAAGACAGTCTGAGAGCTTAGATACACAGAAGGACCAAGAAAAGAGACTGTTGAAATATTGTATTGAATACCAAATGCTAATCTCAGGTTTCTCAAGAGGAGGGTCTTTGTTTCCTGTATTTTTTTTCCCAGCATAACTATGATAACTGGACAAGGGGATGTGAATGGCAATTAAAAGAAAGCAAATCTGAAGAGGTACCAGAAATCAATTTTCCATTCAGATAAGCTTTAGGTATGAACTATGATAAGAATAGGGGAAAAAATAGTTCTTTATAATAAAAAAAAAAATTGATGCCATACAGAACTGGGCTATTGTTTATTCATTAGCAGCAGTTGGGGCCAATTGTTAGCTTAAGCTAAGTTGGCTGCATATTGCTTTAGCAGTTCTAAGCAGAACAAAACCTGTTCTGACTAACTGGGGATTTATCCCACACGGGAGAAATCTCTGAGCAATGAAAAGCTGTCATTGCAGCAGCCTGGCTAAGGAAGTGCATATTGGAAATGTATTGGGGCAGGAATGACTATACTTGGAGCATACCATGCTCCAGCCATCCCTGCCAATGTAATTGCCTCTAAGGGGTTCTAGCATCTGGTGCAAGTTACAGAAAGCTAGAGGCTATTTTAACTTGTACTGGGATTTAACCTATGAGTAGGAGAGTACTAAACTGGCTTTAAGCCAGGTTCATCATCTTCTTTCCTGCATCAAGTAGAGTACTTTTCTAATTATAAAATCTACTTAAAAATCCATGTGAAGTTCAGTTAGTTAATATGGAATTGATTATGACTTCAGGTGGGAAATAGATCTTGGAACCAAATGAAGTTCTGTGTTCAGTTTTTCATTCAAATGCTCTTAACAAGTAGAAAAACAGAGAAAAGTCAAATATATAAGCAAAATGTTCTCAGAGCGGATTCTTTTTTTTCAAGAATGCTTTCTTTAAGTCAATTAGGCATTCTAACTTGCTGAAACATGTCCAAGACTAATAAAAAAAAAACAACAACTAAATAAATAAAAGGTGCACACATGGAATTCAATAGGAATGATGCATGGATAAAGATCTGTCATCACTCTCTCACCATATAATTTTACCTTTTCCACACCTGTACGTCTGGTAGCTGTAAAGGAGATATCCAGGTTTAATGTTTCTGCTGTGTTCATATATTTGTGTCATTTGGAATTCTTTCTGGAATTTTGTTTCTTGTTTTTCAGTAAATGGTCTTGCTATTTTCTAATATTATTATTTCATCATGACAGTATGTATAATTCTATATACGTAGATATTATAGATATTATATTTCCATATAGATATAATATATATCTATATAGATATCATAGTATATTTTATTTGTTTTTCAATTAAAAGTGTCATTTCCACAAATCCAAAGATAGCATACAGAAATAAAGTTCACTTGTTTTGTTTTCTGTTGGGTTATAAAGAATGCACCTTTGTTTTTAACTTGTTTTTGTGGATAACAATATAAATAGCATGGGGATGGATGACATTGGAGCTTGTTTCCTATGGTGCTTTATTATTTATTAGATATTTTTATTTTCTGTACAACTCATATCATATTGATTTTTTTTGTGCATGTGTTTTATTAGTTTGATTTCTGGGAATGATTAGAACAGATATGCAAACTCTTCTAGAATAACTGCAAATTTCACAGTTCCCAGCGATGGATTGGATTCTATTACCTTGATGCCACTACAAACTGACCACTCTAGCTGAACTTTGCTACCTCTGAAGCATATATATGTGGGCACTAAAACAGAATCTTCACAGTGCCTCAAAAATCAATCTTTAATTTTTATTTTTTTTATTTGTAGTGAATATCAGAACCACAGTTTTTCACAGTCATTAAGTCTCATGAGGAGAAAATATACAATCTACGCAAATCATTGAACTTAAGTATTATTCTAAGTAGGATAAATAATGACAGTTTCAGTGATCTTGAAGATAGCAACACTTTAGAGCTGTTTTCACGATTCATATGTAGTAATCATTTTGAAGTAGTTTTCTTGGTTTTCTTTCTACACACTTACAAGTTTTCCACAAAGTCTTGACTACACATGAATACTAAACAAATAATCTAACAGGCCAAGAACAGACTCCAGTTCAACACATAAAGATATTTCAGAACTTATAACCAATTTAAACAAAAAGGAGACATCTGATGTAAGCCGTATTTTTACATATTCACATGCTCTCTTCTGTTATTTTACTTGTAACAAGAATACCTAAGCGTTGAAAAAACCCTGGAATTTATTAGGAAGATCTTTTTCTTCCAATGAACAAGCATTTTTACACTATTTAATCACTCTGAAGGCAATTTAAGAATCCCTAAATTAAGCACAAGAAATGTTAAATTGTGCCACTGGAGACTCTAAATATATCAGGAATTACTTCAGACTTTTAGTGGTACTAAAGTCTGTTAGCAAGTATATGGAGGAATCTCACAGGTAACTACACAGTTTGTGAACCCAAACAATATCTGTGGTTCCAGTATAACATTTTAGTAAGCAGCAAAAATGTGGCAATGAAAGTCATGAGTACGTTTACTGACATCTTCTATTTATTGACTGTACTACTTATGAAGTTTGATCAGGCAATCCCTAGGCTCATAATAGCCATATTTGGTGTGTGAAATCTGGATTTCTTGTCTATAAAACAAATAAGGCATAGAATAGCTTTGAGACTACCATTCACTTTTAAAACAACTGTAAGAAGGAAAACAAAAGAAAAAAAAAAGAATAAGAGAAAATGAGCATTTCATATGTACATATAGAAATTATTATTTCCCCTGGTGACAGATTACTACTTGATTAATGGTTTTAGATTTGTCCTGTAAACAAACTAGCTCTTATTAGTAATCAACTAGAACTACTCTCTGAGAGGACTCTCTTCTCTCCATGGAAAACCAAATCAAGAATAGTTAAACTCAGTATTACAAAGTTACATGCACTTTCAGGTTTAGACAGCTTCCTGAGCACTGTAGCTTTATTAGGAAGTTATATTATAAAAGCATAGCCAAAGTCAGCAAACAGCATAGCATATATTTCTCATATGCTAATTTACATTGCTCTCATAAGTCCTTAAGCTTTTACCACATTAGCTTATTTTGCATTTTCACCCATATATATATCTTAGCAATATTTTGCTACGTTATCTTAATGGTTTGGTTACCTATTAGTTTCTTTCTGACGTTACTGCATTTCCCAGAGGAAATGTTTAATCATAATTTGCAGTATTTTAGAGGATTAAAAGTAGCTTTCAAATAATTAGCAATCTTAACAGTACATAAGTGTTGCAGTTTAACCCAATTCACTGCTAAGCACCATACAGCCATTTACTCATTCCATCCCTCCAAAGCAGAGTGAGAGTCAGAACAGGAAACAAAACAGTATATGTAGCCTTAGGAAAACACGCTTCTTAAGACAGTAAATGAAAAATGAAAACAAAAACTGTAATGATAACGATACATATTCACAACACAATTGCACACAGTCCACCAACCAAAACCCAGCAACTACAGCTTTATGACCTTCTGCAGGATCTCACCTGGTACGGAGCAACTCCTTGTCTAACTCAGGCCAGCTGTCTTGGCTCAACCCCGCCCCCTGCAGCTGTGCCGTAAAGACAGCAGTTCTTTCCATCCCCATTTTTGCTGCATTGCAACCACTGACAAGCTTTCATCAGCATCTACGTTTTCATCAATCTCGTACCATTTGGAAGTAACGTTCCTAATTTGCAGTTGCACAGTAGAAAAATTACATGGTTCATCTTTAGATTCCATAAGTGTGTATCTCTCAGGACTAAACAAACAGCGTGTTTACCCGTGTTATCAGAAACTGCATGTAGGTGGAATGGGAAATCACTTTTTATGGCCTTTGCAATTAATCCAATGATTAAATCCTAGAACTTTGAGAATTTTCTGTGTAAAAGGGATTTCATAAAAGCTATTTCAAATACAATTTTGGAATATTTCACCTGAAATTTCTTCTTTCACATATTATTAATTTTGGAGGAGAAGAGGTTAATGTAATTGAAATTAACTTGTAAATATTTTCATATTATTCAACATCTTTTTCACTGAACTATCTTTTAAATTGAACTTTTTACTTTGTTGACTTGCCCCCCATTCTGAACTTTTTACTTTAATGAATTGCCCCCCATTCCACCAGTTTGTTTTCAATATAGATATCTCTTTCTAGATGTCTGTGACTTCATTCCCCTGCTTATTTCCACAGTTTCTTTGCATTTAATAAAATCAAAGGAGTGCTGCTGAAAAAACAAGTAGTACAGTCTATAAGGGTGTTTTTTGTGTGGTAGTAGAGCAGAGGCTTTCAGACTACTACCCACAGATTTGATACCTTCCTATGGTTATGCACAGTCTGGCTTGGGTTTGGAAAGGTCTGTTAGGTTTGTTAGACTCTATAAGCTGAACTAATAAATAGGTTTCCAGATGTTAAGTTGTTTAGACACAGGATCTCACATACGTACATTGCTTTACTCCAGAAGCCACATTGATTTTGGCTAATTGCAATAGCTCTGTGCAGAATATTTCATCTGGTACCCAAAAGTGCTGAATCAGAATTTCATTTCTACATGTATGTCTGCATGTATGCATATTAGGATATATATATTGCATATGCATATAAGCAACTAGGATATATATATTAGGTTTTGTTCCGAGTCACAATGCACCACTTTTCATCTCCTTCTCGGTACATTCCTTTTGCTTTTTACAAGTAATCAATCCCAAGAGTGTTACATGGGTCAAAAAGTACATTTTACAATGCAGCAATTCTTTCTGAGGCACAAAAAGTTCTGTATATACCAGAAATTGGAGCCAGTTTAGTATTTACCTGAGGCTTGGTCTTACATAGTTCCTGCGTTTCAGTGGATTTTAGGTGGAAAGAAAAGGCACTTTCTAAAAATATGTAAATTTTAACAAATGCTGTTGTTAATATCTGGCATAAATAATCTTACAATATGTGATATTGCAAAATTTCAGTTCAAGTTTTTCCTGTCTACTTGATGATAAGATCTTGACAAATTGCAAATCTGAGCATCTCTCTTCTCCAAATAATTCATTAGCACATCTTTATTTCATTACACAACTGATCAGTCGTTTAGCTTTGCACAATACCTAGAAGGCTGAAAACATGGTGCAAGAAGACAATGTCAGCTAGTATTCATTTACAATTTTACTGGTCATCAGCTTCAAAACTTGAAAAAAATCTTGTGATGAATCATAATGTCCCTTTTCAAATCATATGGATCTGTAATCCCATCATAATTTATCCCTAGAGATCTTTGCACCCAAACAGAAAGTTGAAAGCTTGCTTATCGTTTCATTTTAATGGCTAGATAATTTCCCTTTTCAACTTTACATGTACTAGCCTTCTTTTTTTTTTTTGCAAGGATATTTCTGGGAAATTGTGTTTATGGAATCACAGTTTTCTCTTGTGGCACTAGCTGTCATAAGCACAGGTGGCATGTGGTCTCACACTCCCTGTGCACAACTATGCACTATGCACAACTATACAACTTCTTCTGAAACTTCCACCCTTAGTTGTCAAAAGCACCGTTTTTTCTCAGTGTTTTTATAGACTTTTCTCCCAAACAAGATGCTTGACTACATAATCATGCCAGATCTGTTCTGCAATTATGACCTTGCTTCTTTCTAAAAATCCCTTATCGCTAAGTGAATAGCTATTTTATTTTGGAAATACTGCCTTATGTATCTCATAATACTACAGCTGGCTTTAATGTTTGTTCAGGTGTCTTTCTGTCTCTAAGCAAAGATGAATCAGAGAGATTAGTATAATGGAACTGTAATGTAATGGTGCTTCCACTCACACTTATGGTACTATCAAATGGTCAGTGTATATGTCCAAGTGATTGCAAGATTTTTTTGATTGACTTTTCTTTACTTACTTGCTTTAACATTAAGTATTTAATGTTCTTGGACCAGCAGACATGGGGCACAGTGCTAAGTCTGGAAATGCAGTAACTGTGGATGTGGATATGAACTACTACAAAGCCATTAAAAGTTCTATATAGAAAACAATGTCAGGATCAGTTGCAGTAATCAATGGATATTTTTCTTTCCTCTTCATACTCAATCAAGCATCTGCTACTTCTCCACGAGAGAGGAATGAGACTTGAAGAGAATTACTGTTCAGTGTTTTTTGAAAATCTATAGCATTGCACACAATTTTCTGTTAATTTAACACGGAACTGTGTGACATTATTATCAGTCTACCCTCCCAGTCAAATTACCTGAATTTGAAAAAACTACTAGTATTCAGTTTTGTTGCTCATAACCTGTAGGTGTAAACAAGCATCTGAAATTCTAGATAGGAAGAAAATTCCCCCTACTTTCATATACTCATTTCATGTTTTCTTTCCAGCTGTGGATGTGGAAGTAAAAATGCATACTTGATCAAAATAAGGAATTATGCATAGTATAATGTCATTTTGTATTCTTGCTACAGCCAATGTCACTGATCTGAAATACCAGGATATAATGTCTTTAATCTTCAATGAATACTTGTGATTTACACAGCACAACTAACCTTTTCCATCCTGTCAGGTATTTATACTGTTAGCTCAGTTGTTAGAATTGTTAGAAGCCAAATTTTATGTCTTATCTCCTTTTGTAAGGGAAGCTGAGAATATTTCTTTTTTTTTTTTCCTCTACAGAAATATAGACAGCATAGAAGACTATTTCTCACTATAGCCATCTGTAAGACTGTTGATATTCCCTCCATCTCACTTGATGTGTTTGGAGAGGGACCTACAATCTACAGAGTCTTATTGCATTGCTGGCTCATAATTACTCAGTGGTTAATAAACAGCAAATTCTTTTTCGTGTCCTACTCATTGAACTCAAAGCCAATACTAGTCTGGAACTGCTAATAAAGAGAGCCTCATCCATTACTGCCAGCTCAGACCTAGATTCGATGTAACTATTTCAATCCTATCAATTTTTTTATTCCTTTGTCATTCTCACCTTCCTGTGAAATATTCTAACGCTTCAGTATTAATGGTATCTTTCTACTTTGTGTCAACGGCAAGATTAGCTAACATACTTTTCCTACTTTGGCCAACTTTGCTAATGAATGTGTTTAATAGCAATCATCCTGCACCACATCATTAAAGTAATGCTGTGTTAGTTTCTCTTTACACATAGCTCAGCTTTCAATACGATCAGCTGATTTCTGTCTCTTCTCTTCAAAGTCTCAGCTGAATCTCATTATCTTCAGTCTTATTTTCAAACCTCCCAGTATGCAGTGTATAAGACTGAAATAAAATACGATTTTAGAAAATTAATAAATAGCAAAATAGACTTTTGCAGAAAAAAAAAAATATTGGAATGATCATGTGATTTATATTATCACTGGTAAATATTTTACATTTTCATTCGCTTTCTTGTATATTCCAAAAATAAATTCAACAGTTATTGCAGAATAATTATTATCTGTATAGTAGTATTTGAAACAATTACCAGCAGAACCATGATTTCACTGTCAATTACTTGAATAGATTGGAATAGAAACTATTTCCACTATGTCATTCTCAGGCCCATTCCCTCTTCTCCTCTTCCCATTTCAGTCAAAAGAAATAGTTTAATAAACACTGAAGGAATTGCAACAAGGAATTACTGTACTGACTTTTGGGAAGCCATGCTAAAAGTTAACAGTTCTTATCTCACTTTTTATCTCCCTTCCCTTTGTCCATTCCTAGGTACTGACTTTTAAAATCCTCTTATTGTCATCTTTCCTTTATTTATTTATTTTTTTTGCACCTTCTTCTGCTTGCTTTCTTCAGCACCCTTGGTTCTCTCCTTCTTGCCCTGCTGCTTCCCTCTGTCCTATTATTTGACTCTTGTAACAGCAAATAGTTGGAAGTGGTAACAGTGGAGTCATTACTCTATCTAGAAGTACAGGATGAAGATTTGTGATGCATACCTGTAGGTCACACTCCCTGAAATATGGGGCTATATCATCTCTTGTTTTGATTTTTTGTCAGGTTAGTAGGTACTGCTTCTCTGCTCCATTCCTAGAAATTCACAATTTAAATTCTTAATTCTTTTTCTAAATACTTAGCATAGATCATAAATGTTTGTTTTAGAAATGGTACTTCTACTTACTTTACCATACTACTTTAATTTGTGTTAAAGAGTAAATAAAACTGCTTACTTATAGATATGGATTTCTCAAGTTCATGTCAAAGCAATTAGAGGTTGCCAGGGGCTTTGCAATTGATTTTGTACCTAAGGAAATTTTATGGATACTTGGTAAAAAAATTTTCTTACCCTTCTCCTGAAGCAGTACAGTTTTGTCATTTACTAAACTCATAAATCACATTTTAATTTCAGAGCAGGGAGCATCTTATCTGTATACCTGATTCTGTCTATATGATATAGATTCTTACCTTATGTAATGAAACAAGTTGAGGCACTGAAAGCCAAATTTCTTTTTTTGCTTTGAAACATTCCATCACAATATATCTGTATAAGTGAAAATTTCTAAGGCTAAGAAAAAATGTTCCTGTTCTGATAAGACTAGATTCCAGCCCAAGCTTTTTCACTACCTAATTATTTTATATCCCTGGATTTTTTATTCCTTCATAAAGTTTCTTTTATCTAAATAAAATTTCAGTGACACACTTTTGCTTTGCACACACTTTCATGTCAGACACCATTTTGTCAGACTGTCTCTCTGCTGCTGTCTGTGATATGGCAACAAAATGCAACAAAATATTGGCAGGAATGTTCAATCTCTACTGCCACACCAGAAGCATTATGGGCCAACAAAACAAGATAAGAGGCATTACTTTTGGAGCAACCCTCATATTTTAAAGATGTCATAGGCTATTTAACCTAGGCATTCAGCTTTCTGGTAGCTCAAAAGCTAGTACTAGTAAAACTAGTATTATCTACTCCTTATTTTATATTTCTTTTTTTGAAGAGAGTCTAGGAACTTGAAAGGATTTATTAAAACTAGTTACTCAATTCTTTGTAGATTTACATCATTTTTTAAGAGAAATACTTGCCTGCTTTTTAAGAAAACTGTTTAAAATAAATAAATACACAACAAACCAAATCAATAAAGCAACAATAGCAACAACAACAAAACAAAGAATGTATACAACTTGAAAACTGGAACTCATCACTCTATTTTTTTCTCCAAAGTGAGCATTTTGAGGAGGTTTAACTTAACAGTGGTGCCCCTACAGCAGAGCCCATATGCCTCACAGTCCTACTCATCAAATCTTGTGCATGGTCAAAGGACAAATTGAAGACAGAGACGTGTTACTTATACAGAGTTTAAACACACATACACACACAAAAAATAAACTGAGGCAAACTTCAGTGTTCACTGAAATGATTCTTCTGCAGTTTTCTTAAAACTTCAAGTACTCTTAAATGAAAGTATACAGGACTACAGTATTCCAAAATGCCTTTGAAACTATACATGTATAAGAGCAGCAATCAGATGCTGGCAATAAGCTCTATTCTTTCTAAATCCTTCACATTAACTTACGAGTATTCTGGTCCTTTTAAGCCAATGAAATGAAAACTAAACAAACATTGATTGGTAGACAAAAAAGCTATTGAGACTAATTTTCTTCTTCTAATGAGTTCGAAACTTCTAAGGCTATTGAATAGCAGCATTGAACAGTTGCAAACAAGTAAGAAATGATAGGTGAATTTCCATCTCGGCTGTATTTTTTCCTTTTGGACTTAACATTTAAAAAATTTGCAGAGAAAAAAATACAGATACATTCCAGTTTCCATTGTCAGTTTGTCCGCACATGTCTGTCGGTTTGTACATTCCCTAGAGTGTGCCTTAAAGTTTTAGCTTTGCATCTTTGTCATATAGGAGTTAGACTAGGGTTTTTCTAATAAAATCATAGCATATATTTGAATGGGTCTGTACAGTCGCTTTTTAAGTACATATATTTTTTCTGTATTCTACATAAATATCATTATAATTTATAATATACCAGAAAAAAAGAAATTTTCTTCAGCAAATTCAGGAAGCATTATTTAGAATAGTTACCAAAATTACTTGCACCAAGAGGATGTTTTCCACCATAATATTTCACTGATCTGGAGTTATTAATACCATGTGATAATTTAGAATCACTTGTCAGAAGAATAAAGAGACAGATTGCTCTTGATCCAGTGTAATGAGTAGGGGCTAGCTGCTCTTCTATAGCAGTGAGTAGTTTCATTCAGTCCTGCTTCATGTGCCTGCTGAATATGTATTAATCTACTGGTTTATTATCTCTGTAATAATCTTTACATCATCCAGTGAATTAACCAGGAGATGATTTAAATATTTTAATAGCACATGTCCTGCAAATGTGGCATGATTTCCCCTTCTAATTATAAGATTTAATTTTGTTCTAACTATTCTTCAGCTGCTGAACTGTTGGTCATGTTTGTTGTTTGCTTTCTTTTTTCTTCTTCTTTTTAATTAATTTTCTTTCCTTTCTATTACCTCTTCACCTTAAAGTGTTCTTATGTCTCTCATGAACGCACATAACAAGACTATTCTCTAGTTCAGAACTTCTCTATAATTACCTTTTGGCCTCAAGGGAAATGCATACATCATCAAATCCCCTGGTTTTGCTACTGAGTGGCTTTAACAGCCCTGGAAAATGCTTGCAGCTATTGTAATTTAAATAGAATATCAGAAAATCCTCGAATTATAAATTATGACAAGGTAGAGTTCTGTTCAAATTGAAACTCATTATATGGTGCTTAGCGTCTTATAAGTTGTTTGAAGAGATTCTTTACAAGTGTTGATTTCTCTTCCATTTCTTACAGCTCCCACTAATCATTTATGCTCTGGTTGGATGTACAAGTTTCTATTTACCCATATAAAATTTACTGGCAATTTACCACTGCTTAATCTGCAGAAACACTGTAGTGCTGAAGTGATGCAGGAATGTTTCTTATCAGTGCAGCTTTGATTGTGAAAATCTGAGAAGCTTCCTTAAAACAATCTCAAATATAGTAAAAGACTTTCTAAAGAAGAAACATTCTGCTAGGATTTTTTTATTTTGTCATTTAAACAAGAAAAATTATAAAATCACATATTGTACTAAGTCATCTGTACACTGGAAGATTTCCTGGTCAAGGAATAAAAGGACACATAAAAGTCAAGTTCATTAATAAAGCAATGTTCAGCTATGTGCGCAGTTCTGTGATTGTAATCTGCTAATTAGTGCAGATGACTGAGATGCTCTTCATTTTGTGGTGCAACAGCTATGCATGACAGTCAAGAGCATGGCTTGTCTTTCACATAAGTGTCACCACTGCTGAAATGCACCAGATATTGTTACTCAACTTAGATATCCACTATTTTTAAATACTGTGAGCATCCTTGTGTCCTGGTGGAATAAATTATGTATATCTGTTTCATACTTTGTCCCAGTGTAGATTTCCACTTCATACAAAGTAGATTTCCATGGTTTATTTCATGTTTAACTGGTAATTCTTGCAATTTAAAATATATCTGCAACAAACAATTATAGTATTTTTTATTAACTTAGAGTAAGTTTTATTGAGATTTTCCTGTGTTTTTACTTCAAAGCTAAGAAAAATCTGTGAAATGTGAAATGGTATAGAATCCTACTTAATATTTTTTTAAAATATTTATTTTGATGTGCACAGAAAAGTTCACATTCTGTGAATCATTTATTTGGCAGCCCTGGGAAATCTCACTGCATATGTTTCCATGAAATATAGAAAACAGCACTACATTTTCCAGTCTCTAATCTGTCCTGGGGACTTCTGTCATGTAGTAAAAACACAGGATTGCAAATCTTCCAGTTGCTTTCATTCCACAGTAATTCACTGTAATGGATATGAAAGCTAAGTATGCTTTATACTTCTTGCACTGCACAATATTTTGACAATTAGTTTGGTGATATTGGCCAGAAATTAGTCCTGAACAAAAGACTAAAACTTAATAAAAACTAATCTACCAATAATCTATACAGATGAGGACTGAAGAACCATTTATTGTAAATTCAGAAAGCCACTGAATACCATTCTAAAGATAAATGAAGAGATTTAAGGTAATTAAATATTAAATAGGGTGGCTACCTGAAACAAGGAAACATAGTGTTATTGGGTCTAGGAGATGCAGCAGAATATAAACCTAAGTGGAATTGATTTTATGTAATGGTAGGGTTTCTTTATAGTTTCCAAAATAAGAAAACGTAAATTAAAAATGTTTACATTTGTTTTCTAAAAAAAACCATAATCTAACCACATATCTATGACAGTAATTATCGCTACCAACACTTGTGATTCCCTAACTGAGAAAAAACTCTGCAGAAAAGCAACTCCACACTCATACAGAGAAAAGTAGGAAGAAATCTTCCCTTTTCCTTTGCATGAAGCCAGTAAGCTCCCCAGTACTAAACTGAAGTACACAACTGCTAGAGAAGAAGAAGCTTAAAGCCCAGTTAATTATCAAACATGCCATTACACAAGAGGGAAAAAATGGAACTCAGAAGAAAAAAAATTTCCTACTAGTTTATAGGTAAGGATTGAGATGTTTCAAAGATTTCAAAAGAAACACATGTTAACTTAAGTGTCCCATTTTCAAGGAACAGGGATTCACTTTTGTACTTAGTTGCTTTGAATGAAAATGAGATGCAAGTCATGGTGTTGAAACTCTAAGGAGTTCACAAATGTTCATGATTTGTTTCCTATAGAGTGCCAAAATAATGAGTAAATTTTGTATAATTGTATTAATATGTATTAATCTCTATCCAAGCCTGTCTCGCTCCAATTCATAGGGAGAAGAGGAGGTTCTTTTAATATAGCATACCCAGCATGAGATTAAGAAACAATGGTTCAGTTGTTGGTCCAACCAGTTTATTATACATCCTAATCAGGACGACAGGGAAGGGAAGGATGGCTACTATTATGAATTAGGGTGACGGAGAAGGGAAGGGGAGCAATAGAAAAGATAGGAAAGAAGCAAGAACTGTGTAAAGCGGGGCTAGTCACCACCAGGATCCAGCAGTGGTCCCATTGCATGCTGTTTCAAAGGTTCAAGGCAAAATTGCAGCAGGGGGAGAGAAGCAGCAGCGTGGCCGGCCTTGGGCAGCAAGCAGGTAGCAGGAAGAAGTCGCAGAGCCAATCCGGGAGGAAGAAGAAGGACTCAGGTAGAGGCCCAGAGAGTCTGTCAGCATGCAGGAATTCCATAGTGAGGAATCTGATGGCAGACACCTTTGTTCTTCAGCATCATGGTAGAGCACAGAGCAAGTCCAGGAAGGAGAGAGGCAGGTCGTGAGGCTTCTCATGGCAGAAACCTCTTCTTCTTCATGAGGAATCTGTTGCCAGAAAACCTAACCTCATGTTTGTAGATCCCCTTATTATCCTTCTTCTTCTGCCACAATGGCATTCCCGGGCACTTGGGTAAGAGTCTTGTGTAGCACCTCCTGAGATGGCCATCTTCCTTGAGATAAGCTCACACAGAAGACTGCATCCTGGCCATTAATCTGTGGCTTATATCTCTCTCGTTGCTCCTGGCCTTGTCCATCACTGTCCCTCAGACAAAGGATTTCGCAATCATTGCCCAGGACTTGTCCATCAGTGTTCTCCAGACAAAGGATTTTTCAGCCCTTGACCAGGACTTGCTTGGACTTGTTCATCTGTGTCCCCAGCAAGCTTTGAGACAATGATGTAAAAGAATAATCTCTTACAAGCCTCATTTGAAATTGTTATTTGAAGTTTTCTGTCTTCCCAGAGAATTAATTCCATCTTTCTAATTCCATCTAGGTTGTTGCATTGCCTCCTGCGGTACTGACCTAAAACCAGGCCAGGACCAAATGACTGCACGCACACACCAATATGATGAACAGCAAAATGGCGTTTATTACACGTGAACTCTAGCTTATATAACCTATGTGCTTCGTCTACGCCCCTAAGGCACGTGCCACACATCAATCATAGAGCAGGGAGAGGGCCTATCGCGTCACATCCCGTGGGGAGGTCTCTCAGTCTCGCAGTTGCTGACAACACTAGGTGTAAGTGAAAAATTTATTTTGTAGGTGTCCAGAATTTTCCAGATATTTTCTCAAATGATTTGTCCTATTTTTGTATACAGTTGCTGTTTTTCAGTCTGCGGGCTTCACTACAGAGTGAGCTGCCACTGTGCATGTGAGCAGTGTTTTATTCAACCTCCATTAGTATTCTGGCCTTATTTTTCATCTGCACAATAAAAATGGCAGATATTCATATTGTATAACACTTTTAATGTTTATTTTTCATTCCAGTGCAAAACACAGTTGAAGCGTGTTAAAATCTGATGAAGTCTTTGAATGCCTGTGAAAGTAGACAGATGTGCCTTTATGGTTGTGAGAAAGAAATTGTCTGCAGCAGGGTTTTTAGGGGCAGATGCAAAAATTAATTTGTGAAGTTGCACAAGGAACATAGGAACTCATAGAGACTTGCATAGTCAGGAGTTAACTTATATACATACTTCTCATTCTGTGCTCTGAGTTGAAACCTCATCATTTTCCACACTTCTTTTTTATAATGTGTGTAAATTTCACAATATTTACACACATTTTTCATACCTGTGTCCCTATATTCTTTATTAGTTTTTTTAATTTTCTGAAATACCACATAGAATCTTCTGGTCTTTATGTTGGTAATGTAAACGTAGATTTACAATTTTACACTTATAGAAAAAAAGTTTGAAACTATTTTTGTGCTACTTATATATAGTTATGTCATCATGGAGTCAAAAGTATCCTCTTTAAAATTAACTGACATATTGCCATAAATTGTTCTCTGGGTGGGCAGAAATGAATTCACTTATAGCTAATGAAAATTACACATACGTGGTGCAAGACCATATCTTGAGAAGTAGAATGTGGAATAATTTTCTTTCAAATGTAAGCCCAGTCACTGAGTTCTATTATTGAGGTAAGCTCATCAGACCTGCGAAAGCTGTGAAAAAATTTGCTATTCTGGCAAATTTTGAATCTGTCGCTTAGTTAAAAGAGAGAGAAAATAAAATTAACTAAAGCATTAGATTATTTTAACATGGCTGGAGTTTGACATACTCTACATTTCCTTTGGTTTAAAATAATCCGAACAAATTGCATTGTCATAAAGTAGAATGGCATGTTGAAGATTAAATTCCTGTTTTAACATGTTAAGAAATAAGATTCATTACCTATGCATAAAATAATGGTTTGTAACTGTAAAAAAAAAAAAGGCAGAGAATACTTAAACAATATTAAAATTTATACTTTCATTAAGGAGGTGTATTCTTGGTACAGAAGAAAATGGATTTAGTTGTGGAGCTGAGCCAAACCTGTTTCATCACACAGCATTTTTTCCAGGATGGAAAAACAGGAACTAATGAAACTGGGGCAGAGAACATCAGATTTCTCCAGCAGAATACTGGTACATTTTCTTAATACATTTTCTTAATGTGATTTTTTTTCTTCTTGAGTGAGAAAAATCCCATAACTCTTTTAGTACAGCTATCATGTTTGTGACCTTTTTGTTTCATACTAAAGAACTCCTGTCATCCTGTAGGACTTGCTCCTGGCAGATGTATTTCTATTACAAAAACATTCTTCTCCTTTGTCTCCTCATGATACCATATGCAGTTCTCAGCCTCTCTTCATTCTCTTTCTTATGCTCCAAGGTTAATTTGAAAGTTTTTAAAATGGCTGAAGAACTGTTTTAGTCAGGTAAAGTCACAAATTTAGGCCATGTGATTGGACCTTGAGTCAACTTCTGGACTTTTGAGGAATAAATTTAAAACATTCGGAGATTAATTCTGGCCTAAGGTCAACTTGTAAAATTAATGAAAAGAGGTGCACTTATTCAAAAGAGCTAAATGTTCCTCTTTAGATCTCAGTAAATAGCTTATGATAAAAGACACACAAAAGTATTCATGCTCACAGTATCTAGACAGTGCCATGATATTACAGGATTTCTTCATTTTGTCTCCTCTCTATATTCATGGTCTTTAATTTTAAATTTAGGTGTCCAACCTTGGCTCAGGCTGTGAGTGTGGTGGGAGCCGCCAGTGAAACTTCCTGTCTACTGTTTTGAGAACACACACAAAAAAATATATATTAAAGTTTCATTTGCCTAGGTTGCTTGCATAATGTAAAAGAACCAAGAAGATATTTGTCTCTCTCTGGCACTGTTCTAGCTGCTTGATTCTCTGTCTCTAAGAGTTATGTAGTGTAGTGAAGTAAAAGAAGTAGTTAAGTAAAATGGACCAGAAACAGTACTTGAGGTCAATCTGTATATCACAGTCTTTCAACAGAAAATTCTGGTATCCTAAGATATCAACTGAGCTCAAAAAGTACAATTGCCTATGTGTCTTCAAATTGCAAGGAATCACACAGACATAATTTGCACAAAAATAAGTGTATGTAAGTATAAACTGAATAAATATATAAAGAGAGAATAAATCCATGGCATAAAGGCATGTGTTATGTCTTCCAAAGTACATATTTAACTTGTTTTTTTTTTCCTACATCTTTTCTGTTTTTTTTTCTGGTTAATGAGGCAAATTTGTTGAAATTACATTTGTTTCCATTGTCAGTCATTCTGGTATTATTTTTTAACTGTGGCAGAGTGAATTTAAAAAGTATATATGTTTGTATACTTTGACTGGTATAGCAGTATTTATTATCAACTATCAGCCTTATATAATTCATTTCTTAGAAACTTGACAACATTTTATAGTAAATAGGGTTTAGGGGCCAAAATCTTGTTGAATGTAAATAAGATTCAGGCTTGTATATTTTTAAAATACTTTTGAAACTACTATTTAGACTCCAAATTCCTATAGATGCTATCTGCATTTTACAAATTGTCCCTTCTATAACACTATAGAAGTTTAAACAAATTTACTCAATACTCTTTTAACAAATCAGTAAAAATGCTTTCAGACATTTAGAAAAACTTACATTAATTTTTTTACTGTTTCCTTAATCAGAATGAAAATTAAATATTTGGTATTTCTGATCAATTTTTTAATTGCAAAAGCAAATGCTACTTCTCATTAAAGTCCATGAAAATTGGATTAATTTTCTAAACATGGAAAAAGAAAAGAGACAAAAGAAGATATTTCCTGAAAGGAAACATAATGCAGAATCCAAAGTTGATTTACAGAAGTGTATTATAATATAATGTCTAAAAAGATATGATTTATAACAATTATCAAATAATTTATGTTAGTCATATAAAATTGTAGTGTAAAGTATATAGTAAAAATTTACATGTATATTGTAAAATATATAGTACATATTGTATATACCATAAAATACATGCATTGCATGTTAAAAATGCATGTCTTTACCTTATGTTTATACATCTGCATTTGCTATAAAGGATAAAGTATGTAACAGTATCATCATTTAAAACCAGAAGTCATTTAATATTTATACCTTCTGATCAAGTTCTTGTACTAAACACAGACATTGTACAATTTGATCCTATGTTAGGCAAGACAAACATCAGTTGGTGGAGGAAATTTAGCTGCAAATAGCGTTTTAAACAATTATTATTTCACCCTCTGTTTGGGTTGAAACTCTTGTAAGGTTGTTGACCAAAGTTTCTTTCACTGGGGAGAAAGCTATTATCTGGTGGAAAAGATCAACCTCATCACTCCAATTTTCTTTTCCTCTTTTTCTGCTCTGAATTGAATTGGAAAAAAAGGAATTATCTGGAAAAAAATTACAACACAAAGCAACTTTCAGCGTCCTGCTTTGTCCCTTACACATGCCTATGAGTATCTTGATATCTCCCCCTTATGAGCCACTGGGGCTTCAATTATGTTTTTTTATCCTTAATTAAGAAGTTAGATGAAAGGAAAAAAAAAAACCTGAACCTTGAAATTTCCTGTTCTATAGAAGTGGTTTTATTTACTGCAGTGTTAGAAACCTGAACAGAAAAGAATACTTTGAGTAAATGGAATCACAAAATGTTATCTTATTTTATATGATATTTTGCCTGTGTCAAATTTACAGATCTATTTTTGCTGCAGCTGAAACGTTACATTCTACCATTCTACTAGTACTAACAGGTGCAAAGAAAAAAAAAGCTTATTTTGCTCAAATAGACTTTTTTTTTTTCTTCTCTGCAATTATATTAAATTGATAAAAATTTGTGTTGGGGAAAATTTTCCAGAACTATAATCAGTACTATATTTTTCAATATACGAAAATGGTATTTCACAGTTATTTTGTTTTGTTAACCTTAAAAATTTGTGTTTATCACTTCTATCTATCTTGCCATATTAAAAAATAAAAATAGGCTACTTCTTTTGAATTGAATACAAATCTTGCTATTGCCTTCAAAAGCAGAAAGATAATAGTCCTAGTGATCTATGGCTGATGGTGACTGTGTGGCATTGATATAAATCAAAAGCTACTTTAAGTAAATCCAGTTTGGTTACGAGAAGAGTTTAACTCTATATGATTAAACTTCTCCAGTGCTTAATACTCTCCTCCAGATCTGTTGCTGAGTTGTGACTCTGAAGTTTCTGGGATTTCTGTGTGCTTTTACATCTACTATGTTAAAATAACATTGAAAAAGCTAAGTATTTTTTAAATAGATCAGAGTAGGCTGTGATAGTTAAATCATCATGCTAAGAGACAACTTTTGATTTATTCTTTTTGCTGTTTTGGTTTTTTATGTGTTTGCTTTTTGTTGGTAGTGATGGTTTTTTTTTGTTTTGCTGGATTGCTGTTTTTATGACTGACTCATTGGCACTTGTTCTTTTCAGGAGATACAGGAAAGGCTAAGACACTAAAAGTCTCTTTTGCATTCCAGTTAGTAATCTTCATCTCTGAGAGTTAAGAGGAGTATAGATAAAGTAGCAGAGACAGTCAGTGCTTCAGCATTAGTCAACATCAGAAGTCTGAGGCACTGAGATCAGAGTAACATTAAAATATTTGAAGCTTTTAAATAGGCTATAAAGAAGAGTAGAAAAGTGTCTCTATTCAAGCACTTGACACCTGTAGCTCATCTGTAGCTCATCTTGTTGCTTACATGTGAGAAAAGTTCCAAATAAATGAGGTATAGAATTCGTTACTCCTGTTATTTTTGGCAGTTTAAAATATTGTTATCCCATAGTTCCCAGCTTATTGTATTTTGTTTATTCTTGGACTTTCTAAATCCCATTGGCTTTAGGTTGTTACCTCATTCACTAAAAGACAACATCTGCACTTTACACAGTGCCTTTGCTGTAAGAAAAAATACCCAGACTCATACAAGTCTTAGACTTATGGCTGTTGGTAAGGTTTTTTGTGTTATTTTTTAAATACAAATATTTTTCAGATGTTTTCTTTCAAGCCGACTTAAAAATGAGTAACCTGTAAAAGCAGTAAGCATGGGATCGAGAGGAAGATAAGGAGACAGGCCCTGTCATCATTATTTGAAGTGCAATTCGAGAAAGAGTATGAATACCTGGCATGAAATGCTTCTCTTAAAACTAATGTCAAATACAGATATATTTTGTTTCACTGTATCTGATTCTACTTTTACCCTTTTTCTCCTTCTTACTACCTCTGGGAAAGTTTTCCTTCTTTTTCCTCCATGTTACAGCATGCTAATGCCATTTCCACCAGAAAACACTGGGGGAAAAAAGCCACTCTTACAAACACCTTCATATGTTACTTGATTTTTTTATGATTTGTCACACTCTAGTTCATTTTCTGCCGATAGTACACAAATGTCTGCTAAAAACATTCTTTGTGTGTTGAGTAATAATTTTGGATTCCAATCTTTCAAACTTGAACTCATGCTAAAAATAAGCAGTGAACAGCTGTGACAAGCAGGTAATTTTTAATAATATGAGACAGTTCCTTTCTGTGGAGAATTACTATTCTCTCATCTGAAATCAAGCTTCTCTGCTGTAACAGCAGCTGCCAATTAGGGATGTTGTCTCTTGGCAGAGTGCTCAGCCCACACTTAATTTGTTTAAAATGTGTAGTGCTTCTCCATTGAAGGTGAGGGGTGTTTTTCAGTATTTTATGCCATTAGAGGTTCATGTCATGTTATACAAAGTGGTGAGGTACTCTCAAATCGCATTGCAATGCTTGCAGATTCAAGTGGAGTTTCTCAGGGGATAAATCCTCTCATCTAAGCTCCTGACAATGTTAAGGAAGAGGAATACTCAATTGTTCTTTTACTCTTATGTAGCACAGAACACAATGGAAAGGCCCATGCAAATTTTCATGACATCATTTTCTCTGAAGCCTTCAAACACACTTATCTGAAAGTTAGCTGCCAAGCCTAAGCTGTATTATCTCCCCAGTTAACATAAAATTATAAAACTTAAAAAAAAAAAGAAAAGAAGGTTCTTATGGATAATTAGCCTATGGAGATGCATCCTCATTTAGACCAGAAGAAGTGGTGAATCTGATATTGTAAATTGACCTGATTTTGTTGCCACTGAATTTTAGTAGTAATATTTTAGAGAGTATAAAAGGAAGTCTTAGATTCAAACTGATGAAGATAATAGCGTTAGGTAATTTTAAGACTTATAAGATATTAAATTGTTGCAAAGAAGGAAAATCATCCCTTGCCCCTTGTGATTCTTCTTCATTCAATAATTTTTTTGAATTTTAGTAATAAAAGCAAGCTAAAATCAAGGCATATTGAATAATTTACAAGCAGATTAGCAAAGACAAAGATTCTCTCGCTCCCTCTCTTTTTCATTAATAAGAAAATCTTAACTTCCTTTGGTAATAATAGAAAGTGAGTGGTTAAATAAGAACTTCGATTACCTGCAAAACAGGCCATTGAATTAGTAAATCTGGTTAAATGAGCAATATGTTCTTAATATTCATAAAATATGAAACTTGAGAAGATCACGAACTAATACTTCAAAAGACTCTACAGTTCTCATGCTATTTTGATTCTAGACTTTTGTTTGGCTTAAGAACTGCATTTATGGCTGCACAAATGTCTGGATAATTAAGAAACTCGGAAAAAATCTAATCTCCTGGGAGCTTAACAGTATTTAGCTTGTCTTATTTTGTTGACGAGCAAGACATTTTCACAAAAGAATGAAAGAGAATAACTCATAATAAGACCTTATTAAGAGTTATAAAACATGTTTAAACACCCCTGAAAGTAACTGATGTCTTAATTACAGTTAAGAAAATCGTCATTTTTTTTTTTTTTTAAAGTTAGATCTGATTAATTCAGTTGTTGATTAATAGATTACAAGTCTTGTTCTTACAATCTTAGGAATCACCAGTTTGGCAAAAAACTATAATTAAAAAACTGCTTGTATAGATAAATATAAGTAAACATGCATATATTTTCATACATCCATAAATAAAATGTATATTAAAGATTCATGGTAATAAATAAGATTTTCATCACAGACAGTTTCAGATTACACAATGTTATATGAATGAACTTATTTACTGTGTACTATCTGTGGTGTGCACCTATTATATAGAGACAAAAATTGAACAGAAGAGAGAAAGAGAAATATTGAGAACTGAATGTGAAGAAATAAAATACAGGAGAAATAAAAAATAGGAAAACAATGAGAAGGAAAGGGTAAAAGTAATAAACATATGGAAATTTTGGCTTTTAAGAAAATGATGGATAAGTGTTAAAGTAGTATCTTTTCAGCAGTATCATTTCCTGAAAATGCCACAAGACACAGGCATGGTTATCAAGATGATAGATCTTTTCTTCTCTTAGACCTGAAGCAAGAACATTTTCTTTCACAAGACTCACTTTGCTTGGGGATTTTCACTCTGGCTTTTGTTATTTTCCTCTTCTGTTTTGTGAAGATTTGCATTTGTTCGGGCAGTTTTCTTCACAGAAGGTATCACGGTAATGAACTTCTTATTTAATAAGACTCCATAATCCAGACCTGGGTGGGAGGAATGCTCATGCACATACATGAATGTCCATACATACACACACACACATAAATATACATCATATATACATGTATATTAAGTGTATATATATAGATACATACATTGCACATGCACACATTTTATATATAACTATGTACACACACATATACATATATAATATATACAAACCTATATGCGCATATATATATACATATATATACATACATACATATATACATATATACATATATACATATATACATATATACATATATACATATATACATATATACAGTACGTGTATTTGTGTATACACTTACATGTATGTGTATATGTATTACAGACCATATACATACTTATATACTGTGTATACACTCAATATGATAGCTATAGCACTACAGAGTTCAGCAAAGGTTCTATCTTTGCCTGCATATTCCCTTCTTTTCTCACTGTCATTACTATAATTTGCCAGAATTTGTCTGCTAGAAAATCAGAAAATACTTAGTATAAACTAAGAGTGCTGTTGAATCTATGGAATACAGGTTTTGTAGGAAAAAGGGGATGCAGTACGGGTATAAGAGCACCATTCATTCCACCAGTTGGATGATGGGTAGATACAGGAGATGAGAAATACAGAGAGATATAAAGGATATTAGAATATTTTTCATAACACAAATTCTTATTGATGTTTACAGTTATAAATTCTGGTTTTTTTTCTTCTGGAAAAGGAAAATGATGTTTTGTGAACACTGGACTGCAGCAAACTAATTTTTCTAAACATTTCCTACACCAAAAATGTTTGATATAAATTTTTCCCCCAACTCTGGATTCAATAATCAATAAAGGAAAAATATTCACCAAAAGGTTTGTGGCTATTTATTTCACGTTTTGGTCACCAGGCAACAGCTTACTTCAGAAACTGAGATTAAAAGCTATAATGTTTGATACCAAAATAGTGTGGTAACAAGAAGATGGGACATCTATCTCTTTAAGCTGGACTCTTCAAGAAAACTGCTCTATATGAGGTAGTCTGACATGGTTATACTGAAGTAAAAGGTAGTGGTCTATGTTCATCTATTACATAAAAGTCAACCTTCGTGAGATAGGCACAGTGATTGAAGAAGGACCTTTTATATGCTTTACAAAGCTTTCATTTAGACTTCAGAGCTTTTATTTCTTGCTTTTTCTGTGAACACTCATTGCTTCTTCCATACCAGGTAAATCACACAAGAACAGTGAACGGGGAGCTGCCCACAGGTACCTGGTCTTATGTGTTTACACAGGACTTCAGTGAAATAACTCGTACATAATTCAGTTGAAGCAAGCACTCATAATTCAGTTGAAATAACCACTTTTTTTTTTTTTTTTTTTTTTTCCGGTACATTTGCCTATAGAGAAGTGCATCATTTTTTTGTGATACTATTGTAAGCCAAGTAAGAATCACGGAAGTGCAGGGGTTGGAAGGGACCTCGAGGGACCATTTAGTCCAAATCCTTGCCAAAGCAGGTACCCCATAATATATCACATGGGTAGGCATCCAGCTGGTCTTGAATATCTCCATAGGAGGAGACTCCACATCCCCTCTGAAAAACATGTTCCAGTACTCTGCCACCTCTACTGTATAGAAGTTCTTCTGCATGTTAGTATGGAACTTCCTGTGTTCAAGTTTTAGGCTGTTATTACTCCTTGTTCTATCATAACACAGAATCAATCATTGTACAAATTATTGTAAAGATAGCCTTAGATATAGCAAGTGTCTGCTTATGTCTAGGGTCAGCTGACCGTGCTTGAAACTGCCAAAAACTTTTAAGAAAGCTGTTAATCACAATTTCCCTGCAAAGCTTGCCACTGAAGGTGGGGACATTCTGGAAATATGTAAACTAATCATGTATTTAATCACCATGACTAGAGCAGTCAGCAGAAACGGAGATTTGCCCCATCCTCAATTGAACTCATTATAATATAGTATGTGAGATTGGTTTATTGCACATCAAGTAATGAACCCATCCTTCAGACAACCGCATCAAGCTGTTTCCCTCCATAAATACATGGGCAAGGCAATATTATTAGGGGGAAATTTTGGCAGATGAGTTCAGGTTAGAGATACACAATCTTGCTACCATCACATTTCTCATCTGAAGAACTCCGTGTCTGGGTATTTTTCCCTTCTATATCCACCACGAGAATAAGCATTTGAGATGAAAAGCTGGGATTAAAATACAAAGACACTTATTTCTTTACTGTATTCAAAATACATTTCACAGTTATACTAAAGTTTCAACTGGCAAATATACACAGTGATACCAGTGAGCAGAGAGTAAGAAATCAGTCGTTGTTCAGTATTTTAGTACTTGACACAAGTTAATATGGTAGTGTTGAATTATTCATACCTGCTTCACTTTCTTTTATTTTTTTTTAATTTGTGAGTTCTTTTAAAAAATCAAAGTATGGCCAGAACTGCACTAAGTTATAAAAGGTAAAAGAATAAAGTTCACATTTCTGTTGGTGATTGTATCTAAATTTATGCATCCTTCAAAAAATATGTGCATCCTTTATAGATGTCCTTTAAAAATAAAAAGCTCAGCTAAATTCTTAACTGAACTGAAATTGCTGAAGTGTATGTTGGTATAAAGAATGATAAGGAACGTCATAGGTGTTGCAGCTGTCATTTCTTAAAAAGCTTCTTAGGACTCAAATGCTGGCTTTTGGGCATAAATGTTAAACAACGATTTAAAATGAAAAATATTAAATCTGAGACTAGAATATGCTTTTTACATTCTTGTTCTGCAAGCGTGTTTCTATTATTAAAATAAAGGGATGGAAAACTTTAAATTGAAATATGTGTAAGATAAAACGTAATAATTGATAAATAATGTTATGATAAGAGGCCATTAGCCAAGTGTACTTGCTCATATCAGTCTGTGAAATATACTCCTACAAATAATTGGGACAAGAGAAGAAACACTGATCCAGCAAAGAATTTCTAAATGCTTGCTTGTACCTGTTCAACACTCTTCAGCAGCCATTAAGTATTATTTAATGAAAAGTTTTTATTTTACCCTTTTAAATTATCACTGCTTTGTGACTACAATTCAGTACCATATTGAGTTCAAGTATTCAGAAGAACAGTGAACAATTTTAAAAAAGAAGAATTTTGAGTAATTCTTACAACTTGCTTTTGCAGGTTTCTTAGAATCATAGAATCACAGAATCATAGAATCATAGAATGGCTTGGGTTGGAAGGAACCTCAAGGATCATTAAGCTCCAGCCCCCCGACAATATAACTTGGAATATCTAACATAACAATTTTTATGTTTTTTGTTGTGTTTGACTGTGATACAACTATGGTGCAAAAGAGAGTTTACATGAAAGGTGTTTAAAAAGATTTGTTGATGAATTAATTGTTTACTTTTGAAGTAAATCAGAAGCAAAAATAGCATTTTGACTTCAGATTGTAGTTAGGACTTCAACTACAGGGAAAATGTGAAGCATATTAATATAAAGTACTCAGAAATTGCTCATAATTATGTTTTTCATGATTAGATATTTATGGTTTCATTCTGCTGAGCACATAGTTTTCATCATGTCTTTTGGATCATTACATATTATAGTTACGTGTCGTCTGACTGAAGCCTGTGAAGTTTGGAAGAGATAAAGAAACTGTCCTTAGACTCTTCTGTTTTTTCTAGCATCCCCTAATCTTAAGTCATCAAACATAACACCCATCAAAGTCCAAGTGTTAAACCAACTTCAGTATTTTGAATAACTGAATCTGACAATATTATTAGTCAGATTCAATAGGGATATTTTTATTTAGATGAGATTTACTTTATATTTGAGTCTGAACCAAAGCCTTTTTCTAAATTATAGGCTTTACACAAAACTGCTTTTCATCCTTTTATAAGTTTTTGCAAATCATTATTCACGTTAGCTCAATGAATAATTTCATAGACATACTCACAGGTTTTCTAATGCAAAATACTGACAACGTGAACATCTATTGAATAGTCAGAGCTCAAGCTGTATGAATAACTGCCTATGCCACCATCCAAATGCTCTGCTCCCTAAAGAATTCATCAAATCTTTACAATGAAGAAAAAAGATTACCAAATCCATCAGGGAATAAAATAAAACACTCATGTAAGATGAACAAATGTGTATATGTATACATTTAGGGCACTTAGAATCTTGCTAATTCCTCTATACAATGAATTTACAGGTGTTTAGGCCTTAGAGATAAATTCTGAATTCTATAAACTAGTTTATTGATAAGCTTGAAATCTTACCTTTCCTGTTTTTTCCATTCCATTTCAACTGGCAATCTCTAGTTATTTGGAACTGGAATACTGAAGAGAGAAGGTATATCAAAGTTTATAGAGACAAAAGTGAGGATATTCTTATGAAAAGAATGACATTAACATTTTTGTATCATTTGTTTAACATGAGAATAAATCCACAACTAAATAACATAGAATCACATCAATCAAAAACGTCTTTAAATAGAGGAGCTTTGTGCTATACCCTGAAGGAAAACTTGCATTCACAATCTCTGAATTGAGCACAGGCTATGTTTACTTCTTAAATGTGCAAATCTGGTGATCTTTACCTCAAGAATCACTACTGAATTAATTGTAAGGGAAGAAATAATAGAGGACGCATTTATGTAATACTTTACAGATTAGCATTTAAAGATGTATTTAACTCAGAGCAGGCCTTGGGCAATTCTGCCATTGTGAAAGCAACTCTTTCATACTCCTCTAAAGCATTTTTTCACTTACAATGTTCTCACCCTTTAAAGGATGATAAATAGCACAGGGAAGCTTCTAATATGCATGCCTTTAAATACTAAAATCAGTATCTGTGTATGACTCCATTGCAGCATTGTAAAGTGATGCAAAGTTGTGCAGAAAGGCCATGTTACCAGAGGAGGACTTTACTTCTCTGTGAAATATTATACAAGATAAGCACTAGCTAGGCACAGAAATATAATCATGCCACATCTCTCCTACTTTTCTTTTCAATGATATTTTCTGGAAAGAGGTTGTTTTCTGCTGCTAAGTCTTTCTGGGTAGTTATATCATTACATACTTATAGGCATACTTAGAAAAAGGACAACACTTATTACAATTCATCTGGTGGTGTTTCATGATCATTAAAAATGCCAAATCAAACTCATAGCAAGAGTGCTCAGTTCAAGTGCCCTTATCTTTATTTTGTCTCTGATTTTTACAATCAAGTAACAGTGAAGTCTGGCCTTTCAAATGCCTTTTCTGAATGCATCCTATGAAACATCTCTACCCAGATTTAGTGAAGCACTGTCTGCTAAATTAAATGGCTCAAATTTTACTTCAGTAATTTTTTGTTTTGTTTTGCTTTGTTGTTGTTGTTTTTTAACAGAATAACTTGAAGCTGTTGATCCACCTTATGGGGTGAATTATGAAACCTTGATTATTAATTCTTTCACACAGTCCCATCACTGTCCCATTTCTTTTACTTCCAAGGTGCAAGTAACATCCATGTAGAAGGAGATTTCTGGTCTAATACTGCTTTATTTTTCTCCATCATAAAAGCATTTCATCTTCCTATTAATGTTTAACACTCACAAATTAAGGTTTTATGTCAAGTTCAAACTACAGAAGAGGCTGAATTTTAGCCTTGAACATGTATTCTTCTTTACATCTACTGGGGTTGCCAGGCTGGCTGCATTAGTTAAATAATAATGGCAGTAGAAGAACATGTTCTATCCTTTCAGAACAATGCAGACCACAGAAAGCATTAAAATATCTTCAGTTCATTGGAGATAAACTATCAGAGAGAAAGAGTCAAAAGGGATAGAGTGGCAACCAGGAAGGCCACTCAAGTGAGTTTGATGCAGTTTTTGGGGGGAGAAAGGAGATTAGTTTATTTTTTATCCAGTGTGTGTGTGTGTGTGCGTGTGCAGTAATGAGATTAGACATCATGATTACATTTTACAGTAATAATACAGATCTCATTACTTAAACAACTTTTCAACTTCATTATGTTACTTCAACATTTTCCTCTCCTATTCATTCAACCAGTTGTTCCCCTGCTTGCATATATTTGCTGGTCGGTTCTAACTTTCCAGAGAGCCATAAATCTCATGGGTCCTGTCCAAGATTTAGTACAACTTCATTCTGTCACAAGTATGATTGCATATTTCCTCAATCTCTCCTCTTCTACTTTCCTTTCCAGAGCTGATTGAACTCTTGGAAAATAACATATTTGAATATTCAGAAGACATTACCATCAGTCCAAACAGAACACAGCTGATCAAATATCGAGGAAGGAGTTATTCACAAAAAAACAAAAGGAAGTGACTAACACGTGAGTATTTCCTGGCTACTCTGGCTCTCAAATGAGCTACTTACTTCAATCTTCCTCTCTACTTTTTTTCTTTATGAGCATCCTCCATGGTATTTCTGACATACAGAATGATCATCAGCAGTGCATTTGATACCTTTTCATTCAAGATTAACTACCTCTGCAAACATCACTTACTAGAAACTCTGTAACCTTTAAACTGTGAATTAGTTTGCAGTGAACTTCATGGATAAACTGTCAGCTATACAAAAGCACAGTAATCTTAATGTTACTGTGCAGTCATTGAAACACTGGCATATCTCCATTTCTTTTAATGGGAAAAGAAACTTGTTAAGCCTGATCCTTTTATTTTTGCTGACCGCTGTGACCCCCACATTTTCCATATCTTCAGTTCTTTAATTTTCATAACCAGCCCTGGGGAAATGTTCCAGTTTCACTTAACATTTCTGTGCAGAACATAATGCATACCTTATGCTGCTGAATTACTATAACCTAACTGATTTAGCCAGAATAACTGAAAAGAGGATGGAGAAAAATGACTGACATGCAGGAAGACCACATCCCCACAGTCCATAAATCAGGATGACATGTTTGTTATCAGCAGTTACTCTGGCTTATAACAATTTAGGCAATGGTTAGCTCTCCTTTAGTTCTACTAGCCTACTCCAGTGGGATCCTTGCCCTTCTGTTTTAGTTTTCATAGGTATTTTCAGTATGCTCTTCATACCATCTGCTGTTTATGGAATGATTCACTAATGAAGTCTACATGCTTTCTCAGAAGAAGAGACAGTGTGTTTTCTGTGTGTTATGCTCTCTGCAGAGCCATTTCAGTTGTGATTGTGAATAAAGCCTTTCATTTCTATATTTTAACTGTAAAAATGAAACTCCTAGAAAATTGTTTACTATACAAAAACTGAAACAGAATTACATACTGAGTTTGTAAGAATAAAGTCAAGAATATGTGTATTAGGAGAGATTATTCCAGTAGCAGGTATTTTCAAGTAAATTACAAAACCTCCACCAAGGAAATGTATAACAAATATGCTGAAAAACTCTCTATTTCCATGGGCATGTTTGAAGTACTTTTGTGAAACAGGATCAGTTACTCAGCAAATTAAAATACAGAAATTAGAGTTTATACTGAAAATACATGTATTTGGCTCTTTGTCAGAATGAAATCTGCTAGGAAAAAGGAAGCTGCATTTAATGTCATATGATATACTTACAACAGTGATTATAATAAAATCATCAGTGGATTACTAAATCAAACCATTTTTCAGAATTAGTCGTTCTACACTCTTTGCATTTACAGTGTGCAAGAAGAATAATGGCCTTCTTGTACAGTAAGAACTATAGGTAAATTGTGGTAAACCAAGCAGAGCAACTAAGTTCTGTCCTGGAAACCTTGTACCTTGACTCAAGTAGAAATGATGTGCAGTCACTCTTAACTCTGTGATTACAGAAGCTGGAAGTTAGAGGAACAGACCTAACTGTTTTTCAAGATAGTGGTAAAATGCTTACAACAAAACCAACTAAAATTTATTTTTATTTGCCTGAATCAGCTTTTCAGTACAGTAATCATGTCACCTGTGTGTTTGCACAGTCTCTATGGCAGTGCGTCAGGAGCCATGACTGTGGCTTCTGGACACTCTATTACCACACATGTATTAATAATACTTAGCCACATCAGGAAAGGAAAATAACCTTAGCAGTAGGTCTTAGTAAGATGGCTGCTATTGATTTAAAGTGACCTATGGAGCTAAAGCATGTGCCAAAATATTGTGCAGTGTTGTCGGACAGGGGGACATGTTAAAGACATTTAAACCTAGACATATTACAAATTCCTTTTATTTCTTTACAGTTCTCATTATTTTAAAGGGAAAATGCTTGCACCGTGGTCTTAATAATCAGGAAGTCTTATTCATTTCTTTAGAAATGACTGCTATCTGCCTTAACAGAGGGCAAGTTAGAAATGTATGCTGCCAATAGCAATTTGAAAATATGTACAGAAATCCTTGAGATAAACCTGAAAGTGACATCTCTTTTTCTTTACTTACCATTTGATATTACAGGACAAATCTTGCCCCATCTATAAAATACAGTTCAATGGGGTAAGGTAGGAACAATTTGTGATATAATTTAAACTTTCTCAGAGAAAATGAAAGATGAAGTAAAAAGGAGAATTATGTTGTGCTGAAAAACAAAGACAAGGGAGATAGAAAGAATTTTATAATCAGAAAAGAAAATTGTATGCTGGACAAAATAAGAGGTATCTAATCCAAGGTCTGAGAATGTTTACATTTCATTTATTTGTAACTTAATTTCCTCTTGAGTTACATACATAAAGATGGTTAGTTGATCAGTTGGAAATGTGGCACGAATCTAAAATATCTGAACTCAAGAAGTATGTGCTGCAGTAAACAGGGAGGAGGGCATTCTCTGTCTTTTATGATGTTTGGTAGAATTATTAACTTTGAAAGAAAAACACAATTTAGGCAGGCAAGAAGCAGAAACAGAGAATTTTTCATTACCTTTCCTTTTAGCCCATGGTATCTCAAATAAAAACGAGCTAATGTAACTGTAAGTAGTGATGAACTGTCTCTAATAAAAATATGATCGAAACAGGACAATTTTTTGTGCAGCGTCACTTTGATGAGCTATCTTGTCAATAAGAAGCTGATGTTTTTGTTTATCTCATTTGCATATGCTGTCCAGATAATTCTGCATCGAAATGTCTTTCAAAACGTATTTCTGTAAATGTGTAATTCTACATGACCATGAATGCAAACATTAAAAACATAAATCACATCTCTCTTCTTGCAGTGCTTGTTTTCTAACAGTCAGAGTTCTGTAAGTCAGACCTCCTGAGTATTTTTATAATTACAGAAAGAAAAATAGAAAGTTTCAACTCTTTAGGAGAATTATAATTGGAATAAAAAGACCCAATAGGGATTAGGTAAAAATTGATAAAATCCCTATGCACTGTCAGATTTCCTGTATAAATGAAACACTAATAATACATGAAGGACTGGCAATTGACAGCAATAAGAAAATTCACAGAAATGTAGAGCAATCTGTTGCTATTTTTATAATCAGCATTTCTTAGTAATAATTATAAAATTCCTGAGGTTAACCTTAACTAAACAACAAAGATGTTATTACTTCAGACTTTGAAAGCAGTGTTACAGAAAGGATTTATCTATGCTGAAATCATACAGGTAACACAGCAGATAAGTGATTTTTCTGCTGCTGGATTGTTGTGCAGGCACAGCAGTTGTGCATGGCTGAATCAGGCCCAGATTTGTCATTCCTTTAGGATACTTTAGAGTGCCACTATGGTTACTGGACACACATTGCCATGATGAGGACTGAAATCTGGCTTTCCGAGGTCTTTGTAGACTAATGCCTGAAGCCTTCTGATCTGCAGATTTTAAAAGCTATCCTTGGAGACTTTCTGTTGCCTATATTGACAGCCAGTAAGATCACCTGCTTGGAAATTATCTTACATGTAGGCACTTCAGAGCTAAAAAAAGTACAAATAAATACCACAGTAAAATGCTGGTGATTTGGTAGAGTGATTTTACCTTACAAGTGCTTTCATTCTCCATGGGAACAGATAAAACCTCCTCCAGCTTGGAATAGGAATAAAAATAATAATAACATGAGTGTAGAAGTAAGAGAAAATACTCTATTTGTTCTGTGTAGTCATTTTTTATCTGGGACATAATACTAGGTAGCAAATTATTAACGGTGTAGGGAGCCATAGATTAGGTGGACCTGAACCTATTTGTGCAGATTTTGGTGCCAAATCATGTGATGTAGAACATCATTGTGTTTAACAGTCCTGAAAATAGTGTGGCTGCATTTATTCCTGCTATTGATAACTGAATAAAGCATTAAATTTCTCCAGCTTCCATTAGATCAGTCCAATCCTCGAACACTACCAGCAC
Source organism: Lagopus muta (assembly GCF_023343835.1). Lineage (NCBI taxonomy): Eukaryota > Metazoa > Chordata > Aves > Galliformes > Phasianidae > Lagopus > Lagopus muta. The sequence continues at coordinate 42,513,952 of NC_064436.1, read as the reverse complement.
AGGGGAGGGCATTTTGTGTTTCCTCAGACCTTAGATAGAAGTTTTTGTCCTTTGATTTTTGCTTTCACACTCATAGAGCTCTGTCATATTCTGATTTTTTGGGGAACAAATAGTGTCAATTCCTGAACTCTCCTTTCTTCTGTCCTGTTTAGATCTTTCATTAGCTGTTGCAAAATGCAGTATTATTATAGAAGGAAAAAAATGTCAGTAACATATTTCTGTAATGGTTTCTTCTGCTTCCTTTGTTTACAGAAATTCTATAAAAGAATTTTCACAGGAATGGCATATCAAGCCATCACATCAGCATATCAAGTAGTATTTGTCAAAGCAAATTCTATGTAATAGATATATTGGTTAAAAAACTAGGATTGTATAGGTGTATGGTTTTATATACAAATGTATACATATGTACATTGACCTAATATGCCGTATTCAAAAAGAATAATCTGAATATCAAATAAATTCTAAAAGTCATAAGTATCCCAGAGTTGCCTCATAAACAGTAAAAATTGATGAGTGATCCATTCACAGATTATTCCCTCTGCTTTCTTCCAGAGGCATATTGTTTCCATGAAGGCTGGGATTGAAAGGGGATCAAGGCCTTGAATGCTGAAAATGCAGGTTACACATTGCATGACTGATTGCAAGCACGTAGAATAAATTTGGTATATGAAGAAATGCAATACACAGAAATTATTTGTTTTGCTTTTTTATCTCTTTATTTTAATTCAAGTATATTTGAGGAAGAAATGATGTATAATCTACTTTCCCTTAGTCTCTGCTTCAGCTCACTCTAATGGAGTTAATGCCTCTTTCAAGCAAGATATTTCAAGAATTAAATTTGTGTATTTAAAATTTATTAAAAACCTTTTGAAAGCATTGAAAAACAACAATAAAAAAGCTAATTACCTGTGGTCACTGCTACTAGAACAGGCTTGTTCTTTCATGATGAGTTCTCTTGAATTATCTATCCTTTTTTAATTCGTTCACATGTCTCTATAGTCAGTAGCTTATATTTATTCATGAGTCATTTTTTGGAGGTCATTGAAAATTCTACAAATGTATGTGTAGTATAAATTAGAGGCATCAGAAGCAATTTTGCCTGTTCTATGTACTACCATTAAAGTTCTCTTTATTTATGAAACAATGAAGGTAAATGGTGCAGAATCAGAAACTATTTATCAGTTCTTTTGCAGAGCATGATCTAATACTCTAATTAGACCTTGTGGGAAAGAAAGCATGCCTTCTATTCACAGGAAAAAAAAATTCTGAAACAATAAGTCTTTAACTGTAGGCAACTTTGACAAATAGTTCAGAAAAAACATTCATGGATATTCTTTTGGAAGGGTTTTAACGCAAGCTTATGCTAGGATGTATTGTTTAAGTAATTTCCCCTGGGAACCTAATGCTCCACACCTTGAAATATCATCCTAGCTGACAATTTGCTTGATCTAGAAGATACTATATAATTTATTAGCATGCTAAAGAAAATAATATAGAAGTTTAAAGCAAACCAAAGGAACTCTTTAGTGATAAGGTGACTCAAGATTCCAGGTTGAGATACAGAACGGTCAAGCAAAGTTAAATTAACACTATTCTAATTGACAAACTCTACCTCAGTATGAATAATTTTACTCTATTTTTCTTATCAAACAATGTTAAGGTTTACCTTATTTGATTGTCCACTGATTATTCGTCAGTGCTGCTATACATTTTTAGATTCTTTTTAAATACTTATTTATCTGGATACACTTTTTGGTACAGGAAATAAGTGTTTTGTATACAGTTCAAGGTTGCTTTTTTTAAGAAATCCAACTTTCTGATGAGTTTTAGGAAAAGAAGGAAGAGCCTGAAGAAATCTAAGTTTTACTCTTGACTCTCACTTGGTAGTTAACATGAAATTCAGCCCATTCTCTAGGAATTCAGCTGCAATTAAGGCCAGCATAACAAAATCAGACATATTCTGATATGTACTCGTCTGAATTGGTGGTCTGATATTTTCATGTCTTATGCTATCACATATTTTGTTGAGAGGAAATCTCAACAATCTTTAGCAATTCCTAAAGTATGTTTTATATAGCTATTTTGAATATCATATGGTAAAATATGAAACAGTTCAAAAATATCATTACAGATGGATAATTTATTGAATAAAATATTGCAACATTTTGAGCTACTAGAAATATATGCATCAAAATGACTAGTAAGAAATCATTTTTAGATGCAGATATTTCCATTCACAAGATACTTCTTTTGTAGAGGTAGTAACTTTTATAGTTCAGCTAGTATAGATGGGAACAAAATAAAAAACTCGGCCTGCAACCTATGGGCACTTCTGTGTTTACTTCAGACTGTATTTTAGAATCACCATTAATTGTCTCTTTCAATTCCTGAGGTCATACAAATCCAATGCTGAGAGTTACCAAAGTTTAAGACACCTGAAGCAGGATTGTCCCTAGAGACACAAGTGTAAGAAACACAGTGTACTATCCCTCTCATTATTTTGCCTCCATAAATCATCTGTATTCTTCAGTTCTGATATTTTTTTTTTTTATTTTTTAATTACTTCACCCTCCTCCGAATTGTTGTACTTGTTGATAATGCACAGATGGAGGGCTTAGAATTTGAAAACTTGCTTGTAGGTCCCTGTTCTGTAGTTAACTTTCTATCAATTTATATCATAAAATTGTAGAATCATTGAATCATCAAGGTTGGAAAAGACCTCCAAGATTACCCAGTTCAACCATCCAACTACTACCAATAGTTCTCACTAAACCATGTCCCTCAGTACAGTGTCCAAATATTCCTTGAACACATCCACTGTCAATGACTCCACCACCTCCCCGGGCAGCCCATTCCAGTGCCTGACTACTCTTTTGGAAAAGTAGTATTTTCTAATGTCCAGCCTGAATCTTCCTTAGTGCAACTTGAGGTCATTCCCTCCAGTATTAGCACTAGTTAGATGAGAAAAAAGGCCGACACCCAGCTCACTACAACCTCCCTTCAGATAGTTATAGAGTGATAAGTTCTTCCCTGAGCCTCCTTTTCTCCATACTGAACAATCCCAGCTCCCTTAATCGCTCCTCATATGACTTGAGCTCCATATCCTTCATCAGTTTCGTTGCCCTTCTCTGGACATGCTCCAAGGCCTTAATGTATTTCTTGCAGTGAGAGGCCCAAAACTGAACACATTACTTAAGGTGTGGCTTTACCACTGCTAAGTACAGAGGTACAATTACTTCCCTACTCCTGCTTGCAACACTCTAATACAAACTAGGATGCCATTGGCCTTCTTGGCCAGCTGGGCAAGTTGCTGGCTCACGTTCAGCCGAGCATCAACCAATACACTCAGGTCTGTTTCCTCTGCATAGTCTCCCAGCCACTCTGCCCCAAGCCTATAGCATTGCCTGGGGTTATTGTGCCAAAGTGCAGGACCTGGCACTTGGTCTTGTTGAACCTCATCCCATTGGCTTCAGCCCAGTGATCCAGCCTATCCAAATCAACAAGTTAATTGACTATGTGCTGAGGGAGTTGGAAGAGGTGATTGCAGAATAGCTCTTCTTCATCTTTGAAGGTCTTGATGAACAAGAGAGGTGCCTGAAGATTGGAGGATAAATTACAGGCCAATCTGTCTCACCTTAGTCCCTGGAAAGGTGATGGAACAGCTTGTTCTAGATGCCATATCCAAGCACTTAGAAGAGAGGAGTTAGATATAGTCAGCATGGATTCACCAAGGAAAAATCATGCTCAACCAACCTTGCAGCCTTCTCTGATGACATCACCAGCCCGGTTGATGGGGGTAGAGCAGTGGATGTCATCTACCTTGATAACTCCTAATACTCCCTAAGAAAAATTTCAAAGAGGAGACATGATTAGATGCCTGGTTCTATTTTCATGTCTGTAAAAGTTAATGGATGAAGGATGGAAGAGCAGAAAGGGAGGAAATAGACTCTATCTTCTAACAAATATGCAGACCTTTGTTTCAAAAGAATTCAATATTTCTTTATGTTTATAACCATTCTTCAGGGAAGACTGTATCTCTGCTCATCTTTCCAACATATTTTTTCCTGGAAAAGTTATTTCAGCTTGCTGTTATTGGCTGTACTCCCACTCCTTTCCTCTCAGATATTTAGTGGTGCTGGGGTCTTTCAGTGATTCATAGATAGATTTTTGTGGCTGCTACAGGTAACAGAGTTCAATATAATTAGCTTACATAATAAATACCAGTGATACACAGTGTGTCATTTCTCTAGTTTCCTTGTCTCCTAAAATCCCCACAGCTCCAGCAAAGACTAGTAACAGTAGACTATGTGATGTAAATGCATACATATTTTACAGCCTCATATGGAGCAAAGAAACTTGGGCTTCAGTTACATAATGAAACATTCTGAAAACTTCACTTTGTTTCTTACTGTAATTAAACTGGCTTGAGCCAGGCCAAAAGCAGACATTTACAGTGTTACAGTACTGTAACAATGGAACTGCCCAAGAGGGAAGAATATTGACTCCTGTTTTTCCTCTGCTATTTCTCAGAATCCTCAATAATGGGTAAAACTTGCTAAGAACAGAGAAGTATCCATTTTTTGCCAATTAATCATAGCGATGCTTTTTGAGACCTGCCATACTCCTTTGCAGTGATACGGAGGGAGTAGGGATATCTCACAGGGGAGGAGGCATTTAATATATTAGATATGAATAGTGATCCAAAAGTAGATAGTGTTTTGGCTCTGCTTCATTCCTACAATTTAAGAGCATAGCAGAACCACCTTGGAAGGGAAAACAAATTTTAGTCTCTCAGAACCACATGCCAGACATGACTAGAATGGGTCTTAGATTAAATTGTTCAACAGTTGCTTCTGTTCATAGGCTCCACATTTTATAAGCTTTCCCGTATTTCACAATTTATGCCAGTTTAAACTTTACCTTACTGTGTACTGTGTTGAAAACTGAAATAAAAAATTAAATTCTATTTGTCATGAGTTGAGGATTAGTTACAAATTTGTAATCATGAAAGCTCTATGTTCACTAAACTTTTAAAACATGAATTTAGGGTAAATAACAACTGCCAGCTGAAACAACATGTATGTATAATCAGAAATTGGACAAAGGAATAGGTACCTTCAATATCATGTCAAAATGTGTTAAACGTATAAATGTAGGATAATAACATTCAAAATTGCTACTTATCTGCTTAGAAATCTTCCAAAGACTTAAAAGTGGAGGCATGTATCCTATCTCAGCATAAATTTGATACAATTTACTTTCTAGATAGGTTCCATTGTCCTTTTTTTTCTGTAGCTCTACTCAGGAAATTTAATTGAGACAGAAAAGCATAGTTTAATGCTCCTGGCATAATAATGACATATCTTACAAAATTTAACATTTTGAGGGAGAAGATTTCAAATCACCTAGAATGCAAGGATGCCTCCTGGAGATGTGTCAGATACAGAAGTTATAAAATAGGAATAATGACTTGAATTTGTTGATCTCTTTCCAGAGCATGGTGAAATGTCACAGATTACCCTAAGCGAATGAAGTCGAGAATTTCTGGAAAGTCTAGACAATAGATTTCTGAATGTACTTGCATGCACTTTTAAAATATTTTATTTTTGTAGGGACAGAGAACAGATGTTAATTTCTAGAATTGTTAATAGAGAATGGCTCATTCAATAACCACAAGCATTTATTCCTACATATACAAATTTTTCTGTTGTCAAAGCTGTTGACAAAATACTTTTGATGTTCAAAACCAGAAGTTCTGTGGGGAAGAACGCTCTGTAGAACCACAAATAATGTATTGTAGTAATTTACAAAAAAGCAACAGAAACATCAAAGCACATCCCAACAATATTACTAAATATTTTACCAACAGGTATGTCTAGAAAATGCAGATTTAAAGTTGAGCCATAACAGGAAATGGTCAGATACTTGAAAAAAACTTTCAGAAATATTATTCTCCACCCTTCTTTTTTTTTTTTTCTTTTTTTCCTTTGTTCACTTCTGTATTTTCCATTTCTTGTGTATAGCTTAACAATATTTTGGGCATTTTTATTATAAACTTTACCCTGGTAGCATTTCTAAAATCTTTACCCCAGTAACATTTCTCTAAAAATTGTCAGCTTAGATTATTAATACTTAGATTAGAGACAGACAACTTGGGAACTGTCCATCTCCTTTTGTATTGCTTAAGACTAGTAATTAAAGTTGAAGTTAAAGTTGAATGACAGTGAAGACAGTATATAAACAACCATATTCAGTTGCCTTTCAGTGGATTTTTCCTCCATCTATTCATTTATCCTTGACTCAATGTGTCCTCATATATCTTTGAAGTATTCTATGTCAGTAAATTCATAATTTAATTAAGAATTATTAAAAACAATTCTACCCTTGACAGAGACTTTTGCTTTCTACTCTATTCTTTTTCTATTTCTCTCTTTTTGACAGCTGAGCATTGATCAAAGATCTATTTTCACTAAGTTAATTGTAAATCTGATCACTGTATGTATGAATGCTAGCAAGTCCATCATTGTTGTTCATGGTGCCCTTAAGCTGTTCAAAGTTGAGCACTTTGTCCTTGATATTTTTAGGGTTAAATAGTGGATCTATCTCTGCCATTGGCTATGAGTTTTACACAGCTGATGGTCATATTAATCGAAAGGACTACATACTGTTCTCTCTCCTTTTTCTTGTAAAAGTTCAAGTCTGGCTGTAAAGTTCTTAGAATCATAGAATCATAGAATGGCCTGAGTTGAAAAGAACCACAATGATCATCTATTTTCAACTCCCCTGCTACGTGCAGGATTGCCAGCCACTAGACCAGTCTTCCCAGAGCTACATCCAGCCTGGCCTTCAGGGATGGAATATTCACAACCTCCTTGGGCAACCTGTTCCAGTGTGTCACCACCCTCTGTGTGAAAATTTTTTCCTAATATCTAGCCTAAACCTCCCGTCTCAGTTTAAAACCATTCCCCCTTATCCTATCACTATTCACCCTTTCTTCTTTCCCTTTTCCCATTTACTTTTTAGTGAAGCTCAAGGCCAACTTCCATTTATTTTAGTTTGTAGGCATTTTTTCTCTCTTTTTGTTTAGCATTTCACAATTTTTTGCATAGTATCTGGCACATACAGTGCCTGGAATGTGTAGATCTAGACATATGAGACTTTGAGTGGGTAGTAACAGAGGAACTCTAGGAGGATTTCCTTGAGCCACAGACTAAATCTGTGGGTGTTTTATCATAAGTAGCTAACTAACAGACAAAGCAAAATGGTGAGATCTTCTGTCTTTCCTATGTATTCTCAAGATTTTTCTATCTTGTCTGCAAGTTATAGTCTCAAAAGATACCCAAAAATACTCAAAAGCAAATCCCAGTAACCCAGAAAGTTTGAAGAGCTGGGAAAAAAAACAGAGGAAATAAGATAATTTGTTAGAATGCCTCTAGTATCCATTTAATGTTTTATATGTACTTTTCAGGTCACTTTAACTAACAGAGGAAAAGCAATAAATGTTAAAAATCTAATTTAGTTTTACTAGAGAGCAACTGAATGCGATGAAAATTCTTAAAATAGTTATAAGCTGAAGGCCGTAAAAATGCTCCTATTAAATATTTGAAATCAGATTTGAGCATACTATACTTCTTAGAGACCAAGATTTGGGGTAAATTTTATGGAACAGTAGCAACAGCAAACCGCAATTCATTAAGTTTGTAAAATCTGCTTTATCAAGACTGTATGGAGTTTATATAATTCTCCAAGCATGTCTTTGGACTGCAAAAGAAGTTAAGAAGTAGCTTATAATAAGACTGACTTATTCAGATCCAGAACTATGTTGCTTAAAGAGCTCTAGAACCTAAAATAAGTACTAATTAAATGTAAATGCATTCGCTGTTCGGTAACACTTCTCACATGAAATTTTCTTGTGTCACTGTATAGATTCCATTGGAAGCAGTTCTCAGTGAGGAATGTTACTTTTTATTGAAGTTATTTACCCACAAGTTGTGTAATCAAAAGTACATATCAACATAAATTTTTTCTACACTGCTTGTCCACTGCCAAATGCCACTAGAGGTCTACATTTTCCAAACATCTGCATAGCTTTTAGTCTCTGTATGATTTTCATCCACAGAAATGAGTACATGGAAAGAAGAATGTTTCATTCCTGGATTTCTTCTCAAGAATCTGAAATTCTATCTTGATGCATTTTCAAATAACACAACCTATGTATTTTCAGAGCAACCCAGGTGTTCATATCAGTGAAATTTTGTTTCCATTAATTACCTTTTCCAGGATTCTTGGGCTCAGTAGTTCAAAAATATCCAGATACTCAATTTCATTTCTGAGCAACAATTTCAAAACTAACATTCCAAATATCTTTCAGAATGTAAGTTTTAGAAACTTAGTTCTGTTTTTATATTCAGTACAAATACCTAAGAGGGCCAATACTACTGCCATACCTAAGAGAGGCAATATTACTGCCATAAGAGAAAGTTTAAACGATTATTTCATACAGAGGCTGCTCATTTAGTGGTGGAATTGGTTATCAATAGAAGATATTTCATCAGGTTGATTGGGGTATAACATGAATTATGCATAACACAGATATAATCACTATTCTGAAATGCATCTAGAATTTTGGATCTTGTTTTGAATTACACAAGAAAAGTAGCAAATACAAGTCAAAACTTCTTGATTCAGTATAATTGTTACATGTTAAGAAGATAAAATAGTTTCAACATTTTCCTTCCATTCTATTAAGACACAGATCTCATATGTGGGCAGATACAGATAATTAACTAAACATATACACATCCCACAAGCCTCTGAATCACCTAATCACATATCTTTTCTCAGATAAATATTCCTTTCCTTTTTTTCCTTCTTTTTTCTTTTTTTCTTTTTCCTTTTTTCTTTTTTCTTTTTTCTTTTTTCTTTTTTCTTTTTTCTTCACAGATTTTAAACTGTGCTGTTTGTATGCCTGCTTCTAGACCGAGTGAAATTCTGTTGTTTATGATTATTATTTACTTAGTTCTTAATGTCTCTTCTTAATAAAATTAAAACAAAAAGAAAACTTTCTTGTTGATACATCTGAATCATAGTGATAGCATACTCTATCCCATGGCCTATTGACTTAAAAGAGTATTGGTTGAAAGCACTCATTAAAGGGAATTCTCATTCACCTGCTCTGGTATATACATAATTTTTTTTCCAAAAAATAGATTCTTACACTTTCCTGCCAGGGCAATTCCATAGGTACAAGATGAGGAATATCAAAGAGGAAAAAATTCTTTCTGCAAATAAGTTCACTATCACTTATTACTCAATTAACTGAAGTTTTTTTCTTTCCACATTAATCATCTTGATACATAACAGATTCCACATACTTTGCCACTTTTTGATCTCTTTCATGTAAGTTTGTACATATTTACATCGAATTTCACTTATGTGATTCCTCCCACAAATTTTATATCATGACTCATAAATTTTAATCAACATTCTTCATATGAATATTCCTGGGTATATTTTGCTTCAGTGTATAGCACCTGTAATCACTTGAAACATCATTTTTCTTATTTTCAAGGAGTACAAGGAAATCTCTCTGTATACCTGCATTTAGGCATACTCAGAACAATTGAAAAAGGGATTGTCATCAGATTCATTTTACCAGAGTTGCTAAACACTACCAGTTTTGAATCAGAGAAATTTCTGAATCTTTTAAAGTATTATATGAACAGTAAGATATATTTAACAGATATATCACACAGAATCATACAGAATAGACAGGGTTGAAAGGGACCACAACGATCATGAATCTCCAACCCCTCTGCCACATGCAAGGCCACCAACCTCCCCATTTAAAACTAGACCAGGCTTCCCAGGGCCCCATCCAATCTGGCTTTGAACACCTCTAGGGATGGGGCACCCACAAGCTCTCTGGGCAGCCTGTTCCAGCACCTCACTACTCTCTCTGTAAAGAACTTCCCCCTGACATCCAACCTAAATCTTCCCTCCCTCAACTTAAAAACATTTCTCCTTGTCCTGCTGTTATCTACCCTTTCAAAGAGTTAATTACCTTCCTGTTTATAGGCTCCCTTTAGGTACTGATAGGCTGCAATTAGGTTACCTAGCAGCCTTCTTTTCTCCAGACTGAACAAGCCCAGCTCCCTCAGCCTGTCCTCATAGGGGAGTGCTCCAGTCCCCTGATCATCTTTGTGGCTCTCCTCCGGACCCTCTCCAACAGCTCCCTGTCTTTCATATACTGGGGGCTCCATACCTGTACACAGTACTCCAGATGGGTCCTCACAAGAGCAGAGTAGAGGGGGACAATCATGTCCCTGTCCCTGCTGGCCACCCCTCTTCTGATGGAGCCCAGTTACCATTTGCTTTTAGAGCTGCAAGGGCACACTGCTGGCTTATGTTAAGCTGTTCATCTATTAAGACCCCCAGGTTCTTTTCTGCAGGATTGCTTTCAAGGACCACTCCTTCCAGTCTGTATGGATGCCTGGAATTCCTCTGGTCCAAGTGCAAAACCTTGCACTTTGCTGTCTTATATATCATATATGATCATGTTTGATCAATTAATTAATTAATTAATATTATATCTTCTCCCTTTTTTTGTTCTCACTTGTTTTTGGTTTTACAATTATTAGTGTAGTAGCTGGAAGACTGTGCCTCAAACATGTTTTAACTACACATGATAGTATGCATTTTTCTTCAGTATGTCTCACATAGACATAAGAAGTAGAATTAATATGCACTTGTCCTCTCACCTCTGCTTATGCTATCCTATTAACACTATGGGTAAAGAATTAAACATGTTCTTAATGAAAAATCAATTTTTTTTTTTTAAAGTAGAGCTCTCCTTTCCAACTTTGTAATTCGTGAAGCCTTCTAACACTCTCTCCATGATTGTCATGCAAACAGAGTGAAAGCATCCAAATGTGTAGCTCCATAATAAAATGAATAAGCAGAGCAATATTTTGGTGCTGGTGTCTGTATGTTGTTACCAAGACTATGTTTATTTATTGATTTATTTTTAAAGCACGCATTCTCCGCTGCTGTCCCATTTTCATGGTGTTTCCACTCTCATTGAGGTCTAAGGGTCCTTTAGAATAAGCTTAGCCTGTACCTCCTTGCTTTTTTCTCCTACTCTCTTTTAAGGTTTAAGCCTTCCTTAGTGCTTTCAATTATCTCTGTTGCCAGGAAGTGGCATAAAATTAATTTTTTTCTCCTGGATATAATTTCCTTTGGCTGGACAGTCTTGTAAGATTTGTATTCATACATTTTGTTTTTCTTCGTCTTTCAGTGTGTCCCTTCTGATTTTGAAGTTCCATCTCATTTTCTGCCCACAGCAGTACAATTCTATCCATAAGCTGGAAGAGTGTGCATTACATAAATCAGACTGCTTTGGATCTTCCTTTTTCTTTCTTTTTTTTCTTTTCTTTTTCGTGCACTTTTTCCTGAGTAAAGGAGTTCTGTACCTAAAGCAATCTCTCCAATTCACTGGTTGAGTGTTCTCTGTTGAATCCTTTAATTGTTATGTTGAGATTTACTTGAAGAGTTCACAATAGAAAGAAAGCATGAGTTCTCTCTCTCCGAGTATATTATTACTCTGTTTAGATTTCTTTTCTTTCTGAGCTTTGGACCTTCTGAATCAAAGAGAAATGTCAGCGTTAGGGCTCAGTGGTAACATAAGCACATGTACAGAATTTAAACACTCAGAAGCCATGTTTTCTGACTAGTCAGAAGCTCTATATCTCTTAGATTTTGGTGACACAAAAAATGAACTTTTGGAAAACTTCAGGAATTAAGTTTTTATTCAATTTCATGAAGTGTTTATTTAATTTTTTATTCTCTGTCTGCATCAGAAACCTTTTAGTAGGTTTGAAATATAGAAATAGACATGGAAAACATTCTGTATATTTTAATTGCTTCCCATTCCATAAGCACATACACACACAAAAGAATTTGAAGATATCTTGAATGTTGTACAATACAGTACTAGTTATGTTCACAATATTTCATCACAGTTATCAATTTATGAATCTCAACTTTGCTGAAAATATATTAATGTCTTACTTTTATCTCCTAAAAGAAAATAAAATCTTCTATCAAAAATGCAAAACCCAAAATATAATCATGAAATATATAAAATTATCTAGACAAGAGATGGAAAACTGTTATGACAACAGACTGCACTGATTTCCTACATTTTGATATTAGATGATTGCTACACTTCTACTCTCAATCTCAAAAAATAATTAAAACAAAAAATTATATAAAAAAAAAAAACAGACAAAAAAAAAAAAGAAAAAAACACAGAGGAAATTTTTATTTGTGTTCTACTTAATGGAAAGTAAAACATGCAGAACCAAAAGAGTAACATTTCATAAAACGAAGACCCTAAACTCCAATATTTTTCCAAAAAATTTGTTTTTCCCCAGGCAACCAAGCAACCCTGGCAGGCTAGTAGATCTTTCTCACCAATTAATCTAGAATGTTAAGAACTATTGTAGTTCTCTTTCCCCAGCTAACAATGACCTACTTTAAGCTACAGATTTTTGTTAGGAAAGAACCCATTAAAAGAAAAAAATTCTCTCCAGGCCATCTGTTGTTTATTTTTGCTATTAGCAGCAAACTGTTCTCTTGGAGAAAAAGGGTCAGTTAGTTCCACAGGAAATAGGAACATTCTGCCCTTTCATTTTCGACTTGGTAAATAGTAGCAGGTATTACTTTTCCCTCATAATGTTTAAACAGGTAGAAGTGGGTAATGCGATAATGTAATCTTTATAACTATTGTTATTTGAAGTCACTATCCAAGTGGCTGAGTATGGATGCAAGAAATCCTTGCCATTTAGTGTTGCAAATGGTGTAATGTCCTGATGACTTGATTCCAATTTCTCTTCTGTTCTTTTTATATATCTGTAAGATTCTTACAAGTTAATGGCAAGGTAAATATTATCAAACAAACATTTTTAACATTTACATTTTTATTTTAGCTTAGTTTTATTTTGCTTAATTAAGAATCTCATAAGATGAAATTACCACAAATAATTTTACATCAAAATGAGTGATATCAGCGCTTTTGTGTTTTTCAAATACTCCCAGCTATTAATCAGTTATACAGAAAAAAGTGGGGAGGAATTTTACCCATGCATTTTCTTTAGCACTGAGAAGAGGGGAAGAAATAGAAATACACAGAAAGCATGTGTGATGATAACACACACTGCAGGTATGAAGTGATTTACTTCTTAACTTATACAACCATATCTTGCAACAACTAAAGTTAAGGAAGGTCAAAGCAGTGCGTGGTAGTTGAAGAGAAGAGCGGTGAATCATACAATTGTAGTGAATGAAATGCTGAGCTCTTAATGAGACACATAAACAATTAGTAACACAACCAATAAGTTTTTTTTTCCTCTTTCACTTTAGCTTTTTTAAATTAGAGGTGTGTGATGAGCAGCAAATTATTTTTTTCACTTATTGTCACACTACATAGTAAATTATAATATTACTCAATCTGTTCAGAAGCTACAGATTAGTAACAAATCTGGAGGCAATGAAAAAACATAGGCCAGGACCGCATTTTTTCTTTGGATTTCTCTTCACAGTGGTGTTGATTTACTTTAAATTAACTTTGTTAAAAGTAACACCAAATTTGTTTCATGTTTAATCCGAGTGGAACAGTGCATAAAAAGGACACAATTCCTCAGAAATACAATTTATAAGTATGACAAAAATCACTTGCATATCTACTGGTTTCAATAAGCACTCTATGGCTTAGATGTTTGTATGTATAAATATTGGGATATTTGGAGATCTTGGTTTCTAAATGATAATGGAAGTCATTCTATGCTGGTACCGATTACACAGAATACTGAAGCTTATAAGGAACAGGCATTATTTTATGGAATTATAGAATCATTTTTTAGTTAAGCTTTGGTATTTTATTATCTATTTTAACACTAACAGCAACTGATATGTTCTGTCAGAATAGCATTTGAATAATCATTTCTATACACTGAATTTCTGTTCCAGTAAGCACATGCTTCTGACTATTTTTATCATATTTTGCTTCTGCAGGATAAGCTGGAACCATTAATGTGACAGTTTCAGATGATTATACTATACTGGATGCCAGTAAAATTTATTTAAGCTAGTTTATTGCATCTGTTCCATAACATATGCTTCAAAATGTTTATCATAGTGCAGTAGGGATTGCATATCGGTGATTTTTGTCTAAATTTCCCCAGTTTAACCTCAAATAGTAAAGAAAAATCACATAGATTCCAGTGGGTCATAAGCCTTTCCTATGGATTTGGATATGAAACAATTCATAGTCTATGTTAAAATTAGTAGATTTGAAATAAAGTAATATAATTTTACATAAGATTTGACATGTAAATCAAACAGAGGAAAGCCTTTCTGTAGGAACACACACTATCACTAACCTGATTTCATCGGGGCAATACTGCTCCTTATGTCCAATTGTGAAAAAATAATTATAAAAAATTATTTCACATGATTGTATTGAATGTTAAGTTTTGCAAAGAGACAGCATAATTTTGTAGAAAATGCACCAATCACAAATTTACATATTTTCTTTTAACTTCCACAAATCTATTGCATTCTCAGGGTACATTCTACCACAATATGAATGCACTACTGTCATAGCTGGGAGGAAAAACTCTCCTGGCTTACACTGCTGTTTAGTGTTTCGTACTCTTTGAATGAAATCTTTCCCCATTGGAATGAGATTTGTTTGCAATGATTTCACTAGGACCAGGCTGACAGCAATGCTGTGGGTGAAGGTTTACAATCTATTTATAAAGTGGCATGGTAATTCTTTCATTATTATCACGAAACCATTCTTTATTCATGCTATCATTCTGTTTGCTTTGACTACCGCTGCATTTTAAGCATAGCTTTTCACTGAGGTCTCCCTAATGGCACTCATGTCTCTCTTGTTTTTTCCACTTGAGTTAATATACAGCCGCCCAATGAGTATATGTAAATCAAAGGGAAATATCAAAGTAAGGAAAAACAGAGGAAGACACTGTAATCAAGAGGGCAAAAAATATTTCTGATTTTTCCTGAGTAATAGCACTGGGAAGAACACAAAACAATATATAAATATTCCACTGAGAAAAATAGATGCAAATATTTTCTTCTTTTTGTCCAGTTTTGGATGATATTACATTATAAGAAAACTAAAGAGCAAAATAGTTCAATTGTGATAATGCTTCTTTTTTTTCCTCACTATCCTACATGTATATTTTCTAGGTACTTTTAATCATAGCTTAAAAATCCTCAGAATATTTTGACTTTTTGTGAAAATAACAAAAAATCCTTAACAGGTCAGATTCAGTGGGATGAGAAAGCTATTTTTGATTTAGTGAAAAAATAATATTTTTCCTATAACCAGAAGAGTCAAAGTCAGCGAAGTCACAAGACTAGAAGATGCTATCCACAAGGTGAAATAAGTAGTGTCAGCTATGCTTCACTCTGGTATTTCTTGTATTAGGTGTTCATCTTTGATTCCATCAGCTTACCTGACGGAGTGCAAAACAAAAGGTATGAGTTTTGAATTAGAGGTAATTTTGAATTACAGCTATAAGTATTAGGGGCAAATGTACAATAAAAAAATAAGTGAGCACTGTTTCAAAATTCCTTCTATTACTGCTCTTTTTTCTACACAGCTGGTAAACAGAGCTTTGAAATGGACAGTTGTAGTAGTTGCACATAACTTTATGATTACATTTCTGCAATCAGTTTTGACATAAAAAATTCCATTCAATCATTTGTATTCAGTACAATTTGAATCATGTAGTGTGAATATGTGTAACCCATTTTGTTCTCTCAACACTGGAATAAGTGAGATTAAGTGACAAGCTGTACCATACTGTTCCAATGTTTTCCACAGGAGATGAGAAAATTTATATTAAACTTCCATCTTCCTTAAACTCTACTACGGTCATGGTAAGTATCATATAAACAGCTCAGATACAATTCCAAACTGTTACATTACTCTTGGAAGCATCTTGAGACAATTTTTTCCATGAGTACTAACAGAATAGCTACCTACTGCATCAATTTTGTTTAATTTCACCCTTGTAGTGTGCAAACATTCCAATCTTCGTCTAGATCTTCAAAGTCATGCATTTTCCTTCTGAATGAATTGCAAAATTTCTGATATTACTATTATTAATCTCAGAAGAGATTATAAAAAAAACATAATCACTGTGCTTCCACTGTAAGAATCTTAATATTGCATCTTTTTCTCATATTAGCATTCAAGTTGAAGTGAGTGAACATGCAGTTAAATAAATGTCACTTTTATCCCTCTAGAGACATTTCAACTTGCTGGAAATCCGTGTTGGCTTCTTTTTATAATGTCATTCTTTCTTTAAACTGCCCTTTTAACTATTTGAAAATTAATTATGTCATCAAGTACCACAAGATTGGAACTGATTTAGTTTTGCTATATCTAGTCTTGCTCAAAATGTTTTTATATATACAACAGAAAATGTGATTAATTTCTAAGTGTTTAAGGCCAAAAGATGCCAAATCATCAAGTCTTCTGAACTGTGAAATAAGAGTGCATTAAGTCCCAGCAAAAGCTGTAGGTAGACAAAACACCTCCCACTAATTCCTAAGCTCCCTGGAGTCTCAGGAAATTAATTTTTGCAATAAACTGAACAGGTCTTATTCTGATGATTCTTATGATAAGCTCCAACTTCAAGAAGGCACTACTACTGTAAGGAAGAAAAAAAATTTTCTGAACATGTGGATGTGTTAATCTTGATATTAGTCTCTAAGAACAATTTAAGATGAGTATATATTTTATATCAAAGTTTGTTCTTCTCACTCTATTTCTCTGTGACTATCCAGGTTTCTGAGGAAGATGGAAAAAAATAGGAGAAAAAAGAAATGAAACATTTACCCACCCTTTTTCCAGGGCTAACAAACATAAATTAATTCTTCAAAGCTTTAGGAAGCTCACCTCATGCTCACACTCGAAATTCAAGAGAAAGTAGCTTAGTACTTACTGAATGTAGAGTATGTAGAGTACAACAAAAGTAATTCCTGTTTTATTATATTTTTAACTTTAAAAATTACTGTTTTATTGAGTAGATCTCTTGCCATTCCCCACTTGAAGTATTGCTTTATGAACTGATTTGCTTAGGTAAAAATCTGTAAATGTGTCAAGTAGTTATTTTTAATTCCTTCTAAGTGCTTTGTTATAGCCTTCTGAGCTCTCTAGGTAATAGAACACACAAATATCTTTTGTGAAATGTGACACCTACACCTGTAATAATATTTTCATAACAATGTTTTCGTTGCGCTCTGTAGAAGTAACTATCTAATTTCATTAGATAATTAATTATCTATTCATTCATTAGATAATTAATTATCAGAGTAACTATCTAATTTCTCATTGATATTCCTCCTTTTATTTATCCTAATTTTCTGGAACTCTGTTCTAGTATATGGTAGCTATAGTCAGTATTCCTTGTTCCAGATATATGTCCTTGTGCTTGCTTCTAGATTTTTGGATTAATGTTTATTAATTAAAATTTTCTGAACATTTTGAAATTCTTGGAGAAAAGCATTGTATCTACTCTATAGGTTACTCTACGGGACTCTATTATTTAACGTTCATGATATGCCAAACATTTAGGACTTCTAGGTATTTTTTAACTCATTAGTGTAAATTATAATTAAAAAAATATTCTACATCAGGTGGCAACAAGTCAGTCCAGTAGTATCAGTAAAAATGCTTTAAAGAAAAGTGTTAAGATTGAACACTGATGATAACTTCATTGGTGTGAATACAGTTATAAAAACAAACAAACAAACAAAAAACAAAAACCAGTGAAAAATAACATTATACTAGAACTCATGGCTATCTATCCATGGCTTAGGAGTGTTTTTCAATGGAAACTGGAAGTCTGCCTCTAACTTTGTATAATCACTGGCCAGGAAAATAGTCCTGAAAATCTCAAGACTGTAATTATATATAGCTAACCTTAAACATGAAGACTACTTTCATTAAAATAATGGAAAAGTAAAACTTACTGTTTTAATCTTCCCTCTTCTTTTGACTATTTACTTTCTTTCAAGGAAAACTACGACTAAAGAGTGTAACTGTGTCTTACTGCTGTCCTTGAGCAATCTTTAAAGTCATACTGTTTTTCTTCAGGTTGGAATACAAAATAAATTCACATGGTGAGACTGGCATTTCTAACACATGGAGAAGTTATACACTTTCGGTGTTGTATGAATTTTAGTCACACTAAACTCATTTCTAGAAACTTCTAGATTTCACAGCCATGTTTTCATCCCTTGTTCTTAAGTTTGTTAGTGAATATCTCTAAAATAGATACCTGAAAAAGCAACAAAACCGAAACAAAAATTTACATTAAAATATAATATTTTAGCTGGGACAGATTCTAGTCACCTGTTTGAAACAACACTAGTATTGCAACCATTTTTAGCCTTTTCTGTTGTACTCTAGTTTTATAGCCATTTTATAGCCTCCGGTACTTCAGTGGCCTTTCAGCTAAATATCTTAAGCTTTCCACAAAGCATGGGAGAATTTTCAGTTATAGTAAATGTGACAAGATCAAGGCTGTCTTTCCAAGCCTCATGCTCATATGACCCCTAAAAGAATTTCTGTATTAAGTCGGAAAAAAAAAGTGATGTTCAAGACTAGATCTCCCGGATTGTCCTTTGTTGTGGTATGCTTACATTTAAGTACTGGTTCCTCTCTTTTTCATATACTGTTCTGTCAACTCAGCCTTCTAACCTGAAAAAGTTTTGAGATCTTTTCCTTTGATTTTCTTAACATCAATTGTCCCACACACTTCAGATTAAAAAGATCAAAAAACAGAGTGTCATCTTCTCAGACTCTATTCTCAAATGTCCAACCAAAGTACTTCACATTTTTGTATGTAATGACAGATCATCTTAAAGGTTAATGTTGGCCATATGGTCTTCATGATATTCAGTATAGAGAACATCCAAATACCTTCCATCTAGAGATTTCAAATAACACAGGCAGGAGAAATCAGCACAGAAATGTTATGAAAATTCATAACATGGAATTGTTTAATTTACATAGCAAGTGCACCTGTTATGCAAATTATATGTAGAAGAAGAAAGATAAAAAAATATATAATGTCTCCACCTAAATTTAAAATCACTTTCAAATATTTGCTTCAGGCTTTCCCAAAGCTCCCAAAAGCTTCCTCCTCTCTGCTGAAATTATTTCTTTGAAGTATTTGATACCTCCTAGCACATCAGACATTATAGTGAAAAACCTTATCACATACCATTTTCCTGTTTACTTTTCTGCTGTCAGGTAGTAAAGGAGAAATACAGCAAGTGGTGCAATGAGCTGCATTCTATCTTTTCCTGCTTTTACTTTCCCTTCAAATATTGCTATGAGCAAATATGGAAAAAAAAAAAAAAAAGAAACAGAAAAACACAACACAAAACTAAAAATAAATTTTCTGTGAAATTGGAAGATCTTACTAATAAGACATTAAGCTTTTCAACATTTTCAGATAAATACTGTCAGTGAATAATGGATATGATTCTGCTAATCTAGGCAACTGAAAATCTTTGATCTCAAAGATTTGTTAATAAAAAATATTAAAAGAGTAGTAGTAAATATACAAAAAAAAGTATTAGAAATACTTGGTTTAAAAAAAATGAAAGTAGAAAACTATGCAAAGAAATATTTAGTCCTTTCTGCAAACTTTTTTTTCTCCTTTTCAATACTGCATGAAACTTCAGTGCTTATAGAATATTATGCAGCCAGAAAATATCTATCTAGGCAATATAGGTAAGTAGAAGATATGACAAATGCGAAAGAAAGAATTGAAGATAAGGAGGAAATGGAAAGGGCAGAAGGGATCACTGAAAAAAGGTCTGGACTTTGTAAGATTTACGTAACTAACGACAACATCAACAACACTTTGAATTTTAGCCTCTCTCATGAGTGAATAGTAAAATTAACCCATTTACATTGCCTTGTCATAAGGTAAATTGTTCACTGCATTTTAAGCTTATTTCTTTATTTTCCTCCTCCTATTTCCCCCCTTTTTTTTTTTTTTTTTTTAGTACAAAACATCCATTAAAATAGCAAAATGCAGTGGCTGAAATTGTGCTAAATCGCTAACAAGAGCTTGGTCTAATTCCTCCAGCTCCTTGATAAACCTTGATAAATTTTTTGCAAGATACCTGTAAAGCGAAGTTAATTCTAAGCATGACTATCCAAGTATGTGTATGTTTACATACTTTGTTCAACAGCCACATTTCAACTGGTGTATCCTTATTTTAGTATTCTCATATTTCAGGTAGTCAAACTGCTGGAGTCATACTCAAAATTACTCCATGCGTTTTCAGTCATAATAGCTGGTTAATTATTTATCTACAGCTTATGATTTTACATATTCTGACAGCTAAAAATAACTGCATTCCATAAATTTATCACTGCTTTTCAGCAGTGTTAAGTGCATTTCAATTAGCATTCTGTGGAAATGCTGAATTGCAAATCCTTTTCAAATTAAAAGGAACGGTCTATCTTTTCAATTCATTCTATAGTGATAATTTCATTGATTTGACTTAATACACATGTGAGCCTGAGCACATTTGCATATAAAATGCTGCAGGGCCTGAAGGCCTAATGCAAAAAATTAGTTCAGTGTTTTTATCTTCTGGTAGCACAGGGCTCCCATAACAAGCTATTTTGGCAACCTTACAGTTCAATATGCACTGTACAAGTGAGAAAGCCCTAGTTTTCTCTACAAATGGTTTTGGAATTTGTCCATACACTTGCGCTGCTGCCCAGCTGTTGATACTGCACTCCCTGGGATAACCAACAATAACATGTCACTGACGCTGCTCTGGCTTCTCTTTAAATCCCTTCATTTGGATGTTATTAGAATGGTACTGAGAACAGGAGAGTAGTTTAGTTTTAGGACAATTAGTGCCTGAATTTTTAGCCATGGAAGTGATATTAACTCTAATAGGAATTGCAATTTCCTTGCACCTTGTCACAAATACTATTTCATGATTCCATATGAATGATACTCATGCATTATATTTAATATTTTATTTTCAAATTAGAGTGATCTGCGGTCTGATGGTGATATACAGGTAGTGAACACTCTCTGCAATCAGCAAACGTGCTCAGATTCATCAGAGCTTTGTCATGGACATTAAACCCACTTCATCCTCAGCTGGGCTAGATGCACAGCTCTGTTCATCACATTCATTATCTGACAAAATGCAAGAGACTCTAACAGGTTTTGGGAACATAGATCACTTGATCAGTACTGTGAAGAGGTCAAGGGGTCACAGTGGGGAAGAGAAGGGTTGAGTTAAAAAAGCGAGTGTGGAATACCAAGCGCTCACCCAGCACTGTGCTGATAGGAGCAGTGTCTACAGAAATGTTTCTGCTGATTGCATTCAGCTGCCATCTGGGTTCTGTTTTTAGCTCAAGGATGTGTTTCTTGTGTGACCTTGGAGAAGACAACTCAGATAAAATTGTTGCCACGTTGTCACAGTTGTAAAACATCCATTCATTTCAATGTATGCATTGCTCTTTAAGTATGAAGTGTTAATATTGCCTTAGTTAGTACAAACATAACCATGTATGTTAATACAAACCTAAGTCCAGTGGGCGAAGAGTTAGTTCAGTACTAAAATAGTATTATAAACGTTGACAAATAAGGTAGCTTAACTGATGAGCATAAGCTCAGAATTGCAATACTGTTTTTTATCCACTTCATAATAGCTGACATTTCTCCCAAACTCTTTCTTCAATAGCCCATATTTGAATCCACTGTCCCAAGTAAATGTCCATAACTGAGCCATTTCTGCATGTGTAGCAAAACAATCTGCGTCTAAAACAGAGGCTAATTGATGTCCATTTTGTACCTGCAAGATTTTCTTAGTGATATCTCCATAGAGAATTTCTTCACGTTGCCGTAATCATAAATGATTATTATTACAAGTCCAGAAAGACAACCAGCTGGCTGGGGAGCCATGTGAAGCTACACGGAAAAAATAAGTTACTTGCCAAACTGCACAAAATCCTTATTAGAGAGCAGAAAGGGGAAGAAGGGAAATGGATATAAAGTTTAAAATGACAGCAGTAAAAATCAAAATAAATGGTTTGATGTTTTCAGCAAAAACATCAGTTTATGACTAAAGTAAAGCTATGAAAAACAGGTGTAGCTGCCTCACAACATCTCTTCAGTGGGGTTGGTGGTAGAGTCATGTTTCCTGATTTCCTTGTATCTCATATTGTTTAAAGTAGTCCACAAAGAAGTAGTTCCTTAGTGTATTAGTTGAACAGTGTCCTTTAGAACTACAGGAACAGAATTTAACATTTTTTAACTTACTTCTTCTTTGGCAAAAAGTCAAAAGCAAATACTATATCTCATTTCCATACTGAAGCTGCCCTGTAATCTGCTTGTCTGCTTTTTCACCTTAAGCTCACAAAATCCTCTAGATTTTGAACTATATCATGCATTCTTTGAAAACCCATTGGAGAAGGCAGACATTTACACAAGAGCTGCTCAGCCAAACTATGATTTCCAGTAAAAACAATGTTGTTAGAAACAAAGAGCATAATTTTGAGCTAGATTTTTTTGAGAGAAATAAATGCACACACAACTAAAAATAAAAATTTTTTAATTCCTTAAAATAAGTCACCATATTTTTTGTCTTGATTATAATTCAGTTCTGGCAATTTGTTTCCATTTCTATTTTTGAAATATCTTTTCTGATTTTTTTGATAGTGATGTCAAGTTTGGCTTTTTCTTCTTCTCTGAAGTTTGTTGCTTTTTTTCATAAGCACCTCCTACCTGCACTTCAAGAGGAAAAAAAGCAAAGTAAAAACAAAACCAACAAAACCTCAAACAAAACAAAACTATAAGAACAACTACAATAAAAGAAAGAACTCTAGTGAAAAAGTTCCCCTTTTTTTCCTTACTGTGAATGTTATGCTTTAGAATAATACATAACAATAACTAATCAGACTTCTCTTTGTTCATTCCCAAAATAACCACATAAAGTTAACAAAAAATACTAGCATGCTATAATTAAGTGAGCAGTAAATTTTAAACAAAAGAATGGAAATATTACCCTACCCACTGTACAGAACATCTGTGCACAATTTCTTTGGAAGGTCAAATGCTGAGTTAAACAATGTGAAGGACTGTTTATACCACAGTAGCTAGTCACATGAGCATATGCACAAGTAAGCATAATCAAAATTTCATGCTTTAACAAGCTGATTGCATACAAAGTTATTTTATAGGGAAATATTTCAATTTGTTGCAGTTGGTATAAGCTATCAGAAGCATTAATGGATTACTGCAACTTCTATATCCTCTGCTTGGTCTTCATGCATTGTTGATACATTGTGTTTGTTACACATACCACTAAAATTTATGAACAAATCCGGCATTTTCCTTCTTAAAAGGGAGCAAGCCCAGCACTAGAATAATTAAGTGTAAAAGTTTATTTCTGTTTGTCAACAGCTAAGTTAATGAAAAAATTTGTTAAAGGAAATTCTGTGATGACATGGAAATGATCACTCATTACTGAGTAACTTTAAGAGCAAATTACTAAATAGAAATTGCATTCTAGCAAAGAAGCTATTACTGTCAGAATGCCAACATGGATGAGCAAAATCCCGGAAAGAAACTAACAACAAAACCTCCACAATGATAATTGAACTAATAACAATTAAAAAGGAAATAGAAAAATATCTGTCTCAAATGCTCTGTGACACATTCTTGCTGGTGCTTCACCACTTTTGAAAGATTACCTATTTTAATTGGCAGTTTGATATTGTTTTACTGGTCCAAGTAATCTTTATTTATCTCAGATTGAAGATAGCACTGAAGAAGAATCATAAAACATATATACTGACCTCTCTTGTCAAACACCATAACATCCCAGTTTGACTCAATTATATAATAATAATATTTGTATTACACATAAATTTGTCCCAGGTGAAATGAAAACAGGCAGACAATATATATATCTCCAGCTTTGTGATTTTATAGTCACAAGCTTAGTCACTGTTTACCGTTTCTTTGAAATCACCAGCTACATGAGAAGAAATAAAAATCTTTGCCTTAATGTAAAAGTTACATATCTCACCCAGTCTCTTAGACCTTTTGTTTGGACATCAGACTGGAGAGTGCAAGAGATATGCAGGTATTGGCAAAAAGAGCCAGGATTGGATCTGAAGATGATGCTTCTGTGTGTTCTCTAAAGAACTCACTGAGCTTTACTTAGATGGTGCATTAATGGCATTTGAGGAGGCTACTTGTTCAGGCTGACAAGTGATGTGTCCATCATTGTAACTGGGTGCAGATCTTCTTGTTTTGAAAAGAGAGGCTTTTTCAATATTGTAAGAAGCTGTGAATATTTACTAAGTGAAAATAAGGAATGTTTTTTTTTCACAAAACAACAACTATATTTTCAAAATTAACCAGTAAAAATGAAAGAAAAGCACAAGTCTGGAAGAAAACTGTTTTCCTACTTGTTCTCACAAACAAATTCCAGGCCTTGAGCACTGATTATCAAAGAAGAATTTGAACCTTAGTTCACTGTATCTTTGTAAAGAAATAAGTTCAAATGTATGAAACACTTACTGATGGTGATATTGCATTAAAAAGACACCTGTGATATTTTCAGAGAGAAAAGATGCTCCATAAGTCTATCCATCTATATACTCAAATAATTTCATGAAGGAATATGAAGTATGCAAAATGTGCATCAGTCTACCTGAGGAGGGAAGTGAGGAACTGGGACTTCAGTAAAAATACTTTTCCCAGTAATTGCTATAGCAAATCTACAAATATAAATACAGCAAAAATAATCTGGACAAACCAGATGCTCTCAATTCAGCTGACTATAGGTTTAGGTTTGCATTCTGCCCATGTGAGATCTCTGAAAGAAGACAGAATTACAGAATTTGAAATGACAGCTTCATATTTAATTAAGTGAGAACAAATATACTAAGATTTAAGACTTTACCTTTTAATAGATCAGTTTAATGAATGAAATACCAGTTGTGCTTTACTAACATATAATGATAAAAATATGTGGGTATATTATTAATGTTGGTCATTAATACGTAATTTGCGTAAGTGTGCATCAAGCCATTATTAATGAACCATATGTGTGTTTGTATTTATACATACATACATGCAGATCTATGTAATTCCATTCCTAATAAAGGGATGTGACGGGGGTAACACATACTTGCTGCTGTTTCAGTTAAAGCGAGCTATTTTCTTACTTATCTATTATATTTCCATCTACTGCTCTTCTCACAACGTTTCAAAGCTGTTTGTATCTCTTGCTAATTTCATTTTTATCTATTTGCCTTTGCTGTCCAATCTGAAGGACTTTGTTTACAATCATAGATAAATTACACTTTTCTTCAAGATCTGGTATAATAGGCAGTATGATGATTTGGCAATTAAATAGTACACCAAAGTTCATAGTGGTCCTTCTGAAAGTCTTTTTTATTCTCTTGATGGGGTAAAGACTACTCCAATTATCGTCCTAAAAAATATGGAAAATGTAACATTGATGTTTTGATGTGATGCTTAAGGATGTGATGCTTGAGTTATGGGAGTTTCCAACTTACTTTCTTCCAAAAGTTAAGTATCTATTTGAATTTCATTATGCATTTTCTTACTTTACTCTCGTAAATTAGAATTGAATTTTACTTCCTGAAAAAAAAAAAAAGAAACAACAGTAGTGCATATGTTGCTTTAAAATATTATTAATTTTAATGACCATTAAAGCACAAAATTAAACATACTGAGTATAGTTTATTAACAGCCACATTGCTCAGTTTAAGTGCTACACTCTTAAATCTTCCTAAAACTCTTCTTTAGTGTTTGAATTTAATCTCAGCTTTTCCCAGGCTGCTAGTTGAATGGATTTTCTACAGAGATCGGCTTCTTCAAAATGTCTCTCCCTTTTAAATTAAACTCCATATATTTTGTATTGAGAGCTGCAGTCCAGTAGTATTTCTTAATTGAATCAGAATTCCTCTTAATCCACCAAACAGCTTCTAAAGACAAGTAGGGGTCTTGAGACCCATTAGAGCAGTTTAGAGACCAATTCAAACACAGGTGAGTTTTACAATTTTCAGTTATTATCAATAAAACACTAGTTCTTATTTATGAACTAGCAATATTTATCTACCTAAAAAACAAACAAACAAAAAATGCATTGTGAAATTCATGCATCTATTTTCCGGCTGACATTTTTCTTTTCTAGGGTCTTAAATAATCTTATTTTACCTTCTGATCGCCCAATTGCTGCGTTCACCAAACTATATACTGTGATTTCTAATAGTAACTCAAACATAGGTTTTTATTTATTTTTTTTACTGTTCGCTGTGCTGTATTGTATAAAATACATATATATAGTTGCCTTTGCCCAATTTTTAGTTAACTTAAAAATGTACTTGCTACAATCCAGTAATAAGGAAGGAACAGGTTACACAGCTCTGAAGATAGGAGTTCACTAGAAAACACTTTGAGGGATGAAATCTCTGGGTAAAGATATATTCCTCCTGGCTGCCAGCCCTTAAATGAGGTTAGGGTTCAATTGCACAGGTGAATTGCTTGCACCTATGCTCCTTTGGCTGTACATGCTTCTTCACTAAATGCTCAGTCACTGGTTCAGACCGTGATCTAAAGTTTCCCATATATATGGAATTTAGCATTTATTTCTTTAAAAAAATTATGACCACTAGACAAAGCTGTCATGAAACAGATAGAGGAAAAAAAGCCCACAAAATAATAGAAAAAGTATAGCTTTCAATATGGATATTTGGGTGTAGGAAGGAAGTTTATTTCTATCTGTTTAAAATACATTTCAAATTTTCCCAGCCATCTTAAAAGATTAGTATAATTGCAAGAAACAGAAAGTATAAACTGAGAAGAATTTTCTCTTTGACAGTCACATAAAAAGTTATTTTCTTTTTAACGTTAACTATGAAAAAGTAATCAGCTTTAATAACTGAGTAATTACTTTCAATTACTTGACACAATAAAAATAATATGCAAAAAAACCCTGATGATTTTCAAAATACATGTCAGACAATTCATAATCATATCTCAAAAATATGTAAAACCACTCTGAGAAACATCTGCCAGTTTTGTAGTGAGCGATTGGTTATTTATTGGCTCAGTCTGCTGCCTTACAGATTCAGAGATGTGGTGCAAGGCAGATCAGTGATAGGATAGAGATCTAAAATGTAGATAGCATGGTACGAAAAAAACCCAAATGATTTCCATGGTGTAAAATTCTCCAATAGAAACCACTTGAATAACGTGCCAGTAAGCTCTTAGGCTGGTGTTGGTTAAACTGTTGAGAATAAGGCCTCAGTAATTTATTTGCTGGTAGTTTTATTTAAGTAATCATCTATTCATTCATGAATGTAAAATGGTAAGTCACTATATTTGAAGCAAGTTTTGTGAAACATAATAAACACAATGCAGGATGCAATTAAGAGAGTACATCTGCAGCATCATTACTTTATTTGCTGTGATATTAATGTAAAAATGTTTTAAAAAATGTACAAGTGGGAAGATGAATAAGGAATAATTCTTACTAATGACTATCATTGAGCTGTAAAAATGTTGACACTTGGAAGCAGTATAGTGATTGTAGTCAATGTAAATTGCAAGAATTTATGATGTGTAGAATATTGTTTGTTCATTTTGTTTTAGAATGCATAGCACACGCTGCTAAAGAATTTTGCAAAGGTGCTGTACTCTGCATTTGTGTATTGAGAATCTACCTGGTTTCACACAAGCGCTCTGCATATAACACTTGATACGCACTTTCTGTAAGACATGTTAAGAGATAAATTCCCTCCATTTATTTTGAAGAACTAAGCTTCCAGAAATACCTTAAGCTAATTCAGATTAGTTTACTGAGCAAGGAGACTCAAGTAAACTCATGCAGAAAATTTACTGAGATTGGAATTTTTTACTTTCTCTCCTTTGTAGGAGTTGTTGAAAAAACTCATCTGAATAAAGTTAGAGCAAGATAGAGTTTTGAACCTCTTCAATAGTGCAAAATGAATGGAAATTACTCCAAAGAAAAGTTTGACAAATGAAAATCAGCCTTGGAATTTATTTAGATATAAATGTCTTTATAAATGTCTTTTAAGGAAGTTTTCCAGTACAGATGTGGTAAGGCTTTCTAGTTTGGCATTAAGACTTCCTGTATCTAGCACAGTTATGAGAAAATTAAATATGAATCTACAATGAAAAAAGTCATGCAACTCATATATCAATTGTATATCCTAATATGATTTCAGGAAAAAAAAAATAGAAGTAACAAGCAGAATTCTTTCATTTTTGTAATATTTCCTTGCCTTAACTTGCTACCTGGCCATTCGGTAACTACCCAGTAAGGAAACTACTGATTCTGTCTCCCTTTCATACAGTCCCTTTCATACATGAAATTTGCCCTTTCTGACAACCTCAGTTTTACAGCTTTTAAGTTTAAATGTTAAGAAATTACATATATTTAAAAAGCCATTATTTTCTTACATAAGAAGAGAAAATGAATAGTTAGGCTTTCAGAACACATCTTCTAGAAAGACAGGACAGATATCCAGAAAAGGCAGTCAGTGTCTAGCTAAGATACGTCTACATTAATTAGCATTCTGAGAAAAGTAGTCTACAGTACCAACAAAATGATGTGCACTTTAAAAAAAGAGCTGTTCAAAGTATCTTTATTTTTTACTTCAAAACACATGTTGATGGGAAAATAAAGCCACTTTCTGCTTACTGCTTCAAGGATTTAAAAAACATGCAATTCTTCTGTGCTCATAAGTACTTCGTGGAATTTGAAAGCATCAAATTCAGATTTACTTTAAACGGTTCAATCTTACATAGAAGGTAACTCCTACATTTAAAAGTCTTTGTTCTAGAAGATTTTCACTCAGTCTCTCAGATGCAATGAAAGATCTGAACTGCAGCTCCTCCAGAGCATGTTTGTTTACATTGTATCTTTTTTACAGCAAAAATATTTTTACTTCAGTGAGACAATTCATTCTATTTAATATTAAGAATAAATAAAACAAATCTTATTATGATAAAGACCTTGACCATCACTAATTTCTCCTACAAATATTGGAAGAACTTTCTATTTTGCAAAAAAACTTTGACTTTAAAAAAATATTTTGGAGCTAAAATAGCAGCTGGATTAAATATAGCAACAAAATAAACTAATTACTATACAGATGGATAAGATCAGACTTTATCAGTGGGACAAATTGCACTGATATTTAAAGCCACGTATAATGGGTATTAGCTATGACACTCAGTCAGATAAGGTTGACACCTTAATATATTTTTCCATTTAGATGCTGAGAAAGCATTAGGTATGTAGATAATGATAAGGATACAGTATTTCAAATGCTTCAGTGGTTGAATATATTACCATGTGTATGTTAGATATAGAACTTGCATTGTTTAAAACTGAATTCTTTGGAAATGTTCATGTAGTGATACAGTGATATTCAAGGAAATATCCTATTTATTTATATTTACAAATACTTTTCAATGTCAATCTCAGTTTTAGCAAGGAGGTTAAAACAGTCCAATATGTAGATAGCAGTGGTGCACTACCAGAAAGAGTAGCCACTAGCTGTTTCCCAATTTTGCCTAGTCTGATGAATGCATTGTATGGTGAGGGAGAGAAGTCATGTTGTTAGAAGACTAATACTTCTATGCACTAGTAGACAATGATAGGCAATTGCTGAGCTTTGCCTTTTTGTTCAAGATAAGAAGCAAAGTCACCAATAGTTTGCAAGCTAATTGTTGCTAAACTGCAGTCACTTTTAGTTATGATCCAAAGCATAGATAGTTCTCTACAGCTAATTTCCAAGATTTTCTTTATGCCACAAACATGAGTCTTAACTTACCCAGGATGAGGATAACATAATGTCTTGACAAAGAGCTTGGTAATGGAGAAGGGCGAATAACTGTTTGTACGTTATGAGTTTCTGAATCCCAGTTGCATGTACAGGTAAGCTTAGCAAAGAAATCTCTGGATGATTATTGTTTTAATCTTGGGATTAGCAGCTTTCTCAGACTAGTGCCTCAAAAAAAAATACCCTGCCCTTTCAAAAAATAACCAAAAGCTCAAACTACTAACAAAAACACTTAGAGCAATCAATCAAAGTTCAGATCGCCTAGCAGTTACATGAGTGTTTTGTATCTGCCAGTATTAGCTAACATGAATGTGTTATGTATACATATATATATATAAAAAAAAAAACAAAAAAAAACACCAAACTGATGAGAATTTATATTTAGACTGAGTTTCCTTAGCTCCCTGGCTGGAATTTTGAAAACCAGCTTTATCCTGCAAGAGACTGATTGCTTTGCAAGGCAAAGCCAGTCTTTCATGTGAATGTGTCTATGTACTGCATACGTCTTAAGACATTCAACAGTCACACTGTTTTTCCCTCCATTTCTTTCAAAAATGAAGAATTATGTAGCCCTGATCCAACAGTATCATGTATCTGTCTAGAAATTTGTATTCATTCCTATTTTTGTATGAACTTCATTAATCTCTGCAGGTTTGTGCCAAATAACTGCTAAAATTACATTAACAATGACATTATTTCTTACTACTTATAATGTATCAGTACAGAAAATGTAAAGATTGAGGGATACTCTCGCTGTTGGATGATATTGGTGGAATAGTCAAGTGAAAGCAAAGGGTAAATTCAGGAATGAGATGCAACCATCAAGGAAGAAGCATTTATGGCCTCTTCAATCTCAGGAAAAAGACTGGAAACTAATTGTAGTTTCTTCATATGCAATGGAATTAATTAATGAGGGAATTAACATAAGAACTCATGTGAAAGGGGCATGGATTGGAAAATCATGCTCAGTAAAACACCAAAGGAACAGTGCCAATCTTAGATGATGTGGAAAAAAACACAAATATCTCTGAGGCACTTTCCAAGTCTCAATCGTGGCATCAGAAAAGGGTAAATATCATAACAGTAAAAATAGTGTACCTACATGGGGAAAAATACAATTATACAAAATCTCTATGATCAAAGCATCCCATGTTCCTGAAACAGAGATATAAATATATTGTAAAGGGCAACACAGATGAATCCCATTGACTGGACTAAAGAAATGCAAATATGGGTGAAACAGGGTAGGTGTTTTAAGGACACCTGAGCATTGGATGCCTCTGAAAATGTAACAGCTGTGAACGCTGGGAGGTTTCTCTTCATGCTTGTATCCAGAGCAAGAACTTTTTGTTAAGTTCTGCTTGCTATAACATCTATAGAATAACCTCCTTAGTGCTTTCTTTGTACCCCTCTGACATGTTTAAAATAACAGCTCTAAAATAACAGCCCAGGTGTTCAGATTGGCACAGAGCTTATGAAGGACAAATTCCATCCAAAAAAGGAGCTGAGGTTTCAGAGAACCTCAGCAAATTTTGTGTAGTATGTAGTTAAATTGCTTCTGATTATGGAAGCCTTCTCTTTTTATGTGGTATTCATTTAAGCATTTATTTTTAGTTTATACCACTCTGTATTTTTAGCTGCTAAGTTCAGACATTAGCTATTCACCATGATTTGGCTTTGATGTGGCTATACTTAAGCACATCTGAGTGATTATTTACAGTTTTTAGCAAAGCCCAAACCTTTGGAGGCATTTTCTAAAATGGGAAAATAATTTTAATATCTCTTATTACCAGAAGTTCTGAAAATAACATTTGAGTTATAAAAAATCATTCCAAACATTGCAATTTTGCTGTATTTTATCAAACTAGTGTGCTCTAATGGGTAAAAAGCTGTAAAATTTAACTGTCAGACATTTGAGAAAGCACAATCAAAACGGCTTTGAACAAAATATCTGTAGCCATTCTAGTATATGTAAAGTCACGAAAAGGACATAAGCTTTTCTATCTTGCTTTCACTTTGTTGATAAATCCATTTTCCAACAAGCAGCTGGAAAGAACAGGGAAGAGTAAATTAAAATGATATCACTATTACTTATTGCTGCAATTTTTTGAGAATCACACTTACACATATGAAACTTGTGTAGATTTCCTACCAGTAACTTTGCTCCTAAAATGTAATATACAAAAATAAATCTTTATAGCTTGTACTTCTTGATCCGTTCTGGCCTTTACAGCTTGTAAAATGAAAGAAAGATTGCTCTGGTCTTATAAAAAGTATTTATTTGAGTTTATTTTATACTTTTATGCATGTTAGCTCAGAGTTATACTGTCTAAACTGTGCATATTTGTGAATGTGTAAAATTTATTATTAAGATACAGAACTATCAAGATACCATTTATCTCATCTTTTTAAAAATTTGAATTTTGAATCAACTCGTATCTCAAAAAATTTTGCTGTTTAATACTACTTATATGCATATCATTCACCAGAGTATCATAAATTTCTCACTTTTGAAATCCTGAGCAATCTTACAAAAAAAACTGAGCAAGATATAAAAATATTTCTCTACAAGCAACATAATTTCAGCACCAGAAAATTTTTACCAATTTATATGAAAATTGTGCTCATGCAGTAACATAGCATCTGTTTAGGATGCGATGTATGGTTTCTAGAATTGAAAAGCAAAAGTGGAAGCAGTAGACATTTGTGTGCTTTCTTTATGTAAGGGACAAAATGAATGTATGCAGTGTGTGCTTTGCGGTGACTACATAAGAGAATCTTAACCGAAAAATTCAAAGCAACTGCTGAACATGCTTTTGCTTTTTATTTATTAATTTATTTTTTAATGGTATTTGTCTGAGAGCATCTTAAAGATGTCACTACTGCTGTCTCACTTTGAAATCTCAACAGAGTCAGAAAGGATAGCCTTTGAAAAAATGCTGTTCTTAATTGTCTTGTGTTGGAAAACTGCCCCACCTTGACAGTCAGTATTAGGATGCAGTTTGAAGCCTTTGACTTTTCCCAAGGATAACAAGTCACAGCCAGACACCAAAAACCATGTAGTTTGGCAGGGGGAGCATGTGGAAATAGTGGGTTCAAAATCACTGTAAGTTGGGAATAAACATGCAAAGTCTTTGTGCTTGTATTTTTTGTCAGAAGAGTAAAGTGTATATAATTCTTCTAAATTACTTATTTGAAAAAAAAAAAAGTAGTGGCCTTGATTAATTCCCTTTCTAATTATTGCCTGCACTAAACAAGTATTCAGAACTTTCTTTCCATGCAAAGATGAATGCTACATATTAAAATATGTAAGGTAAGAAAAAAAGCTATTAAAAATTCTGGTAATTGGCCATTTACAAATCTTTATTGCTGAAGGAGTTATTTTTTCCTTGTCTGAAACATGGGCTATATAAATATTTAAATATATCCTTTTTTTCAGCAAGAATTTTTCCTAGTCTGTTAAGATAATGTCATTGTGGATGAATAAAATATGCATTTCCTCCTCTGAAATATTTTATCATGTCTCTGACTTCTGTGATTATTCTGAACTTCACTACATAGAATATTCTGTATTTCATTGCTGAAATATTTTATAGGACTTAGCTTGTAAAAACATATCGTATTCTTTAAGAAGGCTAGTATTTGATGATTGCTTTTCTGCTACACCTCACCAGTACAACATAATTCAATCTCTCAGATGTCAGGACTCTTCCAGTTTTTGAATGGCAACTTTATTTTCTTGAAGAGCAAATATCATAGCATTTCGGCCAAAACAGCCTACTGACTGAGCTGTCAGTCAAATGTTTAACATTTCAGACCTGAGACCTGGGAGGTACTGAACTCGGTGACAGAGGGTCGCCCAGTACTCCACACCACACTTGGCAGTTAGTCTTCAGAGCCTCTTGGGGAAACCAATAGAAATCTATTTTACTGAACTGCTAGGAGATTATTTTACAAGAAGCAACTTGTGATACTCAGCACATTCAATCATGACAAACCACATGCCATAGATTTGTGACCCCATATGCTGAACTGAACCCATTGTATTGGTAGAAGGGAGAGGTCAGCAGCAAAACTCACCATGGGAAATGGTCTGCCTCAAGTGCTGACCAAATGGAGTGCCTCTGTTTAAGCTGCTACCACATTAAAAAGATCCAAGTAAATTTTTTCTATTCATGATTTTCTATGTTGTCCTAGCCTCTCCTCCTAAGACATTACAGGGTGCCATTGTCTGATACCATATCAGTGTGATTGGACATGTCCTGAAGGGAATGGATGGGATCCTGCACTCACTGCACAGGGTTTTACCCTCCAGGCTAAGCTGGAGGTAGGTAGGGTACGTAGTTGAGTGAAGTCAGAAAAATACAGTCATTTTTCATTCATTAAGAGACTTAATTTCTTTCTGTGTCAACAAAGCTCAACTAAAAAAAAAAAAAAGAAAAAAAATCATTTAAAAAATTGTCAGAAAGCCATATGGAAGTTTGAAAGGTACTATTTTATGGTCAAATCAGGGTCTTTGAGAACTTACGGTTGAGTAAGTTAATCAGCTAACTGCAAACCATTTGTTTTACATATATTATATGTTTTTATTTGAAATATGTTGAACAGCTTACAGTTGTCATGTAATTTATGCAACTAAAATTAAAGAGATCTTATTATTATTATTTTTTTATATTATTTTATTTTATATTTATTTATTATATTTATATTATTATTATTATTATTTCGTAGTGTGCTAGATTCTTCGGAATATTATATCAGAAAATCCTGTTAATTGGCTCTCTTTAAACTGAGGACTACATGTTGCAACATATGATCATTTCCCATTGTTTATCTTAAAAATCTTGATGGAACTTTCTTGGCTTACCCCAAAATACTGCTGAGCTGTCTCACCAGGAGTGGGAAGGGACACCCATCAGACCCCACCACAGAACTAAATGCTATACTTTATCTAAATCTATCTAAATGTCTACTTTATCTCTTCCTCTCAGAGGAAACATCTAGAAGGGAGTGAATGTAGTACTTCAGTGAAAGGACACAAAAATCTTTGCACCAACAGTCATGTGCTCTCATCTAAGTTCTTGAAAGGGCAACGGTGACATGAAGATAAACATGATTGCCTATATCATGTGGTCTCTACTTTTATTATTATTCTCTCTTGAACTGACTGTTAAACTAGAGTACTCTATTCTCATCTGCGAAACTATTTTATCACTGTTTAAGTGCCAGATTTCCAGAGCAACAAAATGTCTATGCAGCAACTGCTTTAGTACAAGCACACAAAAATAGCTAATATATTACTCACATGTAAATATTTGCATAATATTCAGATACCCCATGCATATGTGTGAGCAAAAATCTGGTCCTGAAACCATTTTTATTTTAAAGAAACTTCTCCCAAATATTCTAATGTAATTTCCAGGCAATATAAATGCTAAATATATTGGGCAGCTTTCCCAGCCTTGGAGAAGAAATAAGTGTTCCTTCATTGAGTCTCTGTGATTCCTTAAAGTTGATTTCTTTTCCTCGGTAGTCCACAGTTCTCTCTGTTGGCCCCAGTTCCTGAGCCTCTTCTTGTCCATCTCAACTGTGGAAGAGGAAACAGTTTTCCAAGAAAGCATATATATTTCAGAGCAACTTCATTTACTTTTAAGATACAGACTGGAATATGCATATTTGTCTTCTTTCCATTACTTCAGAGACTTACACATTCTTAAAGACCTAAACATATGATCTGTACTGCTCTGTCATTTCTTAAGACAATCATGTGAAGACAACTCAAATGAGAAGGGAAGAAGGGAGGGAGAATGGAAAAATGCATAGAAGTCAAGGATTTGGACTACATATCCATGGCTGAATGCGTATGGTTTAAATGCTGCTTGCAGTTCTTTTACCATCCAATTTTAGTTTGTTCAGGATCTTTAGTTTTACAAGAATATAGTCATTTTATGGAATTGATAGGCATTAGCATGATAACATGAACGTTTCTGTTTATCTTTTTTATTCTCATTCTCTAACTGCAGCTGATTTCAACACAGATATTTCAAGTAGCAGAGCA
Organism: Lagopus muta; assembly: GCF_023343835.1. NCBI lineage: Eukaryota > Metazoa > Chordata > Aves > Galliformes > Phasianidae > Lagopus > Lagopus muta. Next base: position 42,477,893 of record NC_064436.1, on the reverse strand, counting down.
AAGTCTGCTTTGCAGTAAGAATTGTAATGTATCAGAAGGCACATATAAACACAGTCTACAACTGCTCTTGTTATTGTTTGAACTCAAGTAGTGTCTAATGGCTGTTACATTTCTAGTATCCTCCTTGTATTCTTTGTTGTATAAACATTCAAAAAAGATTTATATTCCATGTAAAGATCACAGATGGCTATACAGGAATAGAAGGTAAAATAAGCACTGGAAGTAAAACAAATTGATGGTTGAAAATATTATCTAATATACATTCTGTCAGTGACATAAGGTTTTCTTTTTTGCAACTGTTTCTTCCATTGACATATAAGTGTAAACAAAAAGTTGTTCTGAATTGGTAATAATGAATGAATTAATAATTCATTAATTCAGCATTCATTATTATACAGTGGTGAATAACAGCTGGTGGGATAAAGAAAATTACAACTCACTTCAGAAGCAAAAGAATTGAGAAAGGGAACTAGAGCTGAGTGAAGAATCTTGTAAAGAAAGCCAAGTTGTGGTATTAACAGCTTAATTAATGCAAGATGTCACAGAAACTTTATCTCATCAGCAAAGTAGATAAGATGCTCATTTTATTTAACTTTAATTAGTTTTTGCCACCACTGTTTTCCTTCTTGTCCTAGTTGTACGTGAGATTTACAAAATATGCCAGAGATCTTTTAGCAACAGGCGAATTACAGAATTGCTGCTTATTGTCTAAAATTCTGGGCATGGTTCTACCTTTCCATATTCATATGCCCTAGAATAATTTGAACAAATCTGCTATTAATCCTACTAATTCATCTAGGATTTGCTTTTAGGATCTTACTTAATTTCTTTTCTGGGTCACTGTCTTGATGTGGGAAATGATTGTTACTTGTTTTCTGCAACAGCCACCTTAAGACTGAAGAATTTGGGAAGTTTTTAAAATAAATTCAATGCCTATTTTTATTCATGCTTTAGGATGGTTTTAAATATTACCTTATTAAAACAGCAGACTGAATTCCCCTTCAGTTGGCATAACTCTGTGCTTGGCTCTCTTATACATTTTCCTAACTCCAAAAATCTCATTCTGCACTAATGATTTTTTCTGTTTACACATCTGTATTTAAAGCAATATTCTTGTTTTATAATTGAAAGGTCATGCAGTAACTGATTAAAATATAAAGCAATACAATAATACAATACAGATAGTAAAAAGTCTATGGTCTGATTTTACTGATGCTCAGCACCATTTAATATCAAGTCTACTTTCTCAGTACTGAGATCTCCAGAGATAACAGAATGACCTATAGACTCTACCCTGTGATGTTTTGGGCTGGATCATTTTTCAGTGTGCTCTTTCTGCCCCATGTACAAGCGAACAGCTGTTCCACTGAAGTCTGAATGATAGGTAGGTAGCTCAAAAGCAACTTGAGTATAGAGGTGAAGGGAATAACGGATAGAATTCAGGATTATGGGTATAAATGAACAGAGAACAAAAATGAAAAGGTTACACTGAAGTAGATATAGAAGAATGAGCTCAGGAAGTGAAAAGGTACAAAATAAAGATAAGGAAGTCAGAGAAAGTAGGAAAATCTAGCAAAAAATTAACAGCCTAAAATTAAAAGAACAGAAAAAAAAAGAACAAAAAAGGCAGAAAAAAGAACTATACAGAAATGAGAATAGGAATCGTCTTCATATAAGAGTAGAAGAAATGTAATTTAAATCAGCTATTTATTGTTGCATTCTATGGATAAAGATTCTTTGGATTTGAAGTACAACTAGTTTTGTGGAAGAAAAGAGGAGAGGAGAGGAGAGGAGAGGAGAGGAGAGGAGAGGAGAGGAGAGGAGAGGAGAGGAGAGGAGAACAGTTATAACTGTCATTTTAATTAACCAAATCATGTAATCCCAATTTAAACCAAGACAGAATTCAGATGTTTATTTTATTTTACTAATTAAAATTACACTTTCTGTCTGAAAAATTAAGTCTGCTTGTATACTCAGGGGCACATTGATAAAACTGGAAAGATGAACAAAGTTATTCAGGGAACTGGAGTAAAAGACAGGATAAAATAACAAACATTAAGAAGAGCTAAAGAATTCTTTAAGTAAAACAAGTTGCAAAAAATTTTCACCAAGTAACTCAAAACAATTCAGTCTAAATTGTCAGAATTGTTGCAAATAAAATGCAACTCTATACATGTAAGCAGAAAGGAAGAGAATACTGTGCCTTTACGTAATAAACCGAAAATATGTAGACTGAGTTTGTTCATCAAAGTTCAACAGTGGAGAAAAAATTAATTAGGCTAACACAATCTGTTTTAAGACATACATTTTTTTAAAATTATACTTAGTTTCAAATTAATCTTGAAACATTTATGAACAGTATGATAACACACAGGGCTAGATCATAGGTTTTAAAGAACAATAGCGCTCTGACTGGAAAGAAATACATTTGCAGTCCCTATTTATACTTTTTCTGGTCCAAAATATAAAATAATATTGAAATAGCTTCTATTAAATGAGGAAAACATAGGAAAGTACAGATCTCTGCCAGGAATTCTTAGCATCTGGATCTCACCTCTTATGTAGCAAGGGAATACTTACCTTAGGGAAGTTAATTTTCCCTTATAAAATTGGGGTATAATTGTAAAAGCCAGAAATATAAAATAATTGAGACAGTTCCCAGCAACTGAAGAAATTATAGAAAATTGCACTGCCAGGAAAGACAGACATAGAGGCTACAGGATTCTTCCCCTCTTCTTTTTTTTATAACTAGTAGCTGAAATAGTGTAATTATTCAGTGATTCTAAGTGTTTTTCAAATGGATTCCGCTAATCTAAAATGAATATCCTGATAATGTATGTTAGACCCATGTGATTTAGGTGCACTGAAGACACACCAGGTTACCTGCTTTCAGTACAATATACTAGGGAAATAGATGTTCTCTGTTAACAAAACTTTCTTTTTTTTACTACTGAATAGAATTGTGTAGGTTTCTTCAACTCACAATATATTTTGTACAGTTTGTTGGGCTCTTCATTACAAAGCCATTAGAAAGAGATATTCAATAGATTGTCTGAAATTTTTGATATCCTCTATAAGATAATAAAATTGTCAACACATTAGAGTGAAATAGGTAGGGTTTTATTGAAAGACACTTTTCAATTACATTGAATATTACATAGTTCTTATATATAAAGATTTTATTTTTTTAATCCAAATCTTAATTATGTGCTCTGTAATGAGGTTCACAATAAAAATAAAGCCTGCTTGATCTTTTTTTTTTTTAACCCGATTTGTTTCATTGCCCCAGGATAATTCACCCTTTATCTAAAATCTTACAAAAGGCACAGGTGTGTAAAATAATTAAAATGTGATACTAAAAGGTCTTAAGTGCATGAACCATGACAGAACACTCTTGGATATAAATAAGCACCTGGTTCACAGAGACATTTGTATAGTATCTTTTCAGTAGATCAGTAACTGGACTGTACAATCATGGTGAAGTGACTAGCTTGTTGTTTCTTCCCTGGAAAGCTCTGGAAGAGTTAATCTCCCTAAATGTTAATTCTTTGAGACAGACAAGGAGAACTCAACTTTGGGGAAGGGAGGAAACCAGCAATAAATTCTCGTACCCTTTTATGTCATATAACTACAAAAAACACTGATAAGAAATAATAATTCTATTTTTCATAACAGAAAAGTCCTGGAGTCCTACCATAGTTTTAAGATAGTATTTAGATCTAAGTCACCTACCCTCTTTTTGTGACAGAGATAACTTAAACAAATTACAGAACTCTTCTTACAACTCCTTACTTTATGCCACTAAGGCATAATTCTGATCAACTACAATTTACTGAAGAATAAATTTCTAAAGCCTTTAGAAATGTACATGACAGATAAGTTACATGGGCTCTGGAATTAAAAATAATTCCTTTTCAATTTAAAAAGTTTGGTCACAACTACAGCTACAACTACAACTGCTGTAGAAAGAAGTATTTTCTTAAAATATCAGGTTTGCAGCTAGTAGCATCAATTGTAACTATATTCATCAGATTTGCCAGAGAGCTTATCCATTCTACTCAGCATTCATCAAATCCTGATCCTTGTAGAAGTTGAGAAAGTTTAGTGGCATTCTAAGATAAATTTTTTCTTACAGTGTAGACTAGGCATTTTCTGTGAAAGCTTCTATTGATGTTGTTACTGAATCTGCATGGAAAATGAGAAAGAGGACTATATTTTTAGATTATTGAAAAAAACTTTTACTTCAGTTGTGCAGTGTATTTCTGAAATAAAAATATATTCAATTATAACAGTTGGAATAAAAATAAGATGAAATCAAAGCATCTTGTCCTTTTCAAAATTGTCATTTTAATAGAATCGTATTATTCAACTTCTGTTTCACCAAGTCTACTTTTGTAAGTTTTTATAAGATAAAAAATATTTTATTTATATATACAAATTTAAAGAAATGAGATACATTATTAACATTTTTAAATGATTTTAAAATAATAATTTATTAGCAACAAACTATTACTATTAGTGACTGTTTTGAAATACAGTAATTGGTGTAATTAAAAATATTCTGTTAAAATTTTTCTATTTTTTTGAGTTTTTCAGTCAGGTATTACAACTCAGTTTAAAGAGGGCAAATATACAAATATGACAGCTTGCAGATTGTTTTCAATTTTTTTTTCTTGTTAAATTATATCTTAAAATTAAGTTTGGTCACTAGTAAGGCTTTTATTTTTTTTTTCCCCTAGAATTGCTCAAGATCAAATTATATGGTACTACTAGATTTTCTAGCAACAAAATCTCTGTTATAATCATGCCTTACAGCAATTGAGTCAAATGCCACAAACTGGTGACAAAACTTTACAACTCATGATTTTCTTGTCAATAAGTCTATCTAGACCACAGGTGATAGTAAAAATATATATATATATATTTTTTTTTCTGCTTAATAATTCAGTTCATTTTCACAGTAGACATCAGATAGTTATTTGTTATGTTTTCTTGAGATATAAAGTGATGGAATAAATAACGATTTAAACTAGTATGTCTAAGGAAAATATATTATTCTAAGGAAAAAACCTAGAACACATTTAAAATCTTTGAAAGTTTTTCTTTAACATTTTCCAAAACTGATGTCAGGAAGACAAACACAATATTGTTTGAAACCTTTTAAAATTCCTTCTGGTGAAAGCTAGAACTGCAGAAATAATTTATTTCCCTTAATTAAATGACGATGAAGCAGCATTTCTTATCTGGCCTCGTAATTAATGCTTTTTGTGATTTCACGGCATTACGTGGAGTTTAGCAAAATATTCTTGTGAGTTGTGCTCCCAGAAGCTGGTGCATTTTTAAATTAGCTAGACACATTTAGTCACAAAGCTAACAATTTTATGATTTTTTTGAATATCAAGAATAAGTTAAAAACCGTGTTCACACAAAATCCCACTAGAGACCAAAATTAACTTTCTGGCATTAAAAAGGGGCATTCTAATCCATTTATTACACCTATAGTTTCTCTTGTCAAGAATCTTAAGCAAATAATAGCTCTAAGCAATGGGCTTATACAAAATAAACTGATCCAAAGAAGGAGAAATTTCTGCTGCTAATGAGAACCCAAGGCACCAGTTAAGTTTAGGAAATTGTCATGGGGTTTAAAATGATCATTTTAATCAGGAATAAAAGAATATTTTGTGTCAAACTATTTCACTATATCATCATTTTTTTCCTCCTATCCTTCTGATAATATTTGCACTAAAATTTAAGCTTACAATTTTTACTTTGGTGTGGGGTAGAAATCTTTTACATTGGTCTTGTCAATTTTCTGGAGCTTGGCTGACTGAATCTCCTATCCTTTTCTTCTACCATCCAGTCAAACATTTAACAGGATTTAAATTACCAGCCTACTAAAATTACAGAATATCTGAAAGGTTAATGCAGTACAGCAAGTGCATAATATATTGTACTTGAAAAGTTTAATGTCTTATTCACGGAACAAGAAATGTAACAAGGACTGAGAATGACAGAAAATTAATCAGCTCTCATGATGATGCTCATAATAAGAGCAAATGGTTACTGAAAACATAATACTTTCAAAATGCTTGGTGAAAATTGAAATTCTGAGCTCCTTCTTGCACTGTGGAAGGTATTGGCTGTTATCAAATGAAAACCTGCATGTGCAAAATAAACTAAAACCCAGTAAAACCTCAACTTTGATAGCTGTTCATTGTAAGTTATGAATCATTCTAAGAGTGAGGCCGTTGTGGCAGAACTTTTTTTTTAAATGTACAGTTTAGATGGACGTTATTACTGCTAATCGTTGATGGAATCTTTGCAATTTGCTCTGAAAAAGACCCCCCAAAACAATGAGTAACTATCATTTTAAAGCAGGAAAGTGAAATAAGATTTTTTTGTCATTCTTTCTAAACCTGAGTAGATGCGGGTGTGATCCTTCTGCTGAAGATAACAAAATCAGAAAATCAGTCTTTACTGGAAACAGGATGTACATAAACATTGCTGTCTTTGTAAAATAGATTAATAAAAACATATTCTTCTTTTTGAAATTATGTAATGTTAATTGAATATGCCTCTTTATGCAATGTTGGCCATAAAGTTCAGATAGCAAGGTCCTAGCGTCATTTTGACTCTTTCTAGCACAGTCAATTTTAAAATATTCTGTAGCTTGCAGTAGTGGAATATTTTCAACTATTTTAGTCTAAAATATTTTTTCTACTCTTTTAGACAGAAAAGGGCATGACATATAGGGACACTACTGGTACATAATAATTTTCTGATTCTGTGATTAGATATTGTCCAAAGGGCATAATTTGGCTGCTTACGTATTCACTTCAAAAACTTGAGAGCAGATGAGAAAGATCTTTAAATAAGTCCATACCTGTACTTTGTATTATAAAAATAGATTCACAGGTCTTCTTGTTTCTGCTCATCAGTGCTCTAGTTTTATTAAATGAACTTTTGAAAGATGAATGACACAAAATAATCCAAGGGAGAGACTGGAATTTGAATTTAGACTAAACTCTTTTTCCACGATCCCTCTTGCTTTGAATAGGCTGAATGCTGTGGTGAATTCACGAGGGTCCAACTCTTCCCATGACGGTTTTATCCCTTTCTTGGAACACTAGGTGGTAAGATGTATACAAGTGACCCATTTGTGAGCATAGCCTTTATACATGTGAATGAAGAAATATTACTATATATTTTTAAAAGAAAAAATATTTAAGAACCTCTAAAAGTCATTATGAGGGCTTCAAACAACAGGACTTTGAAGAAACTCATGATTACTTAAACCAATTAGTATTGCTGAAAGCAAACAAACAAAAAAATCCTACTCACAGAATGCATGTATGAACTTACGTGTCTCTTTCATTTCCTACTAACATCTTTTTGCTTGTTGAATTATTTTTAATAGGCAATGTTGATACTGAAATGTTATCTTTGGGTTTCCAAGCTCATGTATCACTGAGATTAATGGAATAAAGGTGAACTTGTTTAAGTCTGCCTGTTGGACAATATTCGTATTTGCAAGTGCTGCATGAATAAAGATGTTAAAAAGTTATTTGTGGTAATATGAACAGATTCTTTAGTCAGTATAAATATATCACTGGAATTTATTTTTGGCATTTGCCACTTCATCTACATGATAGCTAATGGTATTGTAGACAAATAAATAATATCTGTAGAACACTGAATTTCTCCATGATTGACTGACTCTTTCTTAGAAAGCTGTTATCTCTATTTGAATCACCTTACAGCCTGACTAGTACAAATATTTTAGACTCCCTTTCATGCCTTTATTTTCCAATGGTTCTCTCTAGAAATCAATTTAGAACTAATATTTTCAGGTGAATAATACAGAAGATTATTTCCATTATTTTGCTGAGGAGTGAGATGGTTTTCCACTCCCAGTTTGTAGGGTCTCCTTGCCCTAGAAATTTAATCATTCAATCATTTATTTTCTGAAGTGTTCAGAGCATTCTTTCCAATAATCTGTACACACACCCAGCCTGTACTCATACCTACAGGCTTTTAAAAAGACATAATATTGAGCATCATTTATTCCAAATTTTGCCAAATTATGAGAAGTGTTATTTTTGACCTTCAGTGTTACATACTGTTTTCTGGTGAAGTTGAGCTTACTGTGACAAGCTTCATTTTCAGAAAATATGTTTTCCCAAAGTAACTAATAAAAAGACATCTAAATTCTAAGGTCAGTCATGGAGAAACAAAACAACACAGGCAGGTTTTTCACTGAAAAAACTTTTTGCTGCATACATGCTTTAACCTCGTTTTCATTTCATGTTCTCAGGAAGAATTGACTGAATTTTTGCACCATTTCTTGTATTGGCACTAATAAGTAGCACAGCCACTAAAGTTTACAAACTATGAAATACTCCAAGCAAATCATAAAATATTTTTACTCCCTATTGCTGTAACTTAATTCCATAAAATTTGCTGAACTTCCACCGCTGATATCAGCAAGTGTTGAAGGGACCGAATTTTACTCAGTAATTACCTTTCAGAAAAGGTTACTATGTTTTTGGCAAACTATTTAGTTCTTTAGAAATAAATGAACTGGATATGCAAGTCTTTGGGCCATGAAGATCATGTGCTAACACAGCTGCATGGAGAGAAGTTCAGCTTTGCATCTTTGGCAAGAACACTTTCATCATCAGCCTGTTTACCTGCCTCAAGGTGCAACAGGTCCACAGTACATAAAGGACTGAAACAAAAGTGGCCAAAAAAGTGAAGAGAAATAGTCACCATTCCCACTTTTAGGCCTTTAACTTCCACTTTAAGTGGAAAATCATTAACAGAGAGTTGCGGTGTGTTACCAGTTAGAGTGTTATGCTCTCCTTATTGCTCTTTCCAAGGTTACACTGTACAAATTAGTGCAGAATCTTTATAAAGACAAGGTACGATCTTACTTTCATGTTAAATGCATTGTAGCACTTGCCAATAAAAAGATGTTTATTTTTGAAACTTATTTATTTATTAACTTATTTATATACTATCCAATTGAAAGAGATTTGCATTCAGCTGGACAGTAAGGGCACATAAATCTCACACGTATCTGAGATTTCGTCTGTTTGTCACTATTAGCAATAACTCTGAACCAAGCTGAAAGAGCTGAGTGATTTTTTTTTCCACTTTGATGTCACGTGTATCCAGCCAAGCAGGGAGGAGTTGAAGGAGGATAGTTTCTATCATATAGCTTATTGACCAAAGGGCATAAATCAATTTGTTGACATAGTTACAACTGAAGATCAGAAAACCATTCTGTTTTAAACAATTAGGAACTGAACTTAGATCACTTCAAGTCTGAGAGGAAAATATATTTTAGAGCAAATAAGCATGCATTTGTAAAGCAGAGATGAATGTAATATAAAATGAATTTTAACATGCACACGTTGTAGTTTTGAAGACAAAAATATGTCTTTTATAACCTTTTCTCCTTACAAAAGATAGGACTTGCTTCATCCATCAATATATAATGAGGTACATTGACAGAGCCAATTAAAGTTTTAATATCCATAAGTAAAATACTATATGACAGTAGCCAACTCAGATAGTGGCATAAAAGTCTTTCCCTCAACAGTGATAACAATAACTCTTAAATTATTATTTCAGTTGTCTACATATATACATGACTAATAGACAAACACTGAAATTCAAGTTAGAGATTAGATGAAACTGGAATGAAATCCCACAATCTAATTTAAAAAAGTGAACTTCCCATAGAGCTATCTTGATTATCTTAAATGACATTAAATTTTGATCGATCCTGTAGCAGATAGAGGCAGAAAGGAAAAGCTGCAGGTGAGAACCCTTCTTTGCTTTCTGGCTCAAAGCTTGCTTCCTGAGTGGTGACTATCTCCCTCTTTCTTCCTACAAAGACTCCTTTTTTCTATTTCCTATCTTTTCTGTCACCCTACTCCCCTTCCCCATCTCCCTGATTAAGATTTGTAATAAACTGGTCGGACCAACATCTGAACCGTTGTTTCTTAATCTCACATTGGGTATACATATATCAAAGAACTTCCACTCCCTCCTATAGATTGGAGTGAGATAGTGATGTAACAGTCTAAATTTATAAATCATCTCTACAGGTAGTTTACTCATCTAACCAACTGAAGAAGTGGTTGCTTGAGAACTTACTAAAATATATTCTCTCTTTTTCTCTAGCACTAAATCTTTACTTTCCTTTAGACTGTACTAACTTACACATTTCTTCTGTGCATTCTTTTCTCCTGACACAAAGATAGATATTTGGTGAAACAAGAAGGAGAAGAGAACCATGGAAAAGATTAAAAGTATAATTGAGAAAAGTCATTTTACTCACGGACTAGAAATAAGTATTAAAATATTTTCTGCTGTAATCCTTATGATATTTGGCATTCACAGGAAGGAATCTTCTTTGTAATCTGAATTAAAATTTTGAAAGATTTTTTCCTAAAGGAAATCTGAGGTTTCATTTGTCGTATTTTAGCTTGCACTGCTAGGTGCATATTGCCTTTCACAGCAGTGCCAGAGGAATGAAAGAAAAGAAATCAAATCTGAAACCTTTTTGATTGTAGGCAAGCCTATTGATTTTGTTTTTTAAACAGGCCTAGTGATCCATGGAAAATATACATATTTTTATATTCACATTCTCCATCTGAACTATGAGGAAATATCAGCTGCAAAAAACTTTACAATATACTGTATCTTCATAACAAGCAGCACCTTTCTCTTTTTTTTTTTTTCACTTTTACTTATAGTGTTCGATCCAAAGTAGAGAACTAAAATACCTCTGTGCCACTGGGCAGGTCAGACATCAGCACCAAGCAGTGATAGCTCCATGGTTTGTAATGCCCTTTACCAGTCCAAGGCCATGAAAATGAAAAGAGCAGGTCTAGATCAGATGCAATTCCTCCTGTTTCACACCAAAAGGTGAATAAAGGGTTAGAATGTCTAACTTTATCACGTTGCTGAAATCAGACATGAGACATGTAGAGAGGCAGAACAAGGAGGGCAATTGATTTTGCTTTTGGTTAAGGACAGTTCTGGGATTGTCTCTGTGGAAAAAAAAAAAAAAGAAAAACCAGATTTTATGCATGATTCAGAGTTATGGACTCCACTCACCTCTATGCCTGTTCTCTGATATAGAAATAAAACACAGTACACTGTGCTGCTACAGAGTGGAAAAATAAAACAAGACAGGTTTCAAAACATTATTCTCCTCTTTACAGAATATAAACAACAACATCCCACAGAGCAGTAAAGAATAAGTTTTCAATTGTATCTGAGTCCTTGTACAAATATGGATACTTTCTGCTTGTGTAACACTTTTAACCATCATGCAGTCATCAGTCAAGGTAGTCTAGGAAATTTTTCATTGAAATTGAACTGAAGATAATATTAATTGCTGCCTTTAGTTAGCTTCTTATTACTTAGAGCAGAAAGCAAGTCTATATTGTAAGATTTTGGCTGAGGAAATAAGGGCTGTTCTGCAAATAATAAATCTATAAACACTCCTTCCTCACACAGGAGCAATTTCAGCAATTTTGACTGAAACACAATGACTTTTTTGACCCTTCCACTGTACCATGGTCACACAGTGTTTCACAAAGAAATCACAAGTGTTGAAGCAAAAGATCCCTTATCAATAAGTTAGTTTGGCTATCAGGAACAATATTAGAAACTGAACTTTCCTGAAAAGGTCTGTGCTTAGCAACTAACTGTTAAACCCTGTATGGCCTGCATTTTCCACATACCTTTCGTATTTTTCCTTTTTAATATATTCTCCAGCTAGAAAAGTATCATCTCTTCCGCCCATAGCTACAAGCTACTAGTCTGGAACCAAGATTAAATCTAAAAATGTCAAATATAATGAAAAAAGCAGAGGAGGAGACTGGATGGCTTAGTGGGATGGAAATGGTTTATGAAGTCTTTCACCTTTAACTTAGTGATCTGAATAATCTGCAGTCAGTAATCACTGGGAGTTTTGAGCATTTGATATGTGTTCAGCAATGCATGATAAATAAGTTGTTAAGTCTCAGCAGAGCTGCTCATGACCATTGTGTGCAATACATAAAAACATAGCATTTGATATTGATAGAATTTTATACTTTCATTGCCAGTATTACTAAAGAACAGAAAGGCTGAAGAAGTATACTTTCCTTAAAAGAAAAAATGTATCTGTTTCACTGGAAGATCATTAATGCTCACAAATTATTGATATTATTGGTCAGCCATCTTATGCCCTTAATAAATTACATTAAAAAGACTCAGCAGCTGTTTTACATTTAACAAGAATTCAAGAACTATAGCAACTGGTAATGACTATTTATTTTCCTCTGACCACCTATGTAATCTACATAAAAAATAGAGGGGAACATCTCTGAAAACCAAATCTGTATAAAATTATTTCCAACATAAAATATAAAAAGATTTACTACAATTTGCAAATATAATATAATATTTTACACCATTTATTTCAGAAAAGGTCTTGAAGTTCTAAAATGTTTTCTGACTTACCTATTTCAGTTTAATACTTTACAAGCTAAGTAAGATTAATGCTCTAAATGTGAGAACAGATTCTTCAGTTTAAAAAGTAATGCAACCTATTTCCTAAAGAGGAGTCCTTCAGATTTTCTGTTTTATTAAGATCTGGGAAGAATGCATTTCAATAATATGAAATATTTTGATGCTTCAGCAGAATGAAAATACTTTAAGCAGGATATACTATGAATATCTCTTGATTTTATCGAAATTTTTACTGCATTCAGATGAATCAAGGATTAGAAAATAAAACTGTTGTAAGCATAACAACTTTATACTAGTTTCTTAAATGTCTGAATATCAAAGGCATGCAAAGATTACCTACTTATTTATGCTTGTTTTCTCTGCTAATGCCAGCACTTGTGTCTCCCATCTTCCTCAAAGTCTCTTTTGCTAGCTCTTCCAAGATGTCAGAAGGAATCATTCTTTATTTATTCTGAAATTTTAAGAGGAAATGTTTAGCAGGTCTGTTGCATACAAGCAGGAAATATTTTGTATGGAAGACATTAGCATTCTTTCATCAAAAGGATAATGGAGAGATAATTTTTCATTCTTCTTATTTTAACAAAGAACAAGCATACTGTGTGTATTCATCCACTTAAAAGTCTATTTGTTTCAGTAATTGAAACAAATCTCTGGATATTATGATAAGCCCAGAGGCCCTGTTAAGGAAATTAACCTTTGAATTGCAGTTCTGTCTTGTTTTATGGTCATACCTGATGTGTTAAAACAGGCAGGAAAATAAATCTGATTTTCTTTCTTATTGATGGTTTCATTTGCATTTAGTTGCGTTTCTTTATTTTTCTTCTTGTGTGTGGTAGTTTACTTTATTTGCTTGTTTCTTTGCTCTGCTTTTATGGGAGTTTCACTTTATGATGGACAAAAATGCTTCCAAAAAATGCTTCAAGGTCAGGAAGCCCAAAGTACTTTAAAGAACTCCAAAAGGAATTTAAAGGAATTTATTGCATGTATTAAACACAACCTTTAAAATGCATATTTATATACATTTTATTGGAAAATACCATAATATAAAAGCTTATACTGTTAGGGAATAAATTAAAACATAGGGCTGTACTATGCACCTGCATCCAGAAGAAATACTTCTATACTTCCCTTGGAAAAATGAACATAAATCCATAGAGTTTACAGTTTTTCAAAAACCTTCATGTCCAAAACAAACAAACAAACAAATAAATCACAAACATTAAGGAAATACAACACATTTTATCACACAAACTGAGTCAGGTATCTATCATATTGCATAGATACATCATCATTTACAACTTGCTAAACCATGACTCGTATTTGACTTAAAATCCTGAGGTGTGCTGTAAAAGAAGATCAGATGGGTCATATCAGTTTTCACAGATGACATCACTTTGAAAGTGAAAATCCAATCTTTATTCTTTTCTTTCTCTTTCCTTTTCCCCCTTTTCCCTTCTTTTTTTTTCTTATTTCTTTTCTTTCCCTTTTTCCCTTTTTCTCCTCTCTTCCTTTCTTCACACATTCATTTCATTGTATTGTAAGTTGGCACAGGAGAATATCTTCCTATTTATTATACTTCTTTCATAAGGTTAGCACACATTTACTGGCTTCTCCTGAATCTTCCAGGGTGCTCATTTTTGTTGAGTTTCTTTGATTTATCAATTACTGATTATGTTTGCTTACTTATTCTAGAAGATTTGCAGTGTTTTACTCTCAGCATGGTTAATTTTATTAGTTCTCTCATGTGTTTAAATTATTTTGTGGTTTACTGTTAAAAACACAAAAGGGTTGAGATTAAGAAAACACAAAAAGTAGAGAAACAGAAGGCACAAATTAAAGAATGAGCTGTGTTAAACCAGAAGAATTAGGAGGAAAAAAGATGCTTAATGATGTTGAAGAAAGAATGGCAAGATATTCTTCCTACTTGAATATTAATATATTAAATAGGAGAGTCCCAAATATTGAGACAGTGAGGACAACTCTTTTTCTTGCAGAACTGGGGTTATTGGTATGTTTTATATTTTCTTGCTGATCTTTAACATCATCTCTCTTGCATCTTAGAGATAATAAATATAATTATGCAGTGTGGAAGACATGTACACTAACCAAATCTGTGTAAAACCTTTGAACTGATAGTTTCTAAAATACTTATGATTTACAAGGAATTATTTTCTTTAAATAGAATAAACAGGATGAGGCAGCATAAATACTAAAATAAGATTCATTTCCATATTAAAAAGGAGGCAGGGCAACCTACTGAATACATAAACAAGTTGAAGTATCAATTATATCATATTTTGATGCCATGGCTATCCTAGAGAAAAAAAGTGAAATATGGAAACTAATTATAGTTATTAACACTTTGCGTATGTGTTACATGATGTTCTCTGAAGAAATTAAGGTTAAGTGAAATTTCTCAGAAATAAATACATTCACATTTTTGTTTGTGATATTTTTCAGTCTACTAAGTGATAATTTTAAAATGTATTATGTTCTTCTTTTGTTTTTCTTCACTCAAACTTACAATTTGTAGAAAATATTGATTAAACTTCATGAAGTAGAATATTCAGGAATTACTTGATGTGACAATTTTCAGAATAATTTCTGAAATGAAACTGAAGCAAAGAAAAAGATAAATTGTAACAATCAACTCACGCGTTTTCTGATTCCTTCTCTTTTGCATTGTCTCATTGCTTCTCTTCTTTTTGTGTCACTGAAGGATCCACAGATTATTTCAGTATTGTGTTCTGGAGTATTCAAAGACATTGACCTATGCTTTGCATAGAAGAAACAGAACATTACTGACAGGATATTACCGATAGATCACAGATATATATGTGACACTACACTAGAGCTAGAATTTAACATCCATGTCAAAGTAAAATAAACCAGAAAAACTGGGAATTTATATCACAACAGTTTAATATGATACTATCTTCTCAATTATGTACGTAGATCACTCTGGAAGTAATGTCTCCTATTTATTTCCATGGAAACTACAACAGAGCGCAATAACACTATTTGATAGAATTACTGAACACTATTTTACAACATAGTCATCATCGCTAGCCAGTTTGTGTGGATGAGCTGACCATGATGCCCTTCAGGGTCAGTTGTGAAAGTTGTCAGGTGTGACAGCTAGGCATGACTATCTGGAACATGGTTTGTCTTTCACATCACTGTCACCACTGCTGAAATTGCAACACACATCACATCTCTGTGCTCACATTCACTCTTTGGTTAGTGTTGGCAAGTGTTAATGAATGCCATTCTTTCTGTGTGGACAAATTAAGTGATGCACCATTGCTTCATATGCATTTCCATGTCAGATATCATGGTGTCAGATTGCTCCTCTACTACCACCTGTCACATGGCAACAAAATGTAGTGGAATACTGATGGGAATGTTCACCCTCTGCTACTATATCACCAGCATCCATCTCTGACATTGTAGGCCAACATATTAATACAAGAGACATTATTGTTGAAGCAGTCCATGCAGAAACAGTTTGTAGTATGTTTAGATTGTGGTATATACATTTAGCTCATGATCTTCACATAATGAGCTTCAAGCTGATATAGCAGTGCCATCCATACCCCTCCACCTAAGAGAAGGAAAAAAACTGAAATACTAGTTCAGTGCTGGGTAAACATTTCTGTGTGGCATGACTCCAATATCAGCCCTTCATTTAATGATAACTGTAGCTCTGCTGTTCATTCTAAAATCCTTAAATGTACTTAACAACCTGTTTATGCTTGCAGTGTCCTGAAGTTATGGAAACAGCCAAATGAAATAGATAAGTGTATTATGTAAAACTGTATTCTGAAATGCTTATTCTAGCAGTTAGTATGCATCCAGAGTGAATTTGTAGCAGTCATTCTTGGACTGTATGCATTTTAAATAAAGCACACTTATTTTAATTTAGAAACAGACAATTTCATTGGAAATAAAAAGGTCGTACAGTTGTAGAATGAGCATTGCTTGAAAAGGTATAGTCATCTTAAAATCATAATTAGTGTTTCATACATCTAAATTTCCTTGTCTGCTATTTCAATCACCAATCAGCAATTGCAGTTATTAAAGCAATCCATTCAAATATTAAAATGTTTTTTAATGCAGTGGCAGTATTTTCCCCTTTATTCAAAAGAACAATTTCTGAAATGAAAGCAAGGGATCAGTCTATCTTATCCTGAGTGTGTAGACACGAGACATCTATGTGTTTTTATGTCATCTGTTGTAGTTCCCATATGTTGTTCCCATTGTATTTGCATTGGGAACATAGCATTGCAAATGCTGTTTTTTAAATGGCTAGTCACTATCAAGGACACTGTCGGTCTTGTTTTTTCCATCTGTGAAATAATTTTTAGATGATTTATAATAATCTTTTTGAAGCTCAGAAAGGAAATTTTCCTTCTCAACAAATGTTTTCTCTGTATGAGGCATTTACTACAACTGGATTTCCCTAGTAGCTATGAGCATTAGGCTCCTCTTATAACCCATTTTAATACTAAATAAATTTGTAGAGTTTTTCAAGAGTTTTGTGAAGATATATAAGGACTATTAGTATTTGTAATATCCTTTCCTAGATTAAATGTCTTCAAATGTCCTTGTTTGACAAAAAAGAATGAAGTTTAATTAATTTAATTTTTTTAGATACTTGGATTCAAGCAGGAGATTTCAGATTATATTTTATTATTAAGTCCAGAGTTTCTCGAATAAACAGCAGATTGATTAAAAGAAAGAAGAAAAAAAAAAAAAAGCATAAGTAGAAAGAAGCAAGGCTCTCATTTCTCACTGCATGCTTTTCTGTTTACATCTTATCACTTCTACAATTCATGTATTCAGATAGAGTAAGTTAAAGTAAGCAGTGCTTTAACACTGGGTTCAAGTATTATGCTCTTTCAATATCAAGTTTTTGTCTGTGCATTCCTGCCCTAAAGTAAGTAGATGGAATTTTATTGATTTTTTTTTTTTTAAAGAAACAGATTTATGATCTTCACTAAATGCACAGAGAAGTCTGAAGAAGTTATAGATAAGAAATTAGGTATGTTATCTGGAGCATGTGTATCTACATAGTATGTACCTGCAGGAAAATAATCACAAGCAGTAAAGTAGAGAGAATCGTGACAACACAGCTTTTGTTTCACAGCTTATGCTTCTCTTTGACAAGAAAGCTGTCATAGGACAAAATTCTGTTTCTGTCTCTCTGCTTGATTTTATGGTACAGAAGCTGTGACTTTTACCCCTAAGGCAGAAAACTGTTTCGATACACAAGAGAAAATGTGAATGCCTAGGGGGAAGAACAGCAAGTTCCCTTTCATTAAGAAACTGGCATGCATATAATGTGCAATCCTATGGGATTGCACACATTTTGTTCTCAATGGGGTGAAAGCTTGCAAGCTTCTTTGGATGAAGATAAGAATTAAACTAAATATCATCAGAGTACATTCTCATCAGTAGCCGTAAAAAGCAAAAATAAAAAAAAAATTCAAAAAGAAGCCCTTATAAAATGAACTGTTTTTATTCTCTTGACTCCAAGGTAGATTCTGATTTTAGTTTCAAGTCTGTAAAATAGCAGACAAATTCTGAAATTCAGCTTCAAGAAAAATCATAGTATGGAACTTTCGATTCTAAACTGACAATTTTTAACAGTGTTTTTTTAAAGGCAAATACTGTTATTTTGATAGTATGATGTGCTTAAGTAATTTAAACAGAGATCTTTTATTAAGCAAATAAAACACTTTAAAAATCCTATGGTTTTGAAGGGATCAACTAAAGATAAAATTTTCAAAAATATCTGGGAAATAAAGCTCTTTAATGTTCTAAGTTTTCCAAATGTAGATTCTACAGATTGTAGAAAATGTTTTTTGAACTCACAATATGAGTTCAAATTTTGTGAATCCTCTACTCTATGAATAATATCCCTGCTGTTCTCCAGGGACACCAAATTACAAAACACGCTTGTCTATTCAGGGAAATAAAAGTTATACAGACAGTGAAGAATACCAAGAAAGCAAACTGTGCACTGTAGTTTTTTCCTTCAGAAACATAAATAATCCCAGACTAGTCACCAGATACCTTAGGGATGAACTAGCCATTGAAGTGACAGGGAAATTAATTATCCTGTTGTTAGAAGAAAGAGTTGGAGGAAAATATACTACATTATCTGGAGTGGTGAGACAAGTATTCTTACTTGCTACATTAAAATAAAACAAGACTTTTTTTAGTGTTTTCTATTCTAGTATAAAATGCCATATTTTCTTCATATAGTAAAGCCAGGGAGCAACAACTGGATTTACACAGGAGACATTTGTTGTTGCTTATTCAAATCAAATACCTGTAGTGGTCTAACATCTACAACAGAATTGTACTGCAATATGTAATAGAATCCAAGGAGAAGATATTTCAAGGAAACATTTTGCTTGTCCAGAAAATATTTTCTTTCCCTGATATTGAAAAATCTAGCTTGAGTTTATGAGTCACAGAAGGAAAACAATTACTTTGCACTTCACTGGGGACAAAGCAAACAAAACCCTTACAATAAAGAATCTAAGCCTGGTGAAAATTACTGACATGAATCAACCATTGCTCAGCAAGAGCTTCTATAACTTTAATCCTGAGGAAGCCTGACTTGTACAAAGTTATCTCTCCAGCCTTAATTTACTTGGAACTAACTTTGCATTCTTGAATCACGCATCACTCGTGTAACATTGTACTGCTCTCTCCTTATTTTTACAATTCAGAGAGATGTGGAGAATAATCTAAGAGTACCCAAACATAGGTAGTGAGGAAGTTGAAGGGATGTGTGGCCAACAGTTATTTTAGGGATCATCTTTTCTTTAACATCAGCAGTCACCTTTATTCCGCCTATCTTCCCTGATCACAGATGATTCCCTACAAGCCAGTCTAGACTGGCTTGTCTGCCTACAGAAGTCTGGAGTTCAGGGATAAAAGAAGGGTGATTTTCTGTTGGGAGAGCATGTGGATACAAGAAAAGGACCTTGAATCTGAAAATCAGGCAGATGTAATTGGGAATAAGGAAGAACTGGGTGTGTTACTGAGGTAAAAGAGAGAAAATGGTCTTTATTAACTTGGAGCACTCCAAATTTCAAACACTTTTTTTTTTTTTTTCCACCTTTATTCCCTCAAATTACTGACTTATCCCAGGTCCCTGCTTCAGGTTTCAAAACCCCCAGATCTTCTTTTCCCATCAGTCTCCAAGGTCTCATTGTGGGTCTTCTTCCAGTTTTTATCTCAGTATTTCCAAACTCCCAAACTCCTCTGAGTCTACTTAGTGGCTCTCTTTCATCTCAGCTATGTTCTCCACCTCAGACCACTTATTGCCACAAAATTCAATTTTTGCATCCTGTAGACACATAATTTTATATTGACTCCTCGGATAGTAGAATTCAGCTTTGGTAACTGCTGAAAACTTGAGGCCTTCTGTAGTTAGAAAATACCAAATGGCATACAGCAATTTAACTTTGAGAACATACAGTGACAGTGAAGTGGAAATTTCATAAAAATACAGCTAACTCAAGACATGTAGGGGTGTCATATGAGTGGATCAGGAATTCCTTCTGAAAGGAAGATGGGCTCTCATCTTTGCAGTTATCAGAGCAGTTAAGCTTACCAAGGAAGAATTTATGAAAGCAAGCTGGAAGGCTGTGATGTCTTTGCTCAATGTAGTAAATTTTGAATAGGGTGATGTTAGACATTACTCACTATGGGTCTGACCATTAGTCTTCATATTAAATGTTAGATGCTGCTAACTACAACTACGTATTCATCTTTGGAAACCCATTTCAAAGCACGACAAAACTGGCCAAAAACACATTTAACTTAATTATTTCTTGGTATCCTATTGTTGTTAACACTGTTAATGGTTTTCATGACACTAAGTCACTAAGTTGTAGGGGTACTCATACACAAGCTCTTCTTAACATGGACTTTATAAAAGTCATTATCTCCGTTTTATGACAGAGAGAACTGAGTCACAAAAGCTGAACCTCTCAGACAGAGAAGGCATCTTATAGAAATTGTCTGCCTGGTAAATTCATGGTTTTATTTCCAGTTCAAAACTAGTAGGCAAGTAAATCTCTACAAGCAATTGTGTATAAGTAGTTGAGCCAATGTATAGCAAG